>NW_020897696.1:2621843-3243600 GCF_003984885.1 Neopelma chrysocephalum | reverse complement strand
AAAGAAAAAGAAAAAGAAAAAGAAAAAGAAAAAGAAAAAGAAAAAGAAAAAGAAAAAGAAAAAGAAAAAGCCTGGAAGAGTTGATTTATAAAGGGAATGAGCTGTAAGATAATGTGCTTGGACTGGCTAAGCTGAGGCAGGTGTGAGAAAAGTGGGTGGCAGCCAGCAAGCACCAGAAACAGCCCAGGCAGTGAGAGGGAAAAGCACAGCCTTCCTGGTGAGAGTGAGACACACAGAAAGTGCATGCTAAGTAGGAGTGCCAGGATGACATTTGAAAAGGGGAAAATTTAGGCTGAGCATCAGGAAAAGCTTCCTGACAGTGAGATGCGTGCACTGGAACCATCCCGCGGGAGAAGCCCTGGAAGCCTCATCACTTGGCTCACAAGGACCGAGCTGGAGGAGAGCTGCAAGTCCTGGAAAGGCCTTATCCAGAGCTCGCTAAAAGTCAAGAGCAAGGCTTGGACTAATTATGGGAAGCCTGCCTCAAAGACAAACTCCACAACCAGGAATACTGTGCAGGAAGAGGGGAACTCCCCATAGGTAACTGGGTGGTAGCAGATTCCAGGCACAAGCATCACTCTCCCCACGGGAGCTGAGAAAAAACCAGGTGAGCATGGTGGGAAAATAGATGGGGAAATAAATAATCCCTTCTCCTTTAAGGCAACATTATCTCTCAGAGAATAGTTGCTCTGCTCTGGCCAAGGCACAGGCAGCTAGGGCTCAGGCTTCTGTTAGTCTGGGCCCCTGGGAAGGCCAGCTGCCAAAAAAGAGGGAAATTTTGCTTTAGTCAGGGGATAGGGCATGGGTACATTGGGAGGGAAATGAGAGTGAGGTAGCTTTCCACAGGAGACCAAGGGAAAGAGGGGAGACAGGCACTGTGTCTCTGGATGTGTAACAAAACAAGAAGCCCATCAGAACAATTGGGACTGGGGGAAGGAGGTAATGGCTGCACGCAGAAGCCAAGGCAGAGAAGCTTCAGGAATGATGCCATTTCCCTCCTATCAAGAAGAAGTCTTGTCCAAAGGAACTCATATTAAGAACAGCCAGGGCACTGACTCCATCCCCAGGGCTCACTGAGCCACCAGCCCTCTTTTGTCACAGGAGGCAGGAGGCGATTTCCCCTTTGGGGAGGCAGAGTAATTTCACTTGCAGGGGACTATCTCTGTGCCCCATTCCTGGGCATGTCGCTTGGCCAGCTGTGCCCAGCCAGGCCAGGTGGACCCTCTCTGTCGTGGCACATGGAGAGCTACAGCATGAAACCCCAGAGCTGTGAGCTAAGATCACAGGTGACATAGTGTGAGCTGAACATCATCCCACCAATTCCAGTGACCTTACTGGGAGCTTATATCACAACATCACTTCCACAGCATGAAACTGAATTTCAAATTCCGATCCCATGTGAGCTTGTTCTACCTCCAAGGATAGTATTTCAGTGCCAAAGGTAGCCACATAGTCATGCAGGAGATAGTCAGGCATGGGCAATTAAAGCAATAACTGGGCTGTGCACACAGCAGCCCTGGGAATGCCTGTTGCGTGTGCCATCCACCTCCCATCCCAGCTTTTACTGCTGTGTTCCTTTATTCAGAAACACTGCCTTCTCCATTTAAACAGCAAACCCAAGAGGGCAGGAAATGACAGCCCATGCTCTTGCCAAGCCAAAAGAAACGGACCTAAAGTGGAAAGCCTATTTTAAGAGTAAAGTACAATACAAAGAGGTTGCACTTATTTCCAGACCAAGCATTACAAAACCAGGGAATTCAGAGTTAAAGTTATGCTTAAAATAAATTCAAACTTGTTGAAGTGTGGCAGTGTGCAACCAAGGCATACAAATAGCCTTAATTCTGCCATGCACTGACACAGCCGTATGACTGTGATTAATATGTTTTACTACTTGTGTTCCTAAACTAGATTACCCTGATAGATACATTTTTTTTTCATATTCCCTTGTTTTTCCCTCCCCCAACAACCCTGTGCCCCAGATATTGCCACTAGCATAGATTTCACTGCCTACCAGGAAAAAAAAAAAGATATATATCACAGGTCCTTCACATCTGTAATGGGAGCCCCAGGCTAAGTATTGTCTTGGAAATACTCTCCCTCCTACCCTCAGATCTGCAGCCACCCCTGCCCAAGGCTCTGAAGAGCACAACTGAAATGTACACCCAGTCCTGCTGAGGAGAAGGAAAGGGCTTTCTTCACACCTTTGATACGACTGTCATCTACACTCGTATTTATTTTACAAACCCATTAAAACCTTGCGTTTAAAGTGTAGAGAAAATAAAAGAGACAAAGAAGCATCATCTGGATAAACAATTATGGCTTTTTGTCAAGGATTCAGGAGCTAATCGAGTCCAGATCTGTTCCACATTCACATTTACATGTGAAATTGTACTTACTGAGCTAGAAAAAGTCAGATTAGCATCAAGAGTCAGCTCTGTCCTCATCTACACAGTGCAAACTCTGTGGAGTGAATGGAGGCTCCCAGGGTGTAACAGAAGGCAAAGTTTGGCCCCAAATACTTACAGGCCATGCAGCTGAGATGCACATGAAAGTGGCTGCTCTGCACTTCAGCCCAGTTTGAAATGACTCTCCAGAAGTTCTATTTACTTAAGAGTGTGGGTGGCCTGACTTGTCACGATGCGTTTAAATATTTGGCACTAAATCACAGCTGTCCACTTATTTGCACTTTTGCTGCTGGGCAGCAGGAACACCCCTGGAATTAGTCAGCATGAGATGCATTAATGAGCTAACACATATATTATGGTTTACATTTTGGACTTCTTTTGTTCACATAAATACACACCTACTCTCCGCTTCTTTCCCAGCACAGCGTATATTCCTGAACATGTTGACTTTCCAAGCTTTATTTTATTTGGCCTTTATTAATGAGCTTGCAAAGTTTTCTGTAATGGAGAAAAGCACCTTGCCCCTAGCAGCCTTTCTGTGCATTACATGCAATCCTGAAGAGACTCATTGTGCGAGGAGAAATCTTCCAGCCTCAGAGAAGTTTTTCTTCACAAGCCAAAAGCCATCCTCTGCATGTAAAGATCCCAAGTAAATATGGAACCAATAACAACCATGAGCAAAGACCTTTGCATACGGAAAATATTTACAGAGTCCGTGTTACAAGTCACTTTGGCTGGAGGAAAATGCTTGCACTTTTGCTGTGCAGAAAGCAGGCAATCTTTTGTACAAAAGGAAAGAAAATCTTGTTATCTGGGTTAACACTCCCCCAATTCATCCATACCACTTCTTCACTGCCAGTAACCTTTTATAAATCACAGATATAGCACAGGTCATGATTTAATAACTCACCAACAAACTGTGTCCCATTCAGTAGGACTGCAAGGACTGCAACTTGTATGCCTAATGGATGCTAATTGCAAAATATAATCATTTTTTATTAAACAAAATAATGGAGATTTTACCAGGGTAATGCTCTAGCATGGAATCAATGGAAGCCAGTTTTTTTGTGTGTGAATAAAACAGTTTTTCATTAAAAAAAAATGCTTATTTGCTAACACCAAAGTTTCTTGTGGGAATACATCACTTTTATAATTTAATTTTCATCTGGAAGATTTTTCAGGTCAAAAATGGAATTTCTGGTCAGAATCATAGCAGGGAGGAACACACAGGAAGCTGGGCTCTGAACTGAGCACAGCCGGACCTCTTTTTTGCTCATTTTTGGCCATACTTCTCCAGCACCATTTCCCGGTTTTCACTCCAGCCCCTCCCAGGAGCAGAAGGTGCAAAACCACAGACTGAAAGCATGGGCCCACTTTGCAATTGTATTTTCCGGGAAGCATCCCCAAATGGGTTGTTGCCTTCAGCCAGAGGACCACGAAGGAGCAACCCCAATGCCAGCAGCCACTCACCCACGCAACAGGATCTGGGAGAGGATGTCTGGCTATATCTGCCTTCTCCTCCATGTGCAGGAACTCACTATATCAACCGAAAGCACCTCTGGTAAAGGCATAAAAGCACCCTCTTCCCTGGGAGGTTGCACAGCTTTATCTGCAGCAGTGGAAGGAAGCGGGAGAGCTGAGCTGCCAGCAAGCCTCCCTACCCTCATAGCCTGATTCACCAGAAGCCCGGCTGCTTTTTGCCACCATAATGACCACACACCAGAGCTGCAAACCTGGTTTAACTGGCCAGTTTGTAACACTCTTGTGTCCACAGAGTGGTACCAAATAGCTGGAAGAGGCTGGTGAGCCCCTCCATGAACTCCTCTGCATTGCATACCGCAGGCAGGCTGCTGCAGCAGAGGTGGAGACTGAGCTGTCACCAGCCACAGTGCACAGCCGTGTCCTCCATTCACCTTAAGGACAAGTCAGAAGCGGTTCAGCTCAGCCGCAGCAGTCAAATGAGTCTGAAACACTTTAAGGAGGGATCAAAATCACATGTGCGCATGTGCGTGTGTGGTTTCACAACACCTCCCTCTCTCCACCACCAGCCACACCAGTTTCCTCAAAGCAGAACAGTAGAGGACAGACCCGTGGTGCACTAAAGCCTTGTTTTTCCCACTGCTTAAAGAACTGACCCAGCCCCCTCAAATGTTCCCAGCATATTTGAATCGTGAGTCAGAGACCACAATGGAGATACTTGCCTAGCTTGACAAAGTTTTAAGTACATCCTGCCAAATAGCAATCACTGATTTTTTGCTCTGTCACTCATGAGCCCTCTTCCTGCTGCCCTAACCATACAAAATGCACAGCCTCACTGGGGAAGCAAGGATTACCGTTTGGATGTTTACCTGTACCACTTCCAACTTCTCATGGTCCCTTTCATGCAGAGCGCTGCCAACAGACCAGATGGAAACTTGCAGGTATTGAAAGCTCATATCTCTGTATCCACTGTGGAAGCAGTAAAGATAGAGGATGGAAAGAATAGCAGCAGTACTGAAAAGCGAGGCCAGGAAACACTTCATCTTTACAGGCAGGGCCTAACATTTAAAAGAAATAATTATTCAAGAACAAGATTTCCACAGACTTGTCTAGCACCTCATTTAGCAAAACATCCTAAGGCTTAGGAGTTAATCTGTGATGGACCTTCACACCCTTCATTGGGCTGCCACTATTGAGGTAAACCTTGGCAAAAGGGAGCAACCAGGAGTAGGAAGCACCAACCATGTCTTTCCTCATAGCTAAAGCCGCTGCCTGTCAGGAGTTAGCATCCAAAGTGATAAAACAATTTTTCACTCTTTCTTTTGCAGTGGCAAAAGGCCTCAGCACCAAGCAGGGCTCTATTTCCTCCCCCCACTCTGGCATATCATCTGAACAGTTCATACAGCCATGCTAGGGGCAAAAAGATTATTATTGTACCATAGGTCACACTCATTTCCTATTTGTAAGTTGCCCTACACAATCATGACTGTTAGAAAGCTTTTTTCTTAATTAGCTGCCCCCTCCCCTGCCCCTTTTTCTTCCATCAAAAGCCAAGATTCTCACACGATCCCAGCACTCTCGCAGAGAGGCACAAGGGCCTCAAGGAAATCCCCCAGTATCACAGTGCAAGGCTTGATCTGCAGCAAGGAGAGCTGGCAGCTGTGCAGTGCACCTCAACATGCCAGCTGTTGCTCCAGTGGTGGAGCCATGTTGGGAGGAGTCCGAGTACCAGCAGCTGAGAAGAAAAGTCAGACACAACCAAACCCTCCAATGTCATAGGAAATCAAGGCTGTGTGTGTGTATGTGTGTGCACTTTACTTTTCTTTTTTTTTTCCACTGCAACTAGACAATATTTCTTCAGAGCATTCATGCTCATACTTGTACCAAGAAATCCTTGCCATTATCTTCTCCATCGCCTGGGCTACAATGCAGGGAGCAGCCTGCTGTTATCCATCCCTGTTGTCTGGGGTTTGGGACAGCTGTGCTGCAAGGCTGGAGGGATGGGGGAGTTTCTGGGCTCTGAGACGTACAAGGAGGAGAGAGATCATTTTGTGTGCTGCTAATCTGTCTCTGCAGGAACACTGATTTTCACCTCTGTAGCACCTGCCATGGGGAGCTTCAGAGTGGGACACAGGAGCAGAAGAAAAATAACTTCAAGAAAGAGTTACTCCCTTCCTTATTAGTTAATGCTTGCCAAAAAAAATGATACAGAGGTAGGGAGTTGAATAGGTCTTAGCGGACTTCACATAACAGATGAAAACATCACACTGACATCTTTCTCTTTTCAGAAAGAAGGAAGCTTTGACTGAAGCTGTCTCCAAAGCCCTAGATAGCAATCCAGGAGCTCAAGGATGTTCTTCCCAGCTCCATCTCAGGCTTGAAATTTCAGGACCATGGTGTCTTGCTGACAAACCTGAGCCACGCTAAGCTGAAGATAAAATACTAGTGATAGTTTCAAACTTCCCTTTTCCCCCACCCGAGCACTCATTGCTCTGAGCTGTGCACGTGTACTGGCCTCTCCCAGCTCGGCCCTGGTGACAGGGTGATACATGGCCCAGACCTGCACTCCCTGAATGCCTCACAGGCTTTCATCTAGCACAGAGCTAGGCACTGGAGGTGCATAAGAGGGAGCAAGAAAGAAAAAGAAGCTGTTGCAATGTGCAACAAACACAGATCTTAATATGGATTTCCTCCCAGCTGAAAGAAAAACCCTGTTGTACAGCCACAGTAGGTCGGACCAGCTAGTGCAGGGGGATGCAATGCATTTTTAGAGCACACTATTCTGGACGACAAGCTTTGGAAAGTGTTTCTGGAGGCTGAACCAACCTCACAGTGCTGGCCCCAAAAATATTTAACACGTGCTCTTCTTAAAAAAGGCATTTTAAAGAAGTCTGGAGTTCAATCTGAATGCAAGCAGTTTCTTTCAGCTCTCCATCCTCAGAGGCAATGCAAGCAGATTCAAGGGGCACAAGCTGGCCACAAGCCCTCAGCTTGCTCCTTAAGCCAAAAATAAAGAATATGGCTGCAAAAATCATTGCATATTCACCTTGTAAGTTTCTAATGGTGTTTCTCGGAGCAGTGGCCACCACTAGTGTGCACCACAGTGCTCTGCCTGGTATTGTGCAGCCACCATGCCATCAACTGGGCTGTGAGATTGCCAGCTGTTGCTCACAATACAAAATCTGGAAGAGAGATGGAACCTGAAACCAGGGAAGGTGTAAACAAGGGGTAGCAGCCTCCCACAGCAGAGCAGGATAGGCTGCCCACCAGGAGTACCTTCAGTACTTTGGAGAGGACAGACTTTCAGTACTTGGCACTCAGAAACCTTACATGAGCACATGCATTTGCACAATGTGCAATGAAACACTGGCTCTGCTCTTTTGACAAGGGCATGTAGTGATGGGACAAGGGGTAATGGCTTTAAACTGAGTAAGTTTAGATTAGATATTAGGAAGAAATTCTTTACTGTGAGGGTGGTGAGGCACTGGAACAGGTTGCCCAGACAAGCTGTGGATGCCCCATTCCTGGAAGTGTTAAAGGCCAGGTTGAATGGGGCTTTGAGAAACCTGGTCTAGCGGAAGCAGTCTCTGCCCATGTCAGGGGGGTTGTAACTAGATGATCTTTAAGATCCCTTCGAACACAAATAATTCTGTGATTCTATGATAACACACACACCAGCTCCTTACAGCTAACATTCAGACCTGACGACTCCAGAGGCCTAAAACAGGGGATGCACCTCTCTCCTACCCCTGCTAACTCACAGCAGCTACGAGGGAGGAAGCAGCACATATCCCCACTCAAATCCACTCCTGGAACCCATATCACCAGCAAACCACCAGGCTGTTACACCATTACAAGTGGGCTTGGCAGAGCAGCCTCCCCAGCCAAGGTAAGGTTTGTATCAGGGGCTAAAGATCAAACTGTATCTATCTCTGAACACACCTTTGTTAGTTTTGGCTGCACCCTTTCAGGTATCACCAGTCTCCCCAGGCAAACACATTCCTATCCCAAGTGCCCCAAGCCTGCCGTGCTCCTCCAAGGGCTGCGTTCACCTGCCAGGTACCTGTGCACCTACTACATCCACAACACCAGCCAGTAGCCAAGGAAGGACAGCCCCGGGAATAATGTAGCTGCAGCAAGCATGTTGCAGGGAGCAGAGGAAGGAGCTGGAAGCAGATGCATGGTCAGGCTGCTCTTTGGCTTTGCTGGAAACAGGAGTGGAAAGCTGGCACCGACATCCAACCACCCCAACAAACATTGCATTCATATGCAGAGCTACAGAGAAAACGATCTGTCAGTTGTTCTTCTGGAGAACAGGTTTCACCAGCCCGGATTAAATGATTACGTTGCCACAGCATGTGCTTCTTGCTGCTCTTGGAGATAAAGGAAGTAAGGCACAAGGAGCCTTATGGGAGAGAGACCTGACCCTGCAACCCAGCTCCAAGCACCTTTATGCTTGGAGAGAGTTTGAACCAGCACAGAGCACTGGGGAATGGGGAGCAAGTGCATTTAAAGGCAGAATTTTGGTGCTGATGCACTGAAATCACTAATGCAAGAAAACACCTCATTTGATCGAAAACAGAAGGCGCACACTTTCCCTCCAATTACTGCCTCCAGATGTGCACCAGACTGGCTGTATTTCTGAGCCTTCTGCTCCTTGTTCCCACAAAGTTTAAGGCAGAGTGAGTGCAGTTGGAGGTCTAAAAGCACATGTGCAGCAGCAACAGGCTCCACCAGAGCCTGCGTCCTGCCTTCACAAAACCCCTGTTGAGTGACTCCCTTAGGATGTAATTGCAGTCGACTTCATTCCAGGCCATGAGCATATGTCTGGCTACGGACACTACTGCAAGCACACGAGGAAAAAAAAAAGAAACATAAAGGAGAAAGTGCGAAACTACACTCTGGTAATCCAAGCCCAGTTAGGATAAACGGGTGTTTCCCTCCACAAAAAAAGGTTACTTTGCTACCTTTGGCAGTCTGGCCAGCTTCCCTGAATTAGTATTTTGCAAAGCAGAAAAGAAAGGCTGACACCAGTTCAGCAGACTCAAAAATAAAATATTGCACCAAACCCATGGGCCCCAGCAGCACACCCTGAATCCCTCTGGAGCACATGTGGGCAAAAAGCAGATGCCCAAAGAGCTAACACAGCAATTTTAGGACTCTTACAGACTTCTGGGGGCTTTGAACCCTTGAACTAGGGATCCCAAGGCATCTTTCTCCACACTGTGGCCTTTCATGGATCATCAGAGCTCACCCCAAGTCCCCATCTCTCAGAGGAGTATGTGTCTGCAGTGGGGGCAGTGAAAGGTTCAGGGTCAGGGATGCAGTCACAGCACAGTGTGGGCAGCAGGAGGTGGAGCCACCACCCTCTGCACCCACTGGGTTTCACAAAATGAACAGTAGCAGCAGCACTATTGCTTTCATATTTGCCTTTGTTTTTCCCCCAGAAAGAGCAAACCTGTGCATTGGTCCATCTACTGCTCAGGAGCTGCACTGCTCTGAGGAGAACTCCCTACAAATAGCCTGCACCAAGCACCCAGCACTCTCAGCTCAAACAGTTGCAGGCTGGCAAATCCCTAAGCTATCAAAGTAAGGTCTTATCAATGGGAAGTTTGAGACAGACCTAAGCAACACTGAGCTGTCCTTCCCACATCAAGTGGCCATGAAAACACATAGGATTTGTCCAGCTGGGATGGCTCCCAGTCAGGCATTTACATTTATGGCTCATGGTTTTTAAAAATACATCCCAGTGCATGTACGCATGTACTCCAAGATACACTTACATCCACAAGCACATGACCCAGGAGATGGGTTTGAGCTGAAGTGACTCAGCCTCCTGGTTACAGGAACAAAATTAGCAACCACTCATAAACGTCTTATGTCTTAGATGGGGCTAGATGGCACTGTAAGTTAGTTAATGTCCTTTGCCTCAGGAGATTTCACTTTGGCATTATGATCAGTGGAAAACCAGGAAAGCTGCTGCTCCCTAGGGTATATTTTCCAGAGCTGGGCTAGTAATTCACTACAACAGCCTGATTCAACACATTTTCTAGGTACCTAGTTAGGAGCTGTATCCAATAATTTAGTCATCCTTTGGAATTTACTTCTTTTTTTTTAACAAATAATTTTTGGCTTGCCAAGATTTAAACATATGTTTTCCCCCAATACTTGGCCTACATTTCCCCTGCTTTAATTTATCCCATTACTCCTTATTAAGCCCTGCCCCCCTACCCCGTTGTTCCCATGCTGGATCCCTCTACCTCTCCCAGGAGAGCAGTGATGAAATGACATTTGCCTCCCAGACCTCCTGGCACATCACCCATTCTCTTCAGGGTCAGCCCAGCGGGGCGGAGAGCCCTCTGGCCTGGAGCACTCAAGGATGCACAGCTGAAACAGAGCAAGGCAAAGCAGTGGAGGGAGGCAAGGACCAGGCTTGAAGGAACAATGCCTGGCTGTATTCAGGTTAGAGCATTCCAGTGCCACGGCCTCGAGTCACTGCCTGAGCTGGTTAGGAGATGAACGAGTAAGGATCTGCCCTATTCTCACACCCAGACCTTCCAGAGTCTCTGCACTCGAGCGAGCACTCTGTGGCTAATGGCACCGTGCCACCGTGTGGGGGGGGGGAGGGGGACATGCCGTCTCAGTGCAGAACATCTGCCTCTGGGGCTGGGAAGAGGATGGTCACCTCTTTAACAGAGACCCTATCCATCACATCTAATACTCAGATGGATATCTCTCTCCCATCATTTAACAAAGGGAGCAGCCCTCTGGAAAAAAAAAAAAAAAAAAGAAAAAAAAACCCCAACACTTTTCCCAGCAGAGGATCCCATCAGCTCCCCATCAGCCTGGGTCATTCGTGCTTGTGAATCTGCCTCCCCGTTCCTCAAGTAACAGATTAGTCACGTACATTTGCAATGGCAGCAATTCTGCCAAATAGCTGAGGAGCGGGGAAAGAGGAGAACAGCAACATGAGAAAAACAGGCAGAGGAGAGGAGATGAGAAATAAAATGTCTTTTCCTCTTCTCCCATGCTCCTTTGGTTTTCAACAGCGTTTGCATTCACAAGCTGCTGAACAGCTGAATCACATGCTGCAGGTGAAATCCAGGCGTTATCTAGCCAGAGACTTGGACAACCCTTTCTCTCCTCTTTTGCCTCTGGGCTGGCAGGAGCACTGCCCAGCAGCCAGAATACTGACAGCTCCTCTGAGGTTGGGACAAAAAGCCTTCCTAAATACGAACAATGTTTGGCAACTGGGAAAAACTCTCACTTGAGTTCCCGTCTTCTCAGTGATTGACAAATGCCAGACCCTGCAGGGCTGACATAGGCTCCGGGCTGCAAAGTGTCCCACTTAGAGGCAAGTCAGTCGGAGGGGAAAACAAACAGGCTAAAGGTATCCAAAAATCCAGCTCCTGATTAGTACGTGGCTTACTGCAAATAGTTACTTCCTTCTTTCAATAACACGCATGAAAAATCACCGTTGTCATTAGAGCAGCAGCGCGTGGAGCCTGTAAGCAGGTCATACAGCTCCTCTGTGCTGTACATGCTTGTGTCGAACTGCCCCTGTCCCAACACGCTTTCAGCTACAAATGCCCCGACAGGTAACAAAGAGCGAGAATCAAAGCAAGAACACCTGAGTGATCCAGTAACGGGGAAAAAAAGTGCAGGCTGTTTCGGGTCATCTGATTTGTGCACACATTCCCAGACACTCAGTCTTTTCCCTGTAGTTCAGGGAAATTCTAAATGGGCAGCATGGCCTGGAGAGACTGTAAAGAGGAGAAAAGAAAACTAGTGCCTGGGGGAAAGCAGATGAGCTGGTTTTCAAGAAGAGCGTTACTACTGCAATAAGAGATAGGGACATACGTAGGCGGTCCCTGTCCTGGTAATAAATAACAGCTACAAAACTCTTATTAACCTCTGTAAAATATGTTGGTTCTGCCAGTTCATCCATCACGAAGCTATCTGTCACGTGTCAGCACTGCAGTACTCACTTCAGCTGCCCCAAGACAGAAAATACAGCAGGCCGGTCGCAGCATCCCACATACCAGTCAAGGAAAGTCACAACTGCAAAGGACGCATCCGTGTTATGATAAACTGATGCTCCCCTCTTGTATCCTCTGCATTAGGGGGCAGTTCTGAAAAAGGACAATAAAATACAAGTATCACTTCTGAGACAGGAACTTCACTGTAACAAAAATATAAAAAAAACCCCTCAGGAATCTTCTACCTTTTCTTCCTACGAACAAGCAGCCATGGGTTTTGGCCTGAGCATCTGGCCCAGTGCATTCACCTGCAGTCCAATGCAAGCCTGGCTGGTCCCATTCATCAGCAGGGATGGGAAGAGCCAAGTCCCTTCTCCTTTCCCCATCCCACTTCACGGAGGGGGATTCAAGAAACAAGTGGCCTGATACTGCTGAGAGAAGTCCTGTCCCATGCGTTGCCAGGCTTCCCCCACTGTTCCATTTCAGAAACAGCATGGGGAGGAGGGAGAAATGGATAAATCAGAGCTCTGATATCTGGCACTACACCAGGACATAGATTAGACTACTCAATCATTTTAATTGCTATCCAACAGTAATAATCTATTTAGGCAATTTACTCTAAAACATGCATAGCACTTTGGTCTGTTTATAATGTTAATTGGGGAGGTCCTGAACCAAACAACCACCCTGGATAGCAAAGCTGTGTATTTGGGGGGATTTGTTTGGTTGGCTATTTCCAGAACTGCACTAGCATAATGTTTTTCTTAGCTTTTTGCTTCAACATATATATTTTTGTCTGTTTACTTGGCAATCTCATGTACTTGGCAGAGAGAAAAAAAAAGCAGAGCAGTAACCGAAATTACACACACTTCCCCATGCAACACAGGGTTATTCTTCCATGTCTTGTTCCTGCCCAGCATATTTAATTTTGTACTCCTTTGACTTGGATGCTCAGGAAGGATGCCATTTTTAGAGTTACCAAACCCAAGTAGCTGGAGATACATAAATGAGGAGTATGTCAAGACCTAAGGGGAACCAATGGTTTTACTAGGTCATCAGTTAACCCACATAGACAGGAGTGCTGGGTGTCGGTGAAGGAGACAATCCAGCTCCAAGAGAGACCCCAGCATGGGGAGTTTCATCCTCCACAGAGGCACTTTGCTCTCCCTTAAGGAAGATGGGACATCGGAAAGAGTTCATTCCCCTCCATCCACACTGTTACCACCTCTGTTATTGCAGGTAGGCCCTGGTAAGGATGTGCTGAGTATGCAGAAGCTATTGCCTGCCATATACTGAATAAAACCACAGGGAAAAAGATGGAGAAGCCTCTGCTCTGGCTGTGTCCATCCCACATGTCAATAAGCAATAAAAACAGGGCACTGAAAAATAAACCTCACTGCTTCAAAAAGCTCCCAGGAGCGTATCTTCAGTGGTATCATATTTTTCCTGCCTCTTTCTGATCCTTTTTTTACTGTTGAAGTTGACATCTTTTTCCTCTTGCTGAACCAGCATTTCCTGACAGCAAACCATAGTCAGAAATTTTCCATCCAGCCCTCAAGTGGATTTCAACATTCAGTGCTTGTGCATGCTTATGAGAAGACGTTAATGTCAATCTCAGAAAATTATCTACAGGATGTGCAAAAGGGTATCACCAATGAGGAGCATCACCTGCATTTGGGGAAGTTCAGACACTAGCTAGTTTCTTTGCCTCAAAACTGGTGTCAGCTCTTCTCTGCTCACACCTGTAATGGTGATCCTCGTTTGCATGTTTATTGCCCAACTGACCTGTCACTTGGAAAAAATCCTTCCACAGGGAACACTGCCTTTCGTGACAGAGCATATCCCCTTTCAAACACCCCAGGGACATTCTGATGGTTTTAAAACCAAACATTTTGGAGAAGAGCATTGCTCTCCCAATAAACAGCAGTACAGACAGGCCTCAGAAGCCAAACAAGCAAGACAGGAGCTTGTGGGAGGAGATGGTAATAAATACAATAGCCAGCTTCTTAATCACCATTCCCAATGCCTGATAATCATTACCTTGTCACAGCTGCCCTGGTCATAGCAGTGACAGGACAGCTCTCCCCATTTGCAGGACTTTACCCAGCGAAATCTCCTCAGGGATGAACAAAGACTTAAGTGTAAGCACACCTAAGAACTTTTAAAGAAGTTGGAAAAGAAATATCTCCTGCTCTGCCAGAGAGCCATCAGTCACAAGGCAGCCCAGGAACAGCAGCCTCCAATCTGCAGCAGTTGGACTTCAGCAATCCCAATAGTCAAGGCTTTTTTGGGAGTAGGGATGGACACAGTGAAAACCAGCCTGTCCCACTCAGAATTTCTGCCTGCAGGGCACTCACGCCAAAGCTGTCTTAATATGGTTTTAATGGCAGTCAAATGACAAGCAAGGCATCATTCCCTTCAAAGCCCAGCACTCCTCCTCCACTAAGATATCTACAACTGCTATCATCAGCTTAAGGGGCAATAACTTCACCAGGACACAAAGCTGGTTTATGAGGGGGAAGGGGCAGAGTTAACCCAAAGTCATTAAACCACCCACTGTCATCAGCCAGCAGCTCTGAGCACACTCGCAGGGAGGCAGTGGAGAGACACAACATCCCAGCAGCATGTCCGAGAGAGGATGCGTTTTCTAAAGGACGCAGCTGATTCATCTCTGCACTTAAAAATCTCGGGCAGTTTCAGCTGCAGAGGCCTGACCTGCTTGGCATCCAGCCGGCCGGCATCAGCTGCCTCCTGGAAAAGGGAAAGAAAAAATAAAAAGCTTTCAAATTACTGAGTGGGCAGAGGAATTGGGAGGTGGGGAAAGGAGCGAGTGTGGGGAGAAGGAGGTGGGCTTGCAGGCTCTGGTTGAGTAACAGGCTAATTCCACCCTGCTCCCTGACCACGACTCCATCTAATTACCCTGTTTCCTCTGAGCTGATTGGAAAGTGGCCTTGTGTCTGGAAAAGGCAGTAAGCATCTTACATGCATCTGTTCCACCTAATCCCTAATAACTAGTGCCTGTGTGTTCCGGGAGAGGAGGAGGAGGTGGGGGAGGACAAGCAAGGAAGGGTTTCCCATGTACACTGCCATGTGGCAGTGGGCAGGGCAGCCCTGTTGCCTGGGCCAGGGGCTTTCAGGGAACTAACACTGTTCCTCTTCTGCCCGTTTCACAATCTGGAGGCCCTTTCCTCCTTCCCCTTGCAATAATAACAAATTTTATTTAAAAAAAAAAAAAAGAGAGAGAGAACTAGGACTGGGAAGAACACATTTTGCTGAGCCTCGCTGCAGTTGGGATCTGTTTAAGCCACTCGTTTTCCCCTTGCCCTAATCCTACATTATCCTTTAGGCATGACGTGCAATTCCTGAAGGGGGGTGGGAAGCACTCTCCAGGGCCCTGCATGGTTTGCCCAGGAATTTGGATTGCACTTTTTATGTGCAGCTCCGGGAAGGGGCAGAGGGATAATTATGCAGCCATTTAGTAGCCAGACAGGCACATTTTCAGCGAGCTCTTCCTAGTGGGAGCTAGTTCAACGCGAGGAAAGTGCGGGGATAAACAGCTCCATTTGCCAGTAAAAGGATTGTCACATCTGGAATTTAAACAAGTTACGAGGAGCCAGAAGCCACTATTTTGTTTCGCTCGCACGGTGTCATAAAACATGTTAGCACTTTAAAAGTGTTGCAAGGCAGATGGACACAGGACAATGACATCTCCCATAACCCTGCCATGTCCTTGCGATGGCAGGGGACACCGGACTCAGGCCCACATCTTGCTCAATGCCCTCAACTTTGTTCCAGCCCCTGGGAAGGGAGGCTTTTGGCCTCCAACACAACCAGCTGGCGTCACATCTCCACATTATAGCCTCGGGAGGCTCCCAGCTGGGAGAGAGGCATGCTGTGCCCCCCTTGCACACCTCATGGGGGATGCCAGCCTTCCCCCCAGGCTCAACCCACATGGAGGAGGACTAAGTAACCAATCACTTAAAACCAATTTCAAAAAGGTTGGCTGTGCCTCTGTGGGGTGTTTATTTCCAAGAGCTTTCCACATTTATCCAGCCAATTTTCCAGTGTTTTGCTTTGGGATTTTTGCAGTTGCAAGCTATGAGTGCTCCTACTGCAAGAGCCTCCTTGCTCATGCCTCAGCACACCAATGATGCCAGAGGTGATAATGAGTCCCAGAGGCTGAGATGCACCTGGTTCCCACAGAAAGCCCTTGTCCTCACTCCAACAAAAACACTGGGAAGCATCCTGCAAAAGAATGGTGGATACAGACGTCCACAGGCTAGACCCATCCCATCCAGTAATGGTGGACATAAAAATTAAGAGGAAGAAAACTGAAGTCAATGGCATTAGCCATTTCACCTTTGGCGCTTCAGATCTGCACACAGGCCTTAAGGATGAGCAAGGCAAAACCCAACAGTCCACCTTTCCCAATTTACTTTTTCTCTCATTTTGTGTCATGGAGCAGCGGTTACCCAAGAAACCTGCTGCCCACTGACTTTCAAGAAGGACCGAGCCAAACTGGGTGAGAAAACAAGTATGAGCACAAAAGTCATCTCTCATCCCATCGTGCTGGTTGTGAAACACTGTACAGAGGTAAAGGCCTGCAGGTTATCATGTAGAAACCTGGCTGTGATTTATATCTCCTCCTCACCCTCCCTCCAAGGGACAAAGTGCTGCCTTGGGGAGGCTCATGTCACTCTGCAGAGGACTGGAAGCATCACTGCTCACTATGCTGTTTGCTGGTGGGGTACAATCCCAGCTTTTGTGAGTCATCCACCTAGCCCATCCAGTATCAGATCCACTGCCTGGAGTCCCACCAGCACTCACATGTGCCTCTTGGGGAGCAAACCTCACGGCAGGGACAGCTCCCCTGCAGTGGGATGCACAGCACCAGCCCTTCAAGGGTGACGGGAGATGGAGAGAGTCAGCTGCGTTCTCCTTGAGCTCTCGTGACTGGCCAGAAAAGTGAAGTGAAAGAACATGATGGGAACCTGCAAGGTCAAACTTTGCTTCTTATGCTGTCTTCCTGGTTCACAGGCTTTCCTTTTTGTTTTATTTTATCACATTTTTTTTCTCATCAAGATAATGCTTTATTTTCTTGATGAGAAAGATACACCAGTTGAACTTCAGCTTTGTTAACATGAATCATGGAATCATAGAATTATTTAGGCTGGAAAAGATCTCTGAGATCATCAAGTCCAACCTTTGACAAATCACCACCTTGACAGCTAGACCATGGCTCTAAGTGCCACATCCAGTTGTTTCTCGAACACCACCAGGGATAGTAACTCCACCAACTCCCTGGGCAGTCTGTTCCAATGCTTAACAACTCTTTTGATGAAGAAATTCTTCCTAATGTCCATTCTGAACCTGCCCTGGCTTAGCTTGAGGCTATGTCCTTTTGTACTATCACTAGCGTCCTGGGAGAAGAGGCCAACCTCCACCTGGCTACAACCTCCTGTCAGGTAGTTGTAGAGAGCGATAAGGTCTCCCCTGAGCCTCCTTTTCTCAGCTAAACAACCCCAGCTCCCTCTGCCACTCCTAAATAGGATTTACTCTCTAGACCCTTCACCAGCTTCATTGCCCTTCTCTGGACACACTCCAGCACCTCAAATGTCTTTCTGCCCTGGTCCTGCTGGCCACACTATCGCTGGTACAGGCCAGGATGCCATTGGCCTTCTTGGCCACCTGGGCACACGGCTGGCTCATGTTCAGCCACTGTCAACCAGCACCCCCAGGTCCTTTTTTGCTGGGCTGCTTTCCAACCATTCTACTCCAACACTGTAGAGCTGCCTGGGGTTGTTGTGATCGAAGTGCAGTACCCAGCACTTGGCCTTGTTGAATCTAATATCATTGGCCATGGCTCATCAATCCAGCCTGTCCAGATCCCTCTGCAGAGCTTTCCTATCCTCCACATGCAGAAGGCATCTCCTGTCACTCTAACTGAAATTTAAAGCCCTTTAAGGTAACTTGATGCGACTTTCTCATAAGTAAAGGCTCCTGACACTTTAAGATTAGCAGTTGAAAGAAAAAAAATTAAAAGTCTTTTCAAAACCTCCATCTTTAGGTAACAGATAAGTGGCATAAACATTGTGTGCCCAGAACCACAGGCAGTTTTCTGTTAATTGAGGCTGAAGTGCTGAAGTACTTTGAAAACAGAGGTCACCTTTCTCCCAAGCTGCAGAGATGGCTTTGGGGAGGAGCTGTGACCACAGGTGTCCCAGTAGCACAGACTTGCCTGAATGTGCAAGAGTTGGCATGGAATATAAACAGTAGCAAACAGATGGTGTTTTAGGAGGAGAAAACATCCAATTGATCAAATTTATGGCCAGAGGTTGTGCTTACAATTGCAGCTGCAGCCTCACTACTTCCTCCTCAATGTTCCTACCAGCCATGCCACAATAGTTCCAGCCCTCTGAAGACCTTTTCCACAACCTGGTCATTACTACCTCAGGGAAAAAAACCCAAACAGTCCAGCCTGGCATGAACTCTGCCCCCAAGCTACATCTCCAAATGACAGGAGCTGCAAGAGCGGTAAGAAGGAAGAAAATTTGGCTTGAACAGATCTCCTCTAATGAGGAGTCAGTACAGAAGGACATTTATTTGCACCAAAGTGCCAAAGACAATGTAGAAACCTACCCAGCATTTATTTGCAGTGCTAGGAGGAGAACACTGAGGTACCTAGGCTTCCCACAGTTAGTGCCTGTAGGAAGAATAAATGACCACAGTTCAGGAGACATGTCTCATAGTCCCATGATGTACATAGAAAGCTTCAATCAGTCCTTCAATGTCTTGCATTCTTTGAGATCCCTTTCAAAGCCATTAAAAGGCTGTTTAAAACAGAGTTCTTTGCATGACAAATTCCACATACTGCATACACAGACATCATGGTTTCAAAACTCCTAAAAGAATAAATTCACTATATCCCAGTTCATGCTCTGCATATGGCATGATGCTCTCAGCCTAGATGGATGAAATAAAACAATGACTATGTTATATGGTAGGGCTTAGCATGAAGTGGCTATTTTCTACTCTGCCTTCACTGAGGTTCTATCTTTCTAGGATGAAACCTTCATAAATTTTCCATTTGGGGATACTGAGCAGATTTATTCTGACGCCCTTCTCTGGGGAAACTCTGCCGCTTCTGAAAGACGGGACGTGGCTGCAGCACCTGCATGGTCACAGCCCGCTAAGGGGCATTTGTTATCACCCATCCCAACTGAGCTGATTAATCCTCAATAGCAATGGCTTATTTTAATTGTCTGAACTCTGTCAAGGCGGGGCCAAATCCCCTTAGCTCCTCTAATTCTAGGAGTTGGATTTTCAGCTCACTTCATAGGGTTTTTGTCTTTCAGTCTTGCACTATCTTTGTACTAAGTCACATACCACAGGCCATACCTTGGAAAAACCCGTATCTGCAGGTTCCTGTCCTGGACAGGGAAAAAGCTGATCTAACATGGAATATGACTCTACTTTGAAGGTGTCCCTCCGGAAGTCCTTTCCAACCAAAGTGTCTCTGAGATAAAGGCATTACACTGCTTGAATGGGGATAAGCAGAGTCGAAGTTGCATGAAGCTGGGCTGACCCAGAGCATGACCTGTGCACTAAGCATTCCTGGGAGCCTGGAGATGCCTAACTGTGGGCCTGCCTGTCCAGAGATGGTCTCCTTTGGGACTGTTGATACTCAGCAATGGGTTCAGAAATAATACCATGCTAATGGGCTTGAGGACAGAGTGTCCACTCCTGAAAATCTCAGCTGAAAGCACTCGCCCAGTGCTAGGCAGTGAGTGAGCTGGCAGAAGCACAAATTGTGCCTCATTCTCCCTGTTGCCAGATTTCTTCTTTAGCCACATGATCTATGGTAAAAACTTACCTGCTGCAACTTTATATAACAATTATGTCATCCTTAGATTTCAGGCAGCACCTGCAAAATCCAGTCAACTTACCACACCAAAAAAAAGAAAACAGTATGGTACTTCAGATGAGAAGATAGATTGACAGCCCTGTTTTCAAGGGTGAAGCCTTTACAGTTTATAATTAAATATAACCCTTTATTTGAGCTATTAACCCAACTTTAATGGAAATCCTTGAGAACTTTACCTAATGTTCTGTGATGGGAAAATGTAAATAAGGCATTTCCAAAGCAGATAATGAACTTTTTTTACAAACACCAGAATCTGTTTTTCCTACACCACAAATGTTATAGGTAATCCAGCTGAGGGGCCGAGCAGACACAAACTGTATACTTTTCCATTTCCATGTGAACTGGTGTAAATCAGGAAGAATTCATCTAGTCATTAAGCATAACAGAAACAGAGGGGTTTGCTTTGGCTATAGCTTATTCATCTATGGCTCTATATTTAAATATTTTCACAGTATCTCCCACACTGGGGCTTGGGGGTTCATAGGCAGTCAGAGATGCGATTAGATAAAAGACTAATTTAAGGGCTACTTGACTTTTCATCCTTATTCCTTACTGCCTTGCTTTTGTGGGTTTAAAGCACAATCTTTTGACTAATTAAACACATATGAATATTCTGTTGCCTGTGCACTGAATATATAATCAGACTCAAGAGAATGATTATGTGCTGTCTAGCTGACACTAACACTTCAGCATAAAGGTACCCCAGACACCACTAAATGTAACCTATGAGCTCCTGCTAATAACGTGCTGCCTCTGATCTCCAGAGGATTATCTTACTCTAGAGCTCTTATAGGAGCCGTATATTGAAAGGGGCCTGAAACAGATACCCTGTAATTTATGTCTCTGCTTAGTGCCTCAATGAGGAAAGGTGGCCTTTGCTCTAAATTTTAAGAGTTTCTTTCCTTCTCTTCTTTTCAGGTGTGAAGTTAAGGCACGTGATCTTCAGGGAGTAGAATGCTGTAAGGAACAACTGGGTGGTTTCAGGGAAGAAAGTGTATTTTGTTGCCCAAGCTCCATCTTTTTTTCTTTTTTTTTTTTTCATATTCAGGACCACTTTTTCCCCTTATACACACAGAGAAACCTCTTAAATAAATTATAGTAGGCAGGGCCCTGTCTCTCTGCTCCAAAATTAAAGATGTCTGCTGCTTTATCCTCACTAACCACTACCTCCTAGTGCTGTTATTTAGTATACCTCATAAATATCAGAGTCCATTTCCTTTCCTCTACTTGGCATTTTTCCCATCACTTTTATGCTGCTGGGTTTTGGTTTTTTTGTTGTTTTTTGACAGAGGTTACCCTCCCAGTCACTACATGATAATGATTTTTTTTTCTTCTGTGCTCTGTGGTTAGACCAGCTCAGACAACTAGATAAATATTGTGGAGAACTGACCCTTAAATATCAGGTTTGCCTGTGTTTTTTCACAGAGGTCTTTATTTCCTTAAATTGTAGGTGGTCTCCTTAAGACAGCAGGAAGACAAGCCTGATGTAGTGAAAGGAGGGGAAAAAGAAGAAGCAGAAAAATCCCCTTAGGATGTTTCCTATGGTAAAACAGAGTAAAGAATATTTTCAGAAATGGTAAGAAATATTTCAGGGCAGCTCCAGACAAATTCAAATCCAAATCTTCTGTGAGATTCAGTGAACTCCGCAAATTGTGTGTTTTCTCCAAAACCCCAAACCAGGCAACTTGAACCTGATTTTGGAGTGAGTACTGGGGATACTGGCATTTCTGAAGAATGTTTGGTGTGATTTTTTAAGATTTCTGGTTTTTTAGAGTAAAGTCTGCTTAAAAAAAGAATGAGTGAGCTACTGAAAATCAGCCTCTATCAACTAATATCAACCAAAGATTTAGATAAGGAGGGGGGAATGCCCCTTTACTTGAAGTATGGGCTCAGTGTAAGCAATCTGCAAATTTTCTCTCATCTTAAAAAGCAAGTGATACTTGGACAGGCCAAGAGATAACAACAGGCATGCAGTCATAATGTTGGCAATACCTGTGACACTGCTAGCATTACACTCATGTTATCATGGCAAAGCATACGGTATCACTGCAGTTCAGTCACTTTTCCACAGGGTCTACCTCCTTATAAAACTTCCTTCAGCAGGAGACTGGCTTACTTTTTTTGTTGCTGTTGTTTACACTGTCAGTAGGACATGTCTTCTGCTGGTACTGAGAAGAACTGTACCAGAGAAGACGTAGGACCTTTGTCAGTGTACTTGATCTCTGGATTTCATCACACATAACATGCTTCACTGCAATTGCTTTACTTTACCTCTTGCTCAACACAAAGAGGTACCCAGACTTCAGAGTTGTGTATCTGTGCCTAAGCTCCAGGTAGACATACCTGAACATTGGGAATGAAGCGAGCATCTCCTTTACAGCCCCAAAAGTGTGCCATTTGGAAAGTTTAGGAGCAAAGTAATTACTCAGCTAGGGAGCACAGCTTATTGGTCCCAGCTGATATCAACCAACTCAAGGTAAAACTTCTTTCCCGGGGCGACAGGTGGTCAAGTTGGCCCCATTGACACCCCTCTGCAGCTCACCCTCAGCTGTGGTGGAGCTGCTCTGTGACACTCACCACACTCTGCTTGTGAGGCCTTGAGGGTTGCAGGTACCTGACACAGGGCGTCTGGTGGGACCCTTCATTCACTTTTCTCAAAGTCATTTCCTTTTGGGAAGGAAAACCCAAAGTGTCTGCCTACTCACATGGAAACATACCACATATCTCAATCAGAGCTGCTAAGGCAGATTGCTAAACTTAATTACCAGTTCCAAGGGCTGAGATAGTGAATGACAGGTCAATTCATGCAGTGAGCTAGCAAAGATTGCTGATAAATGCTTTCTAATTGAAAGGATGATAAAACACCTATTAGTCACTGAGGAGCTTGAAGAATGAGTTAGCCCTGGGTTTTTTTACACTATGAAGATCAAGAAGCGCTAATCTCATTAGCACTCTGTCGTCATTTCCTACCAGCCTAGTCACTCAAAAGGTCCAGGAGGGATTGCGACATTGCGGGAGGATGACCAGTCACTTGTTCTCTCAGTCCTATTAAGGAGATTAATAGAAAGAAGCATTATCAGCGTGAATAGTCTGTTGTACTCTGGAGAACATCAGACATTTTTATGAATTAGGAAAAAAGCAAAGAACAAAACTAACCTCTTACACAGATCTCCCTTGGAAAAGCAACTGTGTTAACAGTATGTTGTATCCTTTGCAAAGCACCTTCTAGCCTGAAGCATAAGACGGAGGGTAGTGGGCATTAGGGGTCCAGACACTTGAGGCCCACCTCCAGCAATGATCTGTGTACAAGCAGTTTGAAACTCGAAGGCTGAACTTTGCCCTAGACAAACCACTACATGGGCACACGTACCTGTTTTTCACTAAGGCATTAGGACAGTCACTCTGGCAGTAGGACACAGCAGTCACACAGGATGAGAAATACTCTTAGATTGTCACAGCACGAAAAGCTACCAGAGCTGCCCTGCAAAAGCTCTGTGCCTAGACATGACCCAGAAGTTACCTTCTGCAGAATTAAGTAACACAACACTTGCTGCTGGGAAGACACGAAAAGAGCCACCACCCATTAGCAGGAACCTCTGCTGCCTTGTTTCCACGCTGTGCAACCCTGGATGATTTTTTTCTGCTGTTTCTCTTTCATTTCCTGCTTTTTTGCTGGTCCTTTTAGACCATGAGATGTTCAGAGTGAGACTGACAGTGTATTTGCTCTGTGCTTAACACAGTGGGCTACAGCCCTCTCTTAAGCCTCTAGGTACTGCTGTCATGTAAACAATAATCCATGACACTTGCACACACCACATTGCTGAAATGTAGCCATGCTAGAGGTAAGGTTGGGATGTGGCCAAGTGACACAAGCCACAGTACACGTATAAGGTAAAGCTTTGCCAAAGACAAAAGGTCAAGTCGTTTCTGCACCCTTAAGAAGCAGACCTCACCTTAAGAAGCAGACCTCACCTTATGTGTTAGGATGTGCCTTACTTTCCCCCTTTCTGTCTCACCAACACCCACACAGTACCACTCAGTACACAGTATTTGATATCTACATCAGGAAGCCCAAGGTTTTCCAGAAGGTTGCAGCACTCCTGAAACTGTGCTTTCCATGTTTAACTAGTGACAGATTTACTGTCTCTATCTCAAAAATCGTGTAAATTCTTTCCACAAAGAAGGCCATTTCCCATGGAAAGAAGTGAGCCAACTGGCATATCTGACTAGAAACTGGCTTGAGGGGAGACAGAAAATAGTTGCACTAACCAGTGTGTGAAAGCAGTCCAACGATGAGATGATTAGTGGTCCTTGTATTTATGGATTCAAATAGTGTAGAAGCTTGTAAAACTGTAAGACCTTGTTCTTTTAATTGCAGATCTCCAAACTTTTGAAAGTCCAGATCAGTCTTGGTCAGCTCATTCTTGTTGTACACAATACGGTTTGCCTCAAGCCAAAAGCCTCAGGCTACGCACAGACAGCCAGTTCTTCATAGTCAGATGTACAGGTAGGTGTTTTGACAGAACTGCAAGAGACAAATCAGAACAGCAGCTCTGCAAGTAAAATCTTACAGATATAACTTGCAAAGGAGTAGCAGTGATGCGCAACTATGGGCAAAAACTTCTTCCATCAGCTGCATCCAAAAGATGTGTTAACTAGAAGTATAGTATTACAATAGTACACTAACATTTAGAACAATGAGTCTCATTTAGTGCCTGGCTGTGAATGGAGGTCATCTCGTGCCATTCACTTTACAGCACACGTTTCAGACCTGCTCTCCATATGCTCTCCACATGCTCTCCACATGTTATAATTATGTATCAAATATAGTCATGCATATATAATTATGTATCACATATATATATATTTTAATTTGTGTGGTCTCCAAGCGTACTACCCCTGTTGTGCAAGTACCTATGTTGGTATAAAAATTCTGTTTAGTGACTAATTAAAATATATTTCTATAGTACATTTTATTATATAAGTTTATTTATGCTTACACTTACATAAAAATTTCTAAGTTAGGGATAAGCCATGCTACTCTACATCCATTTAAACTACTAAGCACCCATTCTCACTGCAAGATTTTCTACTAGGCATTTGGAAAAGTGCAGCAGCTGAAGCAGACCAGTCCGTGGTTGTAGTGGTTATACAAAGCTTCAGTATACATCCCAATAAAGGCTCCCTAGCGATTTTCACACATACTCTGGAATAAAGGACACATATCTCAATGATACAGAAGCTTTTCTCCCTCTCTTCATGCTCTCATCATCAGTGAACATCCTTTGGATCAAAGATTGTTTTTTGATCCCAAGAAAAGACTAGCAGTGATGGCAGTGTTTAGGCAGTTGCTCCAATAGTTATTCACAGGAGTGCAGTACAAATCCTATCAGGCAACTGATTCTTTTTTTTTTTAATAAAAACATCTTTAATTTTTCAGAGTGTCTTTTTTTTTCTTGAAACACTTTCTCAAGCAAGCTACAGCTGCAGCCTCCATCTCATCAAACCACAGCCCAAATTAGCATCCATTCAAATTAATGACAGATATCCCAAGTTTTATGTTTCATGCTTACTGCAAAACTGAGAAGATGTGAAGCATGTTTACAAATACAGAGACATTTTGGGAGTTGCCCTGTTTGATGTCTGGACTTGTTTTGTACACACTCTTTATATTGCTACAAGTTCTTGGAGGAGGATCCTTCCGCGGTGACTTTACTAAATTAAATTAAATGAAGCCTCCTTCTGTTTAAGCCAAAGGGAACATGGCTTAAAGCTTTTTTTTTCTTTTTTCCAGTTGTAAGATATCTTTTTAGCTTATATCTTACTGTGTCATCAGCAATTAGGCATGTACAGGAAATCAATCTCAACAGGGATATAAGATTCAAAACCTGCCAGTAAGCATTAGATAACAATGCTTTTTAAACATAAACTCTTCAAAATTATGCTTATTAGTGAAATACAGTGTCTGAGTCAAACACTTAGATAACCTAACAATAACTAATTTTGTTCAAAAGAATAAACCTGAACTGTTTTGGTGACCATAGGAAGACAGACCACTAAGATAAAGACTGGCCAGAGTTCCTCTAGGCTGAGAAGTATGCATAGCAGCATGACAATTGCTAGGAGGGACATCAATGTAAAAAAAGAAACAAAAATGCACACAAAAAACCCACAAACAAACAAAAACAAACAAAAAACCCCTCATAACAGAAATTTAGGCCTGGGAAATGCATGTCAGCCAGTAAGGAACTCTGTTCCTGTAGGCCTGGAGATTCAGGATGTCCTTACTGGGTGCAAACTAGAAGGACCACTTTTGAGGCACTTGTTTTCTCCAGTGGTTGTTTTTTGCATCAAAAATTTTCCCCAATAGTTACGGGAGCTAAGATTTCCCACCTAGGCAGACAGGAAAACATAGATATTTTGTGCTCATATATGTATTTCCATATCTCTGTACACACCTATGAATACAAACACAGAGGAGATCAAATGCTGAGCTGAAGGGAGGAAGTGTCCCTTCTCTGGTTACATGTCTGCACACGTAACATCAGGTTCAAACACTGAGGTGAGGTAAATTGGAAATGCTGTGTTTATGTCAGTAGAGTTAGGCCATTTGATGCTGATCCAAAATATCTGCTTTAAGTATGTAGACAGGCCATGCCTTCTTAAATCTGAACAGATCCACTGAGTCAGAGGGAGTTTGCAAAGAATCAAATTTACTCCTTTTTCCCTCCACCTGCAGCCTATTAATCCATAAAATTTGGAAAACAATGCAAACACACTGCAGTGTATTATTAGATTTTGAAAAGTCCTGCAGACTGTTGGAGTTACTCGCAAGAGTTAGGTTAGCAAAGTTGCTCTAGCAACACAATTCTTGAGGTGCAGTCAGCAAACCAAGGCTAAAAAAACAAAGAACCCACAAATCAAGCCCAGAAGAACAGGCAGCTTGTTTCATTGCTTCTGACAGCAAGGTGGTTTTAGTCCTGCTTTCATTTGGCCATGTGTGTCCTTAGTGATTTTGAAACTGGAAAGGACCTATTAGATATGTTGAATTGGGGTACTGCCAGTAGCTATTGCTTTCAAGACCTTTACACACTGAGATGGGAAGAATGCGTCCATGAAATAGATACTGGAGCCTGTGTGTTTGTGCATGTGTGTATCAACTTCAGAAGTAAAAAGGCCTGAATGAGTTAGATCTGTAAACTTAGCTCCCTTCGGGAAAACTCCTTCTCCAGAAACCTTCTACTTTTTTGGAAAATACACATTCATGTTATTCCAGCTCTCTTATATATTTTGTAATTCCAATATGCAGTGAGGTCAGTGTCTACATTGGCATAAAGGACTCCTGCACAAACGAGTAATAAAATGTCAAGACTGCTACACAGATACACAAATTTATCTATAAAAAGGCTTAACGTGCTGCTTTACATTCACAAATAATGGTGTATGGGTACCCAGATACGCCTTCATCCCTGCTCTTAATAGTTTTCACTTAATGACTTTATTAGTCAAAATTCTTCTGTATCATAGAAAGAGACACTGGAAGACAGTTTGATGTTGAAAGGACATCACAACACTCTGCCTCTCTGTTTCCATCTTGTGTCTGTATCCTGTGATTTCAATTCCACCTCCAAGTTGGACTGAAGCGGAAGAAAAACTCTCCACAGTGCCCCTCCACAGCATCACTCTGGTAGGGAGACAAAGATGTGTGGGATGGAGAGCGGCTCAGAGGACACATAGCTGACCGCTGGTCTCTCTGCATTGCCTGCTGCAACTCTTGACCCTGTGCCACTTCCAGACTTTGAGTGTAGCAATGGGCCATGGGCCCTTTCATCAGCCCTAACTCCCAGCAATTGTCTTTGTGATTGGAGAGTTACCTATTTGCTCCATAGTTAGTAAAGGAAGCAACCAGACAATTGGAGCAATAGGAAGTCCCTGTTGCCTCCCCATGGGATGGGACGTGCCCTCTCATCCACTTGCAGAGCTCTCTGGACCAGGAGTGTGAGAAGGGATGAGGTCCTACTCCACATCCAGCCATGGCAGCTGAGCTCAGCTGGGAGGCGCCGGCAGCCAGCTCCCAGGTTCAACCTTTCATGTCCAGCAACAGCAGCGAGGAGTTCTCAGATGAATGCTCCTGCCCTGAAACTCACTCCCCTTGGCAGTTGCTCAGACCTTGAGTCCACTGACCTTCAGGGCACCATACAAGCTTCATTCATTTTGCTTAACGTTCGATTAACTGAGTTTTCTTCTATAACTTACTCTCAGATTGAGGCCTCTGTGGCAAACAGGAATGAGAAATAAACTTCTTAAATTTTTCCGCAAAAGACTGCAGGGCAGCAAAGTAAATACAGTTACTCCATGCAATCTAAATCAAAAAACAGTATACAGAAATATATACAAGAAAAAAAACCTTTAACATTGATAAACGTAAAAACACTGGCAGGGATCTGTAAAGAGTTGACTGACTGCCTCTGTTTATCTCCTTGGCAAAAAACCGCTTTGGACACAGATCAGAGTTACAGCAAAGGGCCAAAAGAAAATGCACAATTAATCTTTTTTGTTGTCGTTTTTAAAAACACCTGTTATGCTAGGGATGCAAGAAAAGTTTTTCTATTTCTTTTGTCTCTGAGCAATTGCTAGAGCTGCTGCAGAGATATTTTGCAATTGTGAATGCAAAAGGAGGTGGTTTATCTGGCAATCAAGCTGTGGTTCCCATGATGAAAGAGTCTGAGGACTCTGGCACTGGCATGCACATACCAGCTACTCCCTCCTGTGATCCTCTGGGCTGCAGCTCACCCATTCTCTCTTTTTTTTCCATGTCAGGACTTTGTCATAAAGTTTCTGAACACCTGGGCTGTGGCTTCAAGTCATCTCCCATCCCAAATGAAGGGACTGCCTCAGGGAAAGACAACCTAGCTAAAGGCTCATGTCCTAGTTGCCAGGACAAAGTAGGGGAGGAGAGAGATTTAAGGGACTTAAGGGATTTTAAAGTGTTCCCTGTAATTTGACACTTATTAATCATGTTCCAGCCCTCTTACTGCCTCCAGCTCCTTCATAACTCAGTACATACCTGCAGAACTCCAAGGGTTTCTACAGGTGAAAACAAAAAGATCTGAATAGTTCCCAAAGTACTTCAAAATTAATTGGGTAGATTATGATGTTGAGGTTTGTTGAGCTTTTTCAAAAATCCTGACAATTTACGTGAACCAAAACAGGGCAGAGCTGACTTTCAGAGTCAGTATGGTTGGAGCACATTGTATTTCCTCAAAGATAAGAGAGAGAATCGTTTCACACTTTGCCCAGATTTGCAGCAACACTGGAGCTATGTCAATCATGATGATAAATGTTGCAATGCACAGCAGACTCCTGATACAAAGTCTTCTCTTTATGAAGTTTTCCAGTTTCTGAGAGAGTATGATGTAGCTCTTGGGCAGATCCCAGATGGTAGAAGCCCACTTCAGCACAAACTCCACTGAGACCTTTATGGCAGAGATGAGTCCTCTCTTCTTGGCCAGACAGTGCAAACACAGCTCAAACATGCTCATCCTCTTTGGGTTGGATTTGGTGACTCCTGGAAAAAGGAAGACATGAATACTACACTTTTTGTGCCTCAGCCATAGAAAAGGACAACCTGTGCGTATTTAACACCTATTCACCTGGACATTAATGGTGCATCCTTACACTGGGCTTTCAGCTTTGCATATTTTCGGTTTGATCCCAGGTAAGGCAAGGTAGCATTCAGCACTCATACAGCCTCACCATTTTGGGGGAACCAAGCAAAACCCTGCAACTTCAAAATCTACATCTGCATCCATATTTTGTAGCTCTTGCCCAACCCTGCTTTGCATTAATAGTTTGGGAAAACACTATTACAAGAAGAAGAAAAAAATCAAAAGTTTCCTACTCTGCATGATGAAGAACCCACTTGGGAAATCACCTAACCCACTAGATGCCAGGCATAAACATTTCATCCAGCTGAAAGTAAATACAGATCTCTCTGCTAAACTTCAGTTCCAGATATACAAAAAAAGGCTTGAATGAAGGAGTGAGGCCAAAAATTAACTTCAGCAGCATGAGTAGGCACAGTGCTGGGGAGCACAGGGGAGTAGAGGTGGAAATTTGAGTAGTGGTGGGAATTTGAGTGACTCATTATTCCAAAATGCTAGAAAACACCCTTGGTCCCACACTATGGTGTGGCTGCACATGCTGAAGGTGTCTCAGGTTCCAAGAAGCAGAGGCATCCGTGGGGCACCTGGGTACTCCTGGGACTTCTCCGTGCCCCTTTGATTCCCAGGCACAGTGGCAGGATCTGTACATGCTCTGAAGGGTTGCATCCCTGCTGTTTCGGGCAGTCCACGTGGCTGGGGGCAGCAGGTCCCCCTGAATGGGGCAGCTCAGGTGTGTGCTCCTGTAGGGGTACACAGGCAAGGAGATCAGGGCCTGTGTGTTGCTGTGAAGATGACTTTGATCTTCCTTTTTCTGGAAAAAGTAAAGTGGTGGGAAGGATAGAGAGGGAAGAGGAGATTACAGAGCATGTAACCACCCAGAAGTATTGCCCACCACCTGGGAATCCCCCGAACATGGGAGAGGGCTTCCTTTGCCAGAAAGCTCAGCCAGCTGTTTTCCCAAAGGGCTCCTTGGCATTAGAAGTATCTTCGCATAACAAGGAGTATCTTTTAGCCTGTTCTGCTTTTTATTAAGGACTTAGTAAGCACTTTCTTAATTCATTTAATGACATCTTTCCTTTGTTTCCCAAAGCCAGTCACACACTGAAATTACTGACCTTAGTAAACACCAAAAAAGAAAAAAAAACCACTCTTTTTATTGAAAAGTTTGGCATTAGTTCCTAGTAACAACTGCAGAATCCTTACGGAAGAAGCCAATTAAGCAATAAAGCACAATGAAGTACAGCCTATTACACTAACATAATAATTCACACCTACAGTATTGCTACTAGAATCACACCTGCAGTGTTGCATAAAGCCAAAAGCCAGGAACTGTTAAAACAAGCTGGCCAGTTTATTATTACAATGTAATTTCTGCCTGGGGATACACTGCAGAAATTATAAAATATTGATATGTATTTTTATTTGAGTGTGAACAAAAATCTGAAATGAATGAGTGATTTAAGAGTAAAGTCAGATGGAGCTTGATTCATTTGAAATTATAAAAGGCCAAATGCTAAAAATTAGCCAGTGGGGTGGGGCTCTGCAGCAGAAGGGGAAAGGAGTGGATAAGGTGACATCTTGCATCTGCTCTGTGTCCTGCTTTCATGGAGCAGGTATTCATCTGATCTTAGTTGAAGGATCTCATTGAAGCCAACAGAGCTATCATGTACATTGAGCTAGCTGTCGGGCTGGAAGTAATTTGATGGAAAAAAAATTAAGTGCTTAGTCAGAGTATCTAGCATGCCTTCCCTTTGAAACATGCCCCAGTGATAACTATCATAATGATACTTCCTTGCTCAGGTTGATTACAGAGGAATTAGGCAGCCATCGTCCATTCTTGCTCTGTGAAGAGTTAAAGGCATCTGAGTTAAAGGCATGGGACATGGCACTGCTCAACTGTGTCAGCAGCAGGTCACCCCATTCCAAAGCCCTCCCAAACAAGGAAGAACTAAAAGCAAAAGATCTAGAGACAGTAAAGACCCCTTCTCTTATGGCACTCCCCAGATAGTTTAGAAAACAAAAAAAAGTGTTGTTTTCTTACAGCATGAACGGGGCTGTATATTCCCATTTCATTTGGTTATGACCTTAAATGAACCAGTTGCAGGATATAAATTAGGTAGTGGTGCTCTGGTACTTGGGATATACTCTTTCCATTAAAATTTTGGCAGACCAGAGAGCAGATGTAGCCTGCTCCTGCTCTAACACCTGGTGGGCACTGGGCATCATGGGGGAGTTGCCTGCTGGCATTCATTCTTCGTGCACCTGTAACGCAGTGCCTAAAGCCACCCCTGGTATTACAGGCAAAATAAAGGCATTGCCCATTCCCACGCAATGGCAAAGAAACCATGCTGCTCACTGTGGGCTCCTTTGGCAAGCTGGGGCCCTGACGAACAAGCTCCACAGCTTCCCTCTGCTCATTGACCTGATGGCCTGAGGCTGGTCACCTCAGCCCAGCTATCACATCCTCCTCCTGCCTGGCCTCCCCTGCCTCCGCTTTCCTGTCTGTCTGAAGAGCTGCCACAAAAATAACCTTCTCTTTCCACTTACTGTGACCTTGTCCCCAGGTGCCCCTGGGAGGCGACAGTCACACCAGATCTGCTGTACAAAGGCTGCAGCCATCTCTCCTGGTAACACTTTAACTCTGAGCAGCCAGGCAGGCAGGAGAGAGGTCAAGGTGGTCCCTGCATCACCTCTGCTGACCAAGTCCATGGCACACCAAAGTCCCTCATACAGGCAGCCTCCTCAACACTGGGTGGACAAGGGTCTCCATCCTGCATTCTTGCCCTACCCTGCATTCTGGATCCCCCAGAGTACCTTTGGTACAACAGCTGATGATGATGCTTGCTCACCAGCAGAGGCAGAGGACTGCAGGGGTACTTGACCTAGGACATGTCCCTGTGCTCCAAGTGGCCCCTTGGATCATGCCAGACAGTCTCCGGGAGTCCATGTGTGATAAAATCCAGGGGTCCATGCACTCCGTGAGGTGCTGAACATATAGCCTATTGGAAATCCCATAGATTACAGCCCAAAGAGTTACTCAAGATTACCACTAATTAGTTAAACAAACCTCACCCTCTGTGATTTCTGTGGAGACTCGGCGGCCTGAGCCTCCACTGCTTCTCTCTGGTGCCCAGACGTTATCAGGGGCACTTGTCTCAAAACTGGATTGTCTTGCAACATTTTTCTGAAGCATTGTTTGCTTTAATCTGAGGATTTCTTGTGCAAAACAAAAAAAAACCAAAAAAACCCCAAAAAACCCCCCAAAACAACAGACAAATAGATAATTTCTAGGAACAAATTAACGGCTTTAGGAATCAAGTTGGGGGAAGGGAGTAAGAAAAAAAACAGTAGGAGCTGAGGGACTTTAGAAATGCCTGGAGCATGCCCAGACCTTGTGCTAAAGTGAAACGAGGTGAAAATGGGTCAGATTTTTTTCTTTTAAATTTGTATTCTACCTGTTTAAGTGGCTCTTTGAAAAGTTGTAACAGCCAAAAATGTGTTACACAGCTCTGAACACTGAAGGGAAGTAAGAGTAATCTAGTCTTTCTCGCCTTTTTTTTTGTGAAAAAACATGCCTTTGCAAAGGTACAGTGCTGTGCTCAATTCAGTTCCCAAGCTGCACTACTAAACTATCACACATACATACAATTAATTCTAAAACCTAGAAATACAGGGGAAGGGGAGTGACACTATTTTTTTTGTTTGTTTTTAAAGAAGCCATTTCTAAAGATGTAGCAAGGAAAAAAAAAAAGGCACAGAAAAACACATTTTATATTAAGACCAGATGTGAAAAGGGGGAAAAATACTTGGTTTGTGCCAACCAGCACTGAGGAGAATTTTTTATGTTTCAGCTTTGGAGTTGAATCTGCAGCACCACGCACCACATGCTGATATCCGTCAGTCTGATGACTGGCATTTTAGCAGCATAACACTCCTGCCAGCAGGGAAAAGGGAGTTGGTAAACTAAAAGCAATCTCTTCTCACCGTCTATTATGGTATAACCTTTTGGACAGTTAGTGAAAACCAGTTCAAACTGTGTTGCCGTCCAAACTTCAGACCCATTGAAAAGCTTGCCTTGGCCCCAGGCCAAAGTCCAGTGTTTTATTACCAGTCTCATGTCTTTCTGTCCCTCGCCTTCTATTATCCCCTTATTTTCTTAGCTTTTTAGGAAAAAAAAAAAGAAAAGAAGTATCCTTATAGTACAACAACTGTCTTAACAAATCCTGGTACATGTCATGGACCTTGTTAATTGATTCCACATCCAAAACAGAAGACTTGGGCTATTTTTGTTGTTCAAAGCTGTACATTGGCCAACATCCTCTGCATATAATTAACCCCCTATTTCCATGGAATCTCTGCATTAACTTATTACAGACTCGGCTGGTAATGAACTCCCGGGAGAAGTCCACATACAAACATTGGCCATTGGCTTTGCTGCCCACGTGGATTAAACAAAAATTAATCTCATCTATTTGGTTATTCATTTGGTGTCTTTAAATTGGAGGCGTTTTTCTGCTTCGTTTGATGCACACAAAGAAAGAGGGATCTGGCTACTGAACTTTATCCAGAAACATCCATGTGTGGCGCAGATTAATGGGAACTTTTCATACCCATAATAGCTTTACAGCAGCGAAGTAGAACACGCAGTTCTCCCTGGGTGACTATAAGGCTCTAGGAAACAGGGAAAACAAATGTGGCTAGAAGATAGTAATGTTTTGCTCATCAAGTGCTGTGTAGTTTAGACATCATTAAAGTGACATGTTTAGAACTGAATCTGGGAGGAAACGCACATTATGTTAATGTGGGGGTTTTTTGGTTTTGGTTTTGTTTTTTTTTGTGGGGCACTCAGACTTTTGGACACTGAACTAAAAAGAAGGATGTGACAGATAGAGATGTCCCAAAGCAGCTGCTGGTATCAAGTGACCACATGTAAAATGGTAAAATGGACCACACGTAAAAGGGAACTGACAGGCAGACTAGTAAGGAAAAGCAGCGGCAGCAGCAGGGATTACCAATTCCCCCTCTACCTGCTTCCTGCTGGAAATGGTTTTCTAACTTAAAAGAGCAAAACAGATATTTTTAAATCAATTATGACTTAACTGGTAGTGACTACCAAACTGAAATCCAAGAGAGTGAGATCCTTCTCCAGGCTTTGCCCCGACCACAGATCTTACGGTAGATGAGTTGGAGGGGGAGATCCTTCAGGCCTGGTTTCAGTCCATACCTGGAAGGTGTATGCCCTTCCACCCTTCCCCCCACCACGTGGCCCTGAGACCCCACAAAGGAGCACTCACCAGACCACCAGGGGAGAGACGGACGAAAGAGGAAGTCTATTGTGGGATAGGGGCTTATATAGCTCTTGGGAGGGTCAAAGGGGACCAATCACAGGTGAGGGGTCTTGCAGTCAGGTAGGGAGTTTACAGCCAATAAGGAAGGGGTTAACAAAGGACCAATGGGAGTACCTTGGGACATCTTCCCAGGACACTCCTGCCTGAGAGATAAGGGGTTACACAGAAGGTATTGGGAAAAGCAGTGACTCTGCAAAGAGCCATCTTAACACGAGTTTAAACAACATTAAAAACTTCTGATTCACCAGTCCATCTTTGGCAGCAATACATCCATTGCTACACAGATCAGTCATCTTACTGTTCTGTGCCTCAGTTTCCCCATGGGATAAGCCTGGCTAAGAATAACAGCATTCTCTGGAAAATGGTCTGAGAGCTACTAGAGGAGAAGACTGTAAGTGGATAACTCTAAATAAACTCACTTCTTCCCTGCCTCCGCCCTACCTCATCTAACTTCTCCTCAAAAAGAGGGTGCCTCTTGGGTTTTGAGGTTGCAGTCTTCAACAGCACTCATCTTTATACTCTGTGGGGATCTCTCTGGTCCATTATGCTCACATGGAGGTATCCTGAAGAAATGTCACAAGGCCTTATGGTCTCTTCTCCTTAGCATGGACACAGAATCTGCTTCTTGGCATTAATGGACTTTGTCAGGTCAAAAACATCAAGGTCAGTCCATCTGTGCTAAAGAACTTCCTCAACTAGACCTTTCCAAATTCATGGTCTAACTTTTGTGGACAGTACTAATCCAATTTCTCGCATGAGATCCCAGTGCAGCAGACCTGCCTTTTCTGTAAACACCCTTCCCTACCTCACATGTGATTTCAGTTCTATTTAGAAAAAACTCATTACTTCAAAAGGTATTGATGAAAATTTTCAGTTGTGGGTGGGCCGTGTGGTGTGAAAACCCACAGTACAGCCTAAGTCACCTCCTCATACAATATTCCTGCTGTTGTAGGACCTTCTGGAAGAGGAGCAGACCTGGCCACATGCTTCAGGGCCCTTGGGATTTCCCCTGGCCCAGACAAGTGCTCCTCTTCCGACAAGCCAGGGATGGAGTTCCTCAGAGACCAGCACCTTGAGTCCACCTCAGGGGTGGCCTGATCAGTCAGGAGGACTATCCACAGTGCAGCCCATCCCTCACAAGGGAGCTGCCAGCCAGGATCAATGCCAGACAAAACCTCTACCTTTCACTGCAATGCCATCATTTTCAGCCTGAGGTTTTCAGGCTCACCTGGCACTTGCTCAGGTGATTAAAGTTTGGGGCGGCAATTGCCTGCCTACTGGCACCTAAGCCAGTTGGATTAAACCTCACTGGCATCTGCCTGTCTGCGTCAAAGCCTTGGGCAGCCATGCAGACTTTGCCTTTGACAAGCAGGGGCAGATGGGCTTGGAGGAAGGCAAGTGTGGTGGCCCAGCTCCTTCTTGGAGGCATTTCTCCCCTCCTGCCCCCCACGTCCCCAGCCAGCATCTCCCCCACACAGTGGGGCTGAGGCAGCAGCCAGCTGTTCCCCCCCCACATTCCCAGCAGTTGCTGTCCCCCTGCCACCTCAGCATCCCACTGGCATGGTGAATTACATCAGTGGGAAAGCAGTCAGGGGTCACTGGTGTATGGCGAGAAGTAAAAATGATCAACACACCACCTCTGCAAACAGCTTTGAGCCCCACAATGCAGGGAGCACACATGGGTGAAGCCCCTCTGGGAGGAGGGGGCTACCTGCCCTGCACCCCCAGCCTTGCAGGAGGAAGCGGCAGGAGCCGTGTACTCTGGAATACCTGTTTCAGATGTATCTAAGTAGAAAGCACTAAAAGTTGCTGAAGGGCCTGGGAAAAAGTGGCTTAGAGAGAGTGTTCACATCCATGGCCCTAAGTGCTCTTCATCTGAAAACCACCGGCTGAGATGCTGCCAGGACTCTCACGGTAATGCCCCCAGGGTGGTGTGTCCTGGGGTGCCACTGTCACTCATCTCCTGCAGTTTGAAAGATGAGCAACAGGAACACAACTGGTTGCCCCACTCTTTCTGTGGGGTTTTCAGGCTAGACAGAGAATGGATGGGCTTTGTTCATCCAACGGAGGTCTCCATCCATTTCTGACAGCCTGCCACAACCTACTGGCCAACATCTCCTGCCAAAAAAGCAGGAGAGCAGAAAGCAAAGGGTGTGCAGAAAATGGAAATCAGGCTTGAGGACAAATACAAAAGCCAGTGGGGAAGTGGCTGAGACCCACCCACTTCTTTAAAGCAGCTTTGCAAGTTCTTTTGCCACCCGTATTTAACCAGTCAACCAGTTCATCTAGTCAGCTACGTCAGCAAGCATCTCTGCTCCAAACACACTGCAGTTGCTGTAAGGACATCAGCGCTGCTCAGGCACATCACTGCCAGCCGGAAACACACTGACTTAGGTATTGAGTCCATGCAAAAGAGCGGCAAGGCACAGGAATGGACTAACAGCGGGAGGCTGACTCAAGTTCTCCAACAGAGCTGCCCAGCTCATCTTTTTCCAGACACAGGGTGTCTTTGGCTGGGTAATATAAAGCACAGCACAGCTATGACCAGTCCAACGCACAGCAAGAAGAGGAAGCAAAGCAAAAGTGGCACTTATATTGACTGCATCAAAACCAACATCCAAAGGACATCACTGTCGTTTATTGTAAATAGTGCAAGATAATTTCTGCAGGCAAATACATCAGTTGGACATGTCCAGTCCCATGTTCATTACCAGCTTGGGGATGAAGTTTGTGGGATTCTTATGGTGCTGAATTACTTGGCTTATTACAAGCACACATTCTTACATACAAGTTTTTGCACCAGGGTGCAAAAAACAGTGTGTAAGAATTGTGAGTTTAAGATCAGGATTGCACCTCATCTAGCAGTCTTTCTTTCACAGTTCCCATGAAAACAACAGTGTGATTGCCCTTTATTCAACATTTACTAATGCTTCTAAAATACTGGGAAGAATTTCACTAATCATCCGTTTCCTTGTGCTTCACAAAGGAGCCAAAATAAACCCTTAAAAATTACAAGACGTGCAACAATTAGTGGAGGTCCGTAAGCAGCACCAGTTAAATAACCAGCCAGCAGATTACAGGACAAAAACCTTTTCAAAGGGAACTCGATAGCAGAGCATCGCTGAGAATTCAGTGAATGAAAATTTTCAAGTTGCCTCTGAGGAAGGATTTTGCTGAAGTCAATGAGACCCTAGGGAGAGATTTAGGGAATTCACTTTTCATTCAGCCTGAAGTCTTCTCAAAGTAACTTGGCTATTCACACCAATATCCAAAGCCTCCAGCTCAAGTACACAAAATTCAGACTACCACAGCTCTCACACACATTCAGGCTCCTCCAGCGGAGTCAAGGTTTGCCCGGTGGATCCAGAGTTTCCCTTCTCTCTGTTTCTTACATTCCCTGACCCCATGGAAACTACCCTCAGCACAGGAGGGAGCTGCCTGTATTAAGGGGGAGTGGGGGCTCGAGAGGAAGACAAGAGGAGCAAGCAACTGCTCTTCAGCTGACCTGACCACTCTGCGAGCTTTACAAGGCTCTGCAAGGAAGAGGATGATCCTCGTGGACCTTGCAGTGCAGGTGATTGCTGGGTGACAGTGGTGACAAGCTGCCACAGGAGAGTCAGAGGTGCCCCATGCAGATAAGTCTTGCCCTCGGCAGGTCCCTCAGAAGAGAAATCATGCATTGGAAGGAGGTCGAGCTGTGGGTTTGCTCCATGGTGGAGCATCCTTGTCTCCATCTTCCCAGAAATCTGGTAAAGAGTGAACCAATGGACACAGTGACCAGGCAGCAGACTAGAAACCCTGGGATTTCAAATGCTTCCCTCAAGTTTAAAACCTGGTGGCATCCATCACACACTTCCTAATCAGGCTTCCATGATCATTATCCATTTTTATCTTTACTTTCCCTATGGTACTCTGGATGAAAGATACCAATCCATCTGTAATCACAGAAAAAGAATGCTATAAAAAGTCCCAATAAGCTGCTAGGACCCAGCAATTTCTATAAATCACATTTACCGTTTAAGTTCAAGGAAAAAAAAAAGAAATTGATCTACAGTAAAAGCAGAAAATGCTGTGTCAGGCAAGAACTTCCTGGTTTGCTGAGCTGGGGAGTATCAGCTGGGATTTTAAAACTGAACCTTTATGTGTCAAAAGTGTAAAATTCACAGGAAAACCAGGTTTCCAAAGGTTTATGTACACAGTTTCAAGCCTTATGTAGGCATGAGAAAGTTCTACCAGCTCAACAAATAACATGATTTTTAAAGTGAGATATTCAGGCCAGCTCTGTGAATGTGTATTTAATTTTCAGTTTATTTTGGTTTAGCTTAAAATTGACTTCAAGATCAATTATTCTGTTTTCAAACTAAGCTGTCCACTTTGCAACAATTTTAAACTTTGCTCTCAGTTGTGGAAAGCAACTTTCCCACAGAGCAGAGGACAAGACTAGTTTTAATTCACACCTTTGTTTATTTGAGAATTCCTGTGTGGAGCTAGTCTTATTATAGAATAAAAGCACTTCATGCAGGGACTCAATTAACAAGAGAGTTAGAGCCCATATAATTATTTCCGAACATTCTGTGTGTATGCCAGCTTTGTATCACAACACCTACTCTGTATGCCAGTTCTGATGTCATGACATAACTTTTTGTAATAGGTTATTTGGGGATTAAAAACAAAACAAACAGGTATTATAAGGAAAAAATATTGCCACATGAGGGCATGCTTCATCTCTTTCAAAAGGTTGCCTTTTTGACTCAGATCTAAGGCAAGTTACATTTCAAGAGCTAGTTTTAGGAAAAGGGAAAACTCAGTTTTTATTTATGATCTGCTAGGTTTCTTACATACCAATTAAGTGCAAAATTAGCACAAACTTTGAAAAGAAACATTCTTTATTTCCATCCACAGTCATACTGTTTTCCTGTGGTGGCAGCAACATACCCTCTGAGCTTAGGGTATGAGGAGATGAGCTATCTCAATGAATAATATTCATATTCCATGCCATTTAGTATGGAATAAACACAGGACACAAAAATCAAACACAAAGTTATGAAAGATACAAACTTCACCTTTTGCCCAATGGGAACATCTTCCTGGCCAATCAGCCATGCCAAGACAAAGGGTGACATCTCTTACTGCCCTCTTGCAAAAGAAGGGTGGGGTTGTGAGGTTCCCCAGGGTTTCCCAGCTCTAGTGCACCACTGGATTGTCTCCTCCCAGGAAAGACTGCCCATGAGTCTGTGCCCCCTAGATCCTGAGATTGCTGCCAAACCTGCAGTATACCTTTATGGGGATTTCTCAAATCACATGGTCACCCCAACAAAGTGTCACCTGCAAAGTCCACCTTTTAGGCAAAACTACCACTGTCAGGCTTTCAGAGTTCATCAAGTCATTTGTGGTAACAGCCTAGAAATTAATTAGGCCTGTAGATGCTACTGACAGGCAGCAAGAGGTTAATCTGTCCACCCAGAGAGCTGCACCAGAGCAGGAATGATCCTCAAGGCCCCAAACTTTCTCTGGTCCTCAAAGGAGGATTTTGTACCCATGGTGGAGCACAGTGACGAATTAGGAAACAACAGCATCCAAGCCTTTGAGTCACTAGAAGTAATTTTTCTTCTAGTGAGTCAGAGTATCTGCACATTCTTGCTTCCTGGAAACTTGAGCATTTAAACATTCAACATCCCACTCAAGTATCATGTCTGTATCCTGGAAATGATTCTACAAAACATTAGGTTTCTCCCAGCTAATTCCAGCTAATTCTATTCTCTAGCCAATATCCACTGATGCTCAACATGCTACAGGACCTAGCCTTGAGGTGATTTGTTAAAATAAAATGGGTAGATGTTTTCCCAAATTCCAGAGGAACAGGGTCACATGCCAAGTTTCAGAGCCTGACACTCACTTGACCTGGGCTCAGAAGTTCCTGCCAGAGGAGCACTAGATCCTAGAGCCTTCATCATTGGCTGATGCAGGGAACCAGGAAGCTGCAGGGACTGTAGCCCTCACAGCACCCGGCTGCACAATTTTGGCAACTTGAGCTTGTGCTGACTAAGATGTTCACACTGACGATAAAAGCCAGCTCATGGGGGAAATCTTTCTTTGGCTTCTCCCTTTATCCCAGAGATGTAAATTCACTATGTGTGTCTTTCACCACCACACCCATGCTCCAAGATGACTTCATCTGGCCATGGAAAAGACAGACAAAACACGAACGCTCTGATGCCTGTGGAGACAGGTGCAGTAAAAGCCATGGGTAGAGCAGTAAATAAATTGAGAGACAGGTTTTTAATCCAGTGACATGGATCATGTTGAATTCCCACATATTTTTGTTGCTGTAAACATGTTTCAATTATGAAATTGAAAGATGCCAGGCTTTATGTTCTTACTGTAAAATATCACAGGAAAATGCACTGTGATATTGAATGGGATCAACACAGGTAATAGTGACTAAGATTTTGCTCTTTTTCCTGTGATGTTACCAAAAGTAGTTTTGAATTTATACCTCAGCACATAAATACCTGGACATTTACAAGCATTCATGGGGCCAGACACATTGCAACCCTGGCTGAGCAGACCTGAAGGAACAAGAAGCCCGAATACCCACTTGCAGTTTAGGGAGGGATCAAGTTTCTCCTTAACTGCCTTGCCAGGCCATAAACTGATTTTTTGTGCATCGCCTGGCTTCTCTGTCAGCTTTTGCACCACAGCCGGAACCCATCCATCCTCCTAGGCCATCACTGCTCCTCAGAGCCCTGCAGCTCCTGGCAGAGCTGTGGCTGGCCACCACTGCCCACTGGCTCCTGATGCTGCCCCTTCCTCAAGGACTTTGCACAGCCACCCTATCACCCTGGAAGGGCTGCACTGCAATTTTCTAATTGGGTGGAAATAGCAGCTGTATCCCCCTGTGCCTACCAGGAATAAAAGCAAAGGCAGGGAGATGATCATCCGCTGAGTGCTAAGGGAGAGGAAAGGTACCCCACTTGCTTGCCTGGCCCCTGCCATGCACAACACCAATATTATCTGCACCTCTGAGCATCCCAGGCTTGCCTGGCACCAGGAGATAAAGGAATTCCATCATATCTTTAAGGAGGGATGGGGTGCATGAGAGGTAGCCTGTGACCCCATTTCAGAATTAGCAGGAAAAGCTCAGTGAGTGTGTGGGAGCAGGTGGCCGCAGGAACACGGGACACTTGAGTCACACATGGTGAAGACCAGCCTGAAGCAGACACCATCACCCAGCTGGGGCAGCAGGATGGCCCTCCCACAGCTCCTGTCCTGAACAGTGTTCTACATACATACAGGAATGAACTCCAGCACCAGAGGAACAACCTTCCCACCAAGCAGAGAAGGAGGTGCAGAGAGCAGAGTGAGAGGGACTGTCATCTAAAGAGTGCTCAGAGGAGGGAAGTAAAAAAGATGGAGCTGAGCCAAGTAAAATAAAAAAAAACAAAGTAAAAATAAACAGAGCAAAGTAAAAAATAAATATGTAAAAAATAAAGGGGAAGGAGAAGTAGCCACTTTCTCACTAACTTGTGCCTCAGCAGCACAGTCCTCTCCTAGATCATGGACAGACAAGGGTGGGTCTCAACAGGACTTTGTCCCTGCAGGAACATCACCCATCAGACCAACCCCCACAGCAGGAGCCTTCTCCCGACAGCAGAGGAGCTGATCCCACCCACAGCAGCCAAGGAGGCTGCTCCATGACCCGGTGGATGATGAAGGGTGATGAAGGACCTGAGCCCCTGGGTGCCATCTTAACCTGACCCATGCTGCCATTTCACAGGTGGCTCTGGCTGGGAATCAACAGGAACCCAACGCCCCGGTCGAAGGCTAGAGCAGCTCGCAGGCTACAGCGGGTTTACAGATAGTGCCACCAGTGCTCCCAGGAAAACACAGAAGAGGAAAACACTTCCTTTTTCAGTTTGTGCCCTCCTGGATTAGGCAGGATGAGGACATCTGATGTCATCTGCCCATCCAGGCGGCCTGTGAACATCCCCATGGGGGACTGCCACCCAGAAGAAAACCTTCAGGGAACATAAGAGGGCACAGGAGATGACCTCTTTCCTGAGTCCACAATGTCCAAGGCATTGGCTGGCTCACCATCTTCCCCAAAAGACATTGGTAGGACACATGCATCAGGGCAGGATGCGAAATCTACAAGCTTTTTATTTCATCTGAATTTAGGTGTTGTTTCTGAACAGCCACCACTTCAGCAGGTGGCATTCTAGCTTGTGGGCCATCATGCACTTGGAGGTCTCTCTGCCAAAATTTGCCCTTATTTTACATCACTACAAGTGTGGCCTGACTGGGAAGGCTCCCCGATGGCTGTGGAGGAACAGAAACAACATCCCAGAAGCTTAAAAGGCTGGATTCAGGCACTGAAGTTCCTTTGGTGCCACTAAAAATCCCATCCAAAGTCCCAGCACAGGCAGGTTATACAAGCTCACCTGCCCACACACAGGCACTGCTGTCCCTAGGACTTTTGCCCCACTCACAAAAGTAAGTCTATTTATAAAGCACCAGATTCCTGTTCCAGCTTCACCACCAGTGCTTGCAGCGTCAACAAGCCTCTGCAGCTGCAAGGCTGCCCCTTGCCACTCACCCCAACAGGATCCATCAGGACAAAATTCTGCCCACCCCAAAGCATCTCTCTTTGCTCCACTGCCTGTCTGCAGCTTTTGGGGCAGCAGCCACTCCTGTGAAGGTGCCAGGCTCCACATGGCCACAGCCGAGGTGCGAGCACAAGTTCTGCTTGCCTGATGGCTGGTAACCTGTAGCAGAGAGGCAGTGAACAGCTGGGTTGAGAAAGCTGCTGCTGCTTGCCAAGTCTACATGGTCACCATAAAAAAAATTGCTAGGCTTTTCATGGAGTAAGAGCTAAGCACGAGCTCCCACTTCAGCCCAGAGACAACTGCGCCTGCTTCTCTCTCTCAGGAGGAGAATTCCTCTTTGACTGGAGAACAGGCATAAGGGAAACAGCACATGGCAGCAATCATGGGAGAGTGGCAAACAGCCATCCTAACTGGTGGTCACAAAGCTGTCCAGCAGCTGCAGAGAGAGAGGAGGGGAGAAAATGAGCCAGAGGGAAGATGGAGTGGGGGAGGAGGGGAGGAAGCTTTAAAGACAGGAGATTAAGGGCAGCCTCTCAAATGAGTCAAAACTCACTGAGATGTGGTTACAATTTGTGGAGACATCCACAAATGAATAAAAAGGAATAAAACCTGGACAACTAGGAAGTTGAAGTCAATTGGGTTTATACATATTTAACAGGGACATTCATCTGAATAGAGGCCTGCCTGTAGCATGCTAGAAACAAGTCACACTGACTGGGAGGCTCACACAGAAAGCCTTGCTCCAGGCCAGCACACGATAGAATGGCAGGGGATTGTTTGCTGCGCTCAGGGAAAAAGCAGCCCTGATGCGAACAGAGGAGAAGATGAAGGAGCCAGTGAGGTACAGGGGAAAGGGTATCTCTCATGCTGATGAGATGCCAGGGAAAGGGCATGCTCTCTGGACCCTGACCCAGGAAGGACAGGACAGACCATGCTGTTTCACAGCTGAAACCTTCCTCCTGGCACACACTGTGGGGACAAGCAGGGCTGCTGCCTGTGGAGCCAGAGCAGCTGAGCTGCAGCCCAGGAGACAGCACAGCTGCTCAGGGTGGATAGCCCCAGGAAAAAGCTTTAGCTCTCCTTTTCTGGTCCACAGCTCCTGCTCTCAGTGCAGCAGCAGGGCTTTGACAAGAAACCCCAGAAATGTGTCGGGATCATGACTGACGTTAGGAGGATGAGGGACATCTCTCTAGCAATGTCTCTCTAGCAATGGCCTGCATCCAGGTATGAACTTCAGCTATATAAACCTCTTGCCACACATCCTGGTGGGCTCTTTAAGAACTGGATTAGTGGGAATTCAAGCCTAAGAGAACCACGCTGCATCAAACCAAATTACGTCTGCTCCACCTCTGCCTAAGCACTGCCTGAAGTAATGCTCTGGCATAGGGCTCTGCAACAGCATGTCCTGTATCAGAGTTGCTCCATGGGCAGCCCTCAGCAACCTTGGCATTTGATATGAACCCTGTTAGTATAAAAATGGAAAAGCCATACTGGGTACTACTGGCTTGAGAAGTGTCATCACAGAATTCCCCCCTGCCTGGTGTCCTCCATCAGCATCCCTATAAAACACAAAAACAATTCTTACCAAGGCAAGTTCCCTCTCTGTCCAGCACAGCCTGTCATAGGAGTTCTGCAACCTGGGCTACGTCCTCACTGACACCTTCTCAACCTCAGAACCCTCCAAGGGTTTGCACAAGCACAACTGGTTGAACTTTCTGGTGAGGCACAGGAACACAGGCACTCTCATCCCACAGGAATGGCTATGGCCCTGTTGACATGGAGGCTTGTAGGTGGTGTTTCCAGAGCAGATTTCCCTCTCTCCTCAATGCGGAGGCTCTCCCTTGGGGCAGAAGCAATGGCCTTAGTCCACCATGTCATCTGTGGCAAAAAAGCATCAGCCAGACAAGGAGAGGCTCTTATTTGACAGCTGGGAGGCAGGACATAGCTGAAGAAAAAAAGGGGAGCGCACCTAGAGCACATGACAGTAGTACGTGATATGTTCCAGAGATATGTGAAAATGACGGTTATGAAAGAGACAAGAGGGGAAGGGAGAGGGAAAAAAAAGGCCTTTTGGCCCACGTCCAGGGGGAAAGGTTCACTTCTGTCATCAAACTTAATGGTTCAGCCTAGGGAGAAATGCAAACGGCATCAGGTCCTCCCTTCCCAGAGAGGGAGAGCAGGGTCAAATGCAGCACCACCTTTCCTCTCCCTGTGCATGCCATCTGCCTCAGCCTGACCCGAGGCAGGAGGTTGTCCTGAGCTGCCATTGTAGCCGGATTCAAGGAGAACAGCAGTGGTCTGGTGATCACTGCATCATGTAGGGAATCAGAAGTACTTTTGCCTCAGGCAACACAGTAAGCTCAGTAGGAACCAGTTTTCATGCATCAGATATATAACATGGATGCCACACATCCCATTTGGCAACTCCCTCACGTATTGCAAGCTTCTGGACAAAAGGACTCCAAACTCTCTGGATCTGGCACAGCACTCGCTTGGGCTTGAATTTAGACTTGCATTCTTGGCCAGCAGCCCCAAGCGCTGGGAAGGAAGCATCCTTATTCCCCCTCTCCTCCCTCCTTTCCACTCCTGCCCCCAGACTGAAGGCATATCGGATCACTCTGTGAGAGAGGGAGTGCTCTTCTTCTGAAATAACACCCTCTGCACGGGCAGTTCTGCTGGTTCTGCTCTTCTCAATCCACCAGGAAAAAAATCTCTGCTGGAATCCTGTTCTGCTGGAATCAAAAGACAAAAGGCAGCTGATTTCGGCAGAATTTTCCTTAAGAATAAAATCAGGAAAACAAAGAGTTCCTGATGGTATGCATTGAAATATTTTAAAGAATGCTTGAAAGGCAACATAGCTGCTTTTTATTATTATAATTTCAAAGCTACTTTCATTTTAATTTTGAAACTCTTTGTATTGCATTAGATAAGCTGTAAAACTCAAAATCAAAGATTTCAGTAATTCCAAACAAAAATAAAAAACCTATTTGAAAGTTAAAACCCAGAATATTTATAAATTTGCCAAATCAAATTCTGAGAAGTAAAAATGCTCTACAAAACAAAACCTAAGTATCAATTTTCACCATCTGTATAAATATTAAACATTACTTGAATACAATTCTCAATCTGAGAAATCCCCTTGCGTAGATAAGCCTTTAGTACTAGGTAGGATGAGAAAAGTGCTGTAAAATGACGTAAAAAGCTGCTATGTAAGTATTGTAACTCCAGTAAGGGGCTCTACCAGTACAACATCTACATCTTTGAAAAAAATAGATATATTGTATCACCAATAAAAGTTTACAACTAAGGGAGAAGTTATCTGTACATCAGGATTTACAGGTTTAGGAATTATATAATCCTAAGTGACATTTCCAGCATTCGTCCTCTAGACCACATGACTTTTCAAAACAGTCAAATAACTTCAGCATCCTATTAACTGTGTCCTCATGTGCATGTATGCAGTGCCATTGGTCTTACAGGTGTAAATTAGGGCAGGATTTAGTCCATGATATCCATATACCAAAAGAACAATTGCAAATCCTTAAAGGAGAGGGGGAAAAAGGATTCAATAGCCTTAAAAAAAATTAGTGAGATTAGAGACAAAAGAAAAATAATTATGTCGACAAAAACAAAGCTATATGTTAACTTGACCCTAAATAAAATCTTAGATACTGGCTAGTAAGTTCTCTGTTGAAATCACTGAACCCAACACTAAAATAAAAGCCACTTTGGAGGGGGCAGCAGCTTTAAACCTACAGAAAGCAGCTTTACATACCAACCGCAGGCAGTGAGCAAAGATCACTGTGTTTAAGCAGAAACTGCAGGAAGTGTGTGGGTGGCAATAGCCATCCTCCACACTAGAGTTTAGTGGGTGACCATTCCTGTGGCTGGTCCAGGAGAATATCCATGCTGTGGTGAGATACACTGCCAAGATGCACCCGGCTTTCAAGGCTCAGCAGCTGACTTTTTTTGCCAGGAACCAAAACAAAATTAGAAGAGCCAGAAATGAAAGGTGAGATCTTGGACCAAGTACAATAAACTTTGGATCCTGTACAAAAGTCACAGAGATCAGATGTCACCCAGTGATTATGAGAAGATGGGGTAATACCAAAGAGAAGGAAGGCCAGCTATGTTAAGAGGAAGAAAACTCCTTCAATTATAGCCCAGATCTACAAGTCAGAAGATCTAGTTTACACTCTTGACAAAGCTGAAAACTTACTGTGACATCTTAAGCAAACTCGTTTGCTCCTCGATACAACAGGATAATAATTTACACAGTATGGAGCTTTCCATTAACTGAGGTGCATAGACTGCTTGCAGCTCCTAAGGTGAAAAGTGCTCTTACCTTAAAACACAGCAACAAAACCCTCCTATCATCCATCTGCAGAGCACAGTGGGAATGCTCCCAGTGGGGTACTACACACAGCCAGTTCCCACTGATGTAAAACATTTTAGTACTTGCTACTCAGTGCCATTTACAATAAGGTTCAAGCATACTGCTTCCTATCCCTTATAACCACCTCTACCACACCACATTCTTCATGAATGGAAACTATTCATACCATTATACTAGGAATAGCCAAGTAAACAGGAAAAAACCAGAAGATTTACTAGCAGGTGCTATGGGAGGGGAGAAGGCTATGGTGATCAGCAGCGTTGGCAGCTATGTAAATGGTACTAAGTGTGGCAATTTTGTTAACTACTTCACTGTCAAGAAAGTCAGAACCATGGGGATTCATATTTAGAGAAGGCTTTCCAACATACTGTTGGCTCTTATCTTAACCCAGCATTCTATGTGCTATTAATCACAGGCCATGACAGACATTGTATCAGCATCAGCAGCAAGCAGAGTAGCAGAATATTCTGCGTGGGAAAAAAAAAACAACCAAAAAACCACCAGTGTATACCATGAATAATGTCAGTTGTTCTACAGTTTCCAACTTCCAGTTAGGGTTATTTGGCTCTGAGCTGATGAAAGCACTTTCAGAATATCGGCTGGAAGGAGGACAGCATCCAGATGTATTTGACAGGAGTAAAAACCTATGTAAGCCCTACGTTTCTTGTCTAAAAGTCACCACCCCAAAATAGCTTGTGATCTAGTTATTTTTATTTAAAGAAGAGACTGTGCCTTGAGTTTGGATCAGAGTCCAGATTCCACTAGAGTTTCAGACTGTTATTAAGGTAGGATGCTCCATTTTGGCCCAGTTCAGAAACAGGATGACCAGTAAGCTAGGGATCTTGTTTAGAGCCAGGCTCAGACATTAGGGGTGGTCCATTTTTACAGGTTTGTCTCATACTGTAAGGGAGCAGTGTTACATGAAAGGGAGAGTTTGTTTCTTGATGAAAGGAGAATTTAAAAACTGTCCCCAGTTCCACATTTCAGAAAGGCTGCAGGTTGTTTCTTGGTTGCTAGGAAGATTCTGCATCTCAGCAGTCCTCAGAGAGTTACCATTTGATAAATAACAACGTTTCACTACCTGAAAATCATAGTGGTGGGTACTAACAGCCATTCATGTTAAAGCACAGTCAGCACACACACACATTTACCATGAGGCCACACACAGTATTATAGCTTGGTTTTTTTACCTGTGCCTACATCAAGGATTTTTTTGACAGTTCTGTGTTTGGGGATGTCAAAACCCTGTAGGAGCTACAGGATCTCTTAAAAACCACCTGCACCTTTTCTTCATCCTTCCTCCCATTTCCAAATGATCCTTTGAGCACAGGAGTCTTCTTCATTGCCCCAACTGAATAATCTTAAAGATTTTATTATAACTTGCCAGTTCAGCTTTAACCACAGTGGTAGTAACATAATAATTAACACCAATTTCTTGTAAAGACTGTTGGGAAATTTGGACAATAGTGATCCCAAAGTTACCTGAGCTTCTACCACACTGTGTACCCATCCTGGAGCTCTTGTTTACATAGGAAGCTGACACAGTTCCAAATATTCCATTTTAGTTGCTCATGTAACAAACAGTTCTTCACATATATTTTATTCACATGCTTGGCACATGAAACAGCTGTAATATAGTCTACTCCAGTAGATGCATCCAGTCCCAGACCCATCTTCAGACCTCTAGGAGGCAATGCAGGAACTGTTTGGGCCTGTGGGCACATTCTGTGGGAAAGGATTCAGCCGCCTTCTCTCTTCTCTCACCTCTCCTCTCACTCAGGGCAAGCCAGTGCTAGTAAACAGCTCTCTCTTAAAGGTAAGGAGTGTCGGTGGGTTAACAAACACCACCTTTTTTCAGGACTTAAAACTATCTGAGAGGCTTCACCTGACAGATTAGGAAGACCTTGGACCACCTTTTCTAATAGCAGAGTAAGGGGTACAAGCGCCATCAGCAGAGGATTGGTAGCAAGCATCTGGAATGGCTGTAAAATTTCCAACCAGCTCAGCTGTTTGAAAATAAATGTCTGTCCACAGCCTTATGGAACTGAGCTGGTACCTCTTCAGACATCCCTTACATAAATCTCTTGTACACTCAAGAGATTTATGATAAACACTTGCTCTTTCCTTAACCTTCAAAACCTTTTCCACCTGCTGAATAACACCAGATTCTTTCCTCTCACCCAGCCTGTTCACTATCTATAAAAAGCCTCTAGAGAAGATTCAGTGGCACCATGGACTGGCTTGTCAGCAGTACACATATGACACCCATCTCTCCATCATCTTCACCTCCCATGCAAATGACACCATTACCCAGCTCTTCAAGGGCTTGGCTAAGATCAGCAAATGAATGAAGTTGGCAGAAGGTAAATTGTTGTAAGAGCCTGGGCTGATGAAGATATAGGGAAATATTTTACACTTTGATAATGTCCATTGCTGGCATTAAAGACTAATTAAAGATTTAATGATCATCTGCACTCTATCATCCCAAAAACCCCAATAATTGTTGCTGTAAAAGCCTCAATCCTTCAGCACTATTTCCAGTCTGATAACCTGAAAGATTGGACTTGGCCCTAATGCTTGATTTCTATAACCTAGTGGGTTTAGGAATGACAACCCATACAAGAATGCATCAGGCCATTTATTCAGCAGCACAAGACCACCAAACAAGCTTAAGCTCTGTTCTTTGCTCTGCTAACTACTCAGTCCCAGCTTAAATTCAAGGCTTTGCCCTTATTTTTAAAGCCTTTATGACCTTAGCAAAAATTGATTTAAGGGCATCCACATTTCTGAGATATGACACTGTTGAAACCTGACAGTTAAGTTGCTCTGTAACAAAATAAATAGTTACTTTGCAGGGTGTGTGCACCAGGGATAGAGATTCCCTACTGTCTAGTACACAACTATGGCCTCCTGATCACCTGCAGGAGACAACCATACATCTTGAAAGTGCAGAAAAGAGAAGCTCCAGCTTTTCCACCCCCTCCTTCCCATCTTTATTCCAAAACCATCAGCATGAATGAGTAGTCCATGACTGACAGACAGGATGAAGTCTGATTTCCAAGGGCACGCTCCAGTGGGAGCTCTCTGGTGCCTGATAAAAGGTGAGCTGAGCTGGTAGCATGTTGATGCTTCTAGCACAAACAGGCTCTCTCATGTACCCATCTGCCTCTCTCTTTCAACCTCACAGGAACTTCACTTTCAGATCTGTATTCTTTTGCCAACAGGCTCAAACACTTGGGGAGGTGGGGAGGGAGGGTACATGGAATCACATACACAGACAGACATATACACACAGCATGAATTCAGAGGCATTGTTTTACTAGGAAAGAGTTATTGGCAAAAGTGCCCTATGTAAAAAATAGGAGAGGAAATGAGAGAGAGGAATGTCAAAGATGCCTTGTGTTCATTTTCATGAGCTCATAAAGTAATTGGAGGCAGACAGATAAAGGTATACAAGAACATCTGAGGAGTCATTGCTTTCCAACACACCAGTAACAGCCAGGGACTCAGAACCTGGAGAGAATCAGACAAACATTTTTAAATGACAGATGAGTCACTAATGATAATCAGATCTAAAAGAAATTTATTTCCTCCTAAAACAAACCCAAAAGCTGTTTTTCAATTATGTGAGATCAAGACAAAAAGTCTAGAAGATATCATTGAAATACACCTGAATCTATGTCCCTAACTCACTGCTACATAGGGAGGGGACCTTAAGATTACATTTCCATGTCACTTTTTCATTTCCTGACCACTGCTAGGTTGCAATACATCTAACTACATTTAAATTGCCTGCCAAGCAAAGTAAAACAGAGGTACCTCAATAGGGGAACCAACCAGACATGTATCTATAAAATATTCAGTATAAATGCTCTGACAATGCAGAATTCTCATGAGGCATCTAGCATTCCATCCATCCCCCTGGATTTGCTGGTTTTGCCTGGAATGAAAAACGTGCATGTATGAGCAGGGATGTCTGTTCAGAGACACTAAAACAGGTTTATAATACACCATGCTCTTTTCTTCAGCACAAAAATAAGCCCTAAAGAATGCATGTCAGGTAATTTTTTCTGAGAAAAACCGGCAATAACTCTGAGCATTTCAAATGCCAGTCAGACAGCTTTTCAAATGGTTAAAAGGTGCGTGAAGGTTGAAAAGCTCAGAAGTCTTGCCAAGGTTGATAAGACTTTGCAGAATTTGTTAAACTAAAGTTTCCATTAAATTTTCACCACAACAACCATGTAACTTGACATCTGCCTAAATTTGTGCAGACCTTTGTGATAATCTGACAACAAGTAAATAATCAAGCAGATCATCAGAAGAGAAACTTAGAATCACTGAAGAGGCCAACTCAAAGACTATGCCTTGATGAGGTTGTATCTTGTCAGGCTTTTCCAGCTCTTGATTCCAGCAGCAACACTTGGGTTGGCAAGTAATTTTTCAATTACAACTGAGAAGAGAAGCAAAAATTAGAAACAAAAATTATGCTGATTTAATTATTTCATAAGGCAGCTAGCATCATCATAAAAGTGCCCAAATTTTACTGCAAACCAACCTCCTCCTCATTCTCTCCCAAAACGCTTATCTTCTTGTCTTTAACTGACAATTCAGAAAACAGTCAGAGTGCTGCTTCTTTCTGCCTTGTATCCTCTGCCTCGCTTGCACATGTGCTTATCCAGTAACAGCCATCACTAGTGAAATGGGATTACGTTCCACTGGTTAAGCGCATGAGCACAGCCCTGGGTGGGGCTGTTGGAGGATCAGCTCTTAATAAGGTGTCCAATTTATAATCTAGCAGCGTGAAGAGCAACTGGCTCTCAAGAATGAATAGCTCCTCTGTGTTACCATCTCCTGAGGCTGGCTGCCGAGCCAGACCGCCTCATCCTTTCTTCTCTCTCTCTTTCAGATGTTGTTACTCTTCTCACTAATTTTTTGGTGTTTCCCAGACTGGAGATATAACTAGAAAGGAAGACAAGAAGTATCCACCCGTGTCTGGTCACACACAGTTTGAACAAACCCTCTGCTAGCTAAATAGGATGCAAACCCTTCGTATTTACTTATTCCAAGAAGGTTGCGTCTCAGCCTAGGATCCTGCTCTCGGAGACAACCTTTGTGCCAAGAGATGCCTTTAAAAGGGATGTTCTGTGCAACAGCCCCCGATCCGCGGGACTCCAGGCACCGCACGCAGCGTGCAGCCGAGGGGAGCAGAGAGGCGCGATGCCCGGGCTGATGCCCTCCCTGCTTTTGCCCCAAACCTCTCCGCTGAAGCGGTGCCTGGCGAGGCGGGGCGTGCGCAGGCGGCGGGCGCGGCCCCGCCCCCGCGGCGGCGCGCACGGCGCAGCGCCCTCTGGCGGCGCGCAGGGGCCGCGCGGGGCAGCACCTGCCGCGCCGGGCCGCGGGGACCGCCGAGGCTGCGCCCGTGATTACCCTGAGCCGGGTTTTAACGTAGCGTCTTTCGCTTACCGTGCAGGTCGGGAGAGGCCCGTCCTTCTGCTGTAAAAAGACCCCGCAGGGAGGCCGTTGGCACACCGGTTCTGCAAAGGCTGGCGGTGGCACAGCCGAGCATCTCCCTCCCTCTCGTCTCCAAAGCGGTTCTCTGGCTAAGGATCCACCCTGCCACACGAGGCTTGTCATAGAGCCTCCCATACCTCCAGGAGACACAGTTAATGTATTTCCTTTCCATGGCGATGATCTAATCCAACCTCTCACAAAGCACACATCTGCAGCATGCTGTGTTCACAGGAAGGACTTCTCAGGAACAACTGCTCCTTGGTACCTACTGACCTCCTTTTATTCTGTCTCTGTGCTGGCACTGCATGGTGTAGAATGACTCTTTCCTGCCTGCAGCACTTAAACAAAAAAACCCTTCAAATACTTTCTGAAAGTACCACCTGAAAACTTTCCATCATTCCGTGCTTTCCCTCTTGCCAAAGTGAAGTGAAAGGTGATACGACCAGCCAGTCAATCAATCTCTGTCAGGGGCATCTGGCTCCCGTAGGCTTTTTTATAGTAGCAGTCTGTTTCTAGGACCATTGGTTCTTCTGCAGCAGGATGCTGTTTTCCGGATCTGATTTAAGCTGAACTCCAAAAGACCACAGAGAAAGAAGAAGCAGGGAGTGTGCACTCAACTTCCTGGAAAGACACCCAAGCTGTTCTTATAGCCTTCTGCAACCTCACTCCATCCTCCCCAGCTTTCCAGCAATTGCCAGCACTACGGACTCAGAGGGCATGGGACGCAGCCTGCAGCTGGCCCGGGGAGCCTGCCTGGTTTGAGCAGTGTTTTCAATTAATAGCCTGCTCAGCAGCCACACTATGGTCTGTGAGAAATGCTAAGTGTTACTAGCAGTTTCTTGGTCCAAAATGTTTGGGAGAGCCACTGTTCTGTCCTCAACCTCACAGGGTCTTTGCATCTGGGAGGGATGCCTGGGATGGAGAACACAAAAGGACAAGCTGGACTGGAGTACCCATTATGCCATTGAAAAAAATGAAAATAAGATGTCAACAACTTCTATGGGCCTAATTGTTTCTTCTCAAACAGATTGTTAGCTTATGTGAATCAGGGTAGCTCTACTGAGTAAACCAAAGAATGGAAGAGGGAGGGGGGATAGCCTTGGTATCAGAAAGGCACAATATGGGTCTTTACCCACATTGATTGCTGGCTACTGAGTAACATTAACTTATTGCCACAATCCTTCCCACCACCAACAGATAGTGGCACTAAGAGAGATGAAGAGGCACAGAGTGGCAAATAGTGAGACTGCACAGTTTCTGCAAACACCACCATGCAAGGCCACCTGAAGGGCTGGACCTTCACTCCCTCTCTCTGCAACTCCTGCTCTTGCCCTGCTGCTCAGCTCTACCATTAAACCCAAACACAGAAAACTTAGCTGATTAAAAACCAGAAATGGTTATTTTCTGAGCCAGATTGCTTCCCTGATCTGTTCCACCCTACAGTCACATACACTCTGGACCAGGTGTAAAGAAATACAGTACAAGTGGTTCTTTCAGCATCAGTGCCAGCTTGAAGAGTTCATCAAACTCCAGTCTGGTGAAACACTGGGAAATCCCACAGAAAGCAAAAGAGAGGAAGCTGTACTTTAATTTGTGCAAAACACAGGCTAAGATCAGGCAGTGAGTGAGTGATGCAAATGCGCCTAGTCAGATTTCTCCACTGGACCTTCAAGAGAAAAAGAGGTAAAACATCAAGCACAAAGGGCATCCTGACTTCTCCAAACACAAAATCAGGACAAGCTAAATCCTGTCCAATTGCACAACATTAAAGAGTGATTCTGTGCTCTTACCTTCTGCTAAGGGAACAGCAATGTTCTGACCTGCAGTGATTTGTGTGTAGGAAATTAATGCCATAAACAAGTGAGAGGAACCAAAATCTCATGCCCTAATCCTTCAAAGCAAAACCAAATTCTTTATGGGCAGCACGACTGCTGATGAAGGAGGTAATGTTTATCCTTATTTGAATCCAATAAAAACATCCAAACAAGAGAAACAATGCTCAAAGAGCTCTTCTCCATTACATGTGCAAATAATGTTTTAAAAAAAATAATAATTACTTCACATGCTTTACAAATACTAATTAATTTAGCCTGATGTCTCCCCAGCTGGACAGGTGTTACTACCTCCAGTGAACATATGAGCAAGCTGAGTAAAACAGATTTGGCCCTGTTTTTTTAAGTAGCATCTAATTTTCAGTGCAATTCTGTGTACAGGCAGCTTCTGTTAATTTTGGCTAGAGCTGTAAGTGATTAATACATGTGCAAGACAGATTCTGGGTATCTCAAGCTACAGGGCTAAAATTAAAGCCCGTGCTTGAAAATGTGATCTTAAAGGACTTGCCCTTGGCTGGGCAAGAGAAGGAATCTGTTGCAGGATCAGGAAAATAAGCCAAGTTTTCAGATTCCTTGGGGCTTGTCTCCACAAGAAATGTAGGGAAGCAACGCAAAATTGCAGCATGCCAGAAACATTCTCCTCAGGTGGACCCTTCAGTCTTCACTGCTTTCAAAGAGCAAATTTTAACACCACCATAAATTCATCCTTTCCTCCCCAAACACAGAGAGACTCACTTCTCACATAGTGCTGAATACTGTAGCTTGTTGCCACTTTCTAAACTGAAAGGTGATGGTGACAAGAGAAGGATGTGATGACTCCAGAGTAGCAATAAGAAAGCCAAGGGTAAAGTTTCACTTTGATTTCAGCAGAAAGCTTCCCCATAAAGATGTTTTGGTTCGCAATCAGTGATGAAGTACTTACCTGCATTTCAAAGAGGAGTGAGCTTCCTTCCACTTAGCATACTCAAGATCATGTCTACTGATTTTAAGAAGAGACATGGACAATCTGAATAGTTGCCCCCATTAGTTGGAGCATGATGCCAGCCCAAAGGAGGAGCTGTGTGGTTTCATGCTAGAAATAAGCAGCATTTCTCTCTGCAATAAACCCTGTAGAGATAATCTAACAATGTCTACAAAGGAGATTGGGCTACAGATACACATCCTCCCAAACTGAGATGCTGGTGGAAAAGTCTATTGTCTCAGCCTGTGGTTAAAATCTCTTCAGGTCTGTTTTGCTCAACTGTGTTTGAATGTTTCTCACACATTTTCAGTCTGAATGAGGTAGGTTAGAGGCGACTTCAGTATTATAAGCTACCACCCAATGCAAGACAGGAAGGGCTCAACCCACAGGTTACTCCCTGGATCTGAAGCAGCAGGAACCTCCGATACCAGGGAAGAGCTGGAGACAGAAACTTCTGCCACAGCTTACGTGAACATCTATGGCCTAAGTGAAGGGTGATGGTGTCTACAAGTTCATACTTTGGCTTGTCACATGCCAGCTTTTCATGGAAATGAGGCTGGTGCTAATGCATTAAGTCGTGGCTAACATTTAAAATGGTGTGGGCATAGCATTGCCATTATTTAAATTCTCAAATTGGTCTGATGTAGTTTAACTGGCAAAAATTACTTTAGGCTAGGTCTGCCAAAACTGGTGGGTTCAAAGGAAGTGCTGCAGAGGGTAGCCTGCTGTGAGGATGGTAGCCAGCCACAGAGCAACCAGCCAGTAGGTGCATGCACCACAGCAGCAGGCCTAAGGTCACTTTATGGTCTTGGTGGACTTGAGAAGAGTAGGAACACCACGATAGATGTAATACTGGTTTTGCCACTTCAGGTTACAGATATACAACTGTTTGGACTGAAGCAGAGCCCTTTGGTGTAGCTCCCCCTCATCCCTCACACACACACACACAGACTTACACCTGCTGTCCCATGACACCAAGCCAAGTGTTTGTGTAGCTAAGATCTAAAGATTTTTTTTTAAGGATCTTTGGGCTAAAAAAACCCCACCGCGCACTCTCCCTGAAAAGCATATATTTTCTTTTGAGAGGATCATTTCACAGAACTGGTTTAAAGGGCAGCTAGACAAACAGCTGTATCAGCACAGCAGTAACTTGGGGCAGCAGAGAAGGAGCCAACCAGAGCAGCCACCTCACTCAGTTGAAAACTAGAGCAGGATGTCTGACTGTGGCCCAGCTCTCCCAATACTTTCCAAAGTGTATGTTTTGGTTAGAATTGGGTTTGTGGTGTTCTTGATTTTTTTCCTTGTTTCCTAAGGAAATTAAGTTTATGCAATTGCTCTGTCCCTCAGTTTTCCTGTAATCTGTTTCAATTCTGCTGTGCACTCTCAGTCAAATATGAAAGAGTTCGAAACTACCAGGACTGTCTAGGTAGAAGCCCAAACTTGTGTCCTCTGCAAGCAGAAAAGCAGGCAGAACTCAGCTGCTAGCCAGTGCTGATGGTTAGCTGACACACAGCTCTGGCCTATGGCTTCAGAGGGGCAGAGAGGGAGCTGAAGTGGTGAACTTGATGTTCATCATGCAAGGCCAGGCTTTGTCACTGTGATTGCTCGTGCACAGACTGCCTAAATCCAGACTTTGAAACTTATGGCATGCAGACTTCAGTGTGCACTTGTGCTTTAAAATATAGCGTCCTGTCAGAAGTTCCTACTATAAGTCATTAAAATGTAGTTAGTACTTTTAAATCCATTCAGTGATTTCTGTATCAGGCTATTGTAAGATTAATTGTCTTAACTACACAAGTAGTACAGATATTCTTAGTGAAAGAGGTGATACTTGCTTCTGTGCAGGGGCTCAGTTGTACCACTTGTGCAATATGATGCCTGATACTGTATTTATATTGCTAAAATGCATTTTCTGAGGGGAAACTCAACACAGAGATGAATTGCATCTAACATGAGAGGAAAAAAAAGAACTTGTCATCCAGATAGGTTATTTGCTGATCTATAAATCCGAGAGAACAACAACGCATACCGTATTCCCGCCTGTTCCCACACACTCCTTGTCATCGCAAGAGGTCTTTAGTACCCTGAAATATAGCTTGACAATAAAAATTAATTGAAAGTGCGCTAGAATCATTAACTTTCAGAGCTTCATAGTTTGCCCATCCTTAAATAATGCTGCTTATAAAATCCTGTTTGTGCTACAATTTCTTGGCTCTCTGCCATGTAGCATGTACAGAAATCAGCAATATGTGCAGCAGGGACTTAGCTGGACGTAATACGAATGCAAATAATAGACTTTCTTCTTCAGCTCAGCAGCAAAACATTGACTCAGATCTTGAGACCAGTTATAGTCCCAGTGGTGTTTACTCTGTGTAATTAGCAGTATCAAGTGTGTTGTCTTTTGGGTAGCCTGATTGTTTCCATATGGACGTGTACCTTCTGTGAACACAGACAGGGCAAGAGGCAGACAGCATTCAGAGTGCATGCATTACAGGAAGCACATATGTTTTAAATACATTATCTCTACAATTAAGAAGAGTTTAGAAACTGGTCATATAAATCTTAGAAAATGCAGCCAGCAGAGAAAGAAAAAGACCTTCTTTCCAAGCAAGAATTTTGCCTGGGTAACTACTTGTACCCAGGTCCCCAAGATGGTGCAGACATCTCCCTGCTTGCTGGTGGGAGAGCAGCATGAATCAGTAACTCACGAATTGCTCCAGGAGGGAGAAGGCTGTTGACGCTGTGCTGGGGCCTGGAGGAAGATCGGGCTGGCATTCGAGGTGGGGCGTGCCTGGGAATGCTGCACAACATTCATCTTAGGAGCAGGTACTTGCTGAAATTCCAACTACTGAGAGAGATGGCTGAAGCAGAGTGACGCCTTGCCTTTGCCTCGCAAAGAGGTGCAGTTTTTTTACCTTAGGCTAATGTTTCTGACCTGCCCCACGGTAAAAACGCTCTGAAACCAAGCAACTTCAGCCTCACTGCAAGGCAAACCAGGCAAGGGCAACTCCAAAGGTGGGGGCCACTGCTGGACTCGCCTACTTTACCACATCATCAGCAGTTACTACAGGGTTGAAAAATAAAAAACATTAAAAAAATCCTTGAGAGCAGAAAAGAAAGGCCCTAATGTCTGTTTTGAAATAAAGAGTACAGAAAGGGTTTGTTTGGGGTTATTTATCTCTTGTTCTCCCGCTCCCTTCCACGCCCCCAACATTGCCACAATCTGGCAGGCTCTCTCACCCCCAACCCTCAAGCCTTTGCTCTGTGGCTGGCAGCATGGCTGGAGGCTGCAGGGAAGTGGGGAGAAACAAGGAGAGCCATTTCCACTGCGGCTTGGCTCTTCCTGCTCCCCTCTGTCCTTGGGATCCTCCACACACCTCTCATAACAGCAGGGCCCCTCTTCACCTCACCCTTCATGACACTGCACCTTCAGGCACACCTTGCTGATTGGGAAAGGCTCTCCCTGGATATTACCTCGCACACCTATTTTTATGGCTGCAGTAGATGCCTGAATACATGTCATCATAACTAACTGTCTTGGGCTCCTCTCTGGCTCCTGCCCTCAGTGCACTTCCTTGTGCCATCCCAGCATCCCAGGACAGCCTCCTCATCACGCTTTTCTCACCTCCCAAAACCTCCTACATATGCGCCTGTTTGATCACTTTGCTAACAATATTTCAGTATCTGTTTTGTAGCAAACCACTCTTTGTCCATAACTTAAGCTCACCAAAGGAGACTGCCTGACCAGGGTATTACAACTTCTTTGTTGTCCTCTTTGCTACTGCAGATATGGTAAAGATTTAACCTTAAAACTTGCCTTGCAGTAGAGAAAACACATCCTTGCAAAGCACCTTTAAATTTGAGCAACTGCAGCTAGGGCTGTACGAACTTGCATCACATAATTTCACCTCCCTTTCTCTTCTTCCTCTAGGAATTATCACAAAAAGCTCCCCAAACAAGCTCTTTAATTCATAGATCTTCACTTTAAAGTACTGCAAAGCAATATTTTATGCAAAAAATCCACACAATACATTCTTCTCTACATGTCTTCTTGAAAATATCTTGCAGTTTGTGATTTGGATAGAATTCTGCAAGCCTAGTAAGAAATAAAAAGCTTTTACAGAAAAAGGCATATGTTGTTCATGGGCATTCATTCATTAAACAGCCTAGCGGTTTGTTTCAATTGTGTCTTCTGACATTAGGATTGAGGATGCCACTACTTTAATAATAATCTATCAAACAGTATTGCAAATAGTCACTGCTCTTCAATTTCTTGAAAAGCTCTGAAGAGGTGAAAAATGCCTTTGCAGCACAGCTTCTGTTTTATCTCCACCACAAGATTTGGTTATCTCAGTGAAAAATATTGCACTCGAAATTAGTTTAGTAGTTTTTACACTTTGTAGTTTTGACACTGTTGTCATTCTGCATTTACTATTTTCTCAGTGGTTTCTGACTTTTTTTTTCTAATTTTTCTTTTCTCGTTTCCACTTAAATGTCTGCCATGGACAAACGCACTTCACAGCATGCGGTTGCTGTCATGGTCACAACAGATGCAGGGAAGCCCAGTGTAATCACTCAACCTAAAAAACATTATTGGCAGTGAAATAATCTGCGTGCAGTCTCATATCCTCACAAACCCTGCTGCAGGTATGTAACTCTTCCCTAGTGCATGGCAACCTGAGGAAAGTTTAAAGATGCTTGAGGTACTGCTACCAACTTAGTACTGAAGCATACAGGACAGTGCATGCTGTTTTAAAGCTTACATAAATACTAAATATGTTTTATGGCCCTTTTATGTGTAAAACGTTAGGTTAGTTGAGAAGTACAAATGATTAGTTCAAATTTAATAATTAAAAATACAACCACCTAGACCTTTGCTACATGCACATTTACATACAGAGAGAGAGTATCTAGAAAACCACCGTTTCCGCTGTGATGACAATAATATACTGCTTATGTGTCATGTTATTTTGAGTCATTATTAATCTATTACTCAACTAGTTTAGTAAATGTGGTACAATATCTCGGGTGACATTGAAGATTCAGGCCACGGACTCCGCAGATGTAAACATATGTGTAACGTGCTGAAATGCTTACAGGAACGGAGCAGAAATATGTATCAAGTCCAAACTTGAAAACAGGTGGTTTTAAGTTATACAAGGACAAAGAACAGCAAACAGTTTTTTAAGCAGGCAGTTTTTGAGTTCAGAAATTAAACAGCTTTTTTTATTCCCTTTTCCACCACTCAAAAAATGTGGGACAAGAGCACTTCCTTGGCATGAACCAGGGAGCCCTTGCAGGGTGGGCTTTGCAGCAAGGCTGGAGCAGGTCATAGCTGGTATTTTGCAATAACAGAACTGAAAAAAAAATTAAAAAAAAAAAAAGGCTTCAGTTAACATCTCTTGTGGCAACCATGGTGGGCTGGTGCATGTCCTAGCAGCAGGGCTCCCCTGTGTCCCGGGGAGGTGTTTCCCCTGCTCGTTCCCTCGGGCCCAACACATCTGCCTCCTCAGGGAGCTGCCCCCTTCCAGGTCCTGCTGAGGAGGGAACTCTCAAACCTGCCACCTGCTCAGGGACCGGGGAGTGCTGTGGGCCACCCTACTCTCTCCTTGCCTCAGGCACGGCCCTGTTCTCTGAAGGGAGCCAGGTAAGGCGGAGATCGGGAGCTGGGGGTGGCAGCCCCCCTCTTGGACCTTGTGAGTCCCAGCCACACCTCCAAATGCTGGTACCCCCAGGGTAGCACCTGTCCCCGGATTGTCTACACCCCCTTCCCAAGCATCAGGGGCCTCCCACGGCCCGGAGAGGCCTCGGTTGCCCGTCGGCACAAGGCTGGGGATAAGTGGGCAGCCCCGGTGTCGAGGCGAGGTGTGGCGCGGCGGTGAATGTCTGCCCCCAGAGTGGGGCGAAAGGCTTCTCGGCTGCCCTCGGGGGAAGGGAGTGTCCCTCGCAGGGGAACAGATGGAGCGCCCTCCTCTTACTCACCGACCTGCCCGCCACGTCGGGAGGAGGTTTTGCAAGTATCTGGGGAAAGGGACGGGCCCCGGGAGCGTGAGAGTGGGAAAGGAATGGTGGGGTTCCATAAAGGAGGGTGGGCGAGAAAGGGAGCGGGACAGTCAGGTGTGCGCGCCCAGGCTAATCCGGAGGCAAGGGGATGGCGGAAGGGGCGCTGGGAAAGGAAACTAAACACAGCCCAAATGTAGCTGTCCGGCTTGGAAGCACAGGGAAGGGGGACAGCCTCACGCTACAGCTGGTGTGGGTGCATGCATCGATGCGGGTGCGTGAAAGATCTGGACAAGGAGCACCATAGATGCACAGGCGAGAGGGAAGACCTCCTTTCCAGGAGGTCTGCAGTTCCCCCTTCCCGTTCCTCGCGTGCTGCTGGGGAAACCTGCGCTTTTGCTGCTTGCTAGGAGACAGCACACAGCTCGGTGGGTGCGGGTGTGTGAGGCTTGCTAAATGGAGGCTCTTGCTGGCCTGCTCGTTGCTGCTGGGCTCGGGGAGGGAGGAGGAGAGGGAGGAGGAGGAGGGAGGGATGTGAAAGTGGGTCAGGAATGTAACTAGACTCTGCCCCCCTTGTTGCAGGCGCAGGCGGCGCTGCCTTAGCGATGGAAAGCAGGCATTTCACTGTTGATGTTCCCCAGTCCTGCCGGCTGACGGTTACTAGGGGATCCTGAAGGATGTGTTTTCCTGTGACCCTTTGAGAAGAAAAACTTAGTTGCCTCAGTAACCAAGTTTGGCTTGGATGCAATGATGCAGTAAATAGCATAGGTGAGCCTTGCTAAATGGAGGAGGAGGAAGCTGAAACTTTATAGGCTGGATAACTTGCAGTCAGGTCCGGAAACATTTTAAAAACGTCCCAACAAAATGTATTAGTTAAGTACACGACTTTTACATTTCCTCATGCAATAAAACTCTCAGAATTTATCCCCTATGTATTGTAAACTAATAAGAAAACAGAGATAGAAATAAACTGCCTTAGTGATGTAGCATGAGGTACAGAGCTCATCCACAACTCTGCAGTAGCCCTGTACAGCCCTTTTCAATGCAAATAATTTTTGTTTGGTGGCCTGAATTTTAGAAAGTTAAGGAGTGTGAAAGAAGGTGAACACTGACTCAAAAACTAAAGTTTGCATCCATCTTCTTTTCAGCATTGTTACTGTAGGCTAACAATTTTCAATATTGTTACTTAGATTAAAAGAGAGAACTCATCAACCCTGCTTCTATAGGATATCTGTAAACTAAATACTTTCAAAGTGGAAAGCAAACTAAAATAACAAGCAAAAACTTTTAACTTGAGGCCCAGTTATGCATTATTTCTGCCTATTCCCTTCAGTTGTTATCATCTGATTTCTATCATCCTCTAATAGAAAAATAGGCTTTTATTCATGAAGGTGGGGAATCACTTCTCAGAGTTAGAATGAAGAACTGAAAAGAAACACTGAAGACAGATGCTGTGATACATCCATTTCTTTTTTAGTTTTCTTCCAGAGTTGTGTCTTTTCTAAAACACTGGTATTCTGAAGAAAAAATGGGCTGCTGTACACAAGACTGATTCTGTTCCCAGCCTGAGGATCAACAGAGAACTGAGCTGTCAAGCTTACAGATGCATCAGGAGTGAGGGGACAGCGAGTGTGTCAGTGCAGGCCACGCAGCAGATAGGTATGCATCCAGTCGATGGATGAGGCTATGTGTGTACATTTCATTAAGGGAACAAAAGTAACTGGAGCAAACTGTGCAGCTAATGCTTTTACTCCTTTGAATTATTGTCAAGGAGGTATTGGTATAAATAAACATCCCTTCAGCTTATTTCACCTCTGAAAGCTACTCACTGTTTTAATTAAAGGACATTCAAGGATGAATAATGAATGTTACTATTTCTACATTTTCCGTGAAATAATATGTCAAGCTGATTTCCCATATCATCTTCTACTAAAAGCTAAATGTAATAATAAAAGATACATGAATGTAAGCAAATTGTGGTGAAATATAGCTAATATATTGTACCGTTACTCTTGTTTTAAGAAAAAAAAAAGTAGAAACCAATACTGATTTAAGTGCTATGAACCAAACAAAACTTTTCTTAAACAGAACTCAGTGGAGGGCCTAGGTGATACCTTATAGATGAATGTAGCCCATTGCCTCCAGTCATGGAAAATATTCACACAGTCTTCATCCACAGTTTTAAGATCTGCTTCGGTATGTCATGCTTATTTTTTTGTGGAACAACATTACTTGGTTTTGTCAACTTTCTTGGCCATGCTGAACAGTTAGTGGACAGTCTTTCACGCCACCTGCTTGCACAGGCCTATGCCGCTAAGCAGTCTTGCAGATCTGGACAGGGGGATCCCACAGGTCTCTCACATTATCAGTGAAAATGCCAGGTTAGAAAGCTTCCTCACTGGGGACTGCCACAGACAATTTTGATGGTCCCACCTATTACCTGCATATTTTCCTGTGTGTTCAGGCAACCCAGTGGGCTGGGAAAACTAAACATTACGGAGAAGAACAATTTGTGTTAGCAACCATACCTGCACTTACTGGCAGGGAGGTTTTGTTGTTACTCTGGGGCCCTTTTTATGCTCCTCTGGACAAGCAAAGGGCATGCTAAGCCTTATGGAAACAGTCACGAGAAAATCCTCCTGTGCTCAGTGTAGGAGCATGGTGTTTCCTATCTATTCCCTCCACCCCTTTCTGTGGGGATGATGTGAGGAAGGAGGTGTGGCCAGAAAGTTGCTGCTTTCTAGTTTTTTTTGGCTCTGTCAAAGGCCTTTGTATTCAAGGGTAAACGGCAGGGACCTTGACGCTGCTCTAAATTTGTATGGATGTCTTAGAGGTCCCCAGAAGGACCAGATAACATGACAAAGCATGAAGCACAGCTTAGGTATAACAGCGAATTTGACCTTCAACCTGTGGTTGCTTTGAACAGGAGTTGATAATGGCATCTCAGACCAGACCTTTACTGCCAACCTTTGGGCATGGGCTTAGTCTGCAGTGAGAGGCTAGTTAATGCACAAGTATGGAAAAAGAAACATGGGAAAGCTCCAGGTTTTATACCTGAGTCCCTCTACAAAAGTATTTTTGCTTTGTTTTTGCTTTAACTTGTACACTGGAAAATTAGGAGGGGAAAAAACCCACTGTTTAAATAGGCTTTTTCTAGCTGCGTTGAGTCCCCTGGTTATTAGAGAGAAAAAAGATGCATTAATTTTTACCAAATTATGTTAGCAGGCTGGTGTACATGGTTTAGTAAAATACTTACTTTCTGAGTAATTGTAGCATGTTTTGGCTTTTAAAACCATCATTTCCAAAACAGATACTAATAAATTTTAAAAATATATTAGCTCATCTTGTCTCCACCTAGCAGAGAAATTATTTTGCATCCTACTAAAGTGGCTGTCTGGCTTCAGGGGGAGGATAGATTGGACCCTTAAGATAGACTTAAAGATTTAGCCACATGCTATTTTTGAGCTTTATTTTCTTGGTTACTATCTTGTTCTTACCAGACTGAATTGCTGGAACTTCTCTGTAAACAGGATGAAACAATAGCAGCAAAGGTAGGATGCCATACCAAGCTGAATAAGGACCTCAAAACCCATTACCATTTTAATGATGGCATTGTTAAGCAAAGTAGCCTCAAGATTAAATCCTTTTCTTCATTTAGAAAAACTAGCTATTTATCGAGTGTTTTACTTTTAGCAACCAAAATACAGTAGTGTTTGGCTTTCTTTTGAAACTCATGTAGTTTCAAAGCTGTTTGCAGCTGAAGATTGTCAGCCACACACTGTACTTACTAAACAGGTTTAAAAGCAGACACGGTTAACAGGATGTGACATAGACTCTCTTCAGCACAGTATCTGACACATCCGTGTACTTTTCTAATAACTTTGAAAAGCTCAAGCTTAGAATGCAACAAGTCTTCTTAAAGTTCGAATCCAACAAGAAAGCCTTAAGAAAGGTATATCCCACATGTATCTTATTGAGAATTATTTCAGTGAACTTTTGCTTATCAGTATTGAAAAGATGTGTTAAAACCAGTCTGACAACTTTTTTTTCGTAACACCATGTGCTGGAGGGCCTTGAGAAAACAGTTTTGAAACAATATCAGAGCTGAACTACTGAAATGCTTTGAACAAGAAGAATGTTCATTAAACACATTTCCCTGGTTTTTGTTGTGTCCCAAACAACGAAAGTCAGATATTTCATGATTTACAGCCCCTTTTCTAGTGAGATGCTTCAGAAAGAGCTCAAAAGATTTGCATCTTGCAAGTAAGAACACGGTGGACTTAAAATGCTTAACCTACTCTGGTGTTTTTTCAAAATTTTAGCTGTGAATGCGCTGGATCCTGTTTCAAAACATGCATATAAAAGTGTTAATTACCCACCCAGCTCCCCTTATCTTAATTCACTGTAAGTCAGCCAACACCCACGGGAGAGGCTCTGCAGTGACTGGACCATGAGAGATGCAGACATTTTGTACTTCTTTGGAAACAGTCTCTGTGGTATAATCCTGCTTTCTCTGAGTTGCTATTAACTACAACTCTTTGGAGTGAAATTAGGTTTCATTGCCCAAGGCTGTACTCTTTTCTCTCCTGCAAAAGGGCTGTGCTTCAGGTCACAGGTCTGTGCATGGGTCCTCCCACCCAAGCCCAGGGCACAGTTAGAGCGCCTGACAGATCAGCTCCTCTGCAGCCACCTTGCAGTGCTTGCTCTGCACTGAAGGTCTGAGGAGAAAAGACATGGATAAGGACTTTGCAAAGCCCATGAGCTTTCTATTTGATTCCCCCCTTTCCAACTGCAGATTTCTCTGTACTTCTCAGCACCCCTTTTATTGATGTGTAGCAAAGCATTTCAGGTCAGAATGGGTTATTCAACACCTCTGAAAAATACAGTCTCATTGTATACAGCTTGCTCTGAAAAATCAGACTTGAGTGCCAGAAAAACATAAAATAAGAAGAAATCGTAGATGTCATTTTTTGGGACATACTTCCTGACATAAAGGAAGATGCAAGCAAATAGTAGCATCATTCTACAGTGAGAGGGACTGGGTGAAGCATACCAGCTCAGACTAAAAATGAAATTTTGCTAAAGGGTAAGGGCCTTCCAGTATGGCTGATCATCATCAGCAGAACTTAAGAAAAATCAGCATAGTGAGAGAAATGTATTATAAAAATGTTGGGCCTGACTCTAGAAATGTTTGTGAGTCATCAGGGATGCTACCCAGCAGGGAATTGTAAAGGAAGAATCTTCGTTACATCTAGGGCTGTTTTGAAGAGCTGCTGTTGATGGTACTTCCTCCTAGGCATTCCCAGGAGCTGTGTCTGTGTCTACTTTGGTAGAGAATAGATGGTGGATCCTGGTATTAGCAGGACCTTTTACACATCTGTCTTGGTATTTTCTTTGAAGTCTTGGGTAATGGCAAACTAGAGTCTCGGTAGAGATGATTTTTGCAACACAGGAAACACCTGTACACTCTTCTCAAATTATTTCTCCATGTGACAAATGCACACCAGCTCTGCTATGTCACAAGGCCTTTTCACCCTAAAAGTTAGGGTCAGGAGAGACCTCACAAAAAAGCACTGGACAAGGCAAAATCTTTCCCCTAAACCTTCCCTCCTTTCGCCTCCTACTCCGTGTTCTGCTTTTCTGCCTTTTTTCCCCTGTGTTATTCAACCCACAGCTTGCCTTCCTAGAAGCATCAATCCATCATTCCCTATATTTATTTTTGTGTCTGTTCCTGAGTTGTCAAGGACCAACAGATTCTTTTTTATTCCCAGTGTGCACAGCTACAGGCTAGTTTGCATTCAGAAGCTGTAGAAGTGATGTGATTTCTGCAATTTCTGAAACTTTTTCTTTAAACATGGTTATACAGCTGACACCTCTCTTCCTCGTTTTATGAGAGCCTACTCTATGTCATGCACTGAAGTGTGCACTGTTGATATAAGCAGGCCCAGAGCTGGGAGAGAGGGCTCCTGTTCCCAGCCTTTCTACATATTACTGATTAGCTGCCCTCTCACTGCTTCACTTCCTTCAGCTGTGCAACGGCACTCACAAAACTGTCCTTTTCATTATAAAGTGATTTAAGATTCTTGGTGAAGAACATGACATGAAATCAGACAGTCAAAGCTGTTGGAGAAGTATTATACATGACTGTCACTCTATGGAGAATTCTCCAATATCGTATTAGTATACACAAAGCAGCAAAAGTTTGTTTAAGGTTAGCATCTTCTACTCTTAAGCCTGGCTAGGATAGAATAGCATCTTAGATAAGAATATATTTGTGCAGTGTAATATCATTACTGTGGTCTTCAGATCTTGTCGAGATCCTGGCAGAAGTATTTGCAATAAGGAAAAAAAAAAAAAAGCAAGCGATTTCTCTTTTAACCAGTTATCAACCTTGAGACAGTCTATATACTTACATGGAGGTAGTAAATGTCGTACAAACAGTACCTCTTCTTTTGTTCTCTGAAATCAGGATGGCTTCTAATCATTTAAGTGTTGCTATTTTATTAATAAGTGCTACTGTATATCTCTTAATATTTTACAGAAAAGTGATAGTAGGTGAATTACACAGTTGTAGAATTCCTTACAGTTGGATATATAAGAATTTCTGTAACTTTATCTTTTCTCAGAGCAGGCCTCAGAAACTAGTCTCGTAGGATGTAATAAATAATATTTATTAATAAATAAATAATTCAGGAACAGATTTATAAGCACTTAGACCTGTCAGTTACGCCATCTTATTTTCTTGCTGCTGAATATGCCCAGCAAGACACTGAGGGTTTTTTTATGAGAAACTCAAAGTAACTTGGAATTAAATTCTTTCCAATTAAAAAAAATAACTGTAATTCATTGCACTGAATCATGTAAACAACTTTGATACTAGAGGCACTACTCCTTAACCTGGTATCTGAATTTACTAGCAGATAGTTTCAATCTTGTTTTTAAAGTAACTGAAATGCACATGCAGATTTAGGGTTCTGGATAGGGGATGAAAGCAACTCCATCTTCACTCTACTCCACCTCATCCTGTAAAAAAAAAAGTTTTCCACCAAAGCAGCATCTATATAAGATGCACAGTAGTTGTACATGTTGTAGATTTTATTAATCTGAAGCTGAGCCTTTTCATCTTCACACCATTTTACCTCCAGGTCCTGTAACAGCCTTGTGCTGGGTCAGACACGTTTTCCAAAGAATGCCCCAGAAAGCACTGTGTGGGTGGTATTATAACTCTGTATATTCCCACAATGGAGCAGTGTGTCTGTGTAATGGGATTGGGAATTTTGCTTTGGAGAGTTAATGTGAATGCTAAATGATAAATAAAATGCGGAAATGAAAAGAAGGCCTAGAAGAATGGAAAGCATCCTAGTAAGCCAACATTTATCTTTCTAACTGTGGGTCCTGTGAAGTCTGCAGAAAGGGTTTATGGATGAGACACGACTGGCAGAGAGCATGCAGCATTGTTGCTAAGAGCAGATCACCAGAACCCTGGAGAATCACAGAATGCATGGCTATTCAATGTTTAAGTTAATAACTCATAGAACCTTGTGATATTCAGAAGCATTTGGCAAACATCTAATATTACTGGACTGTTTAAAGATGTTTGCAGGTCACATTTACAAGTGGATGTCTGTTATGCAGTATTATTAACACTTCTTTCTGCTGTTGTTGGCACACTAACCCCTTCCCACTGTACCAGGAAACTGTATTCCATTCACAGATAGCTGACTCCATCCTCTAATTTTTCATGCAAACAGGCTATAGTAGAACATCTCTTTAGGAGATCTTTTTGTTATCCTGTGTACAAATCATTATGGGTGCTTGATAATCAAAGAAAACCTTACTAAACATACAATTTATCAAATTATCTTTATAAACAGCTCTTATGTCACTCTTCTTTAAAGACGAGTGACATAAGAGAAAAACCTATTTCTTCATTATATTGTTTGTATTCCTGAAAGCCTTTTCTTATATGTTCACAGCAATCTTCCTATCTCCCTTTAATCACAGTGGCCTCCACCACTTTTTCCAGCTGTTTAGAATTCATTGGGAAGAATTTACCTTGTTTTCTTAGTAGTAGTTTTCGAAGTGCCTCAACATGCTGCAGCATATTTTACAAACAGTAGAGGATTTAAAATGAATAATTCTTACCAAGTTTCACTTTTAAATTAACTTCCTAGTATTATTCATAGAAAAGGCTGTTGGTAACTAGATTTGCTCTGGAATTTTTACACAAACTTCTGAAACTAAATTTTACTTTTACATCTTGAATTTTTCACTTATATGTCTGAGTGCTGATTAAGCCCTCCTTGGGAGGGTTTATTGAGTCAAAGTGACTCATTCAATATCCCAGTAGACTGGGCAGTTACCTGAGATGCAGGAAAATGTCTCCATTCATTTTCATCCTATTTTCATCAGAGATCACACAAGTAGTTATATGCATTATGCTATTAATTTTTAAAATGGGATGAGTGTAGTTCAGCATCTAATTCATACTCACATGCTTAAGATTCAGGGTTGCTCAGCAGCCATAGACGCAACAAATGTGCTCAACGTGTCTGAAAACCAGGCTATGTAGGTGCCTAGAAAATACAGAATCAAATAACTAAGTACAGGCATCCTAACTGGAAGAAAATTAACCTTTTTTTTTTTAATTTATTGAATATGGGCGAAGTATTGTTTCCTAGCAGAAACAGAGCATATAACTTAATGGATCTCATGCTCATTCAGGCGTGGCAGATCTGACATGTACGTTTATGATGTCTGGCAAATGTAATTATTTTTCTATTTAAAAACTAAAATGTAGTTACTAATCCAGTAGTCCGATTTTACACATTTGTTTCACTTTTTAAATTCTAAAAAAGGTAGTAATACGTTCCCTAAATTTTGGGGAGAAACAGCTTGTAGTGCGAATAGTGACATGATGTATTTTACTGATCCTGGAAGGTTAGTTTAGGCCTTCCTAATTACATGAAATTCCCTCTTCTCACATAGCCCTGGGATAATTGGATTGTATGGCATTCCAAAGCCTTTGGGATGCTAAAATAATCATACATTAACCCTATAAACATAATTCTGCTTTGATGTTCTCACTACTAGCTGCTAGCTGAATAATTACAGTTTCCTTGTGATCAACTTTCATATGATAAGAGTGATAGCAATGATAAAGAGGATGAAAAAAGTTGCAAGACCCTTGAAATGTGTTTTTAGTTCTTACAAAGAAAGGACATCAATTTATAGGAACTGATGTCGAGCAGGCCATGCAATTAAAGCTTTTGGTCCCTGTTTCATTACTGGAGGAAAGTGGGGCTTGTACTGAGTTGTGGGGAGCAGCCACAGGAACTGGTTGTGGCTTTCTGGCTGAGATAAGTTTATGCTGTTCCCTTTGGCAAATCCTTGTCTTATAAATTCCTCAACACTTTGTTCAAAGTACAGCTGTGTTTCAATAATAACTTATTTCTGTATAATTCCAGTTCAGTGGTTTTTGTTACATACACTGCTAACATTTTCACACGAGTACTCCAGCTGTACAGCAGTTCTCTGCAGTCAGCACTAGCCTAAAATCATGCCAGGAACTATCTGTATTAGGTTCCATGTTACCAAACTTTTATATATGGAACTATGATGCACCACTCCCATCTTACTTTCTCTTCATTCCACTGTTGTCCCAGCTCTCGAAAACTCACCACTTTTATGCCAACTTAGCCTTAATTTACTGCCACAAGATTTTGCTGTTGTTCCTATTTACACACTATATTATTGCAGTACCAAGTTTTGCAAGAGCTGTCCGTTTCCAGATAGGAAGTCTGAGCCCGCTCATTCTTTGCCAGTGTGGTTGGGTAATGTGTTCATCATAGGACAGGACTAATGATAGTAGCTCTACTGAATCAGCACATGCAAGCAGGCACAAGGAATATTTCCTCTCTTTTGCTGTGTCAGTATCCTGGAGTCTAGACCAGAAACATCACCTGTGGATCTGTCTTTGAGATTATCCCAAGAAAAGTATATGGACTGCAGTGAATTGTGTCCATTGGCTCATGGGTCAGGGATCAACACAGGAACATCAAGCAGGGTTTTTACTGATTAAGTCTGTGCCCAGAGAATGACTGACTACATCTTCTGAGGTGAATCATTCCCATTTATAGCAGAAACCACAGTTCAGAATTTCAAGTCACTTAGGAGACTATTTGCTACTCAGTTTTTGATTACATATAAGTATAGCCATAGCAAAACTCCTATAAATACCAGATAAAAATAAACAGGAAACAAAAGCAAGCTTACTTTTCAGTCAGAGAGAACTCTCATGCAACTTTCTAGCCTTGTTTAGCATGTGTGTGTGTGTGCGCACAGGGATAAGCAATTGTGGAGGACATCAGCATCCTTCAACAGATGGTATTTTTACATGTAGACCACTGCTCAGGAGGCTCTAAGGTGAATTAATGACATTTGTTTTTATGTGTATTTTAAATCAGGCTTTACATCCAGATCTCAAGAGGTAAGAAGACAGTGCTCCAATCCACTGTGCTACTGGGCACCTTAGCAGTGTTCTCCGGAGCCCTTCTCTTGGATTGTCTGCTGTATAACTCTTATTCTAGTGACATTAGGCTCTACCCTCAGGCCTTTTCTTGTTTGTTTTTTTTTGTTTGTTTGTTTTGTTTCTTTGCTTTTAACCATTTCAAAAATCATATTGCTGAACTATTCAGGCTGCTCATTTGCACTTTAAGAATTACCTTTAGCCACTTCTGTAAGGGAAAGGACATAGAAGAAAACAAAACCTAATGAAACAAACTCAGATGATGTATGTGAAGTGAGTACATAAGATTGTTCAGAAAATTGAGAACATCTTATTTGCAGTTGCCATTTAATCAAAATTCGTACCTGAGAAGATTATTTCACTGGTGAGTTTAGAGAGCCACTGCAGTCAATTATCACTTCACAAGAGATTGCAGGAAAAATTTTGCATGACTGTTAGGATTTCAGGATATTTTCATAGACATTAATCCCAAGCAATTTAATCCTTTGCTGTAAACACTGACTGCAAGCTGAAAATTTGGAGTTTAAATGTCTTCTGCCCTTTCTAGTTACTTGGAGTTCTTTTGAGGAGAAGGCTGATGTCTGTGACCTGTTCTTAGAAATCATTTGTTTCAAGAGTTGAGATTTCCATTAGGTGAATCATTTTGGGTAACAGCTTTCTTGCGCTCGTTTTGATAAGAGTGGTTTAGGGTTTTTTCCTTTTCAAGTTTCATTTTAGTTAGAGCACAGTCCCATCTGACCACCGAAGTAATTGAAAACAAAACAAAAAAAAAAAGATGTTTAGTAACGCTTTTACATTACCTACCAAATCTTTCCTCTCTAGATGCTCATTAAGAGAGTTTTCACCTTCTTTGCATTGCACAGAAGTAAAGAAGATGATGGAACATATTATCTATTATCCAAGTTGAAGACAGGAATGCAGAAAAATGTATTGAGAATACTTTATTCTCAAGAATCCTTTATTTTAAAAAAAGTGAATGTGGAGTGACAAATGAAGGTTTAAGTGTCAATATTAGGAATTAAATGCTCTTATCCACATTGTCCTAATATTCAGACACTTTGCAATTATTGAGAGTTTTCTTTTTGTAGAAGCAAATACTTTCTTATATGAAAGCTTGGGTCTACAAAGCCTCTGGTCCACTTCTTCTGCCAGGAAAAACCTTCTGCTGACAGTTTTTGCTGTAGTTGTGGAAGTGATAATGTCAGTAGAAGAATTCCTTTCACCTCTCTTAATCATGTCTCCATTATGGACAATCTGCTAATACAGCATAGCTGTTTTGACAAGGAAAGAGCTCTACTGGTGTAGTTATGCCCCTATATGCTGCAGCAGAGTATATCTACCCCCAGTATAATTTACATCAGCAAAACCGTACTTTTGCCAGCATGACTTGTCTGAATAACACAAGCTGTGCTGGTGAAAGTATGGTTCTGACTGCATAACTCTGAACATTCACTGTTTTTGGTATCGTAGCTCGGTTTTCACCTCAGTTGCAAATCATATCCCTTTGTACATCTGACCACTGTGAGTATGCCTGCAGAACTTTATGGCATAGACCTGTCCCAACACAATTTTGCTTCTGGTTTAAGGAGGCACAAAGCTCAATTTAAGCAGGTACGAAAGCATAAGCGACTCTCTTCATGCTCATTTACCTGAGCCCTACCATTTTCTTCTGCTTCCCCCTTGATTCTTTGCCTACTGCATCCATTGGCCATTTTTTCCTGGTAGTTCGGTTCCTCTCTACTCTTCCCCAAATCCTGTCACTGCAGCCTCCCCCAAGTAATGTTAATCTCTGCCCTTGAAAATTTTCCTGCTTTTTCCTTCCCTGCAGGATAACTCCTTCCTTGCATGCTTTCTTCATGACTGCTGCCTCACTTCCTATTTCTTTGCTTCTCTGCTGCTTGCTGGCCCTCTCTACCTATTTTCTGCTACTTTGTGGGTGCATCTCAAAGCACTGTCTACTGTATTTTCCCTGGGCTGGTTGGGGTTTCCTTCTTCCCATCCGTTTTTCTACTTGCACTCTTTAAGCTAAAATTAGCTGTGGTATGAAGTTAAAAAAAAAAAATGTAGGCTGGAAAAATCATCCCAATAGCAAACCCTGCAAGAGTATGGACCAAGCTCCCAATAGTAGCTGTCAAATCCTCCATAACTGAGGATACTTAAAACTAAACCAAGGCAGTACAGAAAAGTAAACTGCACAGAGAAATACCATAGCAGCCTCAGGGAATGAACAGCAGGCATCTTCTATTTCTAGCCTATAACACCGAAAGATAGTAAGTGATGCTTCAGCTGGATATTGCTGCCTTCCTTTAGCTGCTGATGTTGCCACTGGTGCTACTGCAGCCCTTTGAACAACTGAACATGAAGAAGCTGCTGTTAACATGAGCATTTATTTTATTTGTGAGAGGTTTCAAAATCCACTCTCCCTAGCAAATGGGACAGGAGAAGCACACAGCTGGCTTACTACTTGCCTTCAGGAGAGAAAATAATCACATTTAAGCCAACAATCAATTAGGTGTGAGAGGCTGGGTGGTCAATAAGAATGAAACATGTACCAAATCACAAGCTGGGCATTAAACACTAACTTCTTTTTGCACACCTGTGTTTTTTGCAATACCTGGGCAACAATGCAGAGTTTTAAAACAAGTGAAAGTATTGCAGTGGGTGGTTTTGCTTACTGTTGTTTTTCTTCCCGCTCTGTCTCTACATAGACACACATGCACATGGGTTATACAACCTGTTTCTGAGGTGCACATTAGTGAACACAGAACTGCTTTAGAATGTAAATGTCAAACATCTGCCTGTTAGTGTTTTCATGCTATCTTTTTAAACAGTCTGAGGAATAAGTAGGCTGTGCTGTTCCAAAATTTGCTAAGTAATTAAATCTGCAGGAGGGAATCTTACTTAAAACCTACTATTTTTAAATCCTTCTTTTTTAAGAATTTTCATTACTAAATGAAATTACTCTTTTGTGCCTCTGGTGTTTCTTTTCATTACAAGGCTTATTATCAGTTGATTATCCCTTTAGCCATTATCTATAGTTATGACTGTATATCTTGAAAGAATAGGTTTAGGTTGGTGAACTTCCCTAAAAAGGATTTAGAAACATTGGTTATTGCTACAGTAGTACAGGGGAATAGTTTTTGCTACTTTTCACATCCTGAAAATCAGAGCTGGGGAAAGGGACTAGTTCATCAAGCTTGTCCAGTCCCAGCAGCAGGGCTGCTCTGCATTGCATCCATCAGCTGGAGACTCCCACAGTGAAAGGAGAGAAGGAGATAGGACCAGCAATTATTGCAGCCAGAGACTTTAAGCAGTTCTGCAACATGCCCTACAGGCTGTGATCTGGGTGGGGGGAAAAAAATGGTGTGGGTTTCAGAAATACCGTCTCCATATTTCCAGATGAGTCCTTTGTCAAAAGGTAGTCTTGTGAGTCAGCTCAAGGTCAGTTTTCCACTGTTGAAATGTCTCAGAGCAAACAGGGAGCAAATACTTATACTCGATCTTTTATTTTTGCTGTTTGTTATCTCTAAATGTCTACTGAGAAGAGTCACACAGCAGAGTGGCTGACTTTGTGCCCAAAGAACTACACTGGGATTTGGGGAGAAATACTGGTTTTAATTCCAGCCTTGCCACTACCAGAATGTTGTGATGCGAAGGAAATTGCTTAAGCACTCTGGGATACCCCAGCTTTTCTTTCACACTGTGAAGGCTAATGTTAAGATAAATTTGGACTGAAACTTCGGCCTTGACTTTCTGATCATCCAAAGCTGCCCTTGGATGTAGTGGGTGGGGTTGCTGCAGGAGCAAGTTCCACAACTCCCTCGCTCCCCAGCAGCCCGATTTCCAGAGGCCAAGGTATTTGAGCACGGTGGTGCTACGTGGGGAAAACGGGAATGCTGTATGATGCTGTGTCATCAGACAAATGTTCTGAGAGAGTTTGCAGCTGGTCTTATGCGATGTGCTTTTCTGTGTGGTTTTCCCATACGCAAATTCACCAAGTTTAATTTTCCAAGCAATTTGTAGGAAATATATTTAGTTGAACTTTTTCCCTTTTATTCTGTGTAATTCCCTGCCTCCATGGTAGTCACACTTGTCGGTTCTGCATTAGTATTTAAGGGATTTTTGATCCAAGAAACCTGTGTCTCAGTTGAAGGAAAAAAACCCACTAAAGCAAAGCAAAACCCCAACCCATGAGAAGACTCAGCAGTAGCATGTTTGTTCATTTAAAGAAATAACTGGTTGAAACATAAAGGAAATTCAAGCATTTCTTTGGGTCTTAGGTTTTATAAAGACTTATTTCTCAAAGCCCTCAGGGCTGTATTCTCTGATCCTCCAAGCAGGCTTTGCCTTGCATTAGTATGTCATCTGAGTTCTGCCTCTTGACACGAGTGAGGACATCAGAAAAAGGATGACAGCGAGAGGACTCTGTATGTTGTACAGGCAGGCATAAGCTTGGGCAGGGCATGGGGCTTCCGATGCCTCTGACATCCTCTGTGGCTGGACAGCCACACTGCATGGCGAGGGAGCTGGGGCCTGGCAGCTGCCCTCACCCAGCAGTCATGAGGTGTTAGAAAGTTAGGGTCCAGCCCTGCCTCTTACAGCATATGAAATACTCCTGGTTAGTCAGAGAACTGCCTCACTCAAAACTGTTTTGGCTGAAAGGGATGTGTAAGTTTACAAGAAATTAAAGTAACTTCTTAATACTATGATCTAAGGCAGAGAACATTGATAATGTCAAATAGGATGGGGGAAGGGGGAAAGATTTTCTAGCTAACCTTTAACTCCTCTTTTACTGCCAATGTTAGCTTTAGTCTCCATGCTTTAAGACATCCTCAAATTGCAGCCTTCATATAAGCTACACATCCTGTTTTTCTTCTCTCCTTGAATACCTTAAATCAGCATCTCTGATATTTGAATTGTGGGTGGGGGCTGAGTTGTCCTTTTCTTGGGACCACAGCAGGTGGCTTTATGTCACCAACAAGGCTGTGTCACCCAGTGGTGTTAACAAATTTGATAACACACTAAACACCTTCACAAAACTATTGTTTTTATTTCTACTATTGCTCATTGTATTTAACATCACAGTGTAGGATCAGAGAGCTAGGCGAGGGTTATATAGAAACTAGAGAAAGTCTTGCCCCTTAGTGTGTTTATCATCACTATTAAGTATTGATATCACAATACCCAGAAATTGGATATTGTATAGAAACGGACTAGTCCTAGGAGAAAAAAGACTTACTACTTAAACTGTCATAGAGCGGTCAGAGGAGATGGGCTAAACCACAGTAATGTAGATGGTAGAAATTGCAGTGATGAAAATAGCTGTATCATGTAAGCCATGTAGTAACATTCTGGGAGAGTCATTCACAACAGTGGGTTTTATTATACAAAAAGTATCTCTACCTTCTCTTTCACTCCAATAAATAATAATAAAAAAACCCATTTGCCCCGAATTTCACATTCAATATTAGACCACAATAGTTTTTTTACCTCCCTGATGCATTATAAAAGTTCAAATGACAGAAAGTTGGAAAACTGAGTTGTTTTAATTTCTCTTGCCTTGCAATAGCTCAGAATTATAATTAATTCCTAAACTATTAAAAGACATATCACTTTTTACTATTTCATAAACCCTGGTAGTTAATCAGGTTTTTTTGTTATTACATTACCCTTTTGCATTGTTGGGGGGTTTGTGTTTTTTTTTTTTAATTTCTAGCATTAATGTAACATGGTATGTACTGGTTCACTCTTCATTACATCTTTCTGAAAGAATAGGGATGTTAAAAACACAAATGCAATTAAAAAATTATCTACATGTTTTCTCCAAGTGCTAAAATCCTAATTTTTTTCCAATGTGAGCTTTACATTTTCACATTTCTAGAGCAGATGCTGAACTGAAAAACACTTGTTCTTCTATTCCATCTATGCTTGCTAAACTTCCCACATCGAAGGTTCTTCAGCACCTCTGAAGTTAGAAAATACATCAAGGGTGGATAAGAATCTTCATGCAGAAGTGGTCCAAAATGCCTCCAAGACTACTCTAGAGATACTAGCCAGAGATCAATGACACATGCATTGCTAACCTCCAAATATGATTACCCATACAGGAATTTTCACCAGTTTCACTTGCAGCCACTTATGTAAATGGCTGTGTAAGCCAGGCCCAGTCTTCATGAGTCTGTATGTATGTGCTGTGCAGGCTTAAATCACAGCAGTCTTGCAATGTGAATAATATGTTTTAAGGGCTGAGCCTGAGACAGTCAAACTGCTCAGGTTTTTGTTTAATTGGATGCCTGACCACAAGAGATTCTGAAGTAAAGATGTAAGCTGGCTACAAAGCCGTTGAATTTACCAGCAGCTCTGCCACTGCAGGTTGGCAGGTACAAGGGGGACAGAGATGAAAAGGTTAAAGACACGTTGCGATCAATTTATTTTTAATGGCTTCCCTTGACTGTTTTTGGTAAAAGAAGAACCTTAGAACAATGAGAATGTGCTTTCTAATGGTTGTGGCTCATATTGTGGGGTAAAGTATGATACTGCTCTTCTGTCAGTCAGCAACTCCGCTTTAACAGAGCTTAATGGTATTAAAATTTATCTACAAAGCTCATGTGTAACACTGCACAAAACTCAGGTGACAAAAATTCAGCCTGCAGAAACCACCACAACAAATACAAGCAGGTTAAAGCTGTAGTTTCGGGTTCTGAATACATACACATGTGCGCCTTTCGGTTTTGCAGTTTTGGCTTTTCCAAGTTCCAGCTCACCACACCTGCAGGTGTTTTACTTGGGAGTCCATAAGGGAAGAGAGCTATTCCTGACATGAAGCACAGCTCACGTCTTTGAGACAGGACCTGTGTATTCCAGACTTGTGCCTTTATCCAGTACTTGAAAAGAATGGTGCAAATGAAGTTAGTCATGACATCTTACAGGCAACAGACCGTTTTTGAAAAGAGTAGGTTGAGGGCTTACTGCCACATACCTGGAACTTAGCCTTCTTTTCCATGTGAATCCCTTTTCAATGGGGAGATAGGATACTATATAAGCTGGTACAAGCCTTTTGCCCAGAGGTCATGACTTGATTTCTTTAAAAAAACAGCCAGAGACTTTAAGTTCCATCTCACCAATAGCAGCTTTAAAAGGCCTAGCTTTAGTAGCTTTAGACATAGTGTAAATAACCATTTCCGTAAAGTGTAAACGGGTAACTGGTTCCTGCTATACTCATTAGGACACTCCTCGGAAGCAGTGCTGGTTTACTTTTTTTTTTCCCTATCGAGCTTTCAAGATGGAGTGTTGCCAAATATTTTGTTTTTATGTGCTGTTATTATTTGTCACACAACTCTAAACCGGTACTGTCTTTAAAGTGAAAGCCCCACGACTCTGAACACACCTCTCCATCACTTGTTGAGTCGTCTTCTACATCTTTGAACTTCCACTGCAGGGAAAGTGGAGGAAGGACCGTGCATGCAGTGCCGTGCACAGCGCCTGTGCAGTGTGTAACTACCCGTGGTTGCAAGCAGCCGCATCTTGCCTTTGATTAGGAACAGCATTTGGACCTCCTGTTCCTATGCTGATGTTCAGGGTCCTGTTAAATTTCACGTCCTTTAGGTTTCGTCAGCTGGATGGATGACTGACCCCAGCTGAGACCCAAATCGCGCAAGGACGAAAGTTTCTCAGGAAACAAACAAACACAACCAGAAGCCGACTTCTGCCAGCGGAGCAGCGGGCTGCGGACGCTGTACCTGGTGAGGCTGGGCTGGGAAGAGGAGGAGGAGGACGCACAGACATTTCCACGGGCAGCGGAGAGCCCCGATGAATTCCTTGAAGCCAGCAGCGCAACACCACCACCGGCGGCTCCGGATGCGCTCCAGCCCCGAGCCGGGGAGAGCCGCCGGCTGCGGGGGACACGCACGCCCGGCCCGAAGCGTGGCCGCCGGCCGGGCCGGGCCGGGCCGGGCAGGCCCGCCTGGGAGAGCCTTGGGAGAGCCCCGCGGGCGCGGCCGCCGGAGCAGCGGGAGGGCGCGGGGCGCCGCGTGGCACCTGGCCGCCCCCCCGCTCCCCCCGCGCCTGCCCGGGGCATCCCGCTGCTGCGCTGCCGGGCGCAGGAGGGAGGGAGAGAGGGAGGAAGAAGCGAGGGGGAGGAAAGTTGTGCTCACTCCTCTCCTTGGAGGCGCCCCTCCCTCCCCGCGACGAGGGCGAGTTAGAGATGCTATTTGCAACAGGCTGCTGCTGCCGCGGTAGCGCGTCCCCGGGAGAGGAGCCGGAGCGACACGTGATGTGTCTCCTTATCAGGGTGCGCGGGGCAGCGCGGGGGCGGGCAGGGGGCGGGGGCGCCCGCGGAGCGCGGCGCGGCGGGGTCCCTAACCGTGCCCATCTCTCCCCTCCAGGGAGGCGCGGAGGACGGGAAGTTAGCGCGGAGTTGATGAACTTTGCACATCCACAGAAACGCCATTTTGATTCCTTTTTCCGGAACAAGTTTGCGGCTCCCTCCCGTGCGCGCTCCCCCCGGCGCGCCCCCGCGCCCCCCCGGCGGCCCATCCTCCCGGCATGTCGCGGCGCAAGCAGCCCAGCCCCAGCAAAGTCCGGCGTAAGTACCGCGGGGCTGCCCGGCCGCCGCGCTCCCTCACAAAGGGCAGGAGCGTGCCTTAACTCCGGAGGGATCTATTTTTTTTTTCCCCTCTTCTTTTCTTTTTCTTAAGGTGAGGGGGGGGAGAAAGAGGAGGAAAAATAAACTTCTTGGAGGGGGCAGGCGCGGGGGTGAGGACGTTGCAGCCTGTCGGCTGGTTGTGCGACTTATTTTTAAAAATGAAATGCTTGTTAGTGGGGGGAAAAGTTTCCTTTAAAAAAAAAAAAAAGAGGAGGAAAAAAGTTTGGCTGGCAGCGGTGGAGATGATGATGAGTTCGTGCAGCCTCCCTCTTCCCTTCCCCCGCTCCTCCCTCTCCTCTCCTCCCTCCGCGGCTCCTGGTTTTTTTTTTTCCCCTTCCCTGTTGCAGACTTTCTACCAACCAGCGGCACCAGCCGCGGCGTTTTGCCTTCAGGACCTGATGCTCATCCATATTAAACCGTCTGAGCTCAGGAATCCGGCCAGATCATCCCCCCCCTCCTGCTGCAAAGTTTATTTTTAACCAGCCAGCCACCGCCACAATTTGGATGGGGCTGCGAGGAAGCAACATCTTCTAGCCCGGCTCGCCCCCGTCTCCCGAGATTGCCTTTTAACTTTTCCTTCGGGCTTATTTTCCTGCCGGCGGTGGCGGCGGGTCCCGCGGCGGCCCCTGCCCGCTGTTCCCGGCTGGGAGGGCCGCGCCGGAGCTGAGAAGTTGGGATGAAGGCGCCCCTTCTTCGCAGGTAGAGCCGGCTTGCGCTGCGCATCTCTCCGCTGACTTTCCGCCTCCCCGGCGGGGCTGGACGGCCGTGCCTGCCCTTCCTCGGCACCCTGATACCTCTCCCCTCTCCTCTCTCCCCCTCTTCCTCACTTTATTTTATTTTTTCCCCTTTCCTCCACTTTCTCCACCCGCTCCCCCGTTCCCCCCCCCCCCCCCCCCCGTAGGGGCGTGCGTGTCCTTTCCCCCGCCGGCCCGCGCGGCAGGGGGGGGGGGGGGCCGTGCCCGGGGGGGGGGGGGGGCGCTGCCCCCCCGCGGGTGCCCCCCCCCCCGTCCCGCTGCCTTTGTGCGGTGCCAGGAACACATCCCTGTGCGTAGGGGCCATCGGCGGGCAGGGACGCCTGGGCGGCGTCACCACTACAGGAAGGAGCCGGGCAGCATCCGAAGCTGAGGAGGGGTGTCCGGGCCCTCGCCCCTACTCACACCCATTTTGGCGGGGGGGGGACGACGGCGAGGCAGTGTTCCGCCCCCATAGTGGCCGTGTTTGGGGTGAAAACAAAGTTGGGGGCGGCGCGGCGTCCGCCCCCCCGCCGCGGTGCCCGGTGCGGATGGGAGCCGGCCGAGACCCGTCTCTCGGGCGACTGCGCTCCCTCCCCATCGCCGTTGCTACGGGCCGGGACACCCCCCCCCGCGGCTCCACAGGGTGAGGATGCGAGGCAGCTCCTCCTGCCCAGTTTGTAACACACAGGCTCGGCATCCCTCCCGCCCCATTCGCTGAGGGTGAGGGGCCGCGGGGGTCGCGGGCCGGGCCGGGGGGGAGTGCGGCGAGCCGAGATGCTGCAACTTTTTTTTCAGCAGAGGAGGGAGGGCGGTGGACTGAACTTTGTCATGTCGCAGATAAGTTTCCTCTGGCTTCTTCTCCCTGCACCTTTCCCCCGCCTCCCCTCCGCACGCACGCTTGATCTTTTTTTTAATCTCTTTTTTTTTTTCCTAAATAATTTTCCCCGTTTCACCTCTCGGCTGCGATATCTTCGCCTGCTCGGCATCCTCGCGGGGTTGCGCAGGAGGAGGAGAGCGCTTCTCCTGGCTCAGCATATTTCCCTGCCCGGCCCGCTCTGCTCGGCTGCGCACCCCGCGGAGGCCCGGGCGCCTCCGTGCCCCGCCGCCCTCCCACGGCCGCTCCGGGGTGTCCGGCCTGCGGCTGATGCTCTGGTCCTGCGTGCCCAGGAGCCAGCATCCTGCCCGGGAGCCACTGAGCTGATTTCTGGAGGGGAAGCAGAGTAGTGGTAGTGGGGGAGACCAACCATCCACTTTTAATTCCGACTCATTCTTTCGCCTGTCTTCTCTTGGAGATAAGATCAAGTGTATTTATGTATTTTAGAAAGTAAACTTCTAGGTCAGTGCGATTTGGGGATGGTGGTCTAGGAGATACAGCAAATGCAGTTGATGTTTCTTACCATTTCAAGATCCAGCCCCGTGCCTTGGAAAAAAACTTGCCTATTAACAACAGGAGCAGTTGCTAAATAATGCTGTGTTGCCACCCCTACAGTGCACAGTAGACAGCTGTTATGATGGCTGAAGTTTTTTCGTTGAGGTCTGTCGTTTTGACACAAGCACCGAGTTTTGTTACCGCAGTTCCTGTTTTCCACAGGGTCAGCGTGCGTGAAAGGGATGCAATGACTCAGGGTCAGGCCAGCCATATTTGTTTTAGGTTTTAATTTTCTCTTTGAAGACTTAAGGGTACATAGTCTTTTCTTGGTGTGCCTGCATAATGCCGATTAGCCTTAACGGGAGTTGGGTACATCCAGGAAAGAATAGGCCCTTTTGTTTGTTAGAAACCCAGAAACAGCATGAATCCATCATCCAATCAATCAGTACCAGGGCTCTCCCTCACCTGCCGGCAGGGACACATCCAGCTTCTCTTGCTGCGGGGCAGCTGTTCTCGACCGAGTGTGGCCTCTTTTGCTCCCTCACCTTCCTCCTCCTGACATCCGTATTTGGAACTGAATTCGTATCATGTAGTTGGGAAAACACCATTCTTAAAGTACAATTGAGTAAACTTTTATTCTGCTCTCATTTCACAGACAACTTCTAGTAGTCAAACTGTTGTTTGCCCATCAGAAGTGACTATTTATGTAGCCACTTTTACACATTTATTTTGATAACTAATGACTCTAAATATATATATATATATATATATGTATGTGGCTTGGTATTAAGACAGAATATAGCAAGGTGTTTGCTGACTGTTTTTCTGGGGGTTTTTGTTTGTTTTTCACCTGGACCTGGGTGTTTGAAGCTTTAGTTGCAGATTTCAGTGTAATGAAGCATCTTATTCTGACTCAGCTCACCCAAGTTGTGCGTCCATTCTTAACTCTTCACAATACTCAGTGACCCTCTGACCAAATGGCTTTTCTCTTTGATTCTGAGGATGAGGAGATACTTGGAAGTTTCAAAACTGGAAAAACTTAATCTCTTTGTTATCCGTTAGTAATATCTGTAATCTCCTTTGGTACCAAAGGCAAGTGCAGTGTTTCCCAAGGCATAGGAACACTGACTTCTGTAGTGCTTTCCTCACTCCTTAAGGATTTTATAATTTTGCATGTGCTGAAGTCATACTACAGTCATAATAGTAGCTTGACTTTAGTTTGTGAAACTTTCTTGAGGAGAAACAATTTGAGTTGCTCTCAGTTGGATTTCTCATTTAAATAAAAACTGTCGATGTACTTAACATTGTATAGATTAAAAACATATAGATAAATCCCTTTGGTTATATTCATTATCCCTTTTAAAAGTAGGTGGTGCTTAGAAGGTCATAGGATAAGTGTTGCTAAGCAGCTAAACAGAAGGATGCTAAAATTAACCTGAGTGTTTTTGAAAGGGATTCACTTTTTAAGTTGCAATAATTTTTTATTGACTTAAAATACATGTTTTGCTAGTAATACATCTGAAAAAAAATACTTAGATGCATGAATAAAGCTTTCCAGGGGACTGTGTCAAGTGTTCAGGTTATCTGCATACAGGAGTAATTCTACCCTCCCCCAAAATGTCTAAATTTTACTTGATTTGTGCCCTTTGCAAATGTCCTTCCAGAGTTATCTGTTGCTCCAAGAGCATCTGGAGACAGTCTTGGGAAAAAAACTGCAAAGGTTCCCCAGGAACAGACAGAAAACAAGTAAATCCTGTTAGTCTGAAATCTGTGCATGTGTGGAAAAAGCCCCTTTTAACTTTTTGATGAATGATGCCTAAGTTTGGAAATCTGTGTTTTAGGTGTACACTCTTTAAAACATGTGAAATCATGTCTTCTTCTTTCAGCACAATAAAGGTTGTTTTGAAATGAGTGTATTATTGGACCGTGTTACTAGACCAGTTTGCAACGGCTGCCTTGTTGATGTGGTAGCTTCTTGCTTGGGAGATAATTGTAGAGGAGGATGGTAGTGCTGTATTTCGTTCTCCTGAAGGTAGTGAGAATGCCTGTTGCTCTCTGTCTTTTTATTTTAACTCCTTTCTGAATTCAAGCAAGATGGTCAGTCATAGGATTACTGCTTTAAAATACACCTTGTCAAGAGTATTCTACAGCTTGGAAAAGGGACAGGAACTGCTTCGTGTTCTTTTGAGTACAGCTTTATCGTGGATGGAGTGCTCAGGTACCCTGCAGCTTTGCTGGAAAATGTTTTAAGGAGCAGATGTAAACTTTGAGGGTGAGAAGGAATTATTTTCTGAGATGATGCAACAGCTCATTTCTTGCTTTGAGGTGGGAGATTGGGCTTGTCTAGTTGTTGTTCAGCAGTTAAAGCAGATTTTCGTTGGGGAGGCATATGAGGAGTCGTGTCTCTCTGTGAGTTGGTTTATTTTGTTTGGTTGGCTGTTGTTTTGTTTTAAATATCCTACATAAACCAGCATCTATGGGAGCTGCGGCTTCCCCCCCACCTGCACATTTAGAAGCATCTTTATGGGCAGTGATTTCAAAGGCAGGTCTTGGGTATCTTTAGAAATGCCACTCTGGTGATACACAGAAAAGTTAGCTATTTGTATGGAGCCAGGATGGGCTTGAAGTTTGCAGAGCTTTGCCAGGCCAAGTTTGGCTATCAGCATTTGATTACAAATGAACATAGGTGAGGTTGGCCAAGGTGGGAAGTGCTGGCTCTGTTCTGGGATACTTCTGAACAGGAATTTCAGGAGCATTGACTCTTTGTTCTTCTTTGGTGCAAGAAATCTGATGATGGCTTATCTTTGATGTCTGCCAGTCACGATGTTTTTCCCACCTGAAGGTGTTCCCTCTACCTCACCCTACCACTCTGTTTTGAATAGCAACATTTGAAGGCCAGTGACTTAGATGAGTGCAAGGTTCTGAGACAGCAGCATCTCACCCCCCTTCCCTCAGCATTTTACTCTGAGCAGGGTGACAAAACTTATTTAGAGCTTGTGCTAATGCTTTATTATGAAAAGCATTATCGAAAGTAGAAATAATTGCCAGCTGGGGCATATGCTCTGGACTCCTTTTAGGTGGCTTGTTCCTGTTGTGGTAGAAAAGGGGCAGAACAAGGAAAAGGGCCTGGACAAAAGGGAGAAGAGTCAGTGGGATACTTGGCTCGTGGCTGTGCTGGTATGAAACCTGTTAGAGCAGCCTCCTGCAGTCAGAGAGGAATTGTCCTGATGTCACTGAGCAATGCCTGGACCTGTGCTTCCTTTAGAAACAACACAGGCCTTCAGGTGTATCCTGCTTTTTTTTTTTTTAATAAGGACATTTCAGCTTTCAGGTTGGCCAGCCTAGCAATCAATAAAGGTGGTTGCCTTTGAATAGGTGCCTTACCAAAATACGTAGTTGATGGGTGGTGACTGTTTATTCAGAGTGATTCAACTAAGTAAGGCTAAGAGAATCTGAATACCTCTTTAAAGATGTAGAGAGAGGCAGCTGTTTCAACAATAGGATTCATCTGCAGAGTCCCAGCCATCCACAGAGGTGCTACAGCAAGGGAAAAGAAAAGCTGTCAAAATCCCCCAGGGCATTGTTAGGCTTCTGAGCTAAAATAGGTATTCCAAGGACCATTAGAGAGGGAGGCCTTTTAGACCTTGATGGCCTCCCCTGTCTCCTTTGCAGATCTTCCCGTAGAAGCTTGTGGAATGCAACTTTTAAATTCCTTTTCCTGCACCTAACCTTACCGAGCAGAAATGTTTTGTGTTTAATCTTATTTAATTATTTACTTCTATAATCTCAGGATTTTGAGAGATCCTTTTCCTTTTGAAGAAGACATCCCCATGTCCTGCTGTCTGAAATTTCTTTGTAAGATCCATTTGCTCGAGGGATGTTATTTGTGTAGAGCTATCAAAAAGTGTGGGAATGGTGCTTGCACACAATGGCCAAGTGAACTGTCAGTGTGATTTCTGTCAGCTTTGAAAAGTGGCATTTAGACTTTTAAGTTACTCTGGGTAAAAAGTGTGTTAGGTATTGTGGGCATTTTGTATGCTGATGTGCCTGAGTGACTTGTTAATTTGGTTCTAAAAGAGAAAGGTGTTTTGTGATTAATAGTAGAATTGCCAGCCTCTCATAAATGTAAGACTTCTCTACTTGCCAGCTCCTGGTAGATATTTTAACAGGTGTTAGCATGTGCTCTCTTGAAACACCACAAATGTAGGTGTTTCAGGAATGGGTGCTTGCATCATCTGTCCTTTGAACATGGAGGATGATCAGCCATTGACAAACCTTTTTTTAGTTAATTTAGGTATGTACTTCCTCCCTGAGGACGAGAGAAGCAAAATGTTCACATTGAAGTGTAGGTGGCCGTTTCTTTTATCATGTATGATTAGCTGGCTTTAACTCTAGCCCTTGTTAGTCCTGTTTCATACAGCAGGTGATGTCAGTGTTCAGGTGTATCGGTACCTGGGAGTGCTTTGCTCAGAGCACTTGCATCACAGCAATAAATTCCATTACTCTGTTCAGGCTGAACACCTTTGCACTGGTAACATTAGGGCTTGGAACAAGAGAGAACTGCTTTGGAGTTTGCACCAATAAGCTGCAGTACTTCCTTGTATTTTTGGGGAGCAACATCACTTTTAGTTTGGACCACTCACAGATTTGGGTAGGGGAAAGAGCCTGGTTTAAGTTCCTCTTTTTGTTACACAAAATGTATTTTTTTCATTAAATTAAGTTCATTATGTCTCAGTGCTCTTCGTGTTTTGAGAACAAGAAGCAGCCAGGACATGAATATCTGTGTGCTGTTCTTTATTCCTGTGTGCATTTTTTTTCTGATATTGATGCAGTTGCTGGTGTATTGAGGAAACACACAAGGTGTCTGTGATGTCTTGTGCATGTGCTTGCCTGCTTTGTCCCCTCCTTCTCCCCAAATACATTAAGGTATCCTGAATTGGTCTTCAGCTGGATAACTTGCAGCACAACTCACATATTTAGCTGTGTATACATCCTTATGCTTTTGGGTGGAAGGGAGGAGAGCTGCAGGAGGAGGGTTGCTTTTTAAGTGAGACACTGAAGAATCAGGAAGGGGAAGCATGTGCCATAGAAGCCAGATGTAGAAGAGCTGTAGCTGGGTTACTAAGCACTTCCATTTGTGAGGTTTGACTGTATTTTCCAGGGGAAGTACTATGAGTGCAATGACAAGTGCTCCTCTACAGAGATGTAACTTATGTCTTGTATTTAGTTGATTTGGAGAATATATTTCTTTTCGTCTGTTTTCCTAACCACTGCAGGTATCTTTTGTTTTTCCTCCTTATCAGATGGCCCAGCCAGGTGTTGCTAAGTACATCTTACTACACTTACTACATCTTACTACAGGTTCAAGACTGTGGTCCTTGGCAGGTTCTGGAACAAGTCTTGGAGCAACTTCCCAGCCTTTATAGCAGATAGGTGGCTTTTCTGCTTGGTAAGGTCTCCTGTCAGTCTTTGAACTGTCAGGAGCCTGACTGTCCGTGCTGCAAAAGGGTAAAGAGAGCTCTACCACAGTGCCCCCTTTTCCCTATTGTAAACTTCCTTTATCGTTGGAAACTCTGCTTTTCTTCAAAAAGTAAAAAATTTATTTTCTTATCAGTGCTACCTACACTTTATGGGAGAAATATTCTCCATCCTCTGTCTTCGTTCCTCCTTTTTGCAAAATGGCAGTGTCTTTTTGCTGAACATGAAATGCCTACCATGTTCGACCTAAGCAGGGGGTGAATTTCTAGGGGTGAGTGAAACGATCCGTACCTCGGAGTGGATACCAGTTACCCTGGGAGGAAGCCATGCAGATTATAAACTCTGCAGGAAGGAACTGGCGGATTCTGTAAACTCCGCAGCCTCCGTAACTGCAGTTTCAAGCAGTTCCCAATCTCTACTTGCAAACCTTTTGGAACTTGTAAGCTCCTTAGATCTAGTGGCTGAGAATTTTCCATGGTTCCCTTTTCCCTCAGGAAAGAAAAAAAGTTAGAAATAAATAGCAAGGTTACTCATTTTACGTGCTCAAAAGCCAACAAATGAAAGTTAAGGTGTTCACAGAACAATAAAGTGGACCCAGCTGAACACAGATTATGCCCCGTTACAGTTGCTGTTACATGTTTAATAAATCAATAGATGTGTAAATAGTATGTAGAAGCGGAAAGCGTGGCTTCATTTGAATCAACAGCAAAATTCTTTCGGGCTTCACTGGACTAAGATTTTATGCAGCATATACGCAGCTGAAAGCTCTTGAGCATTCATAGCCTGAAAGATGCCAGGAAACTTTTGAAAAACTGAAACACTCATAGTGTTTTTCTGGTTTTTTGTGTTTGAAATTCCTACAGGTGTAGTTACAAAGTCAGTGCATCAGTTTTCGGTGCTTGTTTGATAAACAGCAAACTGAATTTGTGATATAATAGCCTGTTTTGGCTAAATTCTCTTCCATCCAGATTTTGGGCATCATTGAGAGTACAGCTAGTGCTGCATCCCTTTTCTAAATCCTAGAGGCTGTGCTTTAACTTTCTCAAGTGTATTCACTCTGGTGAGTGGGAGGAGGACTTGCCCTTCCCAGGCCCGTCCTTCCCTGCAGGAAAAGGGGAATGTAGAAAATTCTCCCTGAGGATGGATCTGGGACAGAGATGGCCCCTGTGTGTTTGGGGCCAGAGTTTTTATTTGCACCATTGCGTAACTTCTAATCTCCATAGGAAAAGATGTGGGTTAGTAGATTTGCAATGCCACAGACTTGCATACGGTCGTGGTCTGCTCGATAGCCAGCATGTGCTAGTATTGCATTGTAGATGTACTGATGCCTTCCTGGGATCATCCTAGAGATCCAGAACAGAAGGATCTGCTGTTGGCTGACTTTCGACCTCATGTGTTGGCAGCCTCTCTAGTGGTTGCATTGCCTGAGTCGACTGACTTGCAGTAAGTGTTTCCGTTTGTGTGCTCACTGTCTTTTCAAAATGATTGCTAAAAAATATTTGGGCCAAAAATAATCTACACTGAACAAGAAGATGCCAGCAGCATGTGAAAATTGCATGCTGTAGTTACTGTCCCAGCTACTAATTCAAACAGAGCTGCACAGATGTGGATTAGGAAAGTCCAGACTGCTGATTTAAAAATTTCCACTATTTCTGGTAATGGATGTTTATATGAGCTGCCTAGTCCAAAGACCCAGGAAATGAACTGGTGGTGGTCTTTGTTTAATTCCTGGTATACAGATGCCAAGTGTTATGCTTTGATTTCCTACTCTGTAAACTCTTCAGGGCAAGGATCAGCATTCAATTACCGAGTTTTGAAAAGCCACCTAACATGCTGCGGAACCGACCTGCTCGGCACTGCCTCAGTATAAATGTTTAATTATAACTATCTTCTTACCCCGTAGTGGAGCCTTTCCAGATACGAAGGTAAAGGCATGCTGGGAACCTGCACTGCTGCTGCTTAGGTGTCTCCTTATAAACAGACAGCTTTGGTTCCAAGGTAGCATTTGGGCAGCTCTCATAGATGCCTTTTTTGCACATGAGGGACAGATTATTTATTTATTTTCTAGGTAGTATGGGTGCAAGTATATACACATGTTCAGGGATCTGTGTCTGGTTGTTTGGTTTAGAACCAAATAAGCTCCAGGCTTTAATATGTGTTTTAAACCATCATAGTCAGATCATGTCCTTCTCTCTCCATTTTGCTTTAAGTCTCTATGTAAAAGTGGCAAATGTCAAGGTTCTGAAATTAAGAAATTAGAAGAAGAGACTGGGAATAGAAAGATGTCATCCCCTCAATACATCACCTTCCCAAGACTGAAATGAAGTGCAGTTGCTGGCTCTTACGATTCACAGAGTAATCTAATTCTGTTGCCTTGAATGACTTGTGTTATAGTTTTAAACTGAATTCTTAAATCATCCCCAAAGTGATGGAGATATCATTTGTTATGTTTATACAGCATGAAAGCATATGGAGTAATGGAAACATCTAGAAATTAGACCTCCAGAGAAGACTCCCATTTTAATCAGGTTACTCACTTGGATTAAACCAACTCAAAAAACATGAGCTCAAGTACTAAACTAGTTGCATTTTCAGCCCTCCAGGGGTCTGTCTGGGAGTTTATCGGTGTGTTGTAGTCTGCCAGCTTTGTAGAAGCAGTTTGGTGTTACTAAGGTTGGAATAAGCTGATGTCAGATTTTTGTCTACAGTGCATAGCAAGTAGAGGTCAAACACTTGTACAGCCAGTGATACTATGACTTGTTAAGAATGTACGCAGCAGGTCGCTTTTCAAAACATCTTTTGAAAAGCAGCCTGCGAGAGCAGTGCCATGTAGAAGAGACACGCATCTTCCTCTGGCATCAGCAAATGGATGCATCCTATCACATTGGAGTGCTGAGCATGTTTAGTCATGTTACTGTAATAAGCTCTGGGAACAGGAATGGGTTCTACCCTGTTGTGCTTCAGGAAGATTTGAATGAATCTGACTGGTTTGTTCCAGGGAAACTCGTGTTTCTGTCTGCTGCTTTGTGCTCAATACAGAGAAGGAAGGAGTTGAGTTTGTTTCTTGGCTGAAGGGGAGTCTCTTTGCAGTTTAGGATTGCTAACATTACTTTACTTAAATTCTTATTCCTTAGAAGAGGTAAAACTAAAAGCGTGACTCCTAGAATTGTCAGTGTTTCTGGTGCTGATAGTGTACAGACCTGCTTGGTTTTGAGATTCTCCTTTGCCCAGATAAACTAAATATTAGGGATCTTTCTTGTACCTCCAGCCATAGCCTTCAGGCATCCCTATTTCTCCTGCCCTGGTGAATCATCCTCCAGCATACACAGATGTAAATTTTAAATGTGCCATGGTGGGGGTTATGATCTTTATCCATTTCTTTTTTGTCTTAACACAGCTTATCCTGGTAGCTCTCGAGGTATTTTCTAAATTTGCTGGTGTGTGTGTGTATGTTGCTGGCAAGTCTAGATCAAGCCAAGCACTGATCCTGCAGACACTTTAAACACAGATATAATTCTACTTAAGTAGGTTGTTCCATTTAAGTCAAAATGCTGGCATGGGCAAAGTTAGGGGAAGTGTTTCAGGACTGGAGCCTGGATTTTGCTTTCAGGAAAAGTGTTCCTGACTCAAACCAGAATCTTTAACCCATGTGAGCCACAGCTCCAAGTTTGTTTCACTTACTTGAGTTCCTGACCTGCATGAGGAGGCATTGCTCAGCCCAAGGAAGTGTCACAGGTTTTGCAGCCTGAGGAGAGTTCGCTTTGAAGAAAGCCAGCAAGAAACGTGGCCATGAAGCCAAACTTTTTCAACATATGGTGTGTGCAAGAGTTAAATCAAAGTACTCCAGCAGCTCATGTGCTCTCTGTGTGCGCATACTTTCCTAATCTTGACATGGGGTCTGAGCTGCAGGCTCCAAGGGTGTATGTGAAGTTAGCTTGGCTGTCACCTTTTCACTCCCCGGATCTGGCTGTGGCTCAGCTCAGGGACGCACCCCGCCACTGGGATTACCAGCTGCGAATAGCCAGCTGCCTAAAACCTGCTCTCGTGGGACTGGCTGGGCTGAAAGGTGCCCTGGCACACCTCACCTGCCCTCGCACTGTTTCTTGCCCTTGTGGGGAGCAGTAGAGGGAAGAAGTGCTGCAGTGGCCCCTCTCCTGTGCCTGGAAGATGTCTTGCACCCGCTTTGTGCACTTGGGTGATCTGGATGCACTTTCTACTGCTCTGCTATCATCGTTTGGCTGGAGAACAGCTGCCTCCATGGATGGGTCTGCTTTAAAACAGGGGAACAGCTGTGCAGAGTGGTCTCTGGTGCTGGCGGGCTGTCTCTGCACGTGGGGGAGAGGAAGGGCAGAGCACATGTTTTTCTCCTCTAGGTGACAAAGTCCTAAGGGCAACTTGTGCTTTGGCTTTCCGGGAAGAAAAGCTGCAGTTCCTTCAATCCACAGCATGCTGTCAAAAATTGCCAGGCATTTCTGACCAGAGGCTGGAAATGAAAGCTACCTTTTTTTTTTCTGCTTAGGTTTCTTTGGAAAGGCTGCCAGTGGCCACCTTGCCCCACCCTGCAGACGTGTGGGCGGGAGTGGGGGTAGCCGGCAGGAGGGAACATCACCAAAAAGGCAGAGCGACTTGGCTGGTGGCCACACACAGGAGCAGGAACAGCTGCCTAGATGGCCCCCAGAGCCTCACTGATGTCAGCATAACCAGTGCTCCTTAAAACACAGCACTGTGGGGGGGGGTGAGGGGGAACAAGGCTGGGAGCAGCTTTAGGGGGTTAAGCAGTACGTAAAACAACCTCCATGAATCTTACCCTCCCTGCTTCAAAACAGACCTTTACTTTCTATAGGAGTGGGAAGGTTTTGAATGAATGAGTGAGAGTTATGAGAAATTCGTAAAACAAGTCACCGAAAGCAAGGAGGAGAAAGAATACACATTGTAAAGGTTGTATGTGGCTGCAGTGTGTCTGTTTGCTTGGGTTTTTTCCTTTTAAGAAAAGTGTGGCTAGGAACAGTTTGGCACTGTTGGATAAATCTCCCCTATGTTGTCTCTGAGAACCTGTCACGCTGTGACAAATCATACTGTCAAACATCATATCGTGTTTGAAAAGTAACTGGCTTGCCTTGGGATGCTGTATGAAATACGGCAGGATGTGGCATCCTGCAGGGAGCATGTCGTGTGCTTGCCTGGCCTCCTGCATGTGCTTGAGCAGAGGAAGGGAATGCACATCAGAGGAACACAGTTGTTCACAGCTTCCTTCCACTCCCCTTGGTTGTTCCAGGGAGACGGCACTTGGCATTACCCATGAGGTTTACCGATGCTGCCTTTCCTTGTATGTTGATAACCAGGTTCCCTGACGGTGATACCTCTGCATGGTTAAGGGGGAGAGGGGGGGCTGTCTGTCTGAGCTCCATGATGTGGGGTCAAAATTACCCCGTCACAGGTACCATACAGGATGAATGTGAGTTCCTCTCAGGCCTGAGATCTGACATGTAGCTGGAAGTGCTGAGGGAAGAGGATACCAGCTTTTCCAGAACTGTGCAGCTCAGTCACAGAACGAGGTTGGACGGGACATGGAACTGGATTCCAGGGTGACGTGGTGATTGCAGCCTCTGCCGGCTTTGCTTCTTCCCACAGCTGGGGAGTTGATTTTCCCAGTAAGCCTGTGCCAGCACAGTGCTGCTCCGAGTCTTGTGGTGTTATCCCATCACAGAAGTTGTGCTTGAATTGCTTGCAAAGTGGTATGCAGCACGCAAATCTAGGCAACAGGGGTGAGCCAGCCTACCCGGGCTTGTTGCAAAGCTGAATTTGCAAAATGCTGTCTCCATCAAGGGCGATGTACTAATAAGTTGCAGAGATTCTGTCTTGAAAAACAAGCAGTGTAACACAGGCATTCAGGGAGGAGGATGTTGTGCTCTTTTATAAGGTTTATGCTTTTTATTAAATCAGGTTAACTTCACCGGTTGCATTAACATTTCCTATATCTTTCCAGAATTCTTGTAGTAATTAGGAAAAATGACAGAGAGTCACGGCCCTTGTATGGGACCGAGTAAGCATCTGGTCACATTCTTTTCAACTGGGACAGTGACATGAAGAATTTCTTTACCAAAGGTCACAGAGGGAGACAGTAAGAGAAGCAGAAAAAGAGCTCAAGTGCTCTAAATCCAGTCTTGTGTCTCCGCCATTAGATCATGCTTCCTGTCTAGGTAGATGAACCCACATAAAAACCTTGGTTCACAAACAGATGACATTCAAGTACTACCAGCATTGTAAAATACAGCTAGGACTAATATATTTGCTCTGACTTTCATCTTGAGTGCCTGGTGGAACACCTGTAAGTATTTACATTTTAACATGAGCTTTTGTGCTTGTGAAAGCAGACAGTTTGACAGCAATGACCTCTCACACAAAAGCCTGAATAAGTGATGAACTTCCAACAAATCCATGACCTGAACTCTGCTGGATGCATATTGAAGGCAACAAGTTAATATGGCCTGTGGCAATACCACAAGAGGACTGGCTCTGTGCTGGGCTCTTCTGCTAGAGGTGGTCCACAGGCGAGCCTCTAACCACTATCCCTACTCAAAGGCCGGGAAGTAAGTGTGCCTGTACTCGCTGGCTAGGTGAGGGCCTCAGGCAAATGTCCGATGCAGAAAAGACTTAATTTTTTTTCTGGACATTTCCCATCCTGCTGCTCTGCTCTGACCCTGTGTGATGGGCTTGGTTGGTGTTGCAGAGAAGGCAGAGGAGTGGATATGTCTCCTCCCTCCCAAGCGGCGCACTTCAGAGTTTGCTGTGCTTAAATTGAATTGAGTGGTAGTTAAAACTTCAATTATGGGCAGCTCTGGAGTTGGATGTGTCTCTGCTGCAAGTGTGGTAACCACTGGCCATCAGACAGGGATGACAGCCCTGTCATAGTAACCTCTGAAATCACCCTGACCTGAATCACATTGAAGCTGTGGCTCTGGCGACGTTTCTTCAGAACCGCCCTGCCCTGGAATGAGTAGTTAGTTCCTGGTGCCTGCTCCTCCAGTGGAACTTGGGTTCAGAGCGGAGGATGCCTCCTCAAGCTGACAGAAATGCCTCTGGATCTGTGGTATAAGGTTTTTTAGTTCTGTGCGAAACTCTGTGGAGTAAGTCATGCTGCATTTTTTGCCTGCAAAACTGAAAACTAGAGGGAGTCCTGCTTGTGACTAGTACCAAGTCACACTAAAAGCCCATCTAGCCCAAGATGCTGATCAATGTGGATTTATCAAAACAGAGTATGGCAAGAGGGCACCTATTAATGATGCTTTCCTGATGCAGTCTATCAGCAAAATGCAGCTTCTGGAATCTCTTGAGCCAAGGGGTTTCAGTATTCAGGTTCAAGAATGCTTTTTTTGTGAGCTTGTCCAGTGGCTTTTTAAACCTGTACTGACACTTGGTATGTTGTGGTGATGAGTTTTGCTGTTTATCTACATGCTTCATTGGAAAGGAGGTGAAAAATCGATTTTCTAAACCTGCCATTTTATGCTTCCACTTAATACCATTTAGGACTTAGATTAAGGGAAATAGCAAGTATTCATTAACTACCAGCCTTCTCCACACCTTTCAGGATTTTGTGGCCCTCTGCTGTGTCACCTCTGTGGCCTTCCTCCCAGGTTGGAGTCCTGATCTGAGTATCCATTATTATGCAGTTGTTCATACTTTCAATTACGTTGTTCACCAACACTTGTTAAAGCTTTGGTTTGCCTTGTTGACATCTATCACAGACACATGCCAGAAGTACTTTATTTGCCTACGTATTTATTGCTGTAAGACATATACTTGGACGGGCTTAAAGATTTCCAGGTGCTCCTATGATTCTCTGTCAGCTTTTTTGGGAAACTTTCTCAATGTTGACAAGTTGCAGTCAGAAGATGCTGATTGGTGAGGTTCTTTGCAGGTCTGGCTCAGTTACTTCTATCCTGATGGTTTGAGAACTGCTTGTTTACGTGGTGCTTTGCTTGCTGCTTTCCTTCCCAAATACACTGCTGGTTTCTAAGAGTAATGTCCCTGTGTCCCTCCACTTCATATGCCCCTTCCCTCTCTCCCAGTTCCCCCCCCCCACTTCCTCCCTACAGATGGCAGCCTGAAGCATGTCCTGTGCATCTAAACCTTGAAGAATGCAACTTGTCCAGAGACAAAGGACATTTGTCCTTGCCGGTTCTGAGAGCAGTTCTTGAGGATCCTCTCCACAAGTGATATTACCCCCAGTAAGGTTTGCCTGCTTTCCAATGCTTGACTGCTGATTCGGGATGATGACTAGGGTTCATCCATCCATTTAGTCTCAGCAGGTATCAGAGGAATTGTTTTGAGGTCACAGAATTAAAATCTTTATTGATGTAACTCTGCTATGTTTCCATCATTTTTTTTTTTTTGGTAGTCTGCCAACCCACTTGTCCACCTGTAGGACTGGTCCATGTTGGTGGACTTCGAGATGTTAATTTTTGCAACCAAAAGAAGTTTGTTTCAGTACTGACCTTACCACTGCTGTTTACTTATATTAGATTGTTCCCAGGGTGCTTTACAAATTGGTGCCTACAAGGCTAATGAAATGCAGTCACTTTTGAAGTGGGGAGTGAGAAAGGAGAGGTTTAGATCAGGTCATGCTAACCCCTTTCTCTGTGTAAAGTGCTGCGCATTCTTCACTACTGACATGGCCTAAAAAGGAACCTTTGCTTTTAAAGCCCTACCTTAACCTGCCTACCAAATGATGTGTACTACTTGATTTGTGTTTAGCTGATGAAAACTTTATTCCAACTTGCCAGAAGTGGGAACTTAGTTGCAAGGGAGACAGTAGTGATTTCAAACCTTTTGGTATGAAAGCCTTTCACAATGAGAACTCAGCTTTATCTAGGTTACTTACTCCCTTTATTAAGCCTCTCAGGATTGATGAAATGTAGTGGTCTTAGGAGAAACAAGCCTTGTTCATCATGTAGTACTGATTTATAAGTATAATCTTTGAAGGTTGCTGTGTGTAAAGCCATTCCAATAAGCTGTTCAGCACTTAATGCTGAGCTCTGTGGCTTCTCTGAATTATATAGCATTTGGAAGTAGCATACATATGTGTTTGGAGAAAGGCAAACTTTCCGTTTAAACTATCAAGTTGTGGTTGTATTTCTCATTGTTGAATTTAGAGCTCCTCTTTTATTTCTCTGCTGCTGCTCTAAGCATTTAGTATCTTAAATTTAAATTTAATATCCTAAAGGCCCTGTGAGGAGCAAGGAATGGAACCCTAGTATGGCATATGCTTTGCAGGTGTCTCTCTGTTCTTGGGTGTTAGATCAGGAAAACCTAAAAATAAACATAAAATTAAGTCATTGTGTATGTGTAAGCAGGAGGGCATGTTTATGTTGCTTTAATTAGAACTATTTTCTCGACTGCTTGTTTTATTAGGGTATGTATTCTAAATAATAAAGATTTTAAATATCTTAAAGATATACCTTAAAGTGCTAGGCCAAAAAGCTGATAAGGACTCTTTGTATTTGTCCCTCTGTCTTCTGAAAGTTCAGTTTTGGCTCGATCAGTTCTCTTCTCTGGATTGCTATGCAGCTGATTCAGTTGTGCTGGCACAAGGAGGCAGGAGAAGACATAGCAGAGAAGGACAGGACTTCTGATTGCAGTGCAGGTAGAATAGATTTTAAAAGCCTGTGCAAGCATCATTAAAAAGGCTGGTGCTCAAACCATCAGAACCATCATGTCTTTCGACCGAAGCAGGGGCCAGGATGAAAAGTAGAAGAATCAAGTGGAATGCCTTTTTGTCAGTTTATCTTTGAAGGGGCCTCAAGCCAACCTTGGATGAAACAAGATGCATTGCCTCCTAGGATGGATCCTTGAATCCATGCAGCAGTGTTGCTGGGTTGATGGATTCCTGTACACAGAGCCTAATCCAAGCTCTGCTCCATGGGTGGGGGGTGATTAGCAATGTCTGTTTTTATCTGTCCTTCTATATAGGAACTGCATCTGCTGTGTTGTTGGGCTTAGGATCTTTGCTGGCTTGGAGCTGTGGTGTTGAAAAACCAGCACAACCATTTTGGATTTTTTTTAAAGATTTTTAACATGTAGATTCTTACCTTCATTCTGGCTTCCAGCTTTGTTGAAGCGAGCATCCACTCCATGGCTAGTCGGTTCTTGGGTATCTCTATACTATGATTCCAGTAACTGTGAGAGTGGCAGGCTTATGTTAATAGAATCACTTTCCCCTGCCCCTCACCTTTTGCTTTTCCCAGTTGCCACTGTCAAACTTGCCCCCCCCAAACATTGTGGTGTTTGCCTTTAAAGATTGTATTTAACACCACTTGTATTCAAGCTTTTTCTCTCCACTTCAAGGCAAGTATTCTTCCAGGTATGTGACTACAAACAATGCAAAGGGAAAAATCTCAGTGGAGATCTGTGCATGATGTTTTTTATCTCTTTGAAGCTGCTTTTTTTTTAAGCATCTTTTGATATTTAGGTATTTCCTCCCAGCCTTCCCCTTTCTGATGTGTCTTTGCCTTGATAACTAAAAAAAATTCATCATGACGTTGAATTACTGACTTCAGAATGGTTTCCTTGGCAACCTAAATGGCATTTGACATCACAGGATGAAGAAGCAGCAAAACCAGCTTAAGAAAGGTTTTGGGTTTTTTGTTTTGGTAATTTGTTTACCCCCTCACCTCTGGCAGCTCATTGCTGCTGTTGTAATCTTCCAAGATGCTGATACAAGGGTTAATGGGGTTTCTCTGTAAGCTTTATATCTAAAATGTTCTGAGTAGCCAGTCCTCTTTCATTTTTTCTGTCTTTTGAGAATCCTACCTCACCAACTTTTGTTTTGGTCAATAAAGGGGAAGCAAACCATAGGCTTTCCCTGGCATCGGAATGAGCAGCTGAAGGAAAGGAAAGAGCTTCTGGAGAGGTGCTGACCCTGAGTGCAAGTGGCACAAAACTACATGCTGTTTGTATCAAGAAGCTTGAGAGTTTTGTCTGTGAAGATAGTCTCGTCTTCCCACGTTACCACACATTCTTTGTTTGCCCTCTTGATGCAAATCTCGTTATTGCATTAGCTGTGCAAAAAATTCTAGAAATCAGGTCTCCTTTAGCTGTTCTTTCTGTTTGCAAATAATTTTCCATCTTTAGAGAGTATCTTTCTTAATCATGCTTGATATTGTGTAAGGAGATCATGTTTCATCATGTAAGATTGTGGTCCAGGTTTTGTTCTGACTGGACTGGTAGAAATCTGTGCAGTTTTGCCAGTGACGGGTCAGCATCTTTTGTGGAAGAAGCTGATTTGAGTAGCCAGTATCAATCACAGCCAGAGACACCAGCTTAAGGAAAACAGCAGTGAAGACTGATGTAGGTTTTGTTGGAATGCCCAAGATAGGGAACTAAACATACGCTAAAAGCCAAGTGAAAAAACTACAATGGCCCATTTCCAAGAAAATTGTCTTGTTGCAAAGGAACTTGGACTGTGAAGGGTCCTTATGGCATCTGCACACTTAATACAGGCTCTATCAGTAATTATCATCAGTTAAAATAGTCCTTTTTTTTTTTAGATTTTTGCACTTATTTTTTTTTATAACTGTTAGGGGGAGTAGCATGTAAAACAGGGCAGCATGTAGAAATCTAAAACTCCAGCCAAAAGACACCTTCTTTTCGTGTCTACATGTTGGCTGTCTATCTATTGGCAGCAGGCAGCCTGTGTAGACTGTGAGGTTTTAGCACTGAAGCATGGAAGAGTGAATTAAGGGGTTCTGAACTTAAAACATTCTTCTCTTCTAGGGAATTTCAGTCCTCACCATTGCTTAGTTATTTATGTGGAGACTGTGTGTAGGGTTGTTTTTCTTTTCTTTCAGTAACTCCTTATATTCACAATATGGTAAACTGAGACAGGTTGGTAACTCTTCATTTTTCTCAGTTATTCTGCAGTTTAGTAATCAAATGAATTGGAGTCAGTTGCATGGATACCCAGCTGGGAGGAAACGCAAAAGAGAACATACTTTTTCATCATGAAATAGACTTTTGTATAAGCCAAATAAATGCTTTGTCATAGAGATGTCAGCATGGGACATTTTGTTTCTGCATGAATTATGGATAGCATCATAACACCTAGGGCATTGTTACACCTTTTAATCTCCCCCTGTTACACCTGGAAAGGCAGAGAATTTTGTGAAATGAGCCAGTGTAGCAGCATCCTTCCAACAACTTGACCCCGAGTTTTTTGCATTTTGGAGGAAGCAGATGCACAGGTTCGTACCATGCAAGCAAACTGACAAGGGCAAAGTGTAATAAGGCATTGTGAGACTTTCCATTAAAACCTATTTTTTCTTTAAAATTACTTTGTGCATTCAGTTATGCAGGTGTTGTCAGAATAGAGAATGGAAACTGTGTCCGCGATGCTGTGAGAAAAAGGATTTGGGTGATCATCTTCCTTGCAGGCTAAATCCATGCCTTTTGCCCAGGATTTTCATTATTCCAGCCTGGCCTGAGATACGGTTTTCCTTTCAGCCAAGACATTTGTACTGCTGTGGCTGTTACATCTGTACTGGGCAGGCAGAGAAAGCCAGCACCGGCAGTTCCATGCACTGATGGTACTGCTGCCTTGCTGGCCAGGGCTGGGTTTCTTCTCTGACTTAAAAAGGTACAGTTAAAGTCGTTCAGCTTTTCTGTGCATGGATGAAACCAGAATTTTCGCTTCATAGAAAAGGTTAAACCTTGTAAGCATGTAAGTTTTAGTGTGCAAAGGCTGTGTGGTGGTGCTTCAGCAGGTTTCAGCTTTCTTTTTGTTGTTGTTCATAACTTTTCCCCATAACTTTAAAGGCCTTGCTCTTCGTGAGGCTGGTGTTGAAGGGAGTGGAAATCATCCCGGGGAGAGGAAAAGGACAAGCTAACCTTGGCACCTGGGGCCTGGCTATTATGTTGCACTTCCTCTGCGGGGCGGCGCGGGGCGCGGGGCCGCCGGAGTGATGTTCTCACAGCAAATGGAGGAAGTTCCTCCAGCAGCAGCAGCGCTTCTGGATCTCCTCTCGCCTGGGGGATGGGGCAGGGTGGTGAAAGAGGGTTATACAAAGCACTGAGGGGAGGAGGGAAAAAATCCCTCAACAACCGGGATCCCTCAGCTACGTGCAAAGCTCGACAAAACTTTTCGGAACTGTAAATACTTTGGGAATCCACCTTTGAGCGAAGGGTTGGGGAGCAAGGGAGTGTTTCCCCTGCGCTGCTGGCGGCGGGGAGGTACCACGGGAAGAAGCCGGGGAAGGATGGAGGAGGGCGGCCGCTCCTCTCCCTGGTTGCTGACTAAACAGTTATGTCAGCTGGCAGTCGGCGCGGCCTGGGGATTTGCGATAGAGCTCCTGGAGGGTGGGGGGGGCTGCGCGGGGGAAGGGAGGGGAAGGGCTGGCCCTGCTGCAGCCACTGCTGCTCCTGCCTCTCCGTCGCCCTCGTGGCAGGGAGGCCTGGGTGCTCTGCCCTGCGGTGTGACCCTGGGAAGTTTCTGCGGGGATGCGCCTGTGTCCGTGTTTGTTTGGACACTGGTGCGGTGCCTGGAATAGCAACCCCAGCCCGCTGGAAGGCTGTCCTGTGCGGGGAGCGTGTTCTCGACACCCTGGTACCCGTACCTTCCTCGCCTGCTGCGTCAGAGCCCTCCAGAGCACGTGCCTATGCCAGAATTGCCAGAGCTTGTTGCTGGGGCAGGAGTAGCACGCTCCCATCCAAACTCAGTGCATCTTGTGGATGCCCGGTTGCTGGATGTGTTTGCCCCTCTGCCGGGCTCTGGCTGGTGCTCACAGTGAAAGTGCGATGTGCAGAGCAGCAGCAAGGCTTGGGCAGTGCCCTGCCTGTGGTCTGCCGCAGGTAGAGACTGCCCCGCCTAAACATGGCCCGGCACTGTTAGGAAGTAGAAAGGGAATTCTGGCTGCTGTTCAAGTTTAATGTTTCCTTTCTTGGCCTTAGAGGCAGATGGAGGCCAGGGTAGTCCTTGAACAGAGCAGGAGGTATTTATAATGATTCTCTCAAGTCAGTAATGTTCAAATCCTATTTTTCTGTTCCTCTTGTTTTGTTTTCCATAAATCCTGTGCTATAAAGCTGGAACAGCCTTAGAACAGCTGCGGCTTTTCACCCATATGCTTCCCTCCCCTCCACCCCCTATTAGGTGTAAGTGAAGGATGGGTTGAATGTGAATCACCTCCATACCTATTTCACTTCTCCTGTCCCAGCAGTGCAAGACAGAGAAGGACCCTGTCCTGACAGGCAAAAAGGGTGTGTGTCTCAACTGTTTGAGGTCAACTGAGTTAGCCAAACACAATTTAAAAAAAAAAAAAGCTCTCTTGATGCTCCTTAAGGTACAGCCTACTGTGTCGGAAGCCATGTTTGTGGCTGTGCTAGGCTAGTTAATGTGTTAACCTGCATCTTAATGAACATTAAGGTAGACTTTTAGTAATGTTAATCTGACTCAACTGAGCTACCATGGTTGTAAGTCATGAGTGAACCTGTCCGGTCCACATGGACAAGCTTGCTGGAGGCTTTAGTTAGTAGGACAGCACCAGTCAGTGTTTCTGATGGTCTAAAAGTGATTTGGCTTTTTTTTTTTTTCCATTTTATTTTGCCAAAGCTGAGAGTGCTGTGAAATATGAGTGAAGGCTGTAGAAAAATGTTTATAATGTGATGTGGAAATACAGATCTCACCCAAGAGCTGCTTTGTTGTACCTTTGTACTGCTCTCATCACCTCAGTGCAGTTCTCAGCTGGGTGTGTTGTGCCTGACACTCCTTCACAGCACACCTGGGTGCCCTTTTATGCACAAGTCAAGCAGTAGCGTGATTTCATAGTGCCTTGCGATACTTTGCCAGGTAGCCTTACCGATGAGCTGGGCAGCTGGACTGCTGTCAGTTCTCAACAGCATAGGTGTCTGCAAGCCAGTGTGGGAAGGTTATAAAGCACTGAAGTATCTGAGTGACACCTCAGTCTCCATTCTGTTTTAAACACTCCACTTGTGACAGGCCACGAGAGCGAGCACTTCATGGGAGTGTGTTCAAATTGATAAAACTTGAATCCTTAAACACCTAGTTTCCGCCTTTGCTTATTGTAGGTAAAAAGGCTTCTTTGGTGGTGGGGGTCTTTTTCTGAGCAGAGAAAAAAGTGTCCAGGAGTCAGGAAGCCACTCAGAAGTTACTTTTGAGCCAGATGTACATCATCTGTATTTTAAAGCAGTCAGATTGCCCGTGGCTCTATGAAAATGGAATTATTTTGAAAGGAGAGGGGTATATAACTGTTTAAGTGCCTAGGCATATGGTCTGAAATGCTGAATAACCGCAATTCTCTCTAACTTCACAAGGAACGCTTCTGGAAACGGCTCTTGATGCATTGGGTACAAAGCACTACAAGTGCAGGTAAACAGTTCTTTAAAATATTTTGGCGCACTGAGAAAACTTCAGAGAGTACTACTTGGAAGCTGAACACTTGACTTTTTGTGGATAAGATCAGTTTAAATAGGTGTGTTTTTCTTCCTTCTGTGTGTATGAGAGAGGGGAACAGGAGGGCAAGTAAAAAAATCAGAGGAAAAGACCTCATTGCTGACTGGGGAGACTTGTTTGACCTTCTGAGCCCTATGCACTTGTCTGTGGTTTCCAGCCAAAGGCTCTCACTTTGAGAGCGCCTTGCTCCTCGTGCTGAACTATTTTTTGACGCACCGAATGAATGCAATATGTTAACACTCCTGTAAGTCCCAGAATTGCTTGGCTGCCCCTTGCCCTGCCTGCCTTGCACTGGCTGAAAAGGTACCATTGTTTGTTCTGCAAACAGTGGGTGATGGTTGTTTCCAAGGTGACTATGGCACTGTTGCTGCCCTCTAGTACAAAAAAATTGGCATTAAACACCTGAGAGCATCCCACTGTCTCTGGTGACAGTGGGAGAGAGGGAGGAAGGAGCAGTTTGTTAGAGCTCTCTGGGCTGGATATTAGAATACAGATGGAGAAAATGCCAGTAAAGCTAAGAAGGGGTGATATATACATTGAGTTTATGCTACTAAACATTTTTCCTAAATAGTGCACGGATACAGCTATTGAAACCTGGTTGTTTCTAAGATTGTGTCTCTGCTGAGAAGAATTTATGATAAATTTAAGGTGTTTCAATCATACTTATCAACTGTTGTAGTTTGAGTTCACAGTAGTAATATTCTAGTTTTTCACTTGATTGATAGGATGCTTTCAAGACTGCTCAAGCAAGGAAAGCTAGAAGGAAACACTCAGCCGTTCTGCTTGGTCTGTAGATTTTCAGACTTTTTGGAAAACAGTTATTAGGGGATAAAATATGCATCCCCCAGAAAAAGAACTGCAACAGTCAGTTCTTTCATTGATTTTGTGTATTCTTGAATGGCCTGTGGTACTCAGAACAGGGACTTCTTTTGAACTGTCTAGGTGGATGGATTAGAAGCATTTTTTCAGTCTTCTCCCTGTGCTGCCTTCCCATCTACTCATGCAGCTGTTTAGTGGGGGGGGGGGGAGAAATGAGTCTAAGAAACAAAACAAACCAACACTTCTTTTTAATTGGTCATGGATGCTGCTAGCAGAACTTTGCCTCCCCCTGCATGAGGTTTAGTACAGTTCATATGCAGGTTTCAGTAAACATTAACTACTTTTATCAGGGCTCGCAGCATGCAGAATGGTTAGCAAAGAGCATGCACTGAGAGAGACAGAAAAAATGAACAAGTCCAAGGTCAAAAGGATGGTAGTTTTTCCTTTATTAAAATAAGGGGTGGTGAAGGTTGACAACAGTTTGTGGAGAAAGTAGGCTTGTGTGAAAAACGTGGTTCTTGTCCTTAGGCTTTCGTCTGGGTGAGAGTTTGTGGGGGTACTGTGCATTTTGAATTTTTCTTCCACTCTAGTGAGATGACCAGAACACATCAGCCCTCCTCAAACTCTTGCTGACTGACAGCTTGAGCTCCTTGTGACTCAGATCAATCCAGAGCAGAGTATGAGCTTTGCTATCACTTGTTGCATCTTTATAGGGGCCTGCTCCTACCCAGCATCCACAAAGATCCCACTGACTTGAGAGTGCACAGCTAAACAGAGATCACAATTTCCTCCCTTCCGTGCCTGCAATTACACAAAGCTGTCCTGGTTAGGGAGGAGGATTAAGGAACTGTGGTCTAGCATTTTGCCTCATCTTTCTTTCTCTTTGAATGTTTCTTTATTGCTTTTGAGGGGTGCAGTGCTGCTAATTTTTCTGCAGAATGAATTCTGTAGTGATTAAAAAATAGTTGATCGGCTTAGCAAGGAAAATGGGGTAATTTGTGGGTAAATTAATGAAACGGTTTTGAGGTGTGGAAAAAAAGGCATTTTGAAAAGAACATGTGACTTGCCCTAATGAAATTTGTTGAAGCATCTGATGCCACAGTTCAAATTGTAAGTTATTTTTAATTGTGCAAATCAGCATATCCTGCCCCTCCTAGCTCCATTCAAATAATACTTTGCAAAAGAAGGAAGCAGCAGCATTTGCCTGCATATTTCCTAGAAAATGGCATCATTGAAAAGTTGTACCTCATTGGGAAAACACAGGTTTACTTGAATGATACATCAAACACAGAAGAAATACAAACCGTCTGTGGCTGGTCTGACAGTAGTTTGAGAAACACCCTCTGCTGCATGCCCCTCAAATAAGAAACGTGTGCGCACGGTTAAAAATCTCATCTTTGTGGTGACACAAATGATTCAATGCAGGAAACGAGAGGAATCTCATTCAGCAGTTAAGCATTTGTGGGGCGGGGGTGTGAGGAGGTCATGGTGTTCAACACACCCAGTTAGAAACCTTCAGGCTCCTTTCGTTACTGCATGTTACATTGATTTAAATCAGGGCTGATACTAGACACATCAGCACAGGAGGCAAATCCCATCCTGTTCAATCCACCTGGATCAGATGGGAAAGAAAAGAAAGACAAAGAGACTTTTTTGTTCGTTTTAAATTTTAACTACAGGCATTACCCATCCTACTCAAAACCGTCCCTTGTCATGGGAGGTGTAAGGCTCAGCTCTCACATCCTGCTGGAACTGAGCTGTGGGGTGGCTGGATCAGTGCGGGGAGGAGGGCCACCACCAGGGTTGCAGTGGCGGCCCATGTTCTTTCTCCTGCAGGGGCAGCATGGTCTCAGGGCAGGCAGAAGGAGAGCTTTAGATGCAGGCTTGCAATTATAGCTTCTTGAAAGATGCCATAGTTCATCTAAATATAAAATACGGACTGTGGTTTTGGTCTGAAATATTTGTGGGATTTTACCAAACCACTACAAACAAAGTAAACAGCAGTGAAAAGTGACACATTTCAGGCAGGATTTATTTTTTATTTTTGTTTTGCAAGGTGATGTGGAGACTTGTATTCTGTGATTCAGTGTTCAAAGGAAAGACATTTCTCAAATGGAGTACTTCTTTTTTCATCTCTTATTCACAAACTTCCCAAAGGGCTTTATATTAAGGTGTTTCAGGAGGCTGGGATGTGATTTCCTTTTTAACTCTGTTGATGTTCTCCCACGACTTCCCAGGTGTTTTTGCTGCCTTCACCAAATTTAAAACAAACAATTTCCTAATATGTTGATCATGTGTTGTATTAGAAGCCTTTGTAAGGCCTGTAGAGGGAAATCAAATCGTGTGTGCCACTTGAATTCTAAAATACATTCACTTAGTACTAAGGGCAGGTTTAATGGGAGCATGTACGGAACATTAAACGTATATGTAAACTTTTGCCTTGCTTGGAAACTGACCAAGGAATAAAATCAGTTTCTAGATTGCTTTGATGCCTCTGCAAAAGCATTTGCAGTTTTGTATTTGCTGTATGTCTCCAACTGATAACCAGCACTAATGAAGTGGCTTTTTAAACAGTTTTATTGAAATTCTTTGTGCAACTACAGCGCAAACTTTCTTGCAAAAGCAATCATTTACAGTGCATAGCTGGTAAACCAAGGCATTACCGTTCATTCTCCAGTACCCCAATAGCTATTGCTCAGTTCTCACCACTGTAGCTCCTAGTGTTTATTCCTCGACTCCAGTAGACCTGCAGGTTTTTGCTGCTCATAGCACTGAGGTGTAGGAATTCTCTGGAAGAACCACTCATCCTTTTTTTTTGTTGTTTGTTTGGGTTTTTTTAATCTCTTTTACTGTCAGTCTGTGGGACCACAGTCCTGTTCCCCTCTGAATCATAAAAGGCTTTTAAAGGACCGTAAGGTGCATTGGAGGTAGGAAGAATTACATGCATCCCTTTTTTAGATTCCTTTGCAAAGGCTTCATTGCAAGAGACAGTGCAAGACCCTATTAAGTCTCTTTGCACACAAAGTCTTTTAATGATAATATAATGGAGGGACTCTTTCTGTCACAACCATTACAAAAAATTTCTGTTCTCTCTCCTTCAGCTGGGCTTGCCTTTGCCGGGGAAGACAGTCTCATTACTCCAAAACTGTCATGGTTAGTTTTTGGCTTGGTAGAAAACTGTTATTGGGTGAGATATGAGACCTCTGTGCTGTGTGAGCGCTGGGAGGAAACAGGGTGCGTCCCCCACTGCAGCCTCGGGGCAGCCAGGAATGCTTGGGGAGAGTTTTTTTTTATTTCCTATCAGTGTGCAGGTGGGCCTCAATTTCTTTCACCTCTTACGGAAACTTTCACTGACTCTCCTACTGAACTTTAGTTACAGTGTATGATTTGGGTTTTTTTCGTTTTATTACTAAGCTCAGTAGAACAGAGCAGGTGACAGGTATTCATTAATAAGCCATGCTCCTTAGCTGCTTAGCTCCAAAAGGAGCACTTTTGCATTGACTTGTGTGGGTGTCTCATGGATCTTAGGGGCAAGCCAGGTTCGGTTTCAGAGATGCAGATGGCAGGTGTGTTTGAGGCAGGCTGCGGTACCCAGCATTTCAGCTTCAGGAGACAGAGCTCCCCAGGCCGAGGGCAGATTGCATAGCATGCTCCCATCCTGCTGCAAGACCTGGGCATCCACAGACCTGTCTGGGCTTGCCAGTGCAGGGTGCTGACCAGATAAACTGTCCAGATGAACTACACATAGGCCACTGACTGTGAACCGAGCATCCCCCATGCAAGGTAACATGGGGCTTGGAGATGTGGCCTAGTACACAACAAAGTCACTGCTTTGCACAGCTTAAAAACCTGGATTGTTTCAGTCTTTCAGCTCTCATGGAGGGTCTTACATTCAAAGCACTAATGATTTCCTTGTTGAGACCCAGACTCTTTAAATTTTTATTAAAGGGATTGTCTGTGCTGACATTTAGCTAGCACCAGATGTTGGCTTTTAGTTACCAGTGTGGAGGTGGCATAGCTAATAAAGGCAAGGATAAGAAACTTGTGAGAAACTCACTGTCAGATGTGGCTTTGTGTACTGCAGCCTGCGTGATGTCTGTCGCTTCTTCATGGGCCAGAGTTCTACAAGAAAGCCTTTTTTCTTTCCTTCTTCTTTTTCTTCTATACTCTTGACTGGCCAAGTGTTTTCCAAGCACATGTCTTTTTCAGGTGACCTTGCTCTTTTGTTAGAGACTAGCTAATGAAGGGAGAGTGCAAAGAGAGCTCAGTGGCAGATTTGGGTTTTTTTTCTCTTATATTTTGGTATTTCTTCTGAACATAGCTTTCCTGTAGATCATACTTCTCCCCCTCAACCTCTTTTGGCCATACCCTCCCTCAGAAAATGTCAGCAAGCGATTGTTTCCTTTGCAGAGCTGCAATCCCCTAGACAGAGGCTTTTCCAGTTTTATGAATGCACCATTTGTTGCTGAGGGCACAACTGTTCGATATAACTGGCTGCATCCCACTCTGCTTGGGACCAGCATGCACTACAGCCAGGCTATGCATAAACCAGATTTTTGTATTAAATGGCACCATTTTGTCCACAGCAGCAGTCTGTCTGTCTTTTGTGTGCACGCGTGTGAGACTTGCAGTTTTCAGATGCAAAATACATAAAGAACAGCAGTTTTGCAGAAATACGTGTTACTCAGTGAGCGTACCGTGCTATTTTAAGGTTTATTTTTCTTAAGGAGTTCCTGACAAGTGATATTTCTTCATTATTTTGTGTAGGCGGGACGAGGCAAAAGCACATTTTGAAATATTTTATAAAATGGATGCATGGTATAATATTACAAATGTAGTTGTTTCGTTGAGGACATACTCAATTATAACTTAACTGAAAATATATGTAGCACTTTGTATGTGCTCATTTATGTTTTATTGTATGTCATCAACCACATCTCCATCCCCCCTCCTTCCATAAGTGCCACAGGGCTGGAGACTATGTAGGTATAACCACTTAAAGATGCACTGTGCTTTATATTTTTAATTATGTCTAGGAAATATCTGATGTCAAACCTGACACTTTTTCCTCACTACCTGCCCTGCTTATCCCCTTCTAAGGTCAGCACAATTTACTGTTTTCAGAGGGGCTGCTGTGCTGGGTCAGGATGTGTCGGGGAAAGCTGGAGAGGCTGCATGTCTTTAGTATTTCCCAGCCCAGGTTTCTGCAGTGCACACACATCTGCAACTTTTGGTTAACAGTTAAAATAATGCAACACCAGTTTTCTAGCAGACCGGGAGGTGCATGAGGAGTAGGCAGATGCACAGTTGGGGGTTAGTGGGTACCATGCTGGTTGCATGCCATTTCTCTGTCATTTCCCTCTCAGTCCTGAAAAGCTGCTTTTGGAAAGTGCCATCTCTATTCTTAGTTACGTATAGCAGGGATGCTGCATGAGGCTCTGGTCCCAGCAGCTGAATTGCATCTTAGGGTTTTAGTTCATGCTGCCTGACTCATTTGTCTCAATGCCAAGAGTTTCTCCTCAGAAGCATAGTGGGCTCCTTTCCCTATCTCTATTCTCTCATACCTGTTGAGTCCCCTCCAACAAATAAGAAATCTTCAAAGCAAGTCCACCAGTTTAGAAATTGCTCAGTCGTGCTTCAGTAAAAATACTTTTTGTGCTCCATCATCATTGTGTTTAAGAAATGGGGAAAATTGGAAACCTCTGATTTCCCCTCTTTAATGAAGGTGGTACTGATTGGAGATGAGGATTCCTGACACCACCCTCCTTTGGGTGCCTGAACGTGTCTGGGCATTGGTTAGGCTTGCCTGAAATGTCCCTAACTCGTCCACCAAAAAGAAAATATAATTAAAAAATACAGCTGTTGCAGCCTTTCCATGGAGGTTTCCACACACATCCCCGCCTCACCATGTTCCTTCATATATTCACTGCCCACATAATGTTACCCGCAGGATGAGGGTGGGAAGGGGAAGCTTGTTCTCTCTCATGTGACTGCAGCACAGTTAATAATTGTACCAGCCTTCAGGGGCTCGCGTGACCAAAGGGATTGATCAGATTCATAACCGGACAGAAGTTTTTCAGGCACATCTTTGTGCCTCAGCATCCCAGCAGATTCAGAGAAGGAACCAGATCTGCTTATGCTGAGATTGCTCGTTTGTTATGAGCTGGCTAGCATACAGCATGTAGAGACAAAGGCTACCCTGGCCTGAAAAGCCCCTAAAGAGAAGCAGTATAGTAAATACATCTGTAAATCCATGTTCAGGTTACAGACTGTGTGTGTCTCGTATGCTCTTGCTCACTTGCTCCATCTCCCTGCGTCCCCCCCCCCGCTGCCTTAAAAATGGGATGGCAAAATATTTTGAGAAAATGCATCAACTGCTAAACTGTTGATATGATTAAAAAAAAAAAGGAGTCTTCATTCAAGCATATGTTTCCAACACTTTAATCTTTTATGGACTGCATACTTGCTGTGGGAGTGGAAGGGGATGTTGCAGGCTTACTTTCAGTGTACTTGGAAGTCTTTCCCACAGCGTGAAAACTCCCCAGAAAATGTGAAACAACGGCCTGGAAACCAGGAAGTTTCTGATGCCTAGCACTTATAGCTCTGAGGGATTTGCTGTGCTCTGGAGGTCATGGAATCATCTTTCTTCTTTGTTGGCTTCTCCAAGTTTATTTTACACATGATGGAGGGGTATGTGTGTGCTGCTGAGCTCTTCAGGGTCCTCATTTTTGTAGCATGTTTTTGCCCCTGGTTCTTTTGTTACTGCGCTCCCACGATTAGTATGTCTGCTGCTTAAAATGGCTACTGAGCCACCATCAAGTTCTTGTCACTGGTTACTAACTGCTTAACCTCTGTCAAAAACCATCCAGCACAGCTTTGAGTTGATGCTTTTATTGCTTAACAGGTATATTTCTGATCTTTGGGCTATCCATTAACCCTGTGAATACTGTACACAGTGAAGACATAAATCTGCTGTGGTATGATGGTATGTCCTGGTGCTGTGATGGCTGCTGCTGCTCCTGCACTGTGCTCTGATTAGATTTGTGTGGCATGCAGTCTTCTGCGTATGTGGTTTGAGGGTTATTTTTTTTTTGCTTTGTTTTCCCACCCCCTTACCACTTTGTATAGTTTTGAGGGTTTCTTGAGGAGTTGCTAAATGTCAAAAAGCAGCAATGAAGGTGAGAAGTCTGGCACTTGAGGGCTGATGGTCCTGGTGAGTTGATCCCGTTCCTTCCAGTAAAGAAACTATGCATCCAGTTTCAGTCTGTGATGAACTCAGTGTTTTGTTTTCTGGCGTCTCCTTCCCGTGTGCCTATGTTTGTGCTGGAGTGTGATGGAGCATGGAAGGAGTCAGAGGAGAGAAGGGGCTGCAACTTGGCTTTGGCTGCCAAAAAAACAAAAACATCGAACAACCTCAACCACAAGGAGAGTTAACCGGAACATACCACAAAACAGGTTAGGCAGGACACTGAAGCCAGGTACGAACCTTCTCCTGTGCTTTAAGGCATCTTCAGTACACCCTCCTCCCTCTGCCCTTTCAGGATTTTCCCCCCTCCTCCCCGTTGTGAAATAGTCCTGTGCCGACTGGGTTAGAACGTGGGGCAGGCGGATGGGTTGCAGCGCTGGCTCGCCTGCTGCCAGCTGTTTCTTAAGAAATAGAGGTTGCACTTGTCCGTACCCGTCATCCCGTCGCAGAGGCAGCGCAGCATGTGCCTGTGTGTGTGCCTTCCTGCCCTCCCCAGGGTTGCCTGCTGAACAGTCCCAGCCGAAAAGTAGCGGGGGAGGAAGAGCAGCAAGGAGACAGGGAATGCTGGCGGGCGGAGCTTGGAGGGCTGATCCTCCATGTAGTTAATCATTACATGCGGCATAACCTGTTCCTGTTTTCTAGAGGTTTCACTGGCACCCGCAGCCAGAAGCATATGAGGAATATGTGACAGACTGCTTTCCGAGCAAGATGGTTTGTCTTGCAGCAGGAAGCCCAGCATCTAATACAAGACATCATTTCTTCTGTAACATCTTTATGCCTAATCGTTCAGTAAACATACCATATATAGTCCGATTCGTGCTTGCTCTAACACCCTGCTGCAAGGCAACTTTGCTAGTACCACACAGATTCCTTAGCTCCTGGTAACTGGCTGACAAGTAGGATGTTGCCAGACGTAACGTAAATATTTCACACAACTGGGGTTTTTTACACTCCTGCTTATAGTGCATAAAGCATGTATTTCTAAACATGACAGTCTTAAGTCTGGCACTTAAAAATGAAGAGGATTATACAAAAAAAGGTGCCTTATCAAAGGATGGATCAGGTGCCACCTGCACATATTTGTTGCAGAATAAAGATTCCACTCTTTCGATAAACATCATATGAATTTTGTATTTATGAATCAATGTTTGGTGGGCTTTTTTTTTCTTTCTTTTTTTCTCCTGTCTCCACTTTAAATGCCTGCTGCCTCCTAGGTGATGGATCCCAAGCTAGGACTGTCGTTCACTGAGAACTTTCTCTTTTCATTCTAGCGTTTTTTGTGAAATTTCTCCTCTTCCTCTTTCTCTGTGCCCTCCTTCTGTTTCCCCTGGACTGGTGGGGTACTAAGCATGGCAGAGGACATGAAGAGCAGCAGTGTGGCTGGATTCACAGCTTTCCTAATCAACTGTTACATATGGTTTGCCTTCAGGTTTTTTATTTGTTTGTTTTTAACATTGTCATATCACTTCAGTAACATTCTGCCTACTTCTGTGCTAGCAGAAGAGACTCAGAAGAAGGAGATGAAGCCTGCCTACCTACACCCTACAAGGCAGGGGTTTTTTTCCTTTTTGTGCTTTCTGCATCTTGCCCCGTTCATTGATGTGTGAGAAGACAGCACAGTGGTGTGTACCCTGCATAACCTTGCACAGAGCTTTCTGGCTGTCTGCTTGGTGATGGCTGTTAGTGCCTGAGTTCAGCAGTTTAGTGACTGGCAATGTCTCCTGTACCACTGAGGTGGTTGCTTAATCAGAGAGGGTGCCGGTTTGGATGCAGCCTGATACAGGTAGATTTTCCTATGCTGGCTTGCTCCTTAGTTAGGTAACACTTCCAGAGGGGGAGACTTTGCAGGGGGCAATGTTTGGGTGTTACATAAATGGACAGGACATGCATTTCTGGGACTTGTCTCTCATTGGCCTGGTCAGAGTGAATTATGTCTGACTGCTTGGCAGTTAATTGGACCATCCTTCCCATTTCCTAAGCTGATAAGCCCCTCACTGTCTGCCTCAATCAGGCTTCTTTGTTTGAGAAGTTACTAATGCCACAGAAGAACAGAATAACTACTTTCCTGTAACCAAGTGAGGTGCTCTGATCGATAAATCTATGAAGATTCACTGTATTTCTTCAGCAAAATCCTTTCACAAGGCTTACTTGTACCGTAACACCAGTAGCAGTTGGCAGGTACTGAAAAGTAGGTATAGCTGATGTATTTAGTACATACCTTGTCCCTTTTTGAAAGAATGATATTTGTGATAAAGTTATCCTGTGAACAGCTTTATTCTGGGAGATCCTAGTAGCTGTGTCGAGTACCATGGGGGTCTGTAGATGCCTGTCCATCAGGATTGGGTCTCAGAAATGGCTCTATTTTGCCACAAAACCTTCAGACGGGGACTGTCTTGATGTGTCTGGATGGTGCCTAGCTTAGAGTGGGTGTTGCCAGAAGGTGAGTAATAAATAGTGATTAATCGTCTCTGAGCTATGGATGTTTGTATGAAAAAGCACGTTGCTAAAGGCTTTGCTTCAACGAGATCATCAAAATTAACCACACAAGAGACAGTAGTGTAGCATCCCAGAGGCTTGATTTTTCTGTCTCTTGACTGGTTCGTTTTGACTTTTGTGGATTTACTAAATCTGATTGATGGAGAAGCATGGGTCCCTTTGTCTCTGAAATATCAGTAAATATCAATTAAATGATATCAGTATTACAGATTGCAAATGGGCTGAGTGATACAGAATCAGGGTGCACTAAAAGTAAACACCCTTTTGTTAGATTGCTCAGTAATCTTCTTAATGCAGAGGTGTGGTTAGGAACCTTACAGGTATGCATCCTTGTGTTTGTACCGTTGAGTCTTTGATACAAACGCATAGGAAAGATGCAAAGGTACCAATTCTTATGTTAATTATATCTTGAAGATGAAAAGTAATTTTGTTTTACAGGAGACGGTTTATCCTTTGCAGTCAAAATATAAGAAAAGAAATATAAGAGGAAATATAAGTAGAGATATGTAAAGAAATATAAGTAGAAAACCTAAAGCCATAGTGATTTTTAAAATAGTTTCCATTCTAAGTTTACATACTGATTTGAGCAATGCATTGCATCTATTTGATTGTGCAGTTATTTCTAAAACTTTCTGAAAAGAGGGATTCATCACAAAAATCTTCTGTCTCCCTCCATCCTTCAACTGTTTCTGGCAGCTTTCAGGACCCTAAGCACACAAAGCGGATATTGGAGGATTTGCTCCTTGTACAAAAATTGGAAGGACTGGGCCTCTTTCTTCTTAAAAAGTTTCCAAAGTAGGGTTTGTCTTGACTTAGTCGTAGAGGAATGTAAAGTATACAAAGAAAATAAATGCATATCACGTTGTGAGCTGACATCTGTAGGTACGCTCTGAGCTTGGGAAGGGACTACCTGTTTATATTTCATTGTACCTTGGAGTTAATGGTGTTGAGTCTTGTTATGTCTGTAGCGTCATGGGAGGATGATGAGAGGACGTAGTTGCTGTGGAGTTCAGGAGGCCGTTAGTGACCCCTCAAACGTTGTTACGTCCGAGAGACATAGGAACGGGTGAGCTGAACGTGGGGCCTGGTCCATAGGGTAGGATCTGCTGGAGGGGCTGTGGGAGGCAACTACCATCGGTGGCTGGATCGTGTCCATTCCTCACGAGGGCTTGCCTGCAGTCATCAGACCCCAGGCAGGTAGCCGGTGACTTCTCCTACTGTGACTTCTCATATTAGCGTTTTATTGCCTGACAACATTCAAGGTGATGGGCAGAGAATTTGCATTTGGATTTTAAAGTTTCTAGAAGAGTGTATGTGCTCTGTGTCTTGTCTGAACCTTACCCAGGCTGGTTCCAGACCAACCAACAGCCACGTACTCAAAGACCTTGCTGTCTACCATGGGATCAGTGAGCCTCAGGCTTTCTGAGTGGAGGTGACAAATGAGGGGGAGGAGGTGTCCATGTCTTTAAAAAAGAGTTGAAAAGGAAAAACTGGAAAGCAAGCAGCTACTGGCTGTGAAATTCTTGGAAAGAAAGATGCTGTGTATGTAGAGGTTACTGTGATCACACCCTGCCAGGCATTGGGCACACCGGTGTGGGTTGGGGGAGGCAGCGTGGGTAGGCCGCAGTGCAGTCCTGGCAACTGGGAATGGATGAGGAAGCAGGAGGCAACCCGCCTTCCTTCAGAGAGCCAGGAAAGCATCAGGGATGGAGTTTAGGAAGTGTTCAACCTCAAAATTAGGGCAACTTGAAGGTGAATTAACTGCTGGGCCTGTAATGATCTGCATGTTCACGTATGTATAGGGCCTTACGCACAGAAAGGTTTGGGATGAGTCTGGAAAGGGTCCATATTTAAGGAATGTAGTTCTTCTGGCTTCTGAGAGGTTTTTTGTGTAGACAGCATGGAAAATGATTACAAAAACAAGTATTGCAAGACACTTAGTGAGATGGGAAACTGGCAGTGCTAAGGCTGTGGCTCTTGTACTCGAGTGATTGTGAGAGAATGTCAGCCTTTTTCTGCTTTCTTTTCCCAAGCATTTTCTGACTTTTGAACTACCACTAGTGGAGTTTATCCAGTGGGCTTAAAGTCAGCAACCCCAAAAATGCATTGAAAATACCTCATGACTTTTGGAATGAGAGTCTGTGACAGCAACTGGACTCCAAGAAAAAGAGGTACTCTTAATGTTTGCTGCCAGTTCTGTCAGTGTCGTCTGAGATGTTACAGTGTCTGCTTTCACTGTTTTGGAGCAGGGGTGATTGGGACTGACCAGACCAGTTTTTAGGGAGCTTAGTCAGCTTCCTAATTTCCAGGTGTAGTGAGAGAGTCATCAGGGACAAAAATGGAGAGAGAATGTCAGTAAGTTCCTCTTCATGAAAGGAGATGGGCTGCCGGGAGGATTTCCAATTGGAGATCACTAGGCAGCTTTTATTATGGGCCCTGTTTTCTCTTGCATGTGGCTCTACTGAAGTTTAACCATTTGTGCTGAAACACTACGTCAGGTGTTTAGCTTCAGGCCACATTTGTTTTTGAAAGAAAAATAAGTAGTAAAAAAAATTCTTTGACCATTTCTGAGAGTGAACCTGAGGGAAAAGTGAGTTCAAGTTTTGAATCACTTTTCATATCTTCTCTTTTCTTATTGGAAAAAGAACAAAACCCACAACAAATGTAGAATCCCTACAAAGGGGGAGAAAGTCTGACCTGTTCTTCTAGTCCTCAAAGCTGTAATGCAGGGACATTGAGATTTGGGAAGGGTGAAGTGGGTGGGAGATTGCAGTTATAGCTATCAATTGAATAAGCTAGCTCTTATCATAGCTGATAATAGCTGGCAATGGCAATTTCTCCAGTGCATTCTGTTCTTAATGTCTGTTGCAATTTAGAGGTAAAAAGGACTGTGAATGACCCAATGAAAGCCAGGAATTATCATGTGTGTCTTACTCCAGACCAGAGTAAGTCAGTTCAGCTCTGTGAAGACTGAAGTTGGTAACCTAGTCCCACATCTTGAGGAAGTAATTTAGCAATCTTTTATACCTTTTTATTTGTCTGCCCTTTGAGGTGCAAAACACTCATGGGGAATACATGATTGTTCCTCTTGCACTGTGATGTACAGGTGTAGGTATAGAATTTCTGGTTGAGGGGTTTGCCGATGTAAGATGAAAATGCTATTCTCATGAATGTGCTTTACTCTGCAGACACTTCGGTTCCATATGGAGTAAGAGTAGCTTGAAAGTTGTCTGACAAGATTTGCACTCCTCACCAAACACCACTAGCCTCCTAAATAAAAACAAAGGCCCAGAAGTTCGTAAATACCTGTGCATGTGATGTAAACAAACTTCCTGATTCAGGGACCACTGTTGAAGCTAATGGGTCTGTCCCATAGAATGAGCCTATTAGTATCAGTTCATTAGCAAGACTGAGGCCTTGATTTGTAATGACCCCTTAAGTGTAACTTGCAATAGCCTGCTTACTGTATCTTACTGAACTGCTGTGGGTGCAAGAGGGAAACAGATTGAGCCTGGAATAATATTTACCTTCTCTTCTAGTCAGGAGTATCTGGAGCAAAAAAGAAATGTACCACACCTCTAGGATCTCCAGAGTTGGCTTTCCTGAGAAATGAAATACCCCGGATGTTGTATACACAGGGCAAAGGCATCTGCTGTATTTAAAAATATGCATATGAAAATGGAACTGGAAGTTACTGCAAAGCTGCATTTGCAGTTATCATAGCAAGGAAATTTTTAGAAACCAGACCTGAAAGACTTTACAACTGAGAGTTTCTCAGGATACTCCCTGTCATTTCTCATTTGCTTTGGTGAAGTATTAAAAGAACCCCTTATTTCTGTAGTTATAGTCAGCAATTAATAAATTACTTTCTGAGTTTGTTTTGATTATATGGAGTGTATATGTGTAATACATATTTTAATGTGCATTTAAAAACTGCTTTTTTGCCTGATTATGGAAGGGGAGACTGTGGAAAGAGAATTTTAAATTCTTTAACAAAATACTTGATTGAAGTAATTTATTCATGTTAAGCAACCCAGAGCAGTATTGAATAGCTCTATCCTTCTCTATTTTGAGGAACTCTTTAAAATGGAAGAAAAAACCCTTTTTTGTTTGTTTTCTAAGAGGGGGAAAAAATAATTTCAAAATGGGTTAAACAGTTTTGTGATTCTTATTCCATTCCTTGCAAACTTCCCCCCACCCCACTCCAAGCCCAAACGCTATTCCCTTCTGCACCTGCCCACAGAATTGTCATGCAACTAATTTTAGAGGTTTACACATTTGTTTTAAAAACACAGCAGTCTCCATCTCTGGTAATCCACCAGGTGGAAGCAGATGTGTACAATATCTGTACATGTATTTGTAAATCTGGGTTTGAGCAGAGGGTGTTTCTAAGAGGGCAGTGTGTGTGCAAAGGCAAGGGGACCCTTGGCAGTGTAATACCATCAGTAAAGCAAAAATTTGCAGTTAACCAGTAGCTGGATTCGTTGGTGGTTTTTGTTCATGTGGTGGGCTGGGTGACATTGTATTAGCCAATTCTTCTAATGTATGGTTGGATGTCAGTTGCCTTGCTGTTCTGAATTACAGTAGGGAGAAGGTACCAGGGAGGGCATGGGGAGAATAAGATAGGATGTGGTTTCTTAGAGGTGGATGCTCTTCTTGTGCTAACAGAAGTTTTGGTCTATTAGCCTCAAGCGTGCTTTTCTGACCTAGAAATTCGTTCATAGCTTACTGGTGTCTTCCTTCTGCCCATCTTCCCATTAACCATCTGCTATCCCTGTGCCTCTCTGCTCTTGCAAAATATGGCGTCTTTGAAGTTTGGGCAATATCCCTGTAGTGTTTGGCCCTCAAAATGATTTTGCTTTGAGCACATCTTTGTCTGGAACGCGCTAAAAGTGCTTAGATTTTGTTTGGTTAAGGGGTGGGTGGAAGGCCAGAGGGGAGTCCAAGAGGTGTCAAACAGAAAGCTTGAGGTAGCTCAAAGTGACCTCCTGAAAGCATCCCTTCTGGTCTGTGAGTCTGCTAAAGGCAGTCATTTGGAAAGGGGCTGCGCTATCCAGATTTACAGTGCCTCCTACGTTTCATATAACAGAAATGCTGTGGCTGTGTACTGCTGCAAGTTTTTGTTGTCCTCCTACAATTTTTGTTATTGTTTCTCTCTTGGTCTGTTGCACTAAAATTCATGTCACTGCCTGACAAACGATATTCCTAATAAGTTAAGGTTTACTTATAGAGCAAATCCTGGACAGTGAGACATGTTGAATATATATTGGCTTAAATGATTTCGTTACTGACTTGTACTCTTTGAGCTTTGAGTAGTTCTGAGCCTGTTACAGAAACAATCAGATTGCCCAAAAGTGAGGTGTTCCTTTCCAGCTATACCAGTGAAGATATTTGCATTTTAAGTCCAGAGTTGCAAAACTGAGTCCTGTACTTGTACTCTGTGCATGATAGGACAAAAATAAAATGGAGGAAGAGCTGAAAGAAGCAGTTTGCAATCACTTGAGGCCCAGTGGGAGGTGAGGGTCAGAATTGCTCTGAGAATCAGTTCAGTAGAGTATATGATAATACAAGGAAATGTATTACAATAAGGTTTTCAGGTTTTTTTATTAGTAGCAGAAACTTCAAAAATAAAAAGAGAGAGAGAGAAAGCCTGGGAGCAGAAGTGGCCTGAAGGAGAAATGAGCAAGACCAGCTTAGAATTTCAGAGAATGATGTTTCAGGAGTGCTGCCTCACTGCATCTTCATGTGAAACTCCTTTCTGTCTTATGAAGGAGGGTGAGACAAATTACAGTCTTGTGAAATCTCACTTCTTAATGCTGTTTTGAATAACATGAAATAGGTCTAGGCCTTACGCTTTTCTTGCGGATTGAGGATTTTAAACAGGGAATGCCGGGCCTGCAGAAAAGTGTCTGTAATCATAAATCTGAAAGCGGCATGTGGCCTTTCTTGTCATTTTTAACAAGCCAGAACTTTTCAGAAATCTACCTAGGCAAACTTTTGGTCCTGCTGTGCCCCAGTGTAATAATTATAATGCAGAAACAGCTGATGGGTCACATCTCCAGGCCTGCGCAGCGTTATGACTTGCTACCTACATTCCATGTTTAGCTTTGAGTGATCAGATGGTGTAAGCAATGTGAGATAGTAGCGCCTGAGGACATGCAGCCAGACAACACGTCCTGTCCCTCTGCAGCTTTGGTTTCTTTTCTCTACTTATGTCCCATCCTGTCCCCTTAAGGTGATGCGTTTTACAATAAATACCACTCTCTGTAGGAGGTCAGCTGCCTGTGTGGAAGCATGTGTGCCATTCCCACTGTGTTGTATGCTAAATCCAAGGGCCCAAGGTTTGTAAATATTGTTTCTAAAGTACTTGAGGGCTCCAGGTGAGCTACGTGCTGGTGGTTCTGGAGCTGTGGTTGGTACATGTGGCACACGATGGCAGGCTGTTTCAGCATTGTTACTGATGTGACTTAATGAAGCATGAGTGGTATTGGAGGGGGTAAATTTTGTCTTTGTGTCTGGGGAAAAGGTCATTGACAAATGTTTACAAACAAACAAACGAGTTGAAAATTATGCTTAATTCAGCCATGTAAAGACTTAAGGAGGCAGGGAGGGAAAGGTATATATTCGAGTTATGTTTGTTTTGTGTTTAGCACTGTGCAAAAGGTACACCCAGCTCTTGATGTAGGAAAAATTGGATAGGTAAGCAGGAAATTACTAACTCGTTGCCTGAGACTGCTCTTGCTCCCCTCATTCAGGGATGCCATCAGAGAAGGGCAGCGCAGATATTTTAATTGTGGTAGTTTATTTTATTGTGAACTTATTTTCACTGAGGTTAATGAGAGAACTGAACTTCAGGTAGACTTTTAAATAATAGGAGTGTTTTCTGTGGCAGAGGGTTGCAAATGAGCTCTGAGCTGGAGAGAAGGAGCAGGAGCAGGAGGGGGGAGTCTGGAGATGGAGCTGGTTGTGGGTTCATTCCACTACATCTTTTCATCTTTCCCTGGTACTGCAGCACCGCAGGAGTAGAGTTACCAACAACATTCTTGCTCAGGTCTCTCATCCCTCACTCAAATAGAGGATGTAATTTGACGATGTCTCAGCTCCCCCGCGTGAAGGTTGTTGATGAAACTGTGTGTATGTACATTTTTAAGTGCAAACAAAAAACAACCCAAACAAACACAGATCCCAAATCAGATCAGTTCCGTGATCCTGGATCACTGTGTGATTGTTCGAACTCTACTATTGGCACAAGGCTGGAGGGAGAACATGTGGCCAGAGCTGTGGGGTAAAGTGAGGACTGGCAACCTGTCCTTCTGAATGACAGCCGTGGCTTACATCAGGTTAAATCTGCGGGCTGGAGCGAAGCAGAATGGATTAAAACCAGGTTTTCACTTCTAGCCTTGAGTTTCCTGCAATTCTACATCAGCTTGTGGGGGTGCATGTATTTCTGCATCCCTGCTGCCGTGGAATATGGGAGACGTTTTCTTACAGGACAAGTCTTGCAGTCAGTATTCACTGAAGTTTTCCTTTTTTGAACGGCTGTGTCCACAACTTTCACAAATAGATTGTGAATCTGGATTTTTATCTCCTCCTTCTCCATCGGTATCGGCTGTTATCAGCTGCAAACAGGTTAACAGTGAGGCCTGCTGGGCTGCTTAATGGGTGGCCTGGCGCTGCCTTTGGGCTGATGCAGATCATTTCTATTGGCCAAGGTTATCTCCTCCTGACCTTGTAACCAGAACTCAGCCTCCCGGTGGCAGGATAATTGTGAAAAGGAGGGCTTCTGAAAGAATTCCTAAAGGCAGGAATATCCTTTCTGGTTTTGTGAAAGCCATGTTTTGTCTTCATTACTGCTCTGAATGGGAAAGTGCCTTGATGTTGAGTTTGCAAATTCAGAGAAGGTTATATTTTAAGATTCTTGTCTTCTGAAATCCGCTGTGGAAACTTTATTAATTTAGTGTGGCAGGAGGCTGCTGTACCACAAGCCACTTTTGTTACTGGACTTTCTTGGTTGCTTGCTCACTGAGCATTGATAGCTTCCTATCTGTAGCTTTTCATACCAAAATGTCTTTTACCTTGTTTGCAGTTGGTTTGGTTTGCAGGACTAAATATGTTCGCATGCTTTTGGGTTGAAGAGGGACTTCTTTTAGCTGTGTAACAGAATGAAGCATGGGGATTAATGGGGGAAATGGGGAGACAGGGAGGAGTTTGGTGGGTTTTCTTTTTTTCCTGGAGGCATCAGGCTTTTCCTGTAGTGAGAGAGAGCATAGTACATGGAACCTAAAGATCTTTAAAGTACATGCTGAAATGGATGCTGGGAAGATACAGTACAGTGCTTGGGCACAAGTCCAAGGCTCCCAAGGCAAGTAATATTTAAACAAGCTGAACAGCCCCTTTTGGCGAGCAGCAGGAAATCCAGCACTGAGCTTTGTGTTGTTGCATGGTCAGCAGAAGATAAAAGCTCAGGCTATGCAGCTGGGGTTCCCTCCTATCACTGAATGGCAAACTGTTAAGGAAAGATAAAAGGACAGAAAAGAACAGGGGGTCGTCTTATTGAAAAAAGCATTCCTTCTTATTTTAAGCCATCGGAGTACTTTGAAATACACTGAGCCTGATATAAGTCAGGAACAGCACCATCGACAGCTGTTGGGGCGTGTGGGAGCTTTTACATCAGTTGGCAGGCAAAAGGTGTCTTCGTCCCTCTGCTTCATCAGAGATAAATGTTTAACATGGGTAGGGTAGTGATACACGTAAGTGCTTCACCGTGAGCCTCACAGCTGGCAGGAGCTTCCCAGATCATTTTTTTAGGAGCAGGGCGTGTAATGGTGGGGCTGCTATTGACTGGGGATTTCTGAAATGCAACCAGCATTCAGCCATATATAGCCTTTCCAGGGCCTGCTTTCTGCAGCTGATCCTTGGTAAGGGACTATTTTAACAATGAGGAAGAGAATTTAAATGAATGAGATGGCTAGCTCAAGTCTTCTAATCAGTATTTGCTCTATTCCTCCCCACTGTCCCTCCTCCTTTTTTCCTGCATCACAGCATTAGTGTCTTGGGAAAGAAAATGCTTCAGAGCATTTGTTACCAATTTAGCAGCAAGTACGTGCTCAAGTTTGGGATTTCTGAGATCTGTGTGTGCCATATGTAGGCAAAACGTAGTATTTGCTAGTTCCAGTAGAAGGGAACAGACACAAATTTGCTGTTCTGCAGATAGTGTTTCTTTAATCTAATGAGACTTACATTTGTGCAGCCTTTTTGTTTTGGTAAGACGGTTAACCGTCCTCCCTAGGGTGCCTAATTGCTTATCATGAACTAATCAGTCCCCTGGGTATATGAAGGGATGAAACACTGCCAAGATAGAGCCTGTGACTTCCCCCAGAGGTGTGATAACCCTCCCAATTACCCCACCCTTCAGGGAGCTTGCTTACTGCTATTTTGAAGACCTTGTTACTTCAGAAATTATCCATGTTTGGAGATTTTAGGAAGTTTTAGAGGAGTGTATTTGCTGAGAAACCCTTGAACTCGTCAGCTTTCGTGGGTTTTTTTGTCAAGTCTGTACTGAATAATATTTCAAGTTTGGTGTGAAAATGCTGAACATGTTAGTACTGCCACTTCTGTTTATGAAAGTGCCTACCTTCATAGCCTTCGTGGCGTGCCAGACCCGAAGAGATGAGGAAAGGGCCAGTTTCTGTCTTCAGTTGTCAGTTACTTGGGATGGTGAAATCTGCAGAAACTCAATTTGAAGTTCAGATGATGGGACGAGTGAAACAAATCTGGTGGTGACTTGTTTCTGATTTTTGGTAGAATGATAGTTATGCACTATCATGTGTGAAATGAGTGGGTAGATTAAGAAAAGTTTTTCATCTTACAGTAAAAAATAATTTCTTTAACTAGTGTTTTTTCTGTCTTTCTCCTCTTAGTTTCTTGTTTTAACTCATTCAAATACGTGCTTGTCTGCTCTACAGGTTGAGACGGCCAACAATTTCTTGAATTCTTCTGTTGTATTTTTCTATATTGAATGGTTGAGTTCCATGAGGCATATAAAACTTACTACAAAACAATAATGTCTGAACTGGAAGCAGAAAACAGCTCCTGCTATTTAGTTTCTGAGTGAAAACATGAGTTCTGGTGTTGAGGTTTTCTTTGTCCTTTACTTTTGCTCATGAAAATGAACATAATTTTATGTGAAGTTTGGAGAATGGAATCTGTCATTCAGGTAGAAATATAGATTGTTCCTTTAAAGAGTTGTAACCTTATCAGTGAATAATATCAGATTTATTTATTTTTCTTTGTGGTTCTCTTAAAACACTTAAGGTCTACTTCACCTCTGGTCATAGAGTAGATTCTAAGTGACCTTAGCAATATCAATGTAAATATAAATATTTTCATAGTCTGTACTGGCTTAAAAATAAAAAAAAGCAAGGTGATTTCATGCTTAGAATTAAAAGATGATGGCTGTGTTGGTGTTCATGTTTACATGACCAAGAAAATGTTAATTTGGAAGCATCACTCCTCAAAAGAAGTGTGGCTTTCAGTATCGTAGGTCTGATTATGATGTTTCAGTGTTGCTTCACTATGTGTGCCTGTATGAAAGTGATGAGTCAAGTTTCCACTGGTTGTCCTACTGTGGAAATTGGGGTGGATGCAAGTGGGCACACAGGCCACTTGATGAACATTTTTGTTGTCATCATTCATTTTTCTCTACTTGCAACTACTACTTTACCCAGAACTGTGTTGTACCTATGCATAGTTCATACTAATTTGTTTCACGCTAATATTTTGATTTATTATATGTCAATATATGGGAGTCAGCAGAAGGAAAAGAATTTTCCCTTTTCATACGTGAATTGTTTCAAGAACTGTCTGTGTCATCTGCTTGATGGCAATGTGTGAAGCACTAATAGTGGAGTTGTTTTTTTGGAAGAAGAGGGTGGTTTTGGACTAGCAGCAGACGTTTTTGGCTGGAGGAATAGCAACTTGAAACTTCACTTGCTGAAGAAACCTGTTCACAATTTTGTCTGTTTTGTTTTTTTTCCCCAGCGTTCCTGAAATAAACTTCCTGCAATTCTTTGCAGTGTGCAGGTGTCCAGACTCCCCTTTACTCATGGTCGCCTGTGAAACCCGTCAGGCTACTGAAGGCTGTACCTAAAATTCTGCTGGCAGTGCAGCACACAGCAGTGGCCTTGAGATAGTTACGGTGGACACCTTGTGCAGCTACAGGCTGTAGCATCCCCTCGTAGTCCGAACAACTGAGTATTGCGGTCCAGGAGTCTACACGTGTGGAGGACTGCCTGGAATAGAAAAAGGAAAGCTGCAGAGATTGTAAGCTGCTGCTTGATCCGTGTGGCTGTTGTGCCGAGGAGCATCAAAACATTGCTGGATGGATCCGACAGCTCATTGCAAAGTAGAGGGTCAGTCTCGTTGGTTATTTGCAGTTATTAACCTTAGTGGATTTTAAATTTTTTTGTTTCCTTTGTTTTTATATTTTTCTCTGTATGTGTAAGAGGACTGTGGCCTTGCAACCAGAATGCTCATGTTCAGGAAACTTAAGGCTGTTCCTACTGAAGGGCTTTGAAGATCAGCAGGCATTTCCTCCAGGGTTTACAGCATTGTTGGAGGAAACAGTCACTGCAGAAGTCTTCAGGCCTATCCCCCTGACTCTGGTCATTCCTTACCTCACCAGCACGTGGATTATGCTGTTTGCAGACTGTCTAAGCTGCACGATGACCTCCATGGATTCCTCATGAGCTTTTACAAGGCCAGGCCAGTGTACTTTGTAAAATCCTTTAGATATGCCTGCTAGGCCTTTAAAGTCCCAGAGCAAAGGCTATACTGCAAGGAACTTGGAAGGTTAGCAGCTGGATATGGTTGTGGATGAAGGGGGACTTTGTGTGTGTGTGTGTGTGTGTGTGTGTGACTATGCAGTTCTTGTTTTGAAAATACATATTTTTTTCAGGTCAGATAGAGATATATTGTTTCTGAGAAGGCTTCTTGTACTCTTTAACAAAGCTGAGGGACTTCTGAATACCATAAGAAATTGTTGAACAGGATCCCTGTGCCCTTTTTTTTGCACGCGTGTTGCAGTCTGTGAAAATTAACAGATGCTGTTTCACTTTGTCAGTGTGCTGGAAGCACCTCCCCCAGGTTAGTTTCCCTGTGTGTTCTTCAGAACAGAAAGCAATCTCCTACTGAAGAGTGCCATTGGCAGGTAGCGCTGCTGTTTAAAATTTTCTTAGTGGCTTTCCTGTGCAGATCTCAACTTGGAGAGGCTTGCCAGCACTGTCTATTGCTGTAATTAATTTACTTAACTAAACCAAGAAAGAAACTGTATTTCAGAATTTAGAGCTCTGCAAACAACCCCAAAGGCTATTGGCCCAGCTGCTATAAGCCAGTGGGTGTGCTCACAAAACTGTGGCAACTTGTTCATCAGTGGTGGGAGAGAGATGTTTTTCTGAAGGCTGGGTTTCTCCTTCACCTGGAGGAAGCAATAAACCTCAATTTGAGTGATCTGTGGTACTCTAGCATCTGTGGCAAATATATATCTAAAACAACTCCACATAAAATTAAAACAGCTAGTTTGTATCTTTTAACTCTGGTTCACAATAACGGGAGAGTGGCAACTGATGGTTGTCTATGCTTAATATCTCTTGGAGATTATGTAGATGATATGTATCTGTTTCTGGTCCTTAGCAGACTGTAGGAGGTGCTTGACCTGAGAACTCTTCGTGCCTTGTACAGTGCAGGACAGATGTTGCTTTGGCTTGTGGGTCTCCAGAGAGTTTTCCTGGTGTGGAGATAAAAGCTAGGAAGGAGCTCTACTGGTTGTCTTGCTCATGTAAAAGTTGTGTAGCCACTTGGGATACTGCAGTCGGAGGCTGACATTACAAGTGTCTCCCAAGGTAGATGGGAGAGCAAGGGCTGTACAAGCATGCTTCTGAGTCCCTTTGCTTCCGTGCACCTCTCTCCTCCCTATGGCATGTGGTTTCCCCTCTGAAAATTTCAAGCTAAAACCTTCTAATTTAAAAACCTATTTGGGGGATGTGGGGGAGGTAGGAATATGATGTGTGTTTCTAAACTTTTTAAATTATCTTGATTATATATTTTTTTTGTTGTCACTTGGAGAACTTGATAGGGGAAATAGTTCCTGTGCTGACCAGAAACAGAAGACAGGAAGATAATGATGTTAACAAGGTGGGGGAGAAAAGGAGGTGTTTGTTTAGAAAAAGCCTAGTCGCTAAAGCCTGTGGGGCAGAGGAACCCTGCTGATAACACAGATGAAACAGTCTGCCTCTTTCCTAACTTTAGAGGAGTGGAGCTTTGTAATAAATGGCTGCCATGTGGCAGCTGTCTCCCAGCTTCGTGAGCCTGGCAGTAGTTAATCCTGTCAGCAAGTCATGCTCCCTGGAAAAGAGCAGTGAGAAGAGCCACAAACTCTTGAATCATTCTCTCTTCAAAATATTTTCATGTTGAATCTCTTTCTGCTTAAAATGAGTTTGGTAATTTGGTGGAGGTTCCCATCTTTAAGTAGTATTAAAGTGCAGCTATGTTGGCTTTTAAGTAAAATGTTAAAAACGTGCTGAGATGTTGTGATTATTTTCTCTCTTTAAAAAAGCCAATTTAGTTTTGGAAGGTATATTTTCTAGAATAAAAAATGTGCTGTGTAGAGAAGGGACACTCTGTGTTGCTATCCCTGTGTGTTAAGAAATTACGGGTTGAGCATCTGAGATCACGATTATCCTTGAAAGCTTGAGGCTTTAAAATTAATGTGTTCACTTCAATTGACTTTTTGTATTTTGCTGAGCTGAGCATGTAATGTCTCTGTCCTTCTTCCGCAACCCAGAAAACTAGAATTTTGACTTAAAAATGTTGAGATTGTTGTGCAGTAATATAGCAGCATCAGATTTTACAGGCTCGTGATAAAATCATGATGGTTAACAGTACTACCACAAGGAAATGGGGTTAAATCCCTGTAATTTCTACTTTTTCTTTTCTCATTTTACTGTGTTATCTCGTGAGGTGTAAAATGTTTTGACATGCTACCTGGTATGGTGCTCCAAGCAGAGAGTGTGCTGGCATCTCCTCCAAAGACAGTGTGGTTGGACTGCAAAGCATGAGTTGGGAGCTCTGCAGTAAGCGAACTGATGCTCTCTTCCTTGGGCTTGCCTGTGTAAGGATGTTTGCTAGCATATGGATGCACTTACAGCAGTGAAATGCCGTGTGGGACGTAGCTACTCCAAAAGGAGTCTTTTCCTGGTTCAGCTTACCCTATTTGCAGAATGTTTTTTGTAAAATTACCTGTGCATTCAATCCCTTTTATGAAGCTCTCTTTAAATCCTCATCTTGGAGGAAGAGGATTGCAACCAGAGCACCACACAAGAAGCACGACACTAGCACAGGACATTTTCTGTATCTTCCTCAGCATGATTCATCCTGCCTCTCTAATCCCTGTTGAACCCATCCTGCGCACATGCAGCTCTGGCTACATGTGAAGAGCAAGTGTGAGGGGGTGAAATATATGATTGTTTCTTCCTCCAGAGACTTGCTTTAAACCTTCACCTCAAGTCCTGAGTCTGATGCTGCCCTTGGCTGAGCTGCTGGCTGTCAGGATGAGGGACAGAGATTGGGATGGGGACTGGCCCTCCCTCCTCCCTCTCTCCCTCCCCAACAGCTGCAGGCACCAATTGCCAGGGAGCAGCCCTGGCCGCATGGTTTCGTGGCTTTTCTTCCTCTTGTACTAATGTGCCTTCTTGTTTCCATGATGATGCTCAGAGGAACAACTGGACAGATTGTCTCCTCTCGGGGTGGGTGCCCGGGCATCTGCACAGCCAGTTGGTATGGCACAGGAGCCCCTGTTTTTTCAGTGGCACCAGGGGCTATTGATGGCAGGCTGGGGCTGTGCTGCTGCTGCTGCTGCACAGATGCTTGCTCTTGGCCCACCTTAAAAGGACAAGATATCCCGTGGTTTAGACTGGCCATATATTGTTGGGGATGTCAGCATCTCCGTCACAGCTACCCAGCTGAGCCCAGTGTCCTGCTTTGCCTGCCCTGCGTGCCTGCAGCCTCTCCTTAGTCAGAGCCGAGGGGTGCTGGAACTTGGACTGTTTGAAGAGGAGGTTGCTTTTCTTCTCTGTTACTCAGAAATGTTTTCCATCTGGCTCTCCCTAATGCAATGCATCTAGTTCACCCCTTGTGCTCTTGGACAAGTTTCTCATTCTCTCAGCACAGTGCTTGCTTAGCCATGTAAGTGATGGGACATCAAACTATAGCTCCCCCTTCGCTCCCCTCCAGGGATTTAAATTAACAGGGTTTGTCAGGACAAAGCAAAAATGAAAAAAAAAAAACACAAACCCCAACAAAACCCAAGCAACAAACCCACAAGGTTACATTTTGATTGTTTCCTCATTTTGCATCCCTCATCCCCTCTTGCTTGTCTCAGATGGCGGCAGCAGCAGATGAGGTTTTGTGCCCTTGGGCTGTGCTGCCCCAGGATTGCTGGGGCTCCCCTCAGGCAGGTGCGTCTTCCCTTCCTCGGCCTGTTTGGCAGGGAGACACGTGTGATGGGGTTGCCCACTGGTCCTCATTTTGGCTTCCCCCTGCCCCTCGGTTCTCTTGCCCTGTCCTCAGCTCCTTCGGGGCCGTGTGGGCAGTGGTGGTTTTGGCAGGCAGTGTGACACTACCTGCCTGACCTGTTCCTGCTTTTGCAAGATACCTCCATCCTGCCTGCTGAGGGAAAGTATATTCAGGGCCCACTCCCTCCAGTCTCTGACTGTGCTCTGGACTCCCACCCTCTCCCACACCATGTCCCAAGGCAATCCCCTTGCCCAGTAGGATGTGAGCCAGCCCTGATGCAAGGGAGAGATGCGGTAACTGGAGTGGGGAAGGCTGTTTGATGTGGGGAGAGACCCTGGGCCCTTACCCAAGAAGTGCTGCCCTGCTGCAGCCAGTGCCAGCCCAGGAGAGACTTGAAGGGACTTTCTCGGGTCGCCACTTCATCTAAGGCAAATAAACTGGAGTTAAAGCCAAGAAACACATCGACTTCCTGGAACTCTGCGAGCCGTCCGCACAGCTGTCCCCACTCCCCGAACACATGCAAAGCAGAGCTTATAAGGACAGACAGTATTGCTTTTGTGTCCCTCCTCAGCCAGTGGGGAGGGCGCAGGGAAGGGGATGGGCTGGGTAAAGCCCAAGGCGTGCCTTGTTCCGTGTTCCCCCTGCATCGCTGTGGTTCCCAGTGACTGAAGGAAGCCAGGCTCCCTTCCCACTGGCATCCTGACAGCTGTGCAGGCAGGCAGGGATGAGAATGGAGTGGTGTTTGCAGTTGTCTATGTGGGAAGGAGTGGAGGGATGTCTGCTGACAGCCACTTGTTTTACTCAGATGTTGCCCTGACTTTATTTTTGTGCCTAAAAGTGATGCTTGTGGTCCCAGGTTTGTTAAGCTGTCTTCAAATTTCAGTATCCTTTTTGTTTGAACAAACTCTTGAAGGTGACTGCAGTGTGGTGACAAAGTTTTCTGGAGGGCCAGGTGCTCACCAACAAGCTGATACGGACAGTGAAGATGAGGAACAGCTCATAGATATGTCTTTGGTTGGGGGGAACGAGTGCTAAGGTGTTAGAAAAGTCTCAAAATTCATCAGCAACTGTTGATCCTAAATACAGCCACAGGTTATTGCAGTTATTGCTGTGCATTTTGTGTGGCACTGCCATCCCTGAAAATGGCAGCGCTGGTCAGGAACTTGGTGCAGGCTTGGATCAAACCCTCTGAGGTGCTTACCAAATGTGCTGTGCTTTCCTGTTGGGAGCCAGGGGTCCGTCGGGTTTTGCTTTCGGTCTCGGTGCCAAGCAGCTTGTGCCTTAGTTCTCTTTTCTAGCCTAGCAAGACCACAAGCTCCCACACGAGGGCTGTTCCCACAGCACTCAGCGCTTGCAAAAGGTGCAGATGTGGGTTCCCTGTTCAAGTTAGCAAATGGAGTGCAGGGCCAGGAAGATAGGCATGAATGCATTTTATATTAAGGCTGCCTCGTACCTCCACGCATTGCTGTGAACTAGTTGGACTGTATGGGCGAATTTCATCCCTGCTTTGCCATGCAGTGTCTCACTGCTATATTAGTACAGCTTCCTTGTTTTCAGTGTGTTGCATCAATGTAATACCAGAGTATCTTGGTGATTCAGAGTTGTCATTCACTTCAGGCATTAGCTAAGTTAGAATTCTGATGTGTTTGATGGAGAGAAGGTTTTGGTCATATGAGCCAAAGTCCTGAGGAGCACTACTGGTCCATAAGTCACCAGAAAGTGATTTTCAAAAGCTACGTAAAAAGTAAATGCACACGTGTATCGCATCATGTTTGCAAGAAGATAAAACAGGAGGAGTAAATATGTTTGAGTATTTAAAATTTAACCTAGCTGTTAGGTCTTGTCACAGGAGCATACAAAATAATCTGGAAATATGGGGGGCATCTTGTTCTTGTTTGATGCTTCTTCCCCTGCCTGATTCCCACACCAGAAGGTGGTCCCTAGCTCAGTTTTAAGGCATGACCATGTTTATTCCATGTCTGGGTGTATCTGTCTGTGTACAAGTTAGGTAAGAAAAGGCATAATGGATGTTGTAGACTCATAGGGTTATTTTAGGAACGTGCACTAACACATGTAAAACAATTGTATCACTAATAGTCAGATAGTTCATAGAAAGAGGAGCAGTCCGTTTTTTGGTACTCAGAGAGTACTTCAAGAGATGTTACCCCTTTTGGTTGTTGTCTTTTAGGGGTTTTTTTGGTTGGTTTTGTTTTACCCTAGAGGAAAATGTTACTTACAGGTACAAGTTTAAAACCTTTGGGGTAACATTCTTAGTTTCTTAGGGGATGGTAAATGAAAGAGCAGCCACTAGATACTTCCATGGCACTGTGTTTCTCTGCTTGTGTTCCTTTCCCTCTAGGCTGCTCTGTACTGGTGCTCTAGCAGTGGTCACAGTGAGGTGATGCTCCCAGTCAATTCTCTACCGCTGGGGTGCCCAGTCAGCACCAATACTTCAGTAGCAAGGGCAGAGTTTGGTTTTCCTTTGCCTTGAGGCAGTGCCTTGAATAGCGTTAACCTTTTTTTCTTCCCAGACAATGGCTTTTCACCCTCTTTCCTTCCTGCCAGCTTTGATGCAAAATCGTGTTCAAAAAGTAGTGCGGGTGATAGTGCACATCTCTTTTAGGGTGGGAGCAACCATTTGTGCTTGGGATTGTTGCCATGTGCTCTGGGAGCAAAATTTGCTCTTCTGTGTAGAAGCTTAGCAGCAGACCAGTGCATCAGAAACAGTTTGTGGTGTGGTGTAGTGATTCTTAGGTATTATAATCTCAAGGGTAAACGGTAAATGGTAAACTTTGTTTATTCAAATGTGATATACCTCTTTGAAGTTCTGTTCTCGTCTAAATTTGTATACTAGCAGGTCTGGCCTTCATTTAAATGATCCTTGGGTTTTTTTCCTGCCACTTAGAAAAAAAGCCAGTGGGAAAGCCTTGACTAAGCTAATAGTGTTGCTAAGATGGAAATTATGAAGAAGGCTCAGGATTCCTGTTTGGGCCTCATGGGAAAAAGTGGTTTGAAATGCATGTGTGTAGGGGTGTGCATTCCTAAACCTGTCATTTCTTTTCCCTGTTTCTCCTCCCCCACCGTGTTCTGAAAGAGTACTACAGCATGTTTAGTGAAACCAATAGAAGTATTTGGCTGAGAGTGTTAATCTTTCCCTGGCCCAATTAGTGCATGGCTTCTACTTTAACGTTAATGTGGATTTTTTTCAGAAGGCAGAACAATGAGCAGCTTTGTGCTACGTACCAGGTTTTTCCCTTTCTTGCCTGTGTTGTGCATTTCTTCCTATCTATTCTAAAGGGAGAGCTCATGTGCAAAGACAGTGGAGCAGTCTAGAGCAGAGATCAGCTCCCGGGGGCTGGGACATGCTGCTCCGTGCTTGTGTAGCTACCTCTCAATGGCAAATCAAGTGACTGTGACTCTGAAGACTCACCATTTCTTCTCCTTTTTTCTTCCTTTTCCTGTAGCCTGTGTTCTTCTTTCCACTTCATCTGTGATGCTCTTCACCAGAAGAAGAAGCAGCTGTAACTCTTTGGAGTGGTCTTCAAACAAACAAACAAACAAATACAAATAAATACACATAAGTGAAGGGGGGGAAGTAACTGTTGATGGGCTCAGCTTTAACATACATTGGAGTCACACTTTATCCCAAAGGAGGAAATAGGTCTAGCAAGTGTCTTCCTGTACAGACTGAATGGGAAGCAACAAGTTTTTTCTTTTTTTTTTTTTTTTTAAGCTCTGCTTTCCCAGTGGCTCTCCCATTAGCTGGTTGTGTGGGGCATCAGGGGTGGGCCTCTGTCAGAAGCAGGAGCTAAAGGCCCCTCAAGTCTCACTGTGGAGTAGAAGTTGCCCCAGTTTCATGTTTTCAGCAACATCATCAAGTGGAGGGAATGTGTTCCTGCAGAAGAGACTGGTCTATCGGTTTGGCTGTGCAAAGAGGGCTGCTGCATTTTTTGTTTAGTCCTGTCCCCCCTACCATGTGTTAGCACTCTTGCTTAGTTGCTCGCTCTCTTCTTTTCCTCTTTTTCACAGAGGATGAATGTGGCACTGGGGGGTTTCTTCAAAGTAGAAAATGACTTGAATGCCTGTGACCACTTCCCTGTTTCCTAGAGGCTTTGGTCCAGTGTTGAATGCAACCTGAGGCTGTACTGTTTGCCAGCTTATTTCCTGTTTGTCCTTTTTCCTGGAGGTCTTTGTTTTCTTTTGGGGAGAGGGAGGAAGGAGGCTCCATCAGCACAACCTCCAAGCAGGGACATGTGAGTTGGGAAGGTTTACAGTCCTAAAGTCAGTATGACATAGGGCATCCATGCTGGTTGCTGCCTATCTGATTCCAAATTTCATAGATGCTGTGGAAAAAACCCCAACACTTCCCCACCCTCAGTGATGCATTTTTTTTAAGGGGGGGGGTGGAAAACCCAAACCAAAAAAAAACAACAAGGCTGCAAGCGAAATCTCTCAGTGTGTTCCTGCCTAAAGGCGCTCTGCCATGGGTTTTCCCACAGGAAGGAGTGATTTGGCCCAGTATTCTTATTGTTTCTATATCCTATTGCAAATAGAAAGTCATGCTTCTGAAATTGGTGTGTGCTGCTCAGGCAGTTATCTTTGTTTCAGTGGTGCATTTTTGCCACATCCAAGAGAGTGGAAAATACATAAGTAAATAAAAATATGCAACAACAGTTCAGTTTCAATATTTACACTGCTTTCAAAATTTTTTTAAGGTGCAGAAAACGGTTTTGAAAACAAGATCTGTGACTTCATATGTTGGTTTGCCTTAGTAGGAAGATATTTAGATTCAGAAATAAAAAAATAACCATTGGTTCATAGAAATTATAAAATGCTGTAATAATATAATCCATAGTTTTCCTCCTGAAAAAGGAACAGAGAGCAAGCTGGCAGGTTTTTCTAAACCAGTAGATAGGTTTTTTTAATGTGCATGTATGCCTTCCTCTGAGCATTTCCCATTTTCAGTGTTGCTGAAAGCAATACCAGAAATTCTGACTTTAGTTCTCTGGGAAGCTACTCAGCTATCTGAAAGCTACCTTGGCAAACAAGGTAATCTTCGCAGTTACACAATAGATTTTTTTCCAGGATGTATCAGTGGTGACATTGATGGCCTAGGTATTAACTGAAAGAGGAATGAATATGTGTATTTTGGAAGGAAAAGTTGTTTTGTTTGTTTGGGGTTTTTTTGAGGACTAAAGCACTTACTTGTTTTAACAGAAATCTCTCCAAATGATTTAAACTGATCCTTATTTTTGGTGGTGCTAAGCAGATACAGCAAGCAACTTTAGATTTAGGCCAGTCTCAAAAACAATTCTGATGTTTATTCTATTCAAAATTAAGTCAGCTACCACAGAAGTGGTTAGAAAAAGACGGGGGGGGGGGGGGAAATTACTATGTTGCTCTTGAATGAGGTGGACCTTTTTTTAAAAACAAACAAAATAACAGTAAAGTTACAACAGTTAAGGACAAAGGAAACAAATAAATGGCTCCCATAATTACTGGAGAAAATACAGAAGAATGGATGCTTGGCCTAACCTTGGAGCAGGAAATCCCTGTGTCAGAGGGACATTAGTGTTTCCTTAACAGAAAAGTTCAAAAATTATTAGGGAAAAGCCACCTTGAGTTGTTCAGAATAATATTTTGTCTGTTTTTTAAGATGCGAATTGAAAGCAGTGTTTGTTAAGAGGTTGATGTTATCCTGAGCCTTAAGTGCTTGGCTTAGTCGGGTCCCAGGTTTTGTCTCTAGACTGCACTGGCTTGCTATGTCAGATCATCTGTGTGCTGCTACTAAGAAGGTTGGCAGGTAAATGTGGGAAGGTTAAATCCATTGCTTTGTCTGGCATGGCATAAAATGAGCAACTGCTTGACACGAGGTGGGCCCTTTCTTTTTGTCTGTCTCTTCTTGGGCGCTCTAAAATGTTAGTAGTTGGGATAATGTAGTCATTTATTGTTTTCAAATGCTGTCCAAACAGCATTTGAAGATGTGTTGTGTGACTGATTTGCATGACATCCTTGAGAATGTCTTTTTTTTTAAAGGAAGAAACCCTGTTGAGTTAACCGTGATTTGAAGGCAATTGTCTCCGCTCTCTGATAAAAGGAAAACTTGCATTAAGGTTACTGGATTTGATTTGTAAATCTGAGATGATGAAATGTCCACAGAGTATTTCCTTTTATAATGAAATAAATATTTTGCTTGTAAAGTTATAAAGGTGTATTTCTCCATTAAAAATGTGTCAGTAGTTTTCGATATTACAAATAACCTTTTCCAGAGGCTATAGCCATGAATGCCATGGGCAGAGAACTCCTCTGATTCTCATGTGTTGGTTGTCCCCCATCACCTCTAAAAGTGATGTTTAACTGCCCTGTCATTCTCTAGACAGAAAAGGCATCAGTAACAGTGTGTAGCATAGTTTAAGCCAGCTCTGTATATGGAATAAGATAAATTAGCAAAAATCCAACCAAAACAAAACCCCATATCCCCCCAGTAGCCTCTTTACTGAAACCCCAATGATAGCATGATAAGTTTGTGGTTTCAGAAGGGGATGTGGAGGAATTCGGTTGGTGCATACAATGGTTGCTTATGTCTTCAACTCATCTGGAAACCCTGGGCAGTGGCTGTGAAGAATGTGCCAAATGGTCCCAGAAACCTCAGTAGTCATGTAACCACTGCTAGAAGGAAGTAGGTGCTCACAGTGAATTCATGTATTGGAGTAAAGGTTAATCTTCCAAGAAGAGAAGAGAGGAGCAGTGCACATATGAAAATGAATTACATAAATTCTCTAGCTGCAGACTATTCTTCCAACTTCTTAATCAAATGTCACTACTATCAGCGATATGTTAGCTTACTCTCTCCTCCTCCTCCTTTTTTTGCTGGCTGAATACCGGGGACGAAGCTGGTAAGGGTTTCCTTTCTTTGTTTGCCCAGGTTTTGCCACTGGCAGAAGCAACAGCATCTCCCAGCTCAATGCCTGGAGCGGGTGCTTGGCTGTGCTGGAACTGTTTACGTGCTTCTGTCGCTGGGTCTATGTGCCAGTCAGGGGAGCCCTCAAACTAGAGGGCTGTGGTCTTATTTTGCTCAAATGGCGTCCAGAAAAACTTATGCCTTTTCTTTTTTTCCCTTCTCCCTCACATAGTGCTAGAGGGTGCTGCTGAAGAAGAGGCTGAAGAGCCAGACGCTACTACACGTACTACACTAAGTGAGGAGACCAGCAACCAAGAAGAGAACCAAAGTCAGTCGGGGGATAAAGATGAAGGTAACTGGTTCGACTAGCTCTGTGACTCTGTAAATTAGGGCATCGATTAAGAATGTGGAAACATTTCTTACCCATCCATACACCTTATCTGTGTGAAGAGTATAAGATACATTGAGCAGAAGCACTGGTGCATATGTTTCTTTCCCCTTCCCTAACTTTTATCTATCTGAAAAGTATAAAATAGATTGAACAGAAGCATGGGCACATAAATACTTGACTACCACTGCAGGCTTCCAAACTAAGATTTTCTTGGCTCCCAGTAACTTGGCACCACATAACTTAGCCTCAGAAAAACCACCTGTTTATAATCCTCAAACTTATGTTCCAAAGACAGTATTATGCAGAGATCAAATGTTCACAGACAAACATGTTCCTCCTTGTTCACCTTCACATACTCTTCTATTACAGTGACTTTCTCACAACACACATTAAAATTCTGTGCTTTCCACCAGAGGTGACAGAGCAGTAGGTTTGCAGGGTGTTCTGGTTGTTTGGGAGACTTCTTTTTGGAAAAGGAGTGTTTAATTTGAAAGCATTTTCCTTTTCAAATTCTTAAAGAGCAAAGTGAAAGGCCTTGCCTGTGTGTTTGACACATCTATATGTTGAGAAAGCAGAGATGAGATTTTAGGTGTGTTTTGAATTTGGTATCTGAGATAGCAGCATCCATGCTACATACAGTAGGTGATGGACTAGTCTGAATCTCAACAGCTTTAGCTGTGACATTAGTCATGGTTGTAACACATATGCTCCATGACTTGTATGGCTTGGTAGACCAAAACAGAAAAAAAAATAACATAGATGCCAGCTGTGGCAGTAAAGAGGCTACTGGGGGGATATGGGGTTTTGTTTTGGTTGGATTTTTGCTAATTTATCTTATTCCATATACAGAGCTGGCTTAAACTATGCTACACACTGTTACTGATGCCTTAATTGTGCGGTTCTGCTCAAAACACATGCTTGCTTGAATAATTGTGCTTGCCAGAGCGTGCATTCATCAGTACTGCTCTACTAGTTCATGGTGATCACAAGGTACCACAAATGATACCATTTCACAGCAAGAGAGTGTGAAGTAAATCACTATAAGCTGCATAGAGAATTAAGGTTGAAAATTAAGATAATGTGAATGTCCTGGGAGAAGAAATGTACCCCTTGTCTTGTGCATTCTAATATGAGAAACTTGTCCTGTTACAAGAACTCCAGTTATTATGGGCTGCTGCCTGTGATCTATGATGATTCAGCAGAGTGTGATGTGAGTTACAGACAGCTGAAAATACTTTGAGTTGGTTTTTTTCTTCAAGATGGCCTAAGAACTAATGTGTGCTTTTGTTTGTAATTCCAGAAAAGCAGCTGGAAAGCTTAAACACCTACAAGGTATCCCCAAGTTCACCAAACAGTTTGGACGGAGCAGACTTGTCCTCCATTGACGCCATGATGTCAGCAGTGATGAATGTGGGGAAGATTGCTGAAAACGGCGGGAACTCTCAAAATGTCAAATCTCCCTCAAAGTCTCCTGCACCAAATCGAATTGGCAGGAGGAACCAGGTGTGTAAACCCAAATGCAGGGAAGGCGAAGGGGAGACAAGCTGCATGGGAAATGATAAGATGTAATTTCGTTTCTTTGATTATTTTGCCTTTTTTTCCCTCAGTTGATCTTTCTTGCTTCTGCCATTGTTTCTCTATGTATGTTTTCTGGTGTCTCTCTAGAACATAACTTAGAAAACTGATAATCAGAAGGGTCCACTTGCTTGGATTCACACAAAAAAAATTGAGCACGAGCTCCAGTGTCATGCAGTGGTGAGCTAGTCTAGCAGATGTCCCTAGCAGTAACAGAGTCACCTAAGAATTGCCATTTCAGTCCCACTGCATCCTTTCTCCAGGCTCTTTCATTTGCATAACCTGTTGGGGGACCAGCTCAATTCATGAAACTAGGAGAAAAGAATGACCTCAGAGAAGAGCAGAGCAGTCTGCCAGGAGGCTTGGCTCAACCATCATGTGGGACCCCTCATGAGGTGTGCAGCTGTCCCTCGGGAAGATACAAGTGATTTAAGGTTAAAGGTGGTGCTAGAACAAAACATCCATCAGGATATGCAGTTTACATGTGTAGTGTAAGGTGCATTTTCTTCTTTGTTAATAAAACCATGAAGAGCTATTGCAGAATGCTTTATATGAATTTTGCAGAGCAAATATATTTAGCTTTTATGAGTTTTTTTCCATTTACCAGTTGATGGCACCAGTTGATAACAATATTGATCTAAACAAGTGAAAGGAGTGAGTTGTATCAGTTAAGGCTGTGGTTATTTATATTCATGTTTTTCTTCTTCTGGGCCAAGCTCTACCAAGGAAGGTGCTGCAGAATATCAAGAAATACCCCAAAACCCTGTGTCCATTTGACTTTAGAGCTTACAGTGAAGCATGGAGACTTCGTAAATGAATCAAGATGTAACAGGGACCAGAAAGGTTGAGAGGCATGACTCATATGATGTTCCTATAGTAGTTTATTAATAGCTTGCCGAGTAGCTGCCCAGTTGACAGACTAATGACTTGTCTTGGATTTTCAGCATGAAAGGAGTTAAAAGCCATTAATTGTAAATGGAAATTCTTACATGAAGAGTCTGGGCTGTATACAGACAACTGTGTTTGTGGGATCGTATTGCCTAGCACTTGGCTTTAAGGTTTATTTGCAATGTCCTCACTTAGGGTCTGCCCTGGTTCCTTGATTTCATCGTGTGAAATGAGGCACTGGAGTCCAGACTAGTCTCAGTGGCAGTGCTATTACACAGCTGTCCACCGGTACACCATGTGGTTTGGCTTCAGGGAAGTTTATTAGTGTTGGTGACCTTTATTCCACCTGATAGTTCTGTGGGCATCGAATCAAAGGAAGCTTGAGAGTAAATGTGACAGGATTAAGAGGGATTCTTACAGCATAAAAATAAACAAATAGATTGAAAACATAGTAAATAGCCTATTTGTTTTTAGGCTGAAGGATCGTTAAGGCCAGAGCGGCAAATGGCTACATTACTGAGAAAATACAAGTGAGATGTGAAATATTAAGCAGGTATCAATCTGGTTAGCAACCTCTAATACAGCGAATTTCCACTTTCAGCGTAGCAGAATGAAAGCACTGAATTGTTCTAGTGTGTGGTAGCGCACAGATCTCAGATTCTGCTCATAATGTTCCCCTTATTATAACTTCAAGGATAATAACAGTTAGCTAGTTTTCTGGATCTGACTGCTGTTTCCCATGAGTTGGCAGTGAAACATTTTGCCCTGAACCTTTGTCCCAAAGTCTGTGGTTCTCTTTATAATGCTGACTTTATCTTGGCTGTCGTCTACCCATAGTCTAATAAACATGTTCTCAAGTCAACCTGCATCCATTTTAACTTCTTATTTGCTTTACTCTTGAAGAAAATAAAAAGTGTGACAGAGGTAATTTTTTGATCTGGAGAAAAACAAATGGACCTAACGCACAACTGCAAAAGCATTCCCCATCACTTGAATGCAGAGCAGTTGTGCCAGGTTGACTTAAGAGAGAGTAGCTAACAAATGAGCTGTTAATTTTATATGTCAGTTTAGGAACTGCGTTTTCACAAACCCAGCTCTGGTGGGTGCTATGTTTTGAATTTGTGAATGAGGGTGCTTTTACAGTAGGGATGCTAATGTTTTTTGGTCTGGATTGGGTCAGTCAACAGCATTCCTTTTGTAGATACCCTGGATTTGCTTGAGCTGTGTTACGGTATGCAGAATGTACCCTGTCTGACCACTGGAGAAAGTTTGGGTTTTAGTTAATAATAAACCCCAGATTCAATACTTAATCAGCTCTGGCTGAGCTATAGTGTGTTTCTGATCTTTGCTTCAAGGTGAACTAGTAATTACTCTATCTTCTGTTAATTTGCTGATTCAAAGAGAAGGCAGTCTGGAAAGCTTAAACAGACTTTGAAACAATCAAGTGCATCAGGTAGAACTGCAGCACTCTTTTAAAGAGGAGGGGGACAAAAAACAGTAGTGGGTTGATAATTTCACAGAAATACCCTGGGGATTAAACACCATCTAAACTGTCAGCACAGCTACAGGGATTTTCCTTACGGCACAGTGTGCTTGTTCTCTGTCCTGAGCCAGCTTTAACACGATTGCAGTATATTTGGAGCTGAACATTACTCCATGGACAGGTTGCTGAAATAGGATGGAATGAATATTTGTGAATTACGTGTTTGTATATAAAAATGGGAGAGGGGCACTGGGATAATGCACTTCAATTTTCATTGGGTGTTCAGACTTCATAGTGGCAACCTTTTTTGCTTTCTTTCTAATGTTTTGCAAGTGCTAGTACGTTAGGCCTTGGCCTGTATGCGTGGCCTACAGTGGGATGTAGAGCCCTGAAATACAGTTAGAAAAACATGTACAAGCAAAAGAGTAGAGAGGAGTGGGAGAACCTAATTGTTGCAGTCCCAATCCTGTTAGAAGTGAAGTCACAAATTTTGTTTACTTTGGACAAAATGGGAAAACAGCTCTTCATCCCTGTCCACAGGTCACTGAAGTTAATAGAAAATCATCATGACCCTGTTTTTGAAAACACAGTGTAATATTATAAAAGGGGGCTCTCTAGAGTAGTTCCCCAAATCATGCAGGAGGTGATACTGCTTTATTGAGACATAAAAAGAACTTTCACACTGTGTCAGCATCTTCCCTCCTAACATGCCAGAGAATTTGTCACAGAGACTTGTGTTAGTCATTCTCAATGTTCTTCATGAATGCTTGTGTCTGACAACCTTCTGAGTTGATGACCTTTGGGATGGCATTGAGGGAAGAGAACTGCATGGAGAGAGGAAATGCATAGACACAATCATACCTACCAACTTCCTCCCAGCTGAAGAGTTACTGAGGATGAGTTTTTCTTTTTGCTTGTTTTCATGCTTTTACTAATGATACTTAAAATATCCAGCAAAGAACTTCATTAGGAAATGTCATTTTGGCATAAATATGATATTTTCCTATTGGTCATGCAGAGATGGTTTTTGTACTGTTGGCACTAGAAGCGTGGGTAACAAGCAGTGGATCTATCTGGTGAAGATTTGCATCGTTCTGACAAAACCTGAGGTTTAATTTTCACTGCTGGACCATTTTCTTTTTAATATACAGGCGTTGATGCAGAAGCCACACCTGGGCTTCTTAGTGAGGCAGTGAAAATACCCTTTACATCATCCAGTAGCCATCCTTGTGGACAAATTCAGGCAAACACCTTTGGTTCCTGCAAGAGTGCCATTTCATCCTTGGCTGAAAGAGTGGTGGCTTTGCTCAGTGTCCCAAGGGCATACTTAAATCAGGTTGAGCTCTCTGGTCGGCTTCACTGTTTGTAGTTGTGGTTTGACCATGGTTACTCCTGATTCTCACCTGGGTGGAGAATAACCGGGTTCATAATGTGTTCTTTTGGAGTCACGTACACTCCTGCATTGTCACCTCTTTCTCAGTATGATCTCATCAGATCTTGCAAGCTTCAGAAGGGTTGGGCCTGGCCAGTGTGCCTGAATGGGATGCTTCCAGGAGAAACACAGGATACTAAAGGAAATGGTGATGATGATTCAGTAAATGCGGCTCTTCCTTCTGAGTCAGCCATGGAACAGAACATACAGCCCCTAGAAAAGTGCACCAAGATAGTACTTTGCCACAAGTTGGGGTGGAAAATCTGAAGTTCTGACAACTTGGCTGTTAAAAATCTTTTGGGAAGATTAATGACGTTTTCCCACATATTCTGGTGGTGTTCCAGGAATTATTTTCTGCTCACCTAAATTCCTCCTGGCACTTTGAGCTCGTCACAATAATTGCCTTCACATCCTGTCCTAAACTGGTACTGCTGTGTGTCCATGTGCTGTTAAAACAGCTGCTGTATTTCTGTGGTAATTGAAATGGCCCCTAATTATAAATTCAGAAAGTTTCTGAAACTTCCTTGAGGAATCTATGAGATGATAAGTTACTCTGCTAGCAGTGGCCTTTTGTACTTAGGATCGATTATATTTTTCCACCCTCAGCAGTAACAGCTTTTGGGTTCTTTAAATTGATATTGCTTCTGATTGTTTCGTTCTGTTTTTTTTTCACAGGAAACAAAAGAAGAGAAGTCTTCCTATACCTGTCCTCTGTGTGAAAAGATTTGCACTACACAGCACCAGCTAACTATGCACATTCGTCAGGTATGTAGAGTTACCAGCTCTTGATTTCTTACTTTTATTGAATGTCTGGTTTGCCAGGGTGCAATTTGTACTGGTGAAAAACAATTTCATGTGCAAGTCAGAAATGCTTCCATTATAATTTTATTCAATTGTTTTACTTCTATTTTAGTCTTCCTTTGCATTTTCTTCAAAAAACCACACCCCGCAACCTAACTCTGAAGTGGGTGATTGTCCTCCCTTCCTTACCCAGCATTCTGCCCTCCCCTCCCTCCCCCAGCAGCTCAAACAAGGATGTATGTCCTGTTCTGTGTAGCTTAAGGTGTCCTAAGAATCCGGAAAGCTGCTTCCATCATGAGGCATAAGTCCTGTTTTGTTAATCTGTTTGGATACAGGGCTTTTTACTGGTCATGCAAATTAAGGAGGAGGAAGACACAATTTTTAAATCACTTCATTGTAGAAGAACCCCTCAGTCCTTCACAGGATATAAGCAATTTTGGGAGACAGAATTAAGAATATATTTCTTTAATGGATAATGCACATTTTTGTCAGCTACAGGCCTGTTCTTGCCCCTCCTGAAATATATGCATACTTAATTAGGAGGTTTGGCCTTTTCTCTAACAGAAGGTTTTGCTTTGGATGCTAAGGTGTGGTTGATGACTGTGAGTTCACTAGATACTTATTACTTCAGTTTTTCCTCCTGTGCTGTAACTGTTGCTTAATTTTTTTTTTCTTACTCTTCTGGTGGGTTTTTTTCATATGTGAAGAAATCTTAGGGTCTTGGAGTGCAAGTAAGAAAGAGTGGTGCATATATAGCACTGTAGCTAATGGCCTTAATTTGGACCTGTAATGCATTCTTATGGCCATAGAAGTCTGCATGTGCATTCAGAAGCAGTTTCTGTTTTCTTACTACACAGTTTGAAATCAATGCCTTTAAAGTGTATTTGTTTTTAAGTATCTTCTGCTGTGAAGTTCATAATTACATCCCCTTTCCTCACCGCTCACACAACCCCAAACCACTGCACAGCTTAAAGTATCCCAAGGTACCATTTATCTGATGGGTTGTTGCTGAGTCCCCTTTTGCTGCAGATCCAGCAGAAATGCTGCATGTGACAGGCATTGCAGGCTGTATGAAACAGCTATTTCTGCTCATGCATTAAGGGGTTAAAAATCGGAGGGGCGTTGGAGTTGAGGTGGGGAGGGCTGGGGAGGAGAGGTATTTACAGGGCACACCTTAATATAAGTTATTGTGCTTTATGGAGTGGCTCTTTAAAGTCGCTTTTGAGATGTTTATAGTTCTTGATGATATTTTACTGACACTTCAGAAGGGACTTTCAATGAAAAAAAAAAATCATTGCTTTCTCTAGCATAACACTGACACTGGAGGGACAGACCATTCCTGCAGCATCTGTGGAAAGTCTCTGAGCTCAGCGAGCTCCCTTGATCGCCACATGCTGGTGCACTCGGGTGAAAGGCCTTATAAATGTTCAGTATGTGGACAGTCCTTCACCACCAATGGAAACATGCACAGGTGAGTGCTGATCGTGTTCCAGGAGTTTGAAAAGGATTACAGCATAGGTGGCTGGTTTGTTTCCTTGGAGGGAATTTCAAACTGACTAAAGACACTGGGCAGACAATGTGAAGTATCAGGGACCTACAAATATGGCAAGACACATGTACACACTAGGATGCTTAGGTAGTGGAAGGAAGTTAGAATTGAGAGAGGTTTTCTAGCTCTCTTTAAGTATTATCAAGAGTTGTTACACCTTTTTTTTATTTAGTAGTAGTAATATTATTATTATGAAAAATGGATTTTTCTCTGGGGACAAATATATAAAGCCAAGCTGTATAGGAGCTTCTAATTTTGCGGCTTCAGAGTCGTAGATGCAAGTCGTCGTATTACAACATCTGTGGTGGCGTTGATGTTACGTACTTAGGTATCCATGTGCCATCGTGAAGATGCCTCTTTGGCATATTTGATCTTGGTTTTGAATACATTCATCAATACTTGTTTGCACTGTAAACAACTTATTGCACTATAGATCTGGCAAATTCTCTGTAATCCAAGTTTCCAAATATATTTAATGTAGTTTTATTTGTAGGGATGTAGCATTATGTCTACTTGTCAACTGGAGAAACAAAATGTTAAATCACGTGTGTTCCTTCCCCTCTCTCATCCCTCAATTCAGCATTCATTTATTTGCATGGGTGGAACACCTCAGAGCTCATTAAGACTTCGTGGATTCCCACATAGCTTTAGTCCCCATATCAAAGACTTTACAACCCACAAAGAAACTGCAAGACAAGTGGGGAAAAAGAGTATAGCTTATAAGCAAAATGGCAAGAGTGATGTTACAGACTGGTTCTGTGTGGGAGGAAAAGAAATCTTGCTTCCTTGATTATTACCAATCATTTTCCAAGCAGTGTGCTATTGGTGGAATGAAAGGGATGATTTTGATGACAATAAGAAAGATAACGTAATGTCACACAAAGGAAGCAATAGCTGCTTGCAGTTTTCCCTTTCTTGTATCATTTTTTCCATGTTCAAGATGTAGTGAAAACAGAGGAGAAACAGGAGGGAATGCAGTTTTGTAATTCTGTATTTGTTTAACTTGCAATTGAGTGGAATTGGGGAGGTTTGGAAAGATAGATATAAAATAAGAAGGGAAAAACACAGGGAGGAGATACTGGCCTTGGGCATTGAATAAATCACACATCTGACTCATCTGACCAGAGGTGGTGTGAGCCACGTGTTTGCCAGACTGGCTCATTACTCTGTGTGCTCTGAGAAGGGCAGGGCTGCTGCTGAGTTGCAGCTGATGCCGCTGTCAGTATCCAAGGGTGAGTTCCAGTGGTGGAACCACCTGGGGTGGTCAGTCACTTGTGTCTGGGCTGCTTGCTGAAGGACTGTTTGTGTGGTTTGTTTGGCTTTTTGCTCTTTCCTGCCTCTTCTGGAGGCTTCCCCTGAAACTTGACTCCAGGCCTGTGAGAGAGAGATGTAGTCACCTTTGCTTCTGCGGGTTTCTCCATATAGCAACTCTTAGTGTGCTTTTGTAGCAAACTTGCCAGAATTGCCAGGCTCAGTGACTTGTCCAAAATAAGTAAGTACAGATCAGAACCTTCTGATGAGAAGATTGTTTGGTTTTAAATTCTTCTCTTAACAAGATGTTGCTTGAAGTTACCAGGATGGAGTGCTGTATTTACTGACTGCACTAAGGAGAACTTCAGTTCATGCAAGGAAAATCTTCATATTAAAAGTTCTTTCCATCTGATAGGTTCCCGTCTGCTCTGTAAAACTCCGTGTGTAGGCCTTTGCTGCAGCAGCAGAAACCTGTTACTGAGTACTGCAACAAGTGACCCCAGACTCATGATAAGCAAAATCCTGAGCACACTGAAACAAGCTGGTTCTGCTAAAGCAGAGTTGTGGTGGTTGGCAGACTGGGCCATCGTTTTTTTTTCAGTGCATAATTTTTTCTTGTTGTTATAACAGACTGTAATACTGAATCTTGTTGCTGAAAGTATGAATGTGCAAGTAGGCAAATAAGGATAAATTCAAAGTGAAATTAAATTTTTTATCTGGTACTGTGACACACAAGGAAGATGTTCATTTTGCCCACCAGTACCTCCTTCTGAAACAGGTATTTCTAGTCTTAAGATGGTGCGAAGAAAATTTCTTTTGCAGACATCTCAAACTTAGCTGTAGCGTCACATCCAGTGGACTGTCAGTGCTGTGGCTGAATGCCACTCACATCACATTCAAAACTGTTTCTGCTTCAGGATTCTGGAGAAAGGACCTGCTTGCCAGGTCCTGCCTTGTCTGTAACTCCCGCAGGCCTTGCTTGTAGTGGTGCCATGTCTGTTCTTCTGTGCCAGCTAGATAACTCAAGCCCATCTTCCTCTGCTTTTGTGTGCAGTTCCTTTATCGATCTCTATTTTTGTACAGTATCTAAGTAGTGACAGATACATGCCCAAACCAGTAAAAAAAAAAAAAAAAAAAAGATTTCTAACGTACCTCTGGTAGCCAGCATGGTGGTATCCCCAAGGCATTGCACAGTGTGGGGTCAGAGAGAGCAGTTGTAGGTTTAGCAGAAACTTTTGAATGTACTGCTAAAGAATCAGTGTAGCTTGTGAAGGTCATGCAGGAGCCTCTCAAGTATTACTGCACTTATGCCAAATATGTTCAGCTCAACGGAGTGGAGCAAGGGAGAAGTTAGTCTGCCAGTATCTGAATGGGGGAAAAAATGTGTAGGCACATGCTATGTACATCCTCTCTTCTCTTTTCCCCCCTCTGCCTTGTTCTGGCTCTTATTTAGCTGTCTATACTATTTTTAAATCCAGACTTTTAAAAGACCTTTTAGGGGAAAAAGTTCAATTGGAATGGTTTTGTCCAGGGAAATACTGTGCCATGAGAGTGCTTATTGCTGTTCCATCACAGAAAGAAATTTCTTATCCATTTTTCCACCTCAGAGCAGCCAGGCCATTAGACATTCAGCTTAGTGGAGGAGGGAAGGAGACAAGTTTTGGTTGCTTTTTCAGGTTAGAAAATGATTATCAGTGTTGTTACACTCTAAAGTGCCCATCATCTCCACTGAAATTATTTTACTAAGGGAGGAAAAAAATTCCAGGACTCTTACCTGTTGCTCTTTTGGATGACAGCAAAACTTTTATGCAGTAGCCAGACTTTTTGTGGAGTGAGAGTGCTGTTTTCTGCACATCTCTGAGTTAGTCTAGTTGTGCTAGGGTGTTGCATGTACTCTTCACCTGTGAAATTGATGCTGCCCTTCCTGACTCCCACAATACATGCAGCATTTCATTTGTAAATGAGTCAGAGCCTCTCACATGAAGTGCAATTTGTTTTTGTTGTGCTCCTTGGCTCGTGTTCAACAAGTCAAGTTGAATGGGCACAGCAGACAGGGGTGGAGGGAAAGGTTCTCTTGTGCAACACTAGTCAGAAAAAACCTGCTTCCTTTTCTGACCAGGGTGACTCTTGGCCAGTATTTTCAACAGGGAACCTTGAGCCCAGGCCATCTCAGAAGACTCTCTTACAGGCTGCCAGTCTGTTGAGGAGTGGCCTGAGCCTTCTGTGAGGACAGTCGTATTTGGAGAGAGCAAAGGTCTCTGGAGAGTGCTCAGTGTCCAGAGTGAAAAGCTGATTTTCTCATTCTTCCAGATGTGCCATTAAGCTGTTCCCCCATATCAGTCTTGCTTCTGTTTGAGGAGAGTTGATGTAATCTGGTACAATAACGGGGGGCTCCATTGGTATCTGGTATCAGGATAAAGAATTGTTCTGGAGAAGAAGAGCTGGAGATGATGCTGAGTTTTTTAAAGATTTCTTTTTGGCCAGTATTGGAAAGAGCAAGTCTTCTAGGAAGTAGCAAGCCTTCTAGCATCAGGAACTGATTTGGGGTTTGGAGGCATTGTTTTCTCAGGGCTTTTTAGGAATTTGAAGGAAGGAGTTAGATCACAGTAATTTTGAGTTCAAAGTTCCTCTAACTGGAATGGCACTGCAATGATCAGTCCATAAGCAAATCTGCAGTTTAGGATATGCCTTATCCTCACACTTTTATGGTAGAGACACAACCCCTGTGGCTCTCTCTTGGTCACAGTCAATTAAAGTTGAATATTCTTATATATCCATCAGGAGCATAAATGATAGGGAGGGGAGTGGGAGATATATAAAGAGTTTTCTGTAGCTCTGGAAGAGTTGGGGATTTCGAATGTACTGTCTCCAATCAAGTAGATTGTAATTACTAAAGACTTTCCAAAGGTTTTCAATCTGTACTGTCACAGTAGCTCCCTAGGGAGTTTATCTGAGAATAGTCCCAACCCTGAGGAGCCCTTTTGGATCTAGACCCTGACACCAAATGGGAGGTTTCAAGTCTCTTACTCCATCTGCACCACTGCATCCCCTCAAAATGCAGACAGAGGAGTTATGCCACTGCTGTGGATTGTAGTGGTGGTTTGTAAGTGTTAGCAAGGGACCTTGAGGTAGAGAAAAAAACTTTGCTTGACTTACTGTATTGCATTCCAGTAGAACATGCATGAGGCTTCAGGGGGAAGGGCAATGCCTCCATTTGCTCCAAAAGTGTTTCCTTTGGGGGTAGGAGACTTTGCCAGCAGTTCCCTTTCCATTTCTGTGACTTATGATGGTCTGTGCCTATCACTTTAAAGTCACATTTTTCTCCCTGCCAAAGACATGCTCTCCATGCAAGTTGAAAATGTTAATAGGATATAAATGCTGAAAAGGAGGCGAGAAATGATCTTCCTGCCAGTTTCCAGTGGGAAGCTATTAAAGGCTCTGTGGTAAGTCTGAAAAGAGTAAAGGGATAATATATGTGTTTCAGCCACAGCTTCCCCAGTTTGGTAAATGAAGCTGCAGTGTCCATGGCTGGTTTTCTCCAGGCCGTCCATATAAATGCAATAATGCAAACTAACTGAAGTGTTTCACGTGAAACCAAAGCATCACAAGTATCTACCTTCTTTCTTTTTTTCCATTCCTTGACCATACCTAACAAAATTATTCAAAATGGCTTTTTATTTACATCCTGCTTAGGTACTTGTAGGCTGTTTATGTACCATCTCAGGATCAGGTCTCAAAGATTGGGAAATTTTTTTTTTGGCACATGCAAAACACCACATGCAACAACCACATGCAGAAGTCTTTGAAACTCAAATTGGAAGATCTGGATCGCAGAAGCTATGCTTTGAAGCATGCTTAAAAAGGGTCCTATCAAAGAAGGTATTTCTTCTTTTAATTAAGAAGGCACTTTCATTCTCAATCTTATTTTCAGTACTAGATAATTTTCCCAAACTTCTCTTTTTAATTCAGTATGGAGAGACAAACAGCTGTTTTTTTAAATCAAGGTATGGTACTATTCTTATGTTCAAGTTAAATCTTTTTTAAACAACACTTTTTGTATGTTGTGTGTATGTTGCTGAGTGAGTTTCTTGGGAAAGATAGAAAATGCCCATGCTGGGGGGTAATTTTGATGTTGTGAATTTTGATGTTTTAACACGCCATCTTTGCTGGCAAATGAAGAGCATATGCATGTGGAAGGTTGTAATGTGCTGGTCAGAAGATGAGTGTTGGATCCTGATAAAGGCTTAGGCGTTGAGATGCGTAAGCTTTAGTGGTTTCCCTGCTTGCTTTAACATGGGCCTGTGTTTCAAGGGCAGACATGTGCGCAGGCTGCCTGTGAGTTTGCAAATATCCAGTAGGCAGAGCGTCCTCAAGATCTGGCTGAATCCATCCTCTCTCTACATTTCACCTGTGAATCGCTCCCATGTTATTTATGGCATTGGCCTGCTTCCAGTATGTTGTGTGTGCTTTGTAGGGTGCAGTGCAGTAACAATGCCCAGCCTATAAGTACAAATAGGATCTCTGCAGTGTAGCACATGGGGGCTGGCATTTGCTTTAGATGGGAGTTTTGGAGGCAGAGCATAGCCAAATGTGGTGATGAGCTCTCTCGTTTTTCCAGAAGAGGAGAGGAACTGCCTTATTACAACATGGTTTGTTTTCTGGTGGTTTGCAAAGATGGCCAGGTGGAAATCTGGCGTAGCTTTTAAAACCTACATGCAAGATCTTGAAGCTAAAAGCAAATAACCAAGGAACTCTCCACGCTGAAAATGATTGACACTTCACGTGTGTGAAAAGGCTGTCCCTTATTGTCTTGCACAATAGAAATGTCTCTTTGGTCATCTCCTAAGGAGCTTTTATTTCAATGTACCAATTGGTAGGCAGTCCTCTGAAATATTAAGAAGCAGGCTGTATTGCAGGCTGTATTACAGGCTTTTAAATGCATTCTTTATATGTGGGGGATGATTTAACCACTGTCAGCATGCTAGTGAAAGATAAGCTTCAGCAAATGCAAGTGCCCTACTTCTTGAGCAGGGATAACGAACACAAAGGACTAATTTCTGCTTCTAGTAATTGATGACTGTAGTTGTAGGATTCAGGTGATATATGATAGCTGGTTTTTTTCTTTGCAATTAAAAAATGTTCCATTTTTTGCTAATACATTTTGTAAGTAAGGTTGGGGAAACAGGTGAAGGGAAGCTTTTTGGTCTCTCTCCTGTCATTAGATACTATCCAGAGTAAATGTTTGGTATTCTGCTGGGATTCCCATGATTTGAAGAAGATTAAATTAGAAAGAACTAAAGAAAGAAAGGAAGGAAGGAAGAAAGAAAGAGAGAAAGAAGGAAGGAAAGAGAGAAAAAGAAGGAAGGAAGGAGAGAAAGTCAGGCTTTTTCAATAATAATATAGCAGTAAGAGTCTGTTTCTCTGTGTCTTTGATGAGAATTAGAAGACTACACTATTTTTAATGGTCCCCAGGGAGAAGCCTGTGTCTTCCTCACTGTTGCTGAGCAGATTGGTCATCTTTTGTAAAGACTTAATATAAACTTTTATTTAATTCACATGACTCATGAATAGGATGCTCCAAAAAAATCCCTCCATCGATATCTTCAGTGGTAAAAGACTGTGGATGAGCTCTTGTGCCACAGTACCTCTGGGCTCTCAGAGCCAAAAGGAGATGCCATGATTTTGGATATGTTACATGCTGCTTGTAGTCTTGGACAGTATCCTCCTTCAGTTATCATTAAAGTACAGCAAAGGAAGTTAACACAAAAACACAAATGCTGAGATCTGATTAGAATCAAGCGAAGCAAGGAAGTGCAGAGTTAAGATTTATATGCAGACCTTAATTAGCTCCATTGTTCTTGAGAACTGAAGCGTACACAATGAGGAACATTATACTTGCATCTCCAGAGCTCCTCACTACCTAAACATAAGAAAGACTTCAGTGTACTTTTCAGTCCTAGATTTTGTGTGTGTTGCCTTTAAGCAATAGCAAAGCCTAATCTTGGGCACTGTAAGGTTGTGGATTCTTACGTTTTGGTTTTCTGCAGGCAAAAAAAGGGAACACTTTTGTCTCAAGGAGTTTAGGTTTCTGGTGTGATTTGTGTCAAGGGGAAGGTGGTCTGACGTGGCAAAGTAATACCACCCTCCTCACGGGCAATAGCATAAATCTCCGTATAACAGAGTGTATTGAGCATAGCTTAGTGCTGCTTTGTTACCCATGTCACAGCTCAAATAAGCAGAACCCCCTTGACAGATTAGACTCTTGCCACAGAGCACATGGCAGTGCAAAACCTTGATCTTTCTACGTAAGTACCCTTTCAGGAATATCACCTCCTCTGAAGGTCTAGTATTCTCAGGGATGCTTCCTCCCCTTCTCACCTTGACGAGCTACAAAATAAATACAAGCCTTAACTTAGCGAGCACTAGAAAATCCAGGCAATCTTTGTGAGGAGTTGAGGTGCTTTTAGTCCTCTGCCATAAACCTGACGTTAACATGATTGTTTTGGAGATGTCAGCTCTCAAGGTTAAAAAGTAACATGTTGTTTGGTTTGCATTTTGGTTGGTGGTTTCTCTTATAGCTTGTACTTCAGTTGGGTGATTCTGTGTAGAAAATGCTGGTGGTGAGAAAGTTTGCTGAGAGAGTTTATATGTTAAGGTAATCTTTGTTCAGCCTGTTGTGCATGCACATCAGAAATACTTGCAGTGCTTCTCTGATGAACGTGTATTTCCTCTGTTCCTCCTGTTGTCTGGAAAGATTCTTGGGCCAAGTACCCACGAGAATGAGGAAAAAGTCTATCACAAACTGCACTTGTGGTTGCTGCCGTTACACCTTTAATGTATGTCTTCCAGCTTTACCTTTTCTCCCCTCAGTATCTAACCTGCTCAACCTGTTCTAGTTCAGCATGCTGAAACCAGCAAGCTGAAGAACATACCCCCTCTCAGGGTCAGCAAGTTTTTTCCTCTTTCTTTTCTTCCCTCTTTTAAAAATAGGCTATTCCTTAACAGTAGCTTGTAAGCACTTGGGGAAACTTCTTCAGCTGTAAAAAAAAAAAAAAAACCAACCGAAAACAAACCCAAAATGGTGAAGGGAATCTTTCCATTTGAACTTAGCCAGGCCCTTTCACTCCAGTTTTTGAACCATGATGCACAAAGCTTAGGCAAAGTATATATTTAATTGCAAAGGTCTATAAAGTAGTAGTGCCATTATACAACTGCTAAATAGTAGACAATATGCAAATACTCCTTTCTGTTTCTTGAGGGCATCTATGGATAGATATGCTGAGTTCTTCAGGCTGCTCTCTGAGCTGAAGTTTACCAAACGCTCTCAGTGATTTTTTTGGTAAATCCTCAGAGTCATCTCTCTAGTGCTGACTCATGTGAAAAGGTATCCTGAAACAGAGAAGGGGTACAACTTCTGTGGGGTCCATTTTTGCCATCAAGCTAACAGCAGTGGGTGGTGCAGCTGACCTAGCTTGTTCCCACATCAGGCCACTTCAGTGTGTTGTCTTTTTTGACAGTTTCAAACAGAGGGTAGAGAGAATAAAGCGACAGTTGCTCATGGACTTAACTGAAATGAATTTCTCTTGAGGGTGAAAGTTCCCAAACTCCTGTAAAGTAGCACAAGTCATGCAGGAACTTCTGTTTCCAACTCCTGCACTTAACTAAACGGACATGTAACAAGACGTGAAACCTTTCCCTAGGCTTCTCTGCTCTGTGTGGAATGCTGTGAGGAAAGAGGACCACATGTTCAGGAACAGGAGAGGAAATGGGCTGAGCACGTGAAACCTCTTTTGCTGGGATGCCGTCCTCAGCGCTGGGAAAAGTTTGCACAACTTGCGTGTGTGCGTGCAGTGATAACCTCTTACTTCCTTGCCCCTCGAGTTACTTGGTGACTGCTGATATGAGGGTGATGTGGAGACCCTGCTGTAACGAAGATGCGCTTCTCTTATCTAGTGCAGCTTCCTTGCGTGCGTGCGTCTGTGTGTGTGTGTGTGTGTGTGTCGGGGGCAGATATTCAGCTCCATCTGCACAGCGTCCCCAGCATTGCTGTGCCTGGCTATTTTTTCCTCCTTGAGCTGTGTGACGCAGCAAGTTGTTCTGTGCTGTGTGCCATCAGGATTGCTCAACAGTGGAGTGTGAGAGGGAACCAACAGCATGAGGGCTTTGCCTGGTTCTGGGAAGTAGCTGGGTTTGGTTGGTTAGGAAAGGGGTGCGGTTTGTGGGGAGAGGCAGGATGTACCTAGGACTTCTTTGACTGTGTTTGCTCCTTAGCATAAACCTTTTCCCTGTTCTGATATACCTTCTCTAATTTTCTCTTTCCTTCTATCTCCTTGTTTTCCCTGTTACTAAAATTTAAAATGGCTTTAATTGTCCTTACCATCTAATAACACTTGTTTTCTTTTAACATGAAATTTCCTGAAAAATCAGTTACTGAAGTAATTGATTAGGGTTGTGTTGCATGTTAACTAAAGGATATGCCTGAAAACCAGAAATTTCCGAAAAGATTGAAGGAAACAGTTCAGAATGTCCCAAGGCCAGGATTTTGGTACACTTCTAAAAATATTATTCCTTCTTAATTTTACTTAATTTTATTGTTGTTAATAAACTTTTTTCTCCAAGCTCAAGGAAGTACAGTGGCCTCAGAAGGATCTGGTTTAATATTGTCTTCTGTGAAAGAGTTTCCTTTGTCTTGGAAGTCTCCTTACAGTATTTGGCATGGTTAATTTAGGTCCGCTCTGAATTTAATGCAGACTGCAAGCCGACAGCTTGGTGAAGTGATACTGGGAGGCTCACACTGCATTTCCCTTGTCTTTTGCCCTCCCTTACACCAGGATTGATGCAAACTGCAAATAAATGCTTTCTTTTGCTGTCCTTTGGGAAGCTTTGCTTTAGAGGCATGGTTTGAATCACATCCCTGTCACAGCATCATCAGGCAAATATTTGTCTCCCATTTTTCCTTTGAGGTGTTCTGACAGTGTTGCTGTTAGGGAACGGGAGTAACTTTGAGCCAAGCTGGGAATGCAGTTGTATCAATTTCAGCCTGTTTGAACTTGCTGAGTCTGCGTGGCAAGTAGTTGCTTAATGTGAATACAGCATAATTATTCAGAAATGGTACCCCCTTCCCTTTGGATTTGTAGATCAGTATCTTTCCTCTCACTCATCCTTACAACTTGCCTTTTATTCACAGCAAAACAAAATTTTTCTCTGTGATAAAAATACAGAATGCTCTGTGCGCATGTGTGTGTATCCTGTATCCTTAGGTATCATGTATTGGCAGCTGCGTGGCACCGGTTAACTTTGCAGACTGTCCTGGTAGCACTGAAAAGAGATTTCAAATCCATCATTTGAGTTTAATCACAGGTGGCGTTTTCAGCCTTAGCACACCCAGCTAGTCTTGGTGGATCTGAATAATAATACTCATGTCATCCTAATGATGCTATCTGCTGGGAGAACCTCATTGCACAGGGAGACAGACAATGTGGCAGCCTGTTTGAAACTTGGGGGGATGCTTCAGGCACATCTGTGTGGCACCTTGGATACCTGGGGGATGCCAAGGGGACTGCTACACCCATGTGCTGCCACATGCTGCTGTGTGGGTAGGCTCACCATATTAGCCCTGGAAGACAGAGCCTCCATGACAATAATGAGCTGTGTGCCACTGTGCTGGCAGGATAGCAGTGCCTGGATGCCATGGGGAACACTAGCTGGGGGATCTCCTGCTGTGTCTGCTTGCAGACATAGTTGAAATGAGTCAGGGCTTCCCAATCTGATCCTTCCTGGGATCTGTTTGCCCCACCCTACCCTTTCACTGCATGCATTGCAGTGGCTTTCTTAATAGCATACCCATGGAGACTTCTTGCTGTTCAGCTTCATTTTGTTTATCCCATGCTAGTGTTCAACACTGGTGACCACTAGAATATTTGGTGGTATTTGAAATTTGTTTTGAGATTGCTTTGCAGTTGTAAGAGGGCGTTTCCCATATGGTTGGAGTTTTGGTATTTGAATGTCTCGTCTTGCTGTGAAGTGTGCGTGCATGTCTAAGGGCTTTTTGGGTCATTTTTAGGTTTTTTTGAGGATACAAATATTAAACAAGCTAAGAAGAGAAGACAAACAGAAACTTGTCCAAGTACAGATCGTGTCTGATTCGCAAAATTACCTGCATCTTTCTGGTTCCTTTCTGATTACAGCTGGCAAGGGCTGAGTGGATTGCTCTCTTAAGTGGGTGATGTTGGTAATTAACACTGGAAATACATTGTCAATACAGATTCTCTACATGTTTTAACAAACAAACAACTGACTAAACTGTTTAACCAAGGGTATAATGACACTACACTTTTGACTTAAGTTCCAGTCATATTCATGAGACTCTTAAGGAGGGAGTTAGCAGCAGGGTATTGAATGATTGCTCCTAAAAATACTGCTGTTTCACTTTCTCTTTGTTTAGGGTTTACTTCCTGTACTTCCAATCAAATGGCAGATTTAAAGAGGAGTTCCCTCTGTTTTCCTGTATTTCTAGACAATTTGGGCTGAAGTATCATTTTTTTAAGCAGAATGAAACAAAAACAGTGACAAAAATGGCGTGACATAGAGATCTCTGACAAGAGATGTTACCAATGTAGTTTTAAAGGCTTTTTTCTCTTCCTCCATGAGACATTTTTCATTTCATGAGGCCTGAAGAACATCATGGTCCAAATTTCAACCTAACTTGGATGCATCCTTTACTTCTGTTGGTTCTGATATGAGGGCACAAAGTTGAAGCTTTAACAAGTTTTTTTTTAAAAGCTTTGTTTTTTTTAAAACAGAGATGTTTGGTCACGTTCTGAAGGACAGACTTTTTTTTTTTCCCTCTAAATTATTGAAAAAGTGTTTTTTGATTCTTTGGAGTTTGTTTACTGTTACTTGAGGGGAGCAATGTAAGTGAAGGATCTCGAGAAGGAAAACAGTGAAAGAGCTAAAGCAATTATATCAGCTAAATTGTGACTGACAAGCTCAGTTCTCCGCAGACTAGCTTGGGAACTTGAGTAATTCTTTATGTTGGAAGGGGAAAAAACCCTATATTTTAAATAAGTTGAAGGATGGAAAGCACTGATTTTTATTCTTAGTCTTTGATTTGAATGATTGGATGTGTGGCTCCCTTGTCTTTTGATAAGCATCAGATGTGTGAGGATTTTCCCCTTGGTTTTGATATCAAACTGATTAGAAATCACAAGGGAGATGAGGAATAGCCATGTGCAATACAGTAGAGTATAGGGTACATCTAGTGGTAAAGTGGAGAGACTTATAATAATATGTGGGATATGAAGCCAGAACCTGAACTTGATACTGTCAGATGATCTCTCTGGACTGATAATGCCCGGATTCATTGGCCTCCCCACTGCGTTTGCACAGGCGTGGAGACGTGAGGGAGGAGGAGGGTGTTTATACATACACTGGATTCTGTGCTCACGAATTAATCTTGATTTAGATGCTGGGACTTTCCCAACTAGGCCTCAGTGAAATTGCTTGCTGCTCCCCCTCTGGACATGCTGCTCCTTCTAATCAGACCTACCTGGCATAAACCCCTCTTGACTGAAAGCCAGCAGTGCTTGTGCTGCCATAGTTATAAGGGAGAGGCTTAACCCTGGACCCTGCTCAAAGGCTGCAAATACACCCTTTTGTTCCATACCTTCCTTTTGCCTGGGCTTCCAAGTCAGACAGACCTTTTTTCTTAGGGATGTGAAGCATATCAGGAGCCATGGAAACTCAGGGTGCAGCCACGGTGTGCTTTTTTCTTCCCAGAATTAAGACGTGAGGGATTCCCACGCGTGCTGAGGGATGCTTCCTCTTCAAGAACCAAAGTGATGCTGATCGGGTTATCTACATGCAAAGCAGGAGCTCCTGGTTTTGTTCATAATTCAGTGGGGCTGGGAGCAGCTGCATCTTGCAAGTGCCTCCTTCAGGATTCTTTGGCTGCTCATTCTAGCCTTGAGCCAGCCAGTCAAAACCTGCCCACGTTCTGGTTTTGGCATTGAAGCTGTAGGCTGCCCTGTTTTGAGACCTCCAGAAAGCTTATATGATCAACATGCATTGAGAAAATACATCAGCCCTTTCTGGAGATGCAGTAAAGACTGGGATGTGACCAGCAGGAGCTGTATGTCACTTCAGCAGGACACATGCTACCCCTGCCCTCCACGTGAGTCACTTCCCATAGACACTGATCCAACACCATCCACAAGGAGAAGAAGGAGTAAGGCACTTGAGTTCTGCATTTGCTTATTATTACAGAAGTCTCATCTTCAATGTAAAGTAGCAAGTATTTACTTGCTGCTGTTCGGGGCCAATAGTCACCCTTCTGAAATCATGCTCTGCATTACAGTGTGGGGTTGAAAACTTTTTCTGCCTATTTGTCTTAAAAAAGGGAAAAAAAAAAAGAGAAAAGAAGCTGGGGAAATTCTTTTGTAGTATCATCTTAATCATTCTGCTCATGTGACCCTGAGAAGGGAGAGGAAAGTTGTAGCAGAAAAGGGGAAGTGGAAGGTGATTCTCAGGGGGAGGATGGAATGAAAGGCAGTCAAGCACTTGAAAAAATGTGATTTTGTTGGTAGGGCTGACTGGCACACTGACCTAGCACAGTTGGATCCTCTTGGCTCACCTGTGAAATTCCTTGTTCAATAGGGAGAGAAGAGATTACAAGGAGAGCTTTTCCATGTACAGCTGTGCCTCAAAAAGCATGGTGTGTAGCAAGTTATTTCCTTTTTTTGCATAGCAGTTCTTAAACATTTAGAATTTATTCAGAGGTGGATCAGACATGTTTGGAAAAGACTTAATTTCCATTTTGGGATTATTGATTTCAAATTTTTCTAGTTCTCTGTCTGGTCTCATTTTAAATAGAGCTCCACCACTTTCTCTGAGGTTAATCAAGGCTAGCTAGCACTTAGTGCAAAGGAGTCCTCCCTAATATTAAGCTCAATTTTTTATCTCCTTCCTGTCATCCTGTGGATCATGGTTGCATTTTAGTGTTCTACCCTCTGTACTGTCCCAAGTGTATATGTACTGGCATGCTGGGGAGACTAATAACCACTATATGAAGTGCAGGTTCCAGGGCTCTGTACCTTCCTGAGCTTGTCTGCTGTGCTTGGGTTGCTCTGTAGGATGGCTCAGAGCCACAGTTCATTGATTTAAATTGGAAAAAAAGAGCCAAGTTTCATCTGCTGTGGCTCTGGCTGTCTTCTGAGCTGCAGTAGTGGTCACTTCCGAGCTGCTGGCATGTGTTACTGTAACTTGCATCTGCAGCTGAATATGAGCATTTCTGTGCATGTCCTTATTTTGCCCTTCTTTTTTTGAACTACATTCTCACTTAAAGTGTTGAGTGTTTATCTTTATTTTTTAGAACTGATGAATGTCCTATCATTTTCCTTTATCATTTTAAGATGCTGAAAGCCAGGCTGACTTATGAGCCTGTCTTTCGCATTCAAAGTATGCCAGTGTTGTCAGGCCAAAATATGTTGTTATAGTCACAATGGGAAAATAACTTCTAAGCACAGCTTTGTTCCTGTTCTTCTTGTATCTTGGCAGGCTAAAGTGAGGTCGAACATTTCCAGTGTTACATGTAAGATCTAATCAAGGCAAACTCTTCTAAAGGAGGATAAGGCAATACAAATACTTCCCCCCCTTAATTATGGCTAGGAAACTTTTTAAGTAGACGAAGCCTTGGTGAAGGGAGTATTTAAAAGAAAGGTTGTGGATGTGGATGTGACTTGGTATCTGCTGCAGTTTGCCCATGTTGGGTGATTAATGTTTTCTCGAGGCAGAATGACATCCATGTTGCAAAGTAAAAGAGAGAGATGAAGATTGTGTCTATCCTTTGTACTTCTTGACTTTATCTTCCCGTTTATCTTGGGCTGTAGCTCTAGTAATCTTTTTCCTCTCCACCCTTAACTTGATGTAGTGAAACTTGCTTAACCTGCCAGAGGAACAACCTGCTGGCTGTAATGTGGGCAGGTTGCAACTTTCTTTGAGAATTCTGGAACCTGCTGCTTTGGTTTTGGATTTTTCTTTTTTTCCCTAATGATCACATGAAGAGAACTATCACAGTGGCTGTGATGTTTGACCTATGCAGTAAAAGTCAAAGGTGCAGTCAGGGTGTCTTCCTGTTTATAGCTTGATAGCTCAGGCTGCTTCCTTTCAAATATGCAAAACTAAAACATGAAGGGATTACCACATTCCTTGCTGTGGGTACAGATTCTGCTTTGGCTTTTAGGGCATGGCAAAAGCGCACACATTGCAGGAAGGAGAACTGCAAGCTGGGGGCAGCCAGTGAGGAACACCAGACATAGCAAAGCCCCATTACTGTGGTGCTGCATCCGTATTAGTGAGCCCTGCCTTACTGGCATACTTTATATTGCAAACACAGCTGAACTGTTTTTGGGACTTGCAGGAGCCAGTGTGTTTGCATGCATTAGGTCATGCCAAGCAGAGGTGCCAGATTGGACTGGCACTAACCTGGAGATCTCAAGAGTTTTTCCTGTTCGTATGCTGTGGATGTGCCATCACACCCCTCTCAAACAGGAGCAGTTCCATCAAAACAAGCATTGTTCAACAGGTGGACAAACAGCAGGAGGAAAGAACATAGCCCTAAGGAAGCTGTTTTGCATAGGTAGCTGCTAAACAGGAGTTGTGCATACTTGCTAATGGCTGAAAAGAGACTTTAAAAGAAAACAGGAAGAAAAAATCCCACGCTTAATGCCTAGCAGTTTTTTTGTTGTTTGTTTGTTTACTGGATGAATGTAATTTAGCTTGACCGATTTGGCTCTCTAGCTATCTGAAAAGTAACTGGCCGAGTAGTATTAGCTGTGCATCAGCCAAGGTGGCAGAGGGTTAAGCAATCAGACCATGTGGGTGTGTCTGGGGTGGGGGGACAGAGAGGCACATGCAAAAGCTTTGTCTTGCTTTCAGGAGATCATTGAAACTGGAAAGCAGTCTTTACCAGAAAGAAATAATAAAAACACAGACCAACGAACCACCTTCCAGGTTCTGCTTTGCCTGTGTAATTGAATGCTATGTTTTCATGTTCCCAGGTGCTTTTTAAGTTTTATCTTCAGTAATTGTGGGCAGAAACCCTGTGAACAAATAACTGGTTTCTTCTCCCTTATTTTTGTGCAAATACAGAAAACTGCTGCTCGTGCTGTTGTTTTATCACCCATAAAAGAAGCTCTAGATAGTATGAGAAGTTAGATCAGTGCCACTGGGAAAAACAAACAACCGAAAAAAAAATTAGGTAGTACAGTACCTATAGATTCCTTCCCTGCAGATTTTGTGAGACCGGGTAGCGCTGGATTCATTTGGATTAATCAGTTGCTTTGTGCCTGTGGTGCCAGGGCTACCAGAGGGCTGAGGCAGGGGAGTGCACAGCACTCTGGAGGCTGTGTCAGCACTCCAACTTCTCTCTGGGTTCTGTCAAACCTGGAGAGAGCAAAACTATCAGAGCTTCATCCTGCCTTCTGCTCCCAGTTGGGCGATCAGCAGGGAAGAGGTCAAACAAATTCAGCAGCATTTCTGTGATTCTGTGTCCAGTCTAACTAGGCATATCTGCACATAGATGTGACTGAGAGGTGTCACCAGTGTCTGTCCACCATTTGTATGACCAGTGCAGGTTGCTGGGGATCTGGGGAAACCACGGGTTTTTTGTCATGTGCTTGACGGGTGCTGAAAGAAGGCAGTAGCTGAACAGCCATTTTAATCTTGCATCGGTTCTGGTGTGTGTGGTGCTTTTGCTTGAGGCTGTTCCCTCATAACACTCTCAGAAGCCTGGCTGTAGTTTGAGACAGTAATTTAGATGCCTTCTCTTTTTTTAAAAAGTTCAGAGGTTGTGAAAGGAAACATTAAAAAAAGCATTTTGTGATGAGACAGTCTTCCCAGCAGCTCCAGTGGAGTCTGCTTGTGGGTCATAGAATCATAGAATCAGCTGGGTTGGAAGGGACCTCTGAGATCATCAAGTCGAACCCTTGATCCGCTACCACCATGGTTACTAGACCATGGCACTAAGTGCCACATCCAGTCTCATCTTAAAAACCTCCAGGGATGGAGAATCTACCAGTTCCCCGGGCAGCCCATTCCAATGCCTGATTACCCTCTCTGTAGAATTTCTTCCTAATATCCAACCTAAACCTCCCCTGGCAGAGCTTAAGACCATACCCTTTTGTCCTCAGGTCAGCTTGGTCCTGAGTGTTATCTTGAAGCATCATGCCCTTGGCATCCAAAACTAAAATGGATTTAATGTCCTAACACCCAAGCAGTTATGAGGACATGCAAGCCTCGTCTAGGTTACAACATTCTCTGATGTTGGAACATGATAGTGCACAGTCATGTTAAATGGTACAGTCCTGAGCCGAGTTGTGGATGTGACTTTTCTGAAAGATGTGCCCAAATGCCATTAACATTGCCTCCCTTCTGTTTTTTTGAAGTCACTCATATGGACAAATGGCCAACTCTCTCCTGCACTCCAATATCTAGCTATTAGAAGCAGAAATTTCCATTGTATCTAGGAGCATACATTTGATTTTTTTTTTTCCCAAATCGAAGTGAGGCTAAAGGCCATATATTTAAAAAAAAAATGTACAATTTGAGCTTTGAGTTCTCAGAAAGAGAAGCATGAGAGTAATACCTTTCATCTAACTGAAGGGAACTAGATGGCAGTATCTTCCTCAGGTTGCAGATATGGAAAACCAGTAGGCAATTGGGTCAGGTACACAGATATGCATGAGATTGCTTCTTGAGTAATTTTGCCCCTCTCGTTTTCCCCATGTCTTTGTGACAAGAAATAGTTTTTTTCCTGGGAAAGCAAGTTTGTGAACATGCCTTGGAAGTATGGAGTTTCACAAGTCATACCTGTTGCTGTTTACCACTGTGACCAGATATATCTTGACTTGAAAGCTGCAGTTGAAATTCAATATTGGGGTGCACTATTGTGTTAAGGATGAGAAGGAAACAAATAATCTAAGTGTTGCTCTGACACTGGAATATGCAGATCCATTTGAGGTACTGTCTCAAACTCTAAAAGGAGAGCCACTGAAGATGGGTTGCTTTTGTTGCACTGAGAGAAGTGGATGCTAAGCTGCAGGCTTTCACTTACTAGATGGCCACAAGACTGGGAGGCTGGATGTGTAGGTTGCTGTGCAGTATTAGGCAGGACCAGGGCTTCTTGGATGATGGGGAACAGGTACACTGGTCATGGAGTTAGATGGTAGCAGGGCAAGTGCTGTGCTGTGGGTTGGGACATGGAGGGGAGCTTCTGGTCTCCCTGCTGCAGTTCCATGCAGTCCCAGGCACTGCAAAGGGCCCGGGCTGGATCATACCCCAGTTGTTTTTCTGAAGTTCAGTCCGGTTTATGGAATCTGATGGTATCCTTTAAAGGAAAACCTTAGAAGTGGTGTTGGCATTAAAATTTACGTGGACTTTCCACCCTGATTTGCTTGCTGACAGTGTCTTCTTCCCCCTCCTGCTCAGGCACATGAAGATTCATGAGAAGGATCCGAACAGCACAGCAAGCACAACTCCCCCCTCGCCGCTGAGGCGCAGGCGATTACCTTCAAAACGGAAGTTTAGTCACGATGCTGATTTGGACAGAGAGGAGAGGACACCTGCAAAAAAGGTTCTTTATGGGGCATGAAGTAAAAGATGTTTCTGGCTACCTCCTGAACTGTCTGCTGTTGAGTTCGTGCAGTCAGCATAGAAATATTAAAATGTGGTCTTGTTACAGCCCTGAATATGAGTTGCCATGCTCGTCCTGTGTAGCCAACACGGTTGTCTGAGATTGAAATAATTCAATTTTTAAAATTCTTTATTGTTTAAATTTTTGGATTTGCTTATGATTTACAAATAATTCATGTTGGATGACAAGAGGATGAACTATTCTTTTGCTGCTACAGCTTTTCCCATAGCTTTTTTTTTCTTCACATTTAATTCTTAGTAATCTTGCAGGATGGTGATTTAAACTTTTAAAAAAATACTGTTTACTTCAAAAGCAGCAATAGCGCAAGTCTGATTTTGTCTTGATCTGGAAGGAAAAAAATCTGCAGTACATTTCCCTTTCACAGTAGCATAATCCTGCATTATTGGAGTTGCAAGAACAACCAGAAAATATTTATTTGAAGGCTAGACATTTCCACTAGGGTTTTGTTTATGAAATACTTGTACAACATGTATGGTGTCTGCCAAACTTGACTCTTTCCACTTACTATCTCTAAATGGCAAGCTTGAAGCAGTTCATTTTAGCACAGTATCACTCGTTCTGTGCATGCTTTTCTCCCTGTAATCAGTAGAAAACTACAGAAAACATGCACAAGTTCATTGCTTTTCCCTAGCAGTTGGAAGTGTCTCAGTGGCATAAATAATTTAGGCTGACAGCTCCCCTGACTTTCTGAAGGGGGAGGAATGCTAGTTCAGTGGTATTTAAACATACGGGCTTATAAGTTGTTCAAATCAGTTTCTCATCAGAACTGATATATCTGTGACTCAGTTGCACACTTTATCTCCTACTGAGTGTCCTTTTCTGTCATGCATGTTCTTACACGTGCAGAGGCTCTGTCGCTTACCCTCTCTGCTGTGGAATGTAATTTCTGGTTGCTTGCAGCAAGGTTAGGAGCAAAGACCGCTACTTCGTTTCTAAAGAAAGACTTTGAATGGATTGCAAGTTTGGTTTGTTCCTTAAAATTTGGTTTAGTGAGGTTTTTTTTCCCTTTTTCTGAAGGTTGTCGAGGATGGTCACTCCGGTGAAGGGGATAAGAAGGCTGACGATGAAGTTTATCATTGTCCAGTGTGTTTCAAAGACTTTTTTTGCAAGTACGGGCTAGAGTCTCACATGGAAACACATCCAGATAATTCATTGAGGTAAGAAATAATACGAAGAGTGTCTCTCATCACCAGATGGCCAGAGGGAACCTTCTGGGGAGGAGAAGGAGCCCTTCATCCCTCTGCACTGTTAACTGCCCCCCTTTGTGATTTTGAGCAGGTTTTTAAATGTTTTGCCTCATCTTGTGTCACCAGGGTGCTGTAGAGTTTAATTCTATTATATTTTGCATATTCAGGAAATCTTGCTAGTTAATAGCTGGAAATATTTCAGAAAAAATTATAGCCCACTTCCTCCCCTTGAAACCCATCACTGTTGTTACATAAAACTGTAAAATGCCAACAGTCCAAAATTTTAACAAGTTAGCAAGTTAAACTGAAGATGCCTAAAACATGGAGAAAAACTTGATAAAAGTATTCAGATATCAACTTATGAGATTATCCTGTTTGGGGAGAAGAAGGCAGCTGGATATGAAGGGGGTTTTTTTGAGTCATGGGAATGAAGATAGGTGAGTTTCTGGTTCCAGACTTTCAATAAAATGTTTTATGCTTTTCTGCCTGTTGAGGTTAGGGAATGATGTGGATTTTGGCTTAAATCAACTTCGCTTAACAAGGAAAAATTAGTTATTAATTGTTTGGGAAGGTGCTTGGATGTTGTGTTTTGGTTCATGTAATTGCCCCTGAGACTCCTGATACTTTTTTATTTCCTGTTTTTTACCATGGAGAAATGGAGAGCCAGATACATGAAGATATAAAAGAGATATTTAAAGCCTAGTTTAAACATGTAGAAAAACTGCTATTTTAGAAAAGGAGATTGTTTCTTTGCTGAAGCTTGTCAGTGTTTTAAGCTTATTTTGGGACATTGGACTCTAATTCAGCATCTTGAAGTATCAACACTTACTCCTGAATACAGGTTCTTAATAGAATGGCATGGAGCAGAGGCATCTCATTCTATTAAATGGGATTAATTGATTAATTCTATTAAATTTTCCTTTTTTTTTTTTTTTAGAAAACCATGGTAAATCCATGTGACATATTTTTAAAGGCACTGTAAGTGTTGCAATTCAATAGTTGGAAAGGAGTTGGAAAGCTTGGTCCATTAAGTGTTGGTTAATTAAATGTACTTTGCTGCTTCTGAGGTAAATGAAGTAAATTTTCATTGCAGATCAAAACTGAAACAGTTCTGTTCTCTGGCAAAAGCTCTGCAAGCTACACAAAATGGAGTCTGAGTCATTTTGCCTTACACTTCATGCTCTAGAGAAAAGTGACTGTCATATTAGCTTTATCCTGGTATTACCCTTATTTTGAAGCTTCTGTGAAGATATGTCTTGTTTGCAAAGACGGACCAGAGGAAGAGTTGGATTGTCTTGCTTTGAATGATGGATAAAAGATAAGGGAATAGATACCATTCTAGCTTGGCAGCTTTGCTGTCTGCTGCAGAAAGGCAGGGGGACACACTGGCTGTGCAAACATGCTGTTCCTCTTCGTGCAACTCTTTCTCTAGTATTAGGAGACTTGCTTTTGGATAATATTCACCTGATATGGATTTTGCTACCCTTGATTGTGTTGAACAACAAAGATTAGAATGTGTCCCTAAGTCAAGAGCCACAATTGTCGAGCTCTGTGTGCATGATTTAAGGGTTGTGCTGGGATGCTGGTTTTTATGAAATTGTCTAGATGATGGTAAGGGAGGATTGTCAAGTATTTACTTCAGCAATTTAAGACAAGTCAGTGGAGATAGGACAGGACAAGAAAGCTGTAGTTCTCCCTGGTCAGCTACAATATTCAAGTGCAACTTACCCTGCCCATCTGGTTTAAAACACACCTTTTGTCCTAGTCTAGACAAGTCAAATGACACTGTCTGCTTGGCCCAACCTAACAGAAAATCCTCTTGTAAGCAGAGCAGTTTGAGTTGCTCTTAAGGTGACTCTTTCATCCCAAAGGAAATGGGTTAAAATCCTTGGCAGACAGGGGCTGTAATCCCCTGGCTCCCAGTATTGTGCAAGACTGGCTGTAGGATTCAATGAGATAAGCAGAATGTGGCATGCCATTCTCAGTCCAGAGTTCATGTGATAGAAATCTTTTTGGTGAGGCTTAAGGGTGCTTTTTTGAGTGAAAGAGATGAAGAAAAGAGAATATTTTGCTAGTGTATCAGAGCAAGAGGCATATGTATACGGTATACCTGTGGTGGGGGAGCAGACTGCAAAATGTTAGGAGTTCATCAAGTCCTGTTGTTGCCTTATTGTAGAAGACAAGGGGAAAGAACTCTCATTAAAGTTCGAACAAAAAAGCATAGTAACTGTGTTATGAGCAAAGGGCAAGGAGCATAACACCCTCAGTCTGTTTTTATTGCCCATATTGTAAAAGTAGAGTCACTTGATCGGGACCTATGAAGCAGGTATCAGATGTGTATCCCAGAGCCAGATGCTCTGGGGGCTGTGGTTGGTTTGGAGCTACTGCAATAGGTAGCCCAGTACAGACTGTTTTGTCATGACCAAAAATAAGTGATGCTCAATCTGCCTAGCCATGCCTCTCATTATAAGGGTACAGGGCAAACATTCGAATCCTCTTTGCTCCCCCCAGTAGTTACTATGAAAATCATTGCAGACCGGCTCTGAAGCAGTGCAACAGTGTGCGCTGCCTAGATGGTGGTACCAGCCTCCCTTCAGGGATGCTTCCTCAGCAGCGGCCGAGTGCCCCGGTGGGCAAGAGCTTCAGCCTGGCTTCCTTGTGGTTCTTTAATCCTGCCATTATAGTGCTGTTGTGTAAATAGAGCCTCTTGCCCCCAGAGCTGTCTGAGTCTGTCCGTCCCGGCCCCCCTCCTGCTATGCAGCAGAAAAGGTACGGCTGTCTGGTAGCCCCGGGATCAGTATGTGAGCAGCTAATTTACAGGGTGGGCCAATACCCTTCCAGATACTGTCAAATGATCAACTTTAAATCACAGGGTTAGCTGTTCAAAGTCAGTGTCTTCCCTAGTACTGCTTTTTCATGTAAAACGCCGAGCAGGGAGCACCTCATTGTTTACTTGCAGCAGAATAAACAATACTTAATCCACTGATTGTGTGAGAGGGGCTCCCGCTTGGGAGAGTATCTCTTGATTATGTAAAATCCTAAATCGTGCATCTTTGTCTCCTAATTACTGTAAGAACTGCCCTGCTCTTGGGAGCAATAACAGGACCCTTTGTCCCACTGACAATGGGCTGTGGCACTGCATCTCCTTCATGGCATTACACCCCCTGGTCACTCTCTGTCCCTTTGAAGCTCTGGAACCTGCACCCTAATTAGTGACATGAGCTGGCCCCAGCAAGGTTGTAGTCCCAGTTAGCAGTAGGAGGTGGCCCAGGGGTGCTTTCTGACCCCCTTGGCCTCCCTACCTGGATTGTTTAAAGAAGAGGTCTGTTTCCCTGCAGCTGGGGCCTCAGGACGCCTTCTATTTTGGTGAGTTTGTATCTGAGTGTTGATATAATTAGCAGAGCGCTGAAACGCTGTGCAGCCAATAGGGAAAATGAGAAACCTCGCGGAGCAGGATAACTTCCCTGGAAGCTTTTGTGGCGGAGAGTTGCTGTCAAACGTGGTAATGTGCTTGTACAGGTCACCTGACAGGCAGCTCTGAGCACATCAGCAGTGCAAGCAAAGGAGACATGAGGGTTTCCTGGGGAGAAACCTCTTCAGGCACTATGTTAGGTTTCTCCTCTTTCCTTTGGCAAGTACAGTGGAACAGGCTTAAAGTAAAACGTGTGGCTTTTTTAAAAAGAGTACGTACACTATAAAATTCCTCAGTTGGATTTTGGTGTAACCAGAGCATACCCTTTATATTTCCTCTCCTTCTCCTCCAGGAGGTTTTGTAAAGTACTCTGTACCAAGAGCTAAAGGTTTTATAATTTTTACTTCCTCACAGCAGCGAGGAGACATTTATGCTGCCTCTCATGCCTGCGTATCTTCCTGAGGAGAGCAGGGGGGAGGTGGTGATAGTGTTTCAGTTACCTCCTTTCTTAGAAAGGATGTTTATGTTTAAACATCAATTCTTAGCAAGGATAGTTGTGTAGTTTGAATATGGTAAAAGTCTGGCTCTTAATGAACATTATGAGGACTTTCTGATCACAGTTCAGTGTGGCTTTGCCTTCAGTTACAGGATTTCTTTTTGCTACATTTTTATAGGAGACGAGAAATAGACATTGCAGTGTGAAAGACATTGCCTGACTAAGTCACTGAGCTGATCTGGTGACCAGAACCAGTGGATCCCTGTTGCCATGAATGGATTCAGGGTAGATTAAGTTTTTTGATCTTTTACAAAGCCTGTCCAAACAGTGATATAATATATTAAGGTTTGTAACTTGCCAAATCCCAGGCATATTTTCACACGAACAGCGAAAGTAGCTGTCTTCCCCCAGGGTAATGTGCTCCTGTAAAACCTCCAAAGAAAGAAAATGAAAAGCCATCCACAGCCCACCTTGTTCTTCAAAAAAGCCTACCCAAGTTTTGTGAAAATTATTAAGTCAAATTGTCTAGAGGTTGAACATTGCCATGGAAAGTTATTGCTTTGAACAGCTAGATCAGTAATGGGCACAGCAACAGAACAGCTCAGGCCCTGGAAGAGAAAGTGTCAGGACGCTCTGACCACTGGTATCTGCGGTTGTCTGCCTCTAGTTTTTACCAGAGTAACCACTGTGAGCTCTTATTTCTGAAAACACTCACAGGTGGAATATGCTGTCATTGTGTCTTGGTGTTACCTGGCTTCACCTAGATGGAGTGGACAACTTAAATGCCCTAGGAATGGTCTGCTGGACTCTGGGAAAATTGTTTCACAAGATGTCACATGCAGCTTGCAGTTCAGTTGGGCTGGTCACCCAGCTTCCCTCTTTGCCAGCACATCTGCATTCTTTAGTGTATGGTGGCAGGTGGTGGGATGCTGCCAGGCACCTGGACCTAGGTTCCAATCTTAAATCATTTTAGCCAATGCACATGAGCAGACCCATTTATGTCAAGACAAAAGGAAGTGGGTTTTGAGTGAAAATTATTCCAGCTACTTAATATATTGAACGTTTATTGCCCAGTTACTGTTCTTCAGGGCTGTTCTGCACATTGGTTCTGGGGAGAGAAAATAGCCAAGAAAAGAAATGAATGTAGATTTAAAGTGCATGGAGATGATTTCAATCATTAGCACCAGTAGAAAAGACTAGCACAAGATTAAGTTGTTTACAGAGCCAGCAGTGTGAATGACTAGTAGTACATTGTACAGGATGTTAAAAAAAAAAACAAAACAAAACAAAACAAGAAAAAGACCCTTAAGTTTCATTCCTATTTTTGCTAATGCCTATTTAAGCAAGTTTAGGAATTCAATTTCTATCTTTTCTCTCCTTGTCTAGTAGGGAATAATCCTGCTGGCTTCATTTTTGTGAAGCACATTGCTTTTTGCATGTGGCCAACCTTTTGTGGGAGGAGGGTGTTAGTGACATTGCAAATTTACAAGAGTGAAGGTGTTTGAAAACTATATGTTGTTTGCAATTTGTATTATTATAAGACAAAACTACAGGTTCAGGGTGGGGAGAGGAAGTTTTTTCTTGATAGTTGACACTGCTGTTACTGGAAGCAACTTGAAGCATGAATGATGAGTCATCTTCATTCAGCATTGTGAGATTATATACTGCTTTTCTGTCTGTCACAAAGTTGGTGTGCACGTAGCCTCATTCCTTGTTAGCACTTCAAAATAAGAAAAGCTGTGCTCTTTTAATGAGGCTGAATAATTCTGAGATTCTGTCCTACACAGTTGTTGAGAGAGATGGAGAGCACTCTAGCATGGACATGTTCATGGACCTCCTTGACCTCTGGTTTTGGCATACTAAACTTTGACCCTGGTTCTTCCATTCTGAGTCATTGTTTGAGATTGTACCAGCAAGGATAGTTTAGGTGGGAACTGCGCTGGAGTTACTGAGTACTAACAAGAGTCAATGCTACAAAACTTGTTACAGCCAAGGATGGAGATGACAAGGGTCAGTTGTGTGGCATTGCCGATTCGGCTGACTCTCCTGTTCTGCTCTTCTCTCAAGCTGTTTGCTCAGTATCTTGCTGATAGGAACTAGAACTAGTCTCTTGTTGGCAGTATTTTCTGTGCAGGAGCAATTCCATGAGACAGCTGATGACGATGAAATCCAGCTCTAGTAAATGCTATGACCAAAAATATGCTGTGGTACAATGCAACTCTTAGTAAGGCAGAGGAGAGGGTATGCAAGCAAACTGGTGAATGCATCCTTTTACTGAGCTAATGGAGAAGTAGAATCAGTGGGTTGAGCATCTGTCTGTGTGCTGGCTTGCAAAAGCAGAGCAGAACTGCACTTGAAGTGCTTTCTGAAGTTTCTGTTCAGAAAAGAGAAATGGGAAACATCTGAAGAGCAGCGCGAGTCCAACCCTGGCCTAGAAGTGGTCGGCTCACTTCAGGGAGCTCATTGTGTGAGGAGACTGGGAATCCAGAGCAACCGGATAAAAATATCAGATAGTGAATGGACACAGGGAGTGATGCTCTCATGTGAAACTGTGTGGTGTGTCACATGGTGTTGAATATCTTAGCTCAGCTGCAAGAATAGAAAGTGGGTAAATGCAAAGCTGACTGTAGAGGAAAGCTGCTTGTAAAAGGGCATACAGGAGAGAAAAAGGGATGAGCCAAAATAGGTTATTAACACACCTACCTGATCCTAAGTATCAGGATTTGTTTATACGCAGGCTCTCTCAAAGTGTGTTCACAGTCATGTCTGCATGCTGAGCATATCTTACCTGCAAATATAGGTAAGGGCAAGGGCATGCAGTCCAGATTTGGCTGCACCTTTTTGTGAGCCCTGTTGTGATCAATATGTGGTTGTGGAATTTCTCTTTATGTTACTTATGAAAAATTGTGTTGTTTTTTAACATGGTAGACATGTAGATTTTTTTTTTTTAACTCTTACTGTTAATTTTAAAATAGCACAAGTACATGGCTTCCATATTTGAAAGGTGTTAGAAGGTAGGAAGAGCTCTCCATTTCTTACCCTGAAAGAATACCAGAAGATTCATTCGAGTTTGTGTGCACAAATAGTGACTGTTATTCTGGATGCTGTGCAGCTTCCAATTTTGGTAGTTGTAGAGGACTGTACTGGTCAGAGGGTTGGTTTTTTTTTCCCAGGTATGCTTGTCCTGACTGTTAAACTTTTCATTTTTGTTTGAGTTGATCTTCAGCTCTTTCTCTGTGATTCTCTCCAGCCAATTTGTTGAGACTTCTGGTTTTTAGAACTTTGACCTTTATTAAGTAAAAAAGTCATTATGAGAAAATGACTACTTTGTGCAAATGTCTGCAGGCCATCTCCCATTTCCCCTTTATTTTTAATTAGTTGCATGTTAATTACGTTGAAGTAAATGGTAGAGTAAGCTACCATTCCAATGGGGCAGAGATGTTTAAATCTGGCACTGTTGAAGTGTCACTGGTAAATGCAGTTCATTAGTGTTGGGAAGAAGTGAAATCTTTTCTCCTGGTTTTTTCTTTGCTCACACACAAAGAAAGTTAAAACATGACGCATGCCTTTTTATTAAACCTCATAGCAGTTAATTTTACTCAAGTTACTCTGACTGTGGGAATCATGATGCACTGGTAGGGAGACTGGCTCTGCAGCATGCTGACAAATTTCTGAAGTACAGCATCACCCTGGTTTATATTGGGGCTGTTCTGGCTCCTACATGATACTTTTCTTGCCTGGACCACAGCGCAGCTGTAGGAATGAACGTAACATTGTGCATCCCTCTATTAATAGAAGGGTTGGTGCAGGGGTTTCAGCCTTTGCTGCACCCAAGGGTGGCTTCTTTGGGGGGGAGAGGGTTAAAAAGAGCGACAGGACACATTGGTAACAAAGTCAGACAGCCAGTGGGGAGGTGGAAGGGGGGAGAAGTCAAAAAAAAAGCCCCACTTTTGCTGTGTATGTGAAGCAGCGCGCACGGAACTTGTTAGTGAGCTGAGTCCAGGCCCTTACGCACAGGGGAGAGGGAGGGGAGCCTCTCCGTCCCGTCGCGCCTGGCAGGGAGTTGGCTCCTGCTGCTGCTGTGCCTCTTGCGGTTTCAGCACAGACCCATAGCGTTGGGCGAGGTCGAGATGGGAGAGCAGCAGGTCCTTCGGGGTCAGACACGATCCTGCGGGGAAGGAGGCAGGAACGGTCATTGCAGGACAGTAGGAGGACCCACAGGGATCCCTGGGGAGGGAGGCAGGAGCGAGTTCGCAGCACTGCTGCTTTTCTGTCACTCATCTACAGCAAGTGGGAGAGATTAGTGCAGCTGTTGGATGTTATTTTCCAGGGCCCTGGGTGTGGAGGCCAGGAAGGGGTTTTTTTTATCCAAAAGGAGATGAGTAGCTGGACCTGGGTGGGGTTGCACAGGAGCAGAAACCAATTTGCTCTTTCTCATCTCTCTCCCTTTGCCTTGCCCCAGAAGAAGCAAAAGAGAAGCAAAGGAATCCTCTCCTGAAGGGGGATATGTTTATAACCTGCTAGTTTTTCTTTCATAGGTGGAGAAAATCCTTGTGTTCAAAACCATCCTTTCTTCATCTCCTCCTGCTTGTCAGCCTTCCCTGCAGCAGACATTGCCAGTGCAAAGTCTGGGAGCCTGCTCTCCCTGGTGCAGGCATGAGTCAACAGCAGGGAATCAATCACTGATCTTTCTCTTCTGCCCAGTCGTATTACTTTTAGATCCTAGGCACAGGATTTTCTTTGCTCATGAGAGCCACATTAATTCTGCAAATAAAGTGAGACAAAAAGGAGACTAATAGTGACAAAGATAGAAATATATATGGTACATACTAGGGATTTCAGTGGGAGGAGTTAGACAACTTCATAACTTAATTATGTATTAAAGACTTCTGTCTCAGGATATGTTTCATTCTTGTTTTGTTCTCTTTGCTTCTGTTTGTGGAAGTTGCTAAAGAGCACAAACAGGAAAGGAACAAAGTGATATCAAGCTTTTTATTTTAGATAAGACCTAGAAATTCACACTGTTTTTCTTTGTTCACATCCACAACATGAGCAACTTTGTCTTAGTGAGCTGCATGGGTGAAAACTTCAGGGTTTAGTCTGCTCTTGTGTGGTTTTGGAAGTGTAAGTAGAAGAATAGTAAATGTCACTCGCTTTCCCACCGCCAGTCTCAAGCAATGCAGAGCATAGCATTTGTTTAATTTTTTGGTAACATAATGATGGATATAAATATTTGGCGTTTGCATCTTGATTACTGAAATATAAAATTTAGAAAGATTGAATGTTTGTCTGCATTACTCCTAATCAAAATCAAGACTGATTAATTTTGCTTAAAATGTGGCTCTGCATTTCCTTTCTAAAATGTTTTTCCATTTCTTAAAGAAGAAAAGCTGTTTCCTCTGCTGACAAATTGGAATTGTCTCAGAGGAGAGTGTAATACAAGGCAACAGGCACTGCTAATGTAAACTTTTCTTGCATAGGTGCCACTTGTCAAAAGCGTAGCAAATCCTGGCTTGCCTCTTGAACAAGCTTCACAGAGCACTGACTATTTCTTAAAACCTGTTAAAATGCTTTTATATCCCAATTAGCATTACAGATTTCAAGAATACTAACTTATTTTAGTAGAAAGCTTTATAATAGTGTGTTTTTACACAGAGACCTTATCTGCATTTGAAAAAAAAAGAAAAAGTGCACTGGTGTAGTAATAATTAAACAGACTTGCCTGGTGTAATATGTAGCCTGAGCACCAAATGCCGCCTGGTCATTGCACTGTTATATTTTGGTTCTGCCTTTGTGTTTTAGTAGTTGTGTTTTCTTATCCTCTTGCTTTGTGCTCCTCTGCCAGCAAGCCAGAGCCCTGGTATTACATCGGCAGTGTACAGGTATGAATTACTTCAAAACATAAAGGCAATTGAGAATTGAGCTCATTTTCAAGCAGCCTTAGCTGCTAAAAGCAGTTTTTTCCTTTTTGCTTAAAATTGAATCTCTGTGCTTGGAACTGAACAGCTTTTTTCTCCCTACTCTGTAATCATATTTATAGAAAAATGGAAGACTGTGGCCAAGACTAGCAATCAAATGATAGCACAGCAGCTTTTACTAGATACATCTGGAAACTTACCTTGCAAGTAGAGTGCTTTTATCTCTGCACAGGTGTTGAGCCACTGCTCTGCCTGTTCTGCGAACAATCTCAAAACCTGTTCCCATCACTGTTCTCTGCAGCCGTGTCATCCGTGTTTGACTTGGCACTGCACATGAACAGACTTGTGAAATTTTAAGGACATGGAGGGGTTTTTGTTGTTTTGGTTTTTGGGATTTTTAAGTTCATCATGAGCAAAGTATTACCATATGTTTCAGATGCTTTATTTGACATGCTGGACTTTTCAGACTTTAGCTTTTTTTTAAAGCAATTTAAGCAAGATGAAGAAATGTTCATATCACCTAGGATTCCTTTCCCTTATCCTTCTTAGGCTGTGGGTTTAGATTTAAAAATACAGTAGGCATTGACACTACCTAAAGATGGGAAATAGTGTTGATGACAAAATAGAGAAATTAATGGTTAGACTTCCTTATAAAAAAGCCAGTGCTTCCAGTTAATGCACTGTTAGGCATGTCAGCTTACTCCATTCTAAATTTAACACAAGCCTTAGTCAATGCGGCATGATGCTTGCCTTAACTAGTTAGGTTTTGACACTTAGTACCTTGCAGAGTTTTTCTTGGAGGTGCTATGGATAGCTGTCTGCATCTGCATTGCTAATTGTGTTCAAAGCTCAAGTCATGTCATTTGTGAGAAATTCAGACTCCCTTCCTACTTGAGGTGAGGGAAGGAACTCAGCAAAAAGGCAGAAAAAAACGTTGTGCAGACACTTGGGCAAACAAGGTGTGTATTTTAAATAGCTTGCATCCGTAGCAAGCCCAAGTGATGTCTGCAGAGCCTGAGAGATCTCCTGAACTGGTGGCATGGTGACGCCCCTCAGAATCAGGAGCGGCTTTGCAAAGACCTCACTTGTTCTTGGCAAGCAGCATGGGCACCAGGTGCTGGGGTGGTGACTGGAGCCCACTAGGTCACCAGCTTGCCTAGGGAGCCTGCCCAGAGAGGCTGCTCCACATCTCTCAGGGAGGGCTTTTCTCAGATTGTTTTTATTCCAACTCTCCAAACTGCAACTGCCTGTACAGGTGTGCCTGGACCACAGAGAAAGGCATGGCATCCACGGGTCCCTCCCATGCTCCAGCTCCTCTGTGCCACCAGGGCAAAGTGCTGAGCCAGGGCGCGGTGCATTTATGTGCCCTGAAGAGCCTGCATCTTGAAATGCCAGGCATAATTTATCTGTATGTTTCCACTTTCAGCCAGGTGATTCTTTTTGACGGAATGGAAAAAGAGCTTAATCCTTTTCCCAACTTCTCTTTTTGCTTGCTGCTTCTTCACCCACAGCAAAGAAGAGAAAAGAAGACTAAGGAAGAAAGAGAAAAATACAGAGGAGTGTTTCATTCTATGCTTTATAAAAGAGAGAGATACATTACTTTTGCTTGGGGGGAGGAGAGGCTGTTCCCTTTGCATGGAAAACACCATTTTTAAATTGCAAATTTTTGCTGTCCTGAGGCATAGCAGTTGATACAGGTGTACTGAGGAGGACTTTCACACGGGTGTCTGCTCAGAAAGATTAACTCTGAAGTGCAGCTTTTGATGGGCGGCCTAAATAAACTAGTGCTTAAAATCAGCATGTCGCACAGCCAGTGGAGGTGAGAGAGTGCAAGATGGATGAGTCACACCTTCCCGGTCTGCAGGAGGTCTGGCTGCTTGCCAAGGATCACTGGCTCCTGCTCTGCCCAGATCTTGGCAGGAGCCAGCTCTCCCAGTAACTCTGTGGTACTCTCAGCAGTAGCTGTGCCTGCCTCATCACACACAAGGGGATACACCCACTGCATTGGGTTGCTGGGCCAGAGGAGGCCAGGCACACTGGCCCGGAGATGCCTCAAGATGCCCCAAGGTATGAGGGTCTGTGTCCCTCTGCAGAACAGCCAGTGATGCTCCTGATGGTGCAGGGGCATTGCTTCCAAACCTTCACTGTTTGTATGCTGACATACCAGGAGGAGCATGCCAGAAACACTGCTTGCTTTCACGCAAGGCATTTTCATCACCTCTAAAAGTGAGTTTATTTCAGTAGCCTGCAACTTCTTCAGGTGACTGTTCTAACCCTTTAATGCCCTCCTTCCCCCAGTGGTTTTGGTGGTTGTGTGTGTTTCTGTTTTCACTGCAGATGAAAGCTTTGCATCATAGAGTAGGTGCTGCCAAGTGAACTGGAGGAGAGCCGTAGATCCTGATGCTGGAGAAGTACTACATGTTGGCATTTCCCCACCACCACCAGAGATTCTTGTCACATTTAGCATACCTTTTTAAGTAAATGTTAGCTTTGTAAATGGCATTGGTTTGGTATTTAATAGACTGGAGGAACTGTGCTGGCAATAGTTATAAAGGTGGGATGCAAGGGAATTGACAGGAGAGTTAAAGCAGATTAAAACTTCAGCGCACAATATTTATGTCCAAGCTTTCTGGGTACTCTGATAACAAAGGCAGTGTTATATACACTTCACACTTGCTTCTTTCACCACTCGGAGACTGAGTCCAGTTGCTTTGTGGGTGACTTAGTTATCTCTTCATTTTCAGGGAATAAAAAAATGGCTGTGGGAGCTTATGTAGTGATAAAAAGAACAACAATGGGAGTTTGTTGAGGACAGGACAGGGAGCAGGTGGTTTCAGGATTTTGTCAGAAGTCATTTCGAATTGCAGGATGTTTTTTTAATGAGTAGGCACGTGTCCTATTCCTTGAGGTAGAAAGCAAGGATGGTATGGGAAGAACTAAGGCAGGGGGAGATGTGAAAAACTGTTAGCGCCTCTAATATTCTCACTGACAAAATCTGACTGCTTCACATTCACTGGTATTTGCTTCTGTGAAGCCCATACTTTGGTTTGGAGCTGGACCTGTAGCCACAAGGAACTATGTTGAGTGAAACTGTTTATCACTAGTTGAATGCAGAGTGAACGTGACCTGTCATGCTGCAGAGCTCAAATTCCAGATATTTAAAAGGCAATAGGCTTGTTTACATGTTGGCCAAATGTTGCTGTGTAGCCCTTACTGCCTGCAGCACAGCTTTGGTTATTTAATGCAATGTTTCATGTGAGAAACCTTTGTTTAGCTGAATTTAGGATCTGAGAACCTTAAGAAAAACAAGAAATCACAGCAGTAACATGCAGGTAGAAAAAGACATTGTTTCCGCATTTTTCTTCAGGGCACACTGGCTGTGAAGGAGGTGTAAGAGCATCAGAAGTGTTGAACCTGTTTCAGGTCTTCCTCCTCTGACATTTCTCGCCTTCTGGTTTTCCTTTTAAAACAAGATATTTCTCATAAAAGCTTGGAAAAAAAATCAGTGGAAGGTTATGGAAAGGCAGTGTGAGGAACATTAACACATGGGTATTTGAGTGGTGTGCCATAGTATGTTTTAAGCAGTGGTTATAAAAGGTGCTATTTATACATTTGCAGCTGCTTGATACTTAAGTTAGATTTAGTGTCTTCTTGTCACTGATTTTTTTAAAATGTTGTTTGTTTTAACAGTATTTCTTAGTAAAAATGAAATGGTGCAAAGCCCATTGAAATATTTTTGGTTGGACAATGGGAAGGTTGTCAGAAGGCTGTGGTCTCAGCTGCCATTTTACCACCTGCCCTTGTGGGATTGTCAGTTCTCATGTGCTATGTTCTTTAAACTTTCAGTGAACTTATTAGCCAGAAACTAGTAGAAAGTGACTGACTGAAATGGCCTTTTTGTGGAGATCAGTTTTTGACGTGCTGTGGCTTTTTTATTTTTTGCATTTAGCAGGTTCTTGGTATCGTGGGGCGAGAGGAAGGAGGGTGTACTAAAGCAAGAAGAATGCTAGTTCTTATGTTTGCAGCAGTCAGTAAGTCATTTATATTTTATTCCTTTCCTTTCCAGGTGTGACATCTGTTGTATTACCTTTCGTACTCATCGGGGCTTACTGCGCCATAATGCAGTCATCCACAAGCAGCTTCCCAGAGATCCCATGGGAAAACCTTTCATTCAGAACAACCCTTCAATTCCAGCAGGCTTCCACGACTTGGGATTCACAGACTTCTCCTGTAGGAAGTTCCCCCGCATTTCTCAGGTACTCTTGTTCTTCATAGCGTAAGATACCAGCTGCTACAGCACATACCTTATGAAACCATTGAAGAATTCATCCTTGCTGAGGCAGAGAGTGCATGTAGAATATTTTGTGGAAAGCACATTACCACTGTTTGTGTAGGCTTCAAACATTTTCTGCCTTTTCCTTTTCTTTTCTCATCTAGAGAGTATTGGCACTGGGTTTTTTTCAGCATTCCAGTGGATATCTATCGGTGTAAAGATGTATAAAAACATTCTAAAGGAAAACTTCATCATATTAGATCCTTGCCCCTTCCAGCCTGCCCATTAGTTCTCTTTCACAAAATTACCCCACATCTGAAATCAGTAACGAGGACACATGGTAAGGAAGACATTATTTTAATTTACTCTAGCAAGGATGTAGTTGTGATGTAAAAGGTTTTATTACAAAAAACTTTGAGCAGATACCTTACTTACTAAACAGTGACATATTCAGTGATTTCTTCACTAAACACTCCCAGGCACCTTTCCACAATGTTCCTTATGTAAGGTCTGAGGGTTTTGCACCTTTGAGGGAAAGTGGCTGGGGGGAGGCAGGGAGGTAGTCTGTAAATATTTTTCTGAGAGCCATAAAGCTTTCTGTTGGTTGATATTACTCCTCCCTCTGTCAAACCTTGCTTGCCTTAGTTAGTTTGGGTCTGGATGAAGCTGCATATCTATTAAAAAAAAAAGACATCAACAGCACAATCCAGAAGGACCATGCTTAGTCAGTGTCTGCACTTCTTTTATTCTACTGGGATTAAAGCATTGATTTCCAGCTCTTCTGGCTGCAAGGTGGTAGACCTGAAATTTGTTGCTGGTCCAGGGGGAGCACATAGATAATTCTGTAAGTCTGTTATAGTTTTGGTGTAAAAGTTACAAAATCAGAAGAAAAAGCTTTTTAAACAACTTGTTTGGTGGGGGGTTTTTTGTAATTAATGGAAGACATTAAGAGATTGGTATTTTCCTTTTGTAATAACTTTGCTTGCATTGTGAGACGAAACTTACAAAGTATGTAGAGTATAGAAAGATGTTGCCAGCCCTCTACTACTACTTTTCTTGGGAGAGTAAATGTAATCAAACTTCCTTATCCGAAAGCTTTTCTAATTTAGGCTCTGAGTTTCATTGATCTGCTTTTGGGGGATATTATTTTGGTTGGTTTATATTTGGTTGGTTTTGCCTTTTTGGATGCTGGTTTGTTTTTTTTTTTTGCTTCCTCTCCTCCTAGGTTCTTTATAGTAGTAGAGCTAAACGAGGTAGTCCTACTGCCCAGTTTACTTGCTGTGTAGTCTACTGAGGCTCCTGTCCTGTCAGTGACATGAGAGAGGTTTCTGGTAGGGAAGTTCATGACAGAAAACTGTTTGAGAGTCTGAACAGCTATCTGAAGGAGTTTGCCTTTATAGAAGGGAACTTCTGGAGAATCAGCCCCTAATTGAGGTACACCACTTAGGAGACTAAAGGCTGTGGAGCAGGAATATCTCCATACCAGATGTGTGGTGGCTGCTCTAAACCCCTTAACTTAGGCAGGGGAAAAGAGAGTGAGCTGTTTTTGTTTTGCAGTAGCGTGTAATGCCTTTCCAGTTTAAGATACCTACTGTAAATATTTTTGCATGTCTCGCAGGTCTGGTGTGAAACAAATTTGCGAAGGTGCATCAGCGACTTCCATCGATTTATTTGCGAGATGTGTAACAAGGCATTCCCCATGCTTTCGGCGCTCAAACTGCACACAGAAACGCATGTGGTGGATCAGGGAAAAGACAAGCACAAGGCGCAGTCCATGACCCCACCTGGCGAGAACCCAGACCAGAAAGCCTTCATGGCATCCTTGGGCCTACAGTACACCAAAGACATCAAGCCTGTCAAGCAGGAGGACAATACACAAGATGAGGTCCAAGAAATGCGGCTCAGAGCACTGAAGAGTAACCTACCTCAGGAACCTGGCAGCACCACCCTGCTCAGCCTTTCTCCTCTGGAAGCTGCCTCCATGGGAGGGTCATTTTCAGTCCTTCCCCCTACAAAAGAAAACATAAAGCTTCTCTCGCTGCAGCCTTTCCAGAAGGGTTTTATTATCCAGCCTGACAGCAGTATTGTGGTGAAACCCATCTCCAATGAGTCTGCCATCGAACTGGCAGATATTCAGCAGATCTTGAAGATGGCTTCTTCCGCTCCTCCTCAAATCAGTCTTCCTCCACTTTCTAAGGCACCTTCTGTCCCTGTGCAGTCCATTTTCAAGCATATGCCACCACTGAAGCCAAAGCCTTTGGTAACGCCCCGAACAGTTGTTGCAACCTCTACACCTCCTCCTCTTATCAGTGCCCAGCAAGCCTCCCCCGGCTGCATCAGCCCAAGCCTCCCACCTCCCCCTCTGAGGCTGATCAAGAACTCGGTGGAGTCCTCCTCCAACTCTCATCTCCCTCAGCCAGGAGCCAAATCAAGTCCTTCCTCGCAGTTGCTCCTCCAACCCAAAGTAGAGCCTTTAACTCAGCATGAGATGAAGACACAACTGGAGCAGGACAGCATCATCGAAGCTCTTCTGCCTCTGAGTATGGAAGCCAAGATCAAGCAAGAGGTCACAGAAGGAGACCTCAAAGCCATCATTGCAGGGGCAGCGAACAAGAAGACCCCAACCATGAGGAAAGTTTTGTACCCCTGCCGTTTCTGTGACCAGGTGTTTGCCTTCTCTGGTGTCCTGAGAGCTCACATCCGTTCTCACTTAGGTATTTCCCCATATCAGTGCAACATCTGTGACTACATCGCAGCTGACAAGGCAGCACTGATCCGGCACCTGCGGACACACAGTGGGGAGAGGCCTTACATATGTAAAATCTGCCACTACCCATTCACAGTGAAAGCCAATTGTGAGAGGCACCTGCGGAAGAAGCACCTCAAAGTGACCAGGAAGGATATAGAGAAGAACATCGAATATGTCACGAGCAATGCTGCAGAGATGGTGGATGCCTTCTGCTCCCCAGACACTGTGTGCAAGCTGTGTGGTGAGGACCTGAAGCATTACCGTGCCCTCCGCATTCACATGAGGACACACAGTGGATGCCAGAAGAAGAAGCCATTTGAGTGCAAGGAGTGTGGCACGGCTTTTTCAGCTAAGAGAAATTGCATTCACCATATCCTCAAGCAGCACTTGCATGTGCAAGAAAGGGAGATTGAGAATTACATCTTAACAGTGGACTGCAGTGCCCAGGAGAGCCAGACAGAGCCTTCTTTATTGGAGGACAGCACTTATATGGACCACAAGCCCATGGCGCCTTTTCTGGAGCCGCAAAATGGCTTCTTGCTTGGAACATCATCTCACGTTTCCATCAAGCGTGAACCTGTGGGCAGCTTCCCGATGGATTTTGATGAGCCGTTGGATTTCTCTCAGAAGAGCAAAAACCTGAGTGCTGTGCAAGTGAAGCAGGAGAACCTGTTCGGCTCTTCTCCCCTGTCCCTTTACGACTGTTCCATGGAGCCTATCGACCTGTCCATCCCCAAAATCCTGAAGAAGGATAAAGATGATGTCCCATGTGAAGCCAGGAATCAAGAGTTGGCTGCTTCTGGGAACAGTGATAAAGCCTATAACTGTCTGCAGTGTCCTTTGGTTTTTGGTGCCAATGGGGGCTCAGAGACAAACCGGGGTGTCAGACATCCCCAGCCACTGAAAGGTTCATTGCATTTGACTGTCCCGATCATTTCCCCAGCTCTCCCTGGCAATTCTGCCTTGCTGAGACCCTTGAGGCCTAAACCAGCACCGCCACCTCTCTTGCCAAAGCCTTCAGTAACTAAAGAGCTGCCGCCGTTGGCTTCCATTGCACAGATCATTTCATCTGTGTCTTCTGCTCACGCTTTGCTGAAAACAGAGGCTCCAGACGCCAGTCCCAAGGCAGCGAGCAGCTCCACTGGGTGTGACAAATCAGGGAACGCCAAAGCTAAAGTGACAATCGTGACTGCTGTTCAGAGAGACTCCAGCCTGCCCAGTGACCTGTCTCAGGCATGTGATCCAGAGCAATCTCCCGTTGCTGATGCTGGGTTGACTAAGAAGAGAGGTAGAAAGAAAGGAACGAAAAATAAGCCCAAACTTAGCAGTAATGTGGATCTGGAGTCAAGTGGGGAGTTTGCCAGCATAGAGAAAATGCTGGCTACCACAGATGCTAACAAATTTAGCCCATTTCTTCAGTCCACTGACAATTTCAAGGAAGAAAGTGGCAGAAATGGAACAAGTGAGGATGAGAAGGAAACTGCCAAGGATAAGCTGCTGAGAGGGAAGAGGAATGCTTATTCAGACTGCCTGCAAAATATCCCCTGTCCTTACTGTCCTCAAGTCTTTCCATGGGCAAATTCCCTGCAGCGGCACATGCTCACTCACACAGGTAAGAGCACTTTGTGCTCACAGTAGATTGTAGCCCCTGAGGATGTTCCTCATGGAAGGGCCTCTCTGTGGAGGAATCTTCCTTTCTTGTCCTCTCTCTGGTGTCTGAATTGTATGCTTCATTAGTTTGCAAATCCCTAGCTGTTGCTGTTGTGTAGTGGTAGTGATAGATTTTTTCAGTAGTTGGATAATCTCTGTGCCTTTGAGTATCAGAAGGTAAATTAAACTTCTAATACCCATTTGACTTCACTGGCATAACTTAGTATACTTGGGAAGAGATTCAGGTTTCAGTTGTTCTTTTGTTATTATTGTCTTATCTTAAAAGAGAACATATGTGTTGAATATTTCATTGTGCCTTACATGGTTTGTTTGGCTGCTTCTGGTGGCTCTTTATCTGCATAAGTAATGATAAAAAGATCTCTAAAAATGAGAACCACTAAGTATAGAATTGTGGCAGGAAAATAAAATAATAGAGTGTTTAGGGGTTTTTTTATCCTTGCCTCTAGGAAGTTTCTTCTCAGAGATAGACAGCTAAAGGTGGGCACATACCCTAAGGTGTGGAGGTGTTTATGGAATCTCTAGTGTTGTGCCACTGTGTAAATAACCTCAAACCTGGTGCACACAAAAGGAGGAAATGGGTAGAGAGATTTATCCTAGGTCTGGGGTTATTTTTTGTTCTTCACTATAAAGGAGATACTGCATTGAATGCTGTGCTGATTTGAAGTTCACTCATTTTTCCACCCACACTGTAATAAAGTAATTAGTAGATTCTCATCCTGCTCAGAGAGAGTGAGGACAAAGCTCTACTTGCTGCTGCTTCCTTTTAAGTCAGTCACAGTCGTTGATGTTATTTACTTCATTATGCATCTCAGCTCCTAGCATAAAGAATAAAAATCAGGGATATTTGTAAGAAACATAGGGGATTTGAGTACAGCCTTATAAAAGTTAACTTTTTTTTTAAAGAAATTGAGGTTTCCTGAAGCAATTGATTCATGTCTGTGCTAAAGAGGGAAACCTGAAGACGTAAAAGAGGTTAGCTAAGAGGTTTAAAGGGAATCTGAGCTGTGGAGCAGTCCCTATTCCAGTTTGCTTTGGGTGACGCAAGGACATAACTTGCAAGGTATCAGTGCAACAGCGAGGCTATTGTTTTCTGGTCCACAGAGACCAAATTATTTCATCTTATTAAGCATACAGTTTACTTTCAATGGTGAAGGAGAGCTCTTTACTTGTATCTCAATTGTTTTCCAACACCCTGGTCTCCAAAAAAAATAGATAGTTACTGAAGAACTGTTCATGAGACAGAAAACAATGGAGAGGCTTTTCCCAGACTAAGAGGTTTGACCTGCTTATTGATGGCAGCCTTCCAAGGTAGCAGCACTGGTGTAAACCCTTAATGAAGACAGGAAAATGCACTCAGCCATGAATTATGCTGGTAAAACTTGTCTCCCTTACGACCACTGGGCTTGGAAGGAGACACCGTCCTTTTAGAAGGCCTGTGCTGCAATCGCCACAAGGAAGGCAGGCAACTGCAGCGGTAGCAGGGCTGGATCCTCACCACAGATACAAGATTTTTGGTGATACTACGGCAGTGGCAATAATCAGATTTTGGTTGGTGTGCTCTGGCAATGATAATACTGAGCTCTTTCTTAATCTCAGAGCAGTGTTGAGAGAGACTTGTTGCTGGAGGACCACCCCCACCACCAGCAAACTTTGACTGGCCTTGGGGCATCTGCTTTCAGGTGACCTTAGCATTGTGTTTCTAAACTGGGAGTTCACAGCAGCTCCCCTGTGACAACAGTGTCGATGAGGTTTTACTGGAGGAGAGAGGGAAAGGTAAGTTAGGAAGGTGGAGGAAATTTAGGCCACGGAAATGGTGCCAAGGGAAGTACTAGGATGCATTCAGCTGGAGTGAGCCCTGTGTTTTTTATGGTTAGTGTCAGCTGCTAGTGGCATGCGAGAAGTTTGGCAGCTCTGTGGTAGATAACAGCAGTTTGTTGGGTTTATATTGTGGGTGGGCAAGTTGGTTTTCTCATGGAGGCATCTACAGTGTTGTAGTGCAACGCAGCGTTCCTGTCCCCACCTATTGCACAGGCAGTGACTTGTTAGATAGCTCTGTTTTTTAAAAGGAGTTAAGAAAAAAATGTATTTGCTAATCTTATTGTAAAGAGAAAAGGGGAACTTTTTTGTCTGGGATTGATGGCTGCTCCCTGGCCTGTGTAGAGGGATGGCTGACAGGCTGATGTGAATGGGATAGATGAGAGTCCTGGTGATCTGCTTCCAAGCTGCATGTGTTGGCAATCACAGCAGGCAAGCTGGTCTATATAACACTACTATCAAAAAAACCCAACAAGGCAGTTGTTTGAGATAAAAAGCAACAACTAGCTCTTCTTTCTTGCTCTTTTTACTTGTCCATTTGTAGGGAAGTTGCTATTCCAGTAATTTGTGTAAGTGGTCTAAGTTAGGTTGAAGAAAATGTATATAATTTGGGGCATTTAAGTGTTACCTGTATATTACCAGTTTTAAACTACTGTATTTATACAGACATAAAAAGATTCTTGCCAGTGTGTCTTTCATGTTCAATAAAATTTCAACATGGAGGGCTCCTTCCATGAGGTGTCAAGATCATATTTCCCTTTTGTGAAAGTGCAAAAATGCATATGCTGACAATAACCCACATCCCTCATGCAACCAAAAGTCTCTCTGACAAAAGCTTTTGCTCTTTCGTGCCTCAACACCACTGTGCTTTTTTTTTTTTTTTTAATTCAAAAGCATTTCCCTGAAGAAGCATACACCTTCCTCACCGGTTTCTTATTTTAGTGCTGAGCTCGCAAGTGGGGCACTGGGAATTTGGCATAGCTTGGTTTTATACAGTGTCTAACACAGTACCTGTGTTTTGAACATGCTTGAACACTTGCTTTTAATACTTTCTTTATCTTGATGTCTTTACTGTGTAATTTACTTTTCTGTGTTCAACTTGGTTAGCCTTTCTTTTTTACTCTTCCCTCCTGGTCTTGACTTTTTTAATTCTCAGAGCAGCAAGTGCCCCGCAGGTGATGCAGTTAATTTTGCTCCTTTTATAGCATGTGCATGAGACTAGGTTCAATATAAAATTACAATGATGGTCTTTTTTGACCACTAGTTTGTTATAGCTAACCTAATCCGTTTGCAGAGAGTCACTTGAGCATATTTTCAGAGGGATACCAAAGGGTTTTACTCGGCCTACAATTATTTTTTGTAGCAAGTGAGATTCAATGACAGAGGAGGTTTTTGGTTTGGTTTTGTTTTGCTGCTACAGCAGGAACAAACTGTACAAGAAAAGGTCCATAAACAAAATAAAGGAATAAATAGATAAATAGAATGTAGTTACACCTAGCCCATGAACCTGAATGTTTCCTGTCGATTGGAGATCACAAGACATAAAAAAAAAGGACTGGAGGCACTTTTATTCTTTGCTTTTATGATTTACGTCAAAGTGAAATCATAAACATCTTTACTTTGCAACTTTTGTACTTGCTATGGTGATAATGTGTTTCCACTAGGACAACGATGGCAAGAGATACCTGAATTAAGGACTGATCTTCTTATATGCTATGATTACTCAGATAACCCTTTATACTGGAACAGACTCCCTTCAAATGACTAGCTTCCATGAAGTGTCCAGACTAGACTAGTCCTGCTGTGCTGCTGACCAAAGTTTACGGTCAGTTCTGGGTCAATATTTAGGCACAGACGTATTTTAATACAGGCCATGACTATTCTGACAGAAAAAAATTAATAAAAGATAAAAATGACATTGACTGTTTAGGTTATCTTCCAGTGAGTAAGTGTATTTTATCAGAAGAGCAGTTGCCTTTAAGAGACAATGCAGGAAGCGGAGAAAATGGCTTTTTTTAATTATCTTTTTTGTGCCTTTGAAGGTGACATTTTTGAAAAGCAGTCTGGTTTCCACTTGGGAATAGCATTGCAAGTTGGGATGGGAGGATTGGAGTTTGCACAATAAGCAGAATTTATGTTTGGGTTTTGAGATCTCCAACTAGTACGGCTGTGCGGAAAGAAGAATATTTTGTTCGTTGCAAATATTGATCTGTATAACAAATATTTGGTTGATGTAAAATTTTTAAAGGCTGAAAATATGAGAAAATTGTGACCTGGGATGCAGATTGAGTTTCAAATAATTAATCCTCAGCTAGTCCCGTCATTTCATGCTTGAAAAGAAATGTGGAAAGGAATTGGGCTATCATGAAGCAAAAGGGTTTCTGCTCAACTTTGAAGTTTTGTATTTGCATTGTGAATGAAGCCAGATAAAAGTGCAAAAAGTGATGTTATTTGTAACCATAAATTTATGATTGACTTAGGAGGCATCTAAAAAGTAAGAGTGACTTGAAAGACTACAAAAAGCAGTGCCATGATGCATCTAAAAAGTTGTGTTGACACTGGAAGAAAATTAAGGGAAAGAAACAGCTCCCAAGGTGTCTGCAAGATACGGGGAATCCCTGGTATGGGTTGAGATTTTAACTAGACCAGAACCAGCTTTCAGAAGATTAAAGTGAGAGAGATGCCCACAATGTTGTATCAAAGAGGCTGCTGGCTGTGGCAGGGGGTTGGGTGGTGTGTCTGTGTGTTTTCAGAGGTTTTGGGTGGGAGGTGGGAGGTGTGACAAGAGCTGGTCTCGTTTTACAAGTAACTATCCTCTCAATCTCTTTCTTCATCACAAGGATGTCTTGCAGAATTGCTTTCCTCATTTCATTTCATGATCCTGGTTTTTCTTTCAACTTCTGTGCTCAGTCCCTTCCCGTGTTGTAGTCATTTAAATGAATTACAGACATAAAAACTTTCTCCTGGGGGGAAGTAATTGATATGGGGCTTGATCCACTGAAGTCAGTGGAAAGATGCCCTGTGGCTCTGATGGAAGTCTATCTGTCTATCGCACAGGTGATAGACATTTATGGAGAGGCTTTTGAGGTGCTTACAGTCAGGATATTGTGGTTGGTCACCAAGCAGTAATGGAGGTAAAGGAAGAAAAGACAGTGAAGTTTCTTATTACACACTGGGAGGGACAGATAGAAATACATTTTATCTTGTGTCAGGCCAGAAGCCCTTCTGCTGTCAAAAATGTAGTGGTGTCTTTTCTACCAAATATGACAGAATTTGCATAAACCTGGAGTTGCCAGCTACTACCTGAGAAGAAATATGCTTATCCCCCAGTCTAAGAAAGAGGATGCTGGATCTCACAGTGGCACATGCAGTTTTTCCCGACTGTTCAGAATAGCAAGCCCAAGTTGTATTTAGTCGGACTGAAGGCTGCAGACAAGCAAAGCGTAAGGATGTGAGAAGTACCCTGCCACTGAGGGCAGCGGTACTCTTGTCTCCAGTGGTAGCAGTAGGATGTGCTATTTAGTGTGAGCTGTGGACCCAGCCACTTCCTTCTGTTCCTCTTAACTCCATCCGCATCCACAACTGGTTCATTAGGGTTGTGTGTTCGTAGGCACATACCTGCCTGCTCTCTTTATTACCTATTTATGGAGCTGCTGTCTGCAAGTCCCTCTGATTGCTTTCTGAGCCTGTTGATGCAGTCTGGCTTTAATTTGGCTGCTGCTGCAGGCCGCACCAGTGATCCTGGAGAGATATCAGCGATGCCTTTGAGTCCTCCTGCCTGAATGTACCTGCCAGTAACATATTCAGCATCACATAGGCATGTTTTAGATTGTTTTACTTTATATTAATCTGCATTGAAGCTTGCCTGCCATCATATTGCCCCCTCTGTCTTGACAATTAGTAGCAAAAGAAATTGACTGATCATACAAGGCTTTTTTGTAGGCAGGTGAGTGGCATTTAAAAGCCAGAAAGGAGAAGCTGACACAAATTCAAAGGTGAGCACAGTTACTCAGGGTTTTAATGTGCTGACCAAATGGGATGAGTGCAAGAAGGAAGCTCAGCAGATGGTGGTACATGTCTCTTGCCTGAAAAGTGTTTGCACAAGGGAGCTGTTGCTGCAAGGTGTTCACACCTCCAGTACAGACAGGGTCACTTAGTGTTGCTCAGAGTTGGTTTCACGGGATAATTGTTGAAGTAACAAACCTAAAAGCGGCAAGAAGTTGGCTCTGTGCATCAGGGTAGTTAAAATTACAAATGAGTTATTACCCTCAACCTCAGGGTAGCTGCTGATCAGATTGCACAAAAATGAGCACAGGATTTTCTTCTTACATCTCCATGAGCCAGTTTGTTTAGGAAAGTCTGCTGTCTTTCCACTCTCTCTGATCCTCTCTTCTTTTAATACAGCAGGTTGCCTTGCAGTGATTCAAATGTGGTAATACAGGTCTCAGTAGTAGTCTTGCATTACAATCTGCCATGCTGGGGACCTGTTAGGACATGATTTGATCTTGCCTATCATGAAGAGACTAAGTTGCCTTGTTACCATGTTAACAGCCTGTAACTTCACAGGGCTGTAGCTCGGTATCTGGGGGTGTCACGTGGGCTCATCCTGCCTATGCAGACAACAGATGGCTACAGCATGAGAGAGGAAGACTCATGTTATGACATGATCCCCTCACAGAACAAAAGTCGGCAGAAAGGGCTCTGAAAGTGCTCACCTCTGACAGTTCTCACGGCAGAATGAAACTGAAATGTTCTACTTGAGTCAATTGAAGGCTTACTTTATACTCAGCGAGATCCTAATGCAGCTCAGCTGGTCGATGGGATGAGGAGGCAGGCATTTTTAAAGCCGCTCAGATGAGCACTGGCACAGCACGTAGGATGGGTAGGACCTTGGTGGAAGGTAGATGTTCTTAGCAGCTGGCACTGGGCTGATCAGAGTGGTTCAACCTGCCCCAGCAGACAGAGCCTTGGGCCATGGTTGGATAACACAAAGCACTTCTTGGCCACACTGGCTCAACCTGTTCCCAACTGTTCATCCCTGCAGCTGTAGCTGACCCAGCTGCCCAAAAAAATTAAAAGGGCAAGGAGAGGGACTGGCAGTCGTGAGATCAGTTCCCGGATCTGGCTGGCGGTACAGCCCTAAAAGAGCACATTGATGCAGCTGGGGTGTGGAGCTGGCAGCATCTCCTGGGAGGTGCAGGGGATAGATGCTGTTGAAGTTGGCTTTGCTGTCAGATGCTTTGTGTCTTCGAATTACAGCTTTGGACAGCAATATCCTGGTGAGCCCATATCCTATAGTGTACACTGTTATAAGTTATCACATGCACTTTATAGCACAGCTTAGCATTTATAACTGGCTTTATCAAGTGGTGTTTAATCATGGTCCAAAATCATTCAACAGCTTTGCACTTGTGGTCTCCCGCTATTGGCCAAGAAAAATGGATTTCCAAGTCTGTGGAAGTAAATTAACTATTTGAAACTGTGGCTTAGTTTAAAATGTGGTGATTTCTTTTTTTGTGCTGGCTTTAAAAAGTAGGTAGGTAGCATGCTCAGGGTTCACATGCAGAGTCCTTGTGAGGACCGTCCTTGGACGTGAATAATCATCTGGATTTCACTGTACAGCAGAAGGAAAGGGAATGAATGGTGTTTGGTCAGCCATAAATGAAGAAAAGCTTTAAGATGAGGTGTAAGACAGGAAGTGCAGTTCAATAGAGTGTCACTGGGAACAAGTTTATAAGGGTTTCTTTTGGTCTTGTTTTAAACCAAAACAATAACAGGATGGTGATTTTGAATAGGATTCAGAGATGAGGAGGCTGTGTAAGTGGTGGGGCTTGCACAGATCCCTGCTGCATGGAGAGGAAAGGAATGGTCTAAAGCACCTGAAGCAAACTGAGGACATCTTCCCTGGCTCACAGTAGTCAGACCAGGGGAGAACTGTACTGGCAGAGAGGCTTACAAGAAAACTGTGGAGCGACTTGATGAACTGCCCACTTTCATCGTATTAAAGCAGCCCTGACTTTCTCTCCTTTGGGCTTTCTGAATGTTCCCTTCTTGCAACAAAATACAGCTAACAGAGAAGAGATGTGGGATGGGAATGGGGTAAGGGATTATCTCTTACGTAATAGAGAAAAAGACTTTGCTAAGGAAAGATCCCTTTCGTAAAGAGGCTTGCCTCTAGTGTGAGAGGATCGAACACAACTGCTCTGTGCTAAATGGGCAAATATTTGCAAAGTAAGTATACTCGACAGTGAGCTTTCCAATTGGCATTTAGTAGAATTCATCTTTGCTCTAGATATCTGCCACTCTGTGATCCCTCCAGAAATCATATGAGCTCTGGGTATAGTGGGGGACTTTTTCCAAACTGTTCTAGCTGTTTTTACCTCTGAACTACATTTGTGGGTATTTCCTAGAGGACAAGGGGCTTAAAACTGTTTTTTCAGTGTCAGGCAAAGTTTAACAGCTGCTTCAGAGCCGCAGCTCAGGGTAAAGCAAGAGCTGCTTGCCACTGGGGCTTGGCCCAAGTGCTGGAGCTGTTGTATGGAGGATACTGAGGAGATGGTGTATAGCTTCCTTATTGTATTGTCAGCTCTACATCAGACTGCCTTTCTGCTGAACGGTGGAAATCACCATATTAATAATAAAGAAATAAATTCATATTTCACCATAAGCTGAAAGTGTGGGGTTCCTCCCTGCCCCCCACTCCCTTCAGTGCAGATTTCTCCTTGGTAGGTGCAGTCAGAGCTAGTCCTGAAAACTTTTCTTTGTGACTTCAGCTGCTCTCTTGGAGGTACTGGGGAATCATACATTGTATCAAAGGCAAAAAGTGTTTTTTTCTCAGAACTGGTTTTCTCCTTTTCCCCCAGATATATTCAGTTCCATTTACTGTAAATAGTCCTTTTCTGTCTTGAATGTTTTCATGTCAAAAGGCATGCAGGTACGACCGAAGTTCTCTCAGCTGTGGGCTGATTAAATATTTAACTTCTGTGTGTGCATGTGATGTAATGAAGGTGGCTAAATTTTAGTGTTTAGAGTGTTTACAATAAAAATGGACAAAGATAACGCCCAAAAATTTGCAAGTTGACTCTGCAGGTCAAAAAGATGTTTTCCAGTTCGTGGGTGGAAGTAGAAGCAGTGTTCTGTGAGTGGGTCCAGAAAATGCCAAATTTGCTAGAACTGCTACCACCTAGTGGTGGCTGCCTCCATTGTAAAATATAAGAATAGCTGGAGTTATTTCAGTTAATGTAGGGAAAATATTATATCATCAGCTCATCTGACTGATAATGCCAACTGTTTGTACAATATCCATTTCCAGTGCTCTGTCTGCTCCAGTTTTGAGGATTATTTATGTGATGTGTTTCCTAACACTTCTCTTGGGATGTCAGGAATGTTTGTCAATAAACACTTGCTTTAGCCACAAAATAGTTTTCATTACACCCTGTTTAATCTAATAACTCCTTAGTGTCTTAGGCTCTACTGCCTATTCCAGTGTATTTCCACAAAAACAGAAAACCAAGGGAAAAAAAGAGTCAAACCAGCAATCTCCCCACCTTGATCTGTGTCTGCCCTTTAGCTGAAATTTTCCACATTTGGCATCTCTCTTCATCATTTGGTTTGTGTATGCAGGAAAGCGGTTTCCTCCTCTTTCTTTTTCTTGCCACCTATAAAAGATTAAGCAGATTCTTCTGACTGGGCTGACCAAAGACTGCAACTTGAATTGTAAATACACTTTAGCAAAACAGTCTTTTCTTTCCACGGTTTGAAGGAAAAATGATTTTGGCTACAACTATATAGTGGTTTCTTTCATGCAAGCGGAAAAGCTTTTGGATTCTCAGATTGAGTCCTTGAGGTTTTGCTTATGAATACATCTCATGAGAAGTTCTTTTTTCCCAGGAGCTGATGAGGCAGCAGCTGAGTTACCAGTGATTGTTTTGTGTTGCCTTCTTCCGTACATGCTTACCTCCTAGCTCTTCTTCTCTCTCTTCCTTACCTTGTGCATCTTTTTTGACTCTGCTGTCAGAGTTGACATCATCAAATAGTGTCACCTTCTTATTGTCATTTTGAAGGAGTGACACAAACTGGTTGTCCATGACAAGGTAACGTATTCTGCTCCCACAGTTGCTGAAGAAGTGGTGGTAGGTGGGAGCCTTGGCAAGTGGACTTCTCCACTCTTGTCCTCTTGATTCACCAAGTGTAAATATGTGTGGGTAACAAATGGACCAGAAAGCATTTTACAGCCTTAATAAGTGAAAGATGTGAAAGGGCCGAAAGAAACGGCAGGCCTTTCGCATGCATCCTGTTTCCTTCACTGGCTGGAATCAAGTGGCTGCTCTGCAACATAAATCAGCAACATTCTGGATATGATATTCCATCTGAGAGGAGCTTGGCCTCGTTGAGGGGATGTTTGCCCAGATCTGAAGGCTCAGTCAAAATCCTCCTCCTTGTGTAAGATACAAGCCTGCTGGAGTTCTACGACCAGTAGGGTTTCTGTTGCTGCAGATAGGCATGTAAGTGGGAAAAAAACTTAGTGTAGGCCAGGCCTAACCTCTGCTGGTGGGGATGAAGCAGCTGCCAGTGCAGGACTACCCTTGCAGCTATCCTTTGCACTGCAGGAGGAATCCCACACCAGACTTGACACAGTTGTCTTCACAACTGTTTACCACACACCCTCACAGCTCCCCCCCTGCTGCTATTCCAGTCCATTGGAAGAGAGCTGGGCTGATTCTCACCCATCCCCAGACAACCAAGATTTGTGCAGAGCAGCTCACTTTTTCACCAGCTGCAAAATTAACTGCATGGGTTGGGGATAACTACAGAGCAGCTCAGCTAGTGAGGAACTACCACTTTACATGAAGCACATGCATGAAGTTTCATAAGGGGCCTGTGACACTCCTTGACAAAGCAGACAGCACGTCTGGTTTGTGCAGGTAAGAAGGAAGAGTGCTCCCCCAAGCACGAACGCGTCAACATGTTCCTGGCTACATCGCTACCTGAGTTTTGAATGTCTTCCTTCAGGGGCACTGGGCCAGCTTCAGAAGAGAAAACCTGTGTACATCTGTGTTCCCAGGATCTGCAGTGGTCTGTGCCCTTTGTGAAGGCACATTGTTTAAACTTAAGAGTTTGTTTTTCTTGATGTCAACTTCATCTGTTTGCCTGTGCTAGTAAGGCAGCATCACTTACCTGTGGACCACCTATCCCTTGAAGCATTATCTCTTGTGCAGAAAAATGCAGTTGCAGGCCAGCCATGGGGAGGGGTCCAGGGCACAGAGGAGAGGAAAGAAGGAGACAGAGTTCGAGTACAGTTCACTGAAGAATGAGTATACTATAAGAAAAATAATATATTTTTGGAAATACTGGAAGCAGAAGAAGAAAAAGGGAAAAATTGGAAAATCATGCATAATGTATGACATGTTGAATGTAAAAGTTGGGACTTTTGTATTGAGAGTTTTAAGACGTACTGGTTTTGGCTTGCACTTACTTGAGTGATTCCACTGGATATTCTCACTCACTTTGCTCATGATATTTCCTTTTGAAAAACCAGGAAAAAACTTACTCTTCATCCATTGTCTTCCGTTTGGTCAGTAAAGAGTTACAGAATATCTCTCTGGGTACAATAAAAGAGGAGCTTTCTCTCATCTCAGTTTCCTTGTGCTGTTCACTGATCTCCATCCTAACAGAGCTCACTGGTTTCCTGCCCCACTCCCTAATGAAGCCCCTCTGTGCTGTGCTTGGAGCCTTTCTTTGGCCTAACACACATCCCGTCAGGGGAGCATTTCCTGACCTTGGGGGGATGAGACAGGGCAGCCCATATCTGCCAGGAGGTGCCCCTCACTTTGCTGAGGGGGAGTAGTGGTGGCAAGGGTATAGCACCTGGTTTAGGTGCTTTCTGTTGGTGTCACTTCAAGGTCTTCATGCCTCAGATCCACTTTGCTGTCCTATTTTTGTCTCTGTCCATCTTCCACTGGCAACCAAAGGCAGCTGAGGAGGAAACTCCTGTTACCTGTTGTTTCCCTTCCCTCCTGCCCCTAACCTGAAGGGAGCATGATTAGAGGATCACTTTAGTGCAACATAAACCTGTGCTCTGGTGAAAAAGACCCTGTATGAACATTTAGGGCTATGCAAGGGCTGGGCTGGGAGTGAATAGCCAAGGAAAGACAAAGACCCTTCCCGCAGCAGCAGGGAGTCACATCTTTTGCCTTTAATCCTTCCTTTCATCTCTGCTCCTGGGCCAAAGTGAGACACTGCTGGTGAGAGCCAGATGTGCTTGTGGAAGAAGACAGCAGGCAGGAACCCATGGCCATGCTTCCTTTTTAAACATCTTCCCTGTGTTGATATGGCCTGGGTTTGGCTTCTGGGCTCACTCCCTTGCCTGTACTGGCAGCTGTGAGACCTGGCTACCTGCATGTAACCAGGAGCACCACGCATGGGCCTGGCTTCTCAGTCATGCCTAGTTCTCATTTCTCTGGGTCGTGGAGCAGTACTTCCCCTTAATTATTATGCATTGGCATTTCAGCTTGATTTTTAGAAGTGACCTCTTTTTTTTTTTTTAATAATAGCTAATTTTTTTTCTTTTTTTGCTTTAATATAGCCAAGAGATAATCAGCAAGTCAAAACACAGAATTCAAATGGAGATTCATAGGGCACTTGTAGGTGACCTCTGTTTTCAGATGCCCCCATCCTCAAATTCTCTAGCATTATACACAGATTATGGCTTGCTTGCCTGTTTTAATGGGCAGATAATTAGATGAGCAATGAACTTTGTGGAAGGCTTTTGTGTAATCCACTGTCTGTGTAAACGGATCTGTTTTGATTAAAAGGTGAGATTATTTTTTTTGACAGGCCACTTCTCCCCCCTCTACCCCCCATGAAAAAGCATATCAACGATTATGCACTATTAAGTGATTGTTCACTATCACTGGAAACGCTGCTGCGCTTTGACATTTGTTTAATGGCCATTTATTTTCACTAGTGCGAGGAGATGGGGTCAGTGCAAGTCATGTTGCAAGATTAGATTCGTACTAATAAGTACCTGAGAACTATCTTCTTATCTTCTGTCCTTACTCTTTGCTTATGAAAAAAACCCTGTGATAGGAAATCTAGGCGATTTGGAGACAAGCACATGTTGTACTTTTTCAAACAAAGAACTTAAACTGCTCTTCTAAAGTTTCTAAATCCCTGTAGTTACTCAGCAGCTCTCGGGCTTGCAGATGAATGTTGAAATGTCTGTTAGATTGTGGGCTTCCTTGGCTGCATGCTGTCAACAAGAAGGAGGTGGGCTGGAAGAGTTAAAGCAAAGGGAAGTTTCAGCTTTCAGAAAGCACAACTTGCAAAGTTCGTGTCCTGGAACAGTTGCTGGAAAGTGGCACTGGGAATGCGGTTACTTGCCATGCATCATCATCAGCTTTGGCCTCCAGAGCCAATCAGTTTATTTCCTATTTACAAGTACACTATTTATGTAGAGCTTGGAGGGGGTACAGCTCCAGCCCTCTGTCCTCCTGAAGCACCTTATCTGTTTTAATTTTTTGGACATTTGTTATGTCTTCAGCAACATTAATGCTACAGACCAGTAAGGAAGCAGAGGACATCATTAAGGATCACCTCTTAAGTGATTTTTGCCTTCTTGTTGGGGTAATTGTGAAACAGCAAAGGGTGCTGCCTGTTACTGCCCCTTGGCTTTGTGTTTTGGTTGCAAGTGGCATATCAGAGACCCAGGTGTGGATGAACTTCTGCATCTTTTGCTTTTATGGTGTATACCCAAGGTTTTAAACAACTTCTGTGTTACTGCCTGCACTAACCTCTAGCATTTAATTGTACCAGTTGGTTGTATGAGGCCTTTACATTCCCTATGAAAAGCATTTCCTGCTACACATAAATTAGTTTGATTAATATGTGGGTGTATATTACTTTGATCTATGTCCATATTTTTCATACACAAGTTTATTAGTAATATATCCATGTGTCTCAGGAACAGTATTTGTGGTAGTAGTGACCTCAGCTCTTCTTTGATGTCTCAGTATTTTGTGTTCTCTGGTAAAAGTGATTATATTTTAAAATGATTTCAAGAAACTGCCAAGATTGTGGGTGTATTTTGGAAAAGAAAGTATTTTGTTACAGATTTTGTATCATCATGTTAATTGGGTTCTGTGATGTTTTGATCTCTTTTCAGCTTTAAGTTACTGACCTGGGTCACAGATAAGAGAAACATATGTTTGGGTGCTTGATCAGAAGCAATGCTTGTGGGTCCATGTGAGGCCTTTCTGCTGGTAGTTGGGAATTATCAGAGAGCATCCCGCTGAAAGTTTCTCTCTGTTTACTTGCAGACAGCCAGGCTGATGCAGAGACGCTAGCTACAGGAAACAAAGTCTTGAACCTGACCTACTGCGAGAAGGAGCAGTCAGAGGAAATGACAGAGCTACCAGAGAGTGAGTGCGGCCCCAAGGAGGAGCAAAAGGCTGACTCCCTTCTGGCAGAAGAGGATGCTGAAGAAAAAGTGGATGGATATGAAGAGGGCCCTGAGGAAGATTCTGTAAGTAACAAAAGTCTTGACCTCAATTTTGCCAGCAAATTAATGGACTTCAAGCTGGCAGAGAGTGACCAGGGCGCAGGCAGCAGTTCTCAGACTGAAAGGAAACATGCCTGTGACATTTGTGGCAAAACCTTCAAGTTTGCTGGCACTCTTAGCCGTCACAAAAAGGCCCACATTCGTGAGGACAGAAAGGATGAAAGGAGCAGTGAGGATGAAAGCAAAAGCATTCAGGATGATGCAGGAGCTCCCTCGATGCAGGACTCTGGTCTTGAGCAGGAAGAGTCTCCGTTGGACTTGAAGGTAGTGGAGTCTCCTGTGGACTGTGAGGCAACAGGAAAGGAGAATGAAGAGAGCGAAAGCATCTCTGAGGGGGAAGGCACAGAGAGAAAGTCCACTGAGAAGAGCAGTGATGACAAAAAACCAAAGACTGATGGGGCTAAGAGTACTGCAAAAGCAGACAAAAGAAAGAAAGTCTGTACTGTGTGCAACAAGCGTTTCTGGTCTCTGCAAGATCTGACGCGACATATGCGGTCTCATACAGGTAAGAGGAGGCTTGAGAGCAGAGCAGAACGTGAGCAAGTCTGCCACCAGACTGAGGCATCTGCTCTGTAGGTGCACGGTGGCTGCTAGCACTTGAGGTTGGAGATGCTGCTTTTAGTCCTATAGGTATCTGCAAGGTGTCTTCTCTGCCCCAATCCCCCATGCTGCATACAAAGCCTATGGAGAGAGCAGGAATTGCCACCACTGTCTTATTTTCTATTCCCAAACTTTTTCCCCATGCTTGCTTGCAGAGTTTAGAGGTGAGGGCAAGCATGGAGATGCCTGGGAAGTTGTTCTGTCCAGCTTCTGACTCCCTTCTTACCATGCCATGTGTATATGGCTTTACCTCTTCCCAGTATTTTGATAAGCAGTGGAGAAACGTGTGAGTATGTGATAAGACTTGATCTCAGAGTGGAAGTTTAGAGAGAGGGAGATAGCCTGGTTTTGTCTGATTATCTGAGCCTAATATGGGTAACGTGCTGGTGATCTGTGTGACCTGCTGCTTGGGTGAAAGGCAAAGCTACAGTGGGCACTTGGGCAGGGAAGGTGGAACGCAGGTAGTAAAACGTTTGTCTGATGACTTGACAGGGCAGTGGGATTGCTTTTTGTGATACACAGATTGCAGCAGTGCCTTGCAAATGAGGTGAAGCTATGAGCCAGCTCAAAGGTGAATTAATCATTCATCCTTATTAATGCATCCTTATTAGTTATGTATTTTACCTGCTGGCAAGCTGCTCTGACGTGGGAAAACTCATGTAGTTTGACATTTTGTATCTTTTGAAGGTGTTCTCTGCTGAAGACAGATTTTGAGATTAACAAAATATTTGTTCTGTAATTGATAGGGATTTTTAGTAAACTGCACCAAAGAGTAGAGCCTGAACTAGACTGCAGCCCTTCTAAATCATAAATATTGACCAATTGAGTGCAAAATTGATCTGTTTTCTTCTGGCATTGAGCCACAAGTAAAACAGGGGACAGGTCCTATTCTTGTGCCTATTTTCATACTAGTGCAGAAGCTTTGGGAAATGTTAATATCTAAACTACTGAGCTTTACCCCCAGATGATGTGTGTCCGTGGAGATTCCCATACTCTCTGTTTTAATTGTTTTCATTGCATGCTGAGTTACGTGGGCCTTGTCAGGATGTTTCTTTCTTATTTGACACTGAAGGATGTTTTAGCATAGAATAGATGCGCAATAGGAACCTGAGACAGTGCTTTCTTCAAATTTAATAAATGTAAATACCACCAACCCCCACTATCAGATCAACGTATTTTCAGCCAAGGATTTTGCACCAATATTGTGGGTTGACTCTCCTCCTTCTCTCCTTCCCCCTTGTTCAGGTTGCACATTGCTTATACTTCAGTTTAAGTGTATGGGTTTTTTAAAGATAACTGTAAGGTTTTGGAGTTTCCTTATTCAGAAGACACGCTGAAGTGTGCAAGAAACCTCTGCCTTCCTACCGCATGCCAGTTGGGCTGGAAATTTTTTTCCACTCTCTCAGCGCATGCTGCTTCCCAGCAAGTAGCTGTGAGATGCTCTGGTGCTGCTGGCCCAAGCGCAGGGTGAGCCGCAGTGCTGCATCAGCCACACTCAAGTGCCAGATGGGCAAAGGCTTTTGGCTGAAAATGCTCTGGGAGAGCTCTACCCTCTCTTGATAGCAGGTGCCTGAGCAGAGCACTGGAGAGAAGCATTTCTAAGGAGTATCAGGCTTCCCAGGGACAACACAACGTACTTGCACATTTAAGCCATTCTCCTCAAGTTTGTACTGGGTTTTCTTTTAGTGATCCCAAGCATTATTACAAGTGAGTAATGAGCCATAGGTGCCCTGTTCTAATCCTCATTGGCCCAAGATGGTGTCTTGAGGGAATTGCAGCACTGAAAACTCTTTAAGAGGTGCAGTTGGAAAGAGCGGATGGGTTAGGGAGTTGGATTTGGAAAGGAAAGGATGGGACCTTCAGTTAGGGCAGGCAGCAGTCTGAGGCACTATGTTTGGTTGGGACTTCAGGCAAATTTTGTCTATGGGGCTGTGGCCACTTTGTTTTCCAATGAGTTCATGCTTAGGAAAGTATTCAAGCATCTGAGGTGCAAAAAGCAGCTCTGAGATCGCAGCAATCTACCTGATTACGGCAGAGAATGCCTGCAGATGCTCTGCAGCTTAAGATTGCAAAATAAGAGGAAGAATTTTGTCCTGCAAGTAGCATTTCTGGAATGTCTGAGAAGAGGTTTTTTAGGGGTTTCACATGTCACAGCTGTCCTAAAGCATTAGTGGGCTGAGGAACACCAGCAGCTCTGTAAATAACATCCCGAGGCAGGCATTTTTCACTTGGTCAGTAAATTTTGACCACCTCTACCAGGCACATCCCATATCTCACAAATGCCTGACTAATCTAGGTCCTTTAGCTGTTCTGTGTCCACTTTGGAACATGGTGGTACTGTCTTCTGCTTCACAGAAAGAGGAGGGGCTGTTGTGGCAAGGGTAATTCCTGACAGCCTGTCTTCAGCGTCGGTGATTAACTTGTGCATTTCATCTTCACCCATCTGTCAGCATCTAAGAGAGAGGGAGATGATTTCTCATGTGCTGTTGACCACAGTTATGTGGGCTGTATCCTCATCCTTCCATCCAGAGATTGACTGAAAACTTCTTCCAGAAAAGTTGCACACTAAATTCAACAGGATGCTAATGAGCACCTGGTGCTTATAGTCTTCCTCCCTCCTTAGTTCAGGGCCTTGCCAAGCTTGTAGCTGTCTCAAGACACGTAGTTTTGATTTTTCTTTTGTGCCATAAGCAATGTATCTGTATTCCTGCGTGCACTCCATCAGCTAGCTTGCTAGAACAGAAGCAAAATATCAGCATAAATGTGACATCCATGTTTGATATGGGTACTAAATTTACAAAGAGCAAATTGTTTTACACTGCTTGAAACAAGAAGGAGATGCATTTGTGACCTTACAGCTGATTTTGTCTTTTAATTCTCTTCTAGGTGAGAGACCTTACAAGTGTCAAACCTGTGAACGGACCTTCACTCTGAAGCACAGCCTGGTTCGTCACCAGCGCATACACCAGAAAGTCAAAAATGCCCGAAACCACGGGAAGGAGAGTGACAAGGAGGAGACCCAGTCGAGGTGTGGAGAAGACAGTGAAAATGAGTCCAATCACAGTGGCGCCAACCCCATCTCAGAAAACGAGTGCGACTCCGCGGGGGCTGTCGGTAGCCATACACCCCTCATGGGAAGCCGAAATGAGTCCCTGCCCAGCATGGTCATGGATTCCCCCTGCGGAGAGGAGAGGAGCAACACCTGCCTCATGGAGCCCACCAAGAGCGCACAGAAACAGACCGCAAAAGACCAGGAACCTCGGGGTGGCTCCGAGCATGAGAGGCCCTCAGGTTTCATTCAAGACTTACTGGAGATGCACAACACACCATCTCCCATGAATCACATCCTTGCCCCTGCAGACAGTGCACCTCAGCTCTTGGGGGTTGAATGACTTGCTAGGAGGTTGGACCCATCCCAGCAGGCAAACTGAAGCCAGCAGAGCAAGGTGTCTGGAGTCTCGTTTTGGAAGAGCGACCTACAGCTATGGGGAGAGTATGGCAGACTGGACGTGGTGCCATATGCCTTTCAGTATAATAATGCAAGAGACTACAGTATATACTGATTTGAGTGCCTTACTACTTTATTAGATCTTTTGGTATTATAGATTTTTTCAAAAATGATTTTAATATTTTAAAGAATTATTTGGAGAGGACCCTTTTTCATTTAAGCATTAATGTTACCTTTTGTATTGGTGTGTGTGAGCTTGTTCTTGTATATCTGTGATAGTCGCTGTGTTTGTTCTCTGAGCTGGAAATGGGGGCAGTGGGGTGGGAGGCCCTTGGATACCACAGCCAATAACTGGAAGAAAAATGATGTGAATTTTTTATGAAATAGTCAGAGGAGATGCAGAGGAGATGTTGATTTATTGTTTTTTCTCAGTAGATGTTCTTGCATTTGCCACACGGTGGAGCATTAAGCCTGTTTGAGGCCTGAACAACGTGGCACTTGAAGGTGTTCAAAGTGGTTCAAGCCAAAAGCAATGAATTTCAACCTCGTGCTTGTTTCCACTTAACAGCATTAGAAATGGTCTTCTGAATCCTAGGGGTTTTTTCTGGCCGTCATGAACTGAGCATGTGTACAGAGAAGAGTTACATAGCAACGTAACCTATGGAAATTATGCACCTGCTGTTACATATGTTTGATTTGCTTCAGCATATTATTATTATTATTATTTTATTATTATTTTATAAATCCATCAGTTCGCTCGTCTCTGCAGTCAGCAGAAACCAATGGGCAATATTTGCCCACGGAGATGCGTAGCGCAGCTTGGATCCCCTCTCCAAGTGTTTTTGACTTAATGCTTTCACCAGCTCCTCCTCCTCCTCCTCTTGCTCCTCCTCTTCCTCCTCCTCCTGTGTTGCAGCTCTTCCACTGTACTTTAAATTAAACCCTTCCTCTGACCAGAGAGTCAAGTGGAGGCCAGCGAGGTATCGTCCCACCTGTGCAGGGGTACATCTCACTTGTGGTGGGGTGTGAGTGTGTGCGTGTGGGTGCGTGTGTGCGTATCAGGGGAGAGGGGTGCGAGGACGGGGCCGCGCCAGGTCCCTCCAAGTGCGTGAGAAAGGCACTGCGAGTGCTGGATTAGTCTTGTTGCAATCACATTGGTGACAGCGTGTGTTACTTAAAGAGCAAAGTTATTCCGTCTTCCAGTTGAAAGCAAGAGAGAAATGCGAGCCTTACCCTCATCTTGCTACTGTCACGTTCTAGAGAAAGAAAATACTACTGGTAATAAAACTACAGATATACGACATGTTAAAAATAAATAAAATAAATTTAAAAAAAATTTAAATTCTTCCTGAGATTTTGGGATTGATGCTTGAAGACTTAAGGTGTGCGTCTAAATTTCATATCAGTAATTTAACCCCTTTAATGCTGGCAGCTGGAATTTCTCTGTATGGCTCCTGTTGCCGGCAACAGGTGACACTCTGGCCACCAATATTGAAGGGGTTAAGTGAAATGTATCCTACTGTAGCTGCGCATTTTTAGGAGTGCACAGCATTTTTGTTGTCCTTGTTGTTGTTGTCGTCGTTATTGTTGTTTGTTAATTGTCCTTCAGTCATGACCTCTGGGACAGACAGAGCCATAATAGCATTGCCGGAGCCTCACTGTGCTATTCCACCACTGCAGCCCAGCCCAGCCCAGCCCGCACTGTGACCCTCCCTCCTTCCCCCCGCAGAATTGCTTTTCCTGCTCTCACCAGACATGGAGGAAGTGGGCCTCAAACCCAGTCTATATTATATAATATATATATCTATATATATCTATCTATATATTAAAATTCTCGTAAAATTTCTGGAGACTGAAATCTCACTGTCCAGAATTGAGAGGAAGAGAAGCGTTCTTGAGTAATATTCTTGCAAATAGAATAAGAAAAAATGGTTGAGGTATATGTGATTTCTATTTTTTTGTGGTTGATTTTTTTTTTTTTAATTTTTAAATAGGGATGTTTGAACCAGTTCTGAAACGAAGCTAATGCCAGATATAGATAAACCAATCACAACCAGTGATTCATCTGAAACTCTACCCAGGTGCATTCTACTTAATTAAAACCAGTTCATGCATCCCTTAAATTGTTATTACTATTATAATTATAATTATTATTATTATTATTATTATTTTGGGTATTTTTTGGTTTTTGTCATTTGGTTTTTTTGTTTGTTTATTTTGGTGGGTTGTTTTTTTTTTTTTGCAACTCTCCACACTAAACTGCGCAATACTGTGGGGGAGAAGCCATTACTAAACTATATGCTGCAGAACAATGTAGCAAGTAATTAATTCCCAGCATCCTGCCGGGACATCTGCTAGCAATAATCACTATTGATTTAAAGCTTTATTTAGCCTTTATCTATATCCTAGTAGAGTATAAGGTCTTGCCACATTTTATTGACATTTTTATTAGTTGAGTTTGACTGAGAACTGTTGCTGTTGTTGGGGTTTTTTTTTGTTTCCCCTCCTACCCCAATATTAAACTGTGAAATTTATAATGTGTTTAAACTATGGGTGAATCTTAGGCTTTAGTTTGCATGTTCAGCTAATTTGTCTCTATATGATTTTTGTTTGAATCTTTTTATTTTTTTCCTCTCTCAGGGCTTTTACAAAAAACAAAACAAAACAAAAAAAAAAATCTTCTAAAATTCTTTTTCCTGAGTTGCAATGGACTTAACATGGAGATAATTCAATCACTACATTAAGCACTTGACTGTGAAAGCGCAAAGAAAAATAAACAAAGGAAAAAAAAAGAGAGAACCTTGTTTGAGGCTGTTGTGAAATAACTTTTGGGGGCTATGTGACAGTCTGATTCCATTTTCAGAATGATTCATCATCTTCTCTCTCTCTGTGTCTTTTTTCTCTCTTCTCTCTCTCCACAAAGGAATTTTAATCCTAGTGATTTCATCCCATGCAGGAAACAGTAATAAATGTGTAGAATTCATATTTTTCTAAAGGGAACTTAAACTGCTGCTACGAATTGTGTACAAGACTGGTTTATGCCACATGAACAGAGAATCACACATTTGTTTTGGTACTTTTATTCCTCTTTTTATTCAGTTGTACAGTACTTCCAAATTCAAAATAAAAGGTAAAACTTGTTCTGTATCAAACCATCTAAGCAATAAAATGTTATATTTAAAAATTATAGGTTATGAAATGGACATGGCTCTTCTTGTGGGTTTGTTGTAACTTGCTCTCAGACTTAGTTCTGCTGGAGGATGATGTACAAGCCAGAGCGTATCTCTGCCAGTAGCATCAGCATTTCTCTTCCTTCGGTTGATCTGAGTTTGAGTTGCAGATGATTGCAGCACTCTGAAAATGCACGTTCCTTTTGACCACCATTTTCTGGTAGTCAAGCCCCTTTGAAATGCTGCTTTTCTCCTGTTTTAGTTCCTCAGCAGAGCAGCCGAATACAACAAGAAAGTACTTTGGTGCTGATTTTCCTGCATAGGCGGTGGGTCAGGGTTCTCTTTCCTTTTTTTAATTAATTGTAGCCCCATGGTCACATAAGTGAGTGTCCTTCCAGCTGTGGTGATTAACACTATATCAGTTGCTTTCTGTATAAATTAAGTAGGTTTATGCCACTGGAGTTTTTTTCTTGCATAAATGTTTATGGTTGTGAACTCTTCGGGATGTATTCAAAAGACACGTGCATGTGTCACAAAGAGAGAAATCCTTTGTTTTAGCTTGTCAGAGCTGCCTTAGTTGCATTTTATATGCCTTCCTGTAAATAAAATGCCTTTCACAGGACAGTGAGCCAAAGAATCATCTGAGTTGTGTATCCAGCTCTGGAGGCCAGGGAATTGCAGTGAAGCCGAAGCATCCCCGTCTTCCTAAGTCCTGCTGCGATGGCTCTTTCTGGCAGAGAATTGAACCAGGTTCAGAATGAGAGAGACAGACTTGGGGTGAACTGCTGCTGCTTTCCTCCCTCAAGCCTCCTGCACCTTCCTGACAGAGGTCAAAATTCCTCAGCACTTCCTCTGGTGAGGAGCTGGTCCCTCCTCCCTTAAGAGGGCCAGGTTCAAAGAAAAGCAGTCAGCTAGCCAGCTCTGCCCCAAACCGAGGATACCTGATGAAGTGGGGTTCTGGGTGGGCTGAGGGGGTGGAGACATGATTTCTGAGGGAGGAAAACAGCAGAAAATAAATTTTCCCTCTCCCACCCACTGACCTGTGTCTCCTCTCCTCTCGTGAGACTGATGGGAAGCTTGCATCCAAGTGGTGTGGGGACCTGTCAGGAGGTGTAAAATCAAATGGGATGAGTTTATGTGGCTAGGAAGTGACTGTGACTAGTTACTTATGAAATAGATGACTTAGAAAGCACATGGTTCTAGGCCATGGAAGGGTATAATTGCTGTGCCCAGCCCTTTTCTCCTTCTACCTCAATTTGCAGTGACTGTTCACAAGTTGGGAATTTCCCTGCTCTTCTTGCCTTTGACAGGGTAACACCCTGCAGGGCCAGATAACTTTGCTCCTTGCTGGCCTTTCCCTTTCCCTCTTTCTGCCTCCACTCCTCCCCGCACCAGCTCCAGTGGCAGATCTGGCCTGAAACATCAGGTTAACAGAGAGGCAGGGAGGTGGTGGTGGTGTCTCTTGTGTGCTTCGTCCAACTTGCTGTTTCCTCGCCTCATTCCCTAAAGATTTTTTTCCCCACTGTGTTTAAAGGTGAAGCTGCAGGTTAATTCTCCACATGGACAGAGAGTGGCATAGCCCCTGTGTTGTGGATCTGTCTCACAGCAGTGCCTCAGGCATGGAGGCCACACACTTAGCCCAGAGCATTAAGGTTTGGGGAAGATGTAAGTCCTGTGCCACCACAGGGATGCCTTGGCAGCGAGGGGCACCAGGAGAGTGGGGTTTTTTTCCAACTGTGGAGTATGAAGCTGTAGGCTGTGGGAATGGGCTGGAGATAGCAGGATTGGGTAAAAACTGGCTGTCCCAAAGCAAGATGCAGACCCTGGTTGGAGCATCTTTTGCATCTTTGCTGCTACTGAATTGCGAACAGGTAAAGAGAAAGGAATAAAGGTATTTGTTTTCCATTATCCAGCTGTCAAAAAGTAGCCAGAGTCTGAGGGATGGGAGGGCTGAATGCCTACACCAGCATCTTCAGAAAGTGAATACAATCAGAAATAATTTGCTGTTGACACTTAACATAGTGTTTTGGCCTGTTCTGTTGAAAAAAAGCCTTTCTCAAACAAAATCAGTCACAATTCAACTAACAAAGGTGGCAAGGGGTAAAAGTTTACTTGAAACTTTTCCTTCTTCACAAGTCTCCTATTTGGGGAGTCACACATGCCGTATTCTTTAGGCCTTTGTGTAGAGTTACAATGGGATTGAAAATGTCACTTTTAGAAACCTGAGGTTTAGAACTACCTGTAAAATGGAGACAAGACCCCAGCACAGAATAATCGGCACTTTCTGTATGTCAGTCTAACTGGTGCCATTTTCTATCACCTACTCTGACAATGCAGGAAAAGAAAAAGATGGAGAAATGCATTAGATGGTTCAATCAGAACATCTCAACTGCTGGACTGTGCAAAAGGGGGCCACGCCAGCATTTCCAAGAACCTGAGTACTGGAGTACCCAACATCAGGGAGGGAAGTGAGTAAAACCTGTACAATGCACCAGCATCTTCTGGTGTCATGGGTCACCTGAGCCTCCAGCCAAGGAGCTGCATAAAAAATTTTCCCCCCTATTCCCCTTCCTTGGCACTAACTGTAATCACGTGTGCAAGGGTGGGGCTGTGCTGCAACAGCGAAAGGGGCAATGAGGGAGATGCTGGGTTTTGTGCTCTGATCTGTTTAAATAAAGGAATTGACTTGGGGGATTTTGAAAACCTCCTTCATGCTAGGGAGGAGCTGAATGTTTCATGAAAAATGGTCCAAGATTTGGGGAAGAGGGAAGTGTGTGTGTAGGAAAAGGTATGTATCTAGCCTAAGTCGGATGGCATGATTTGACTGGTATCTGCATCTTGGATTTCCTGTGCGGTGTCTGACCTGGGGACGTGTGTGCACTGAAGGTTGGTGGCATATCAGCACTTCACTGTGGTGACCCCTGGACTTTGAGTCCTGGGTGTGCTCTGGAGTTTCTGGGTTTGGCCTCCAGCCCCACACTGGAGTTGTGCTCCTCACTCCATGTCCTGACATGCACATACAGGGAACAGGGGAAACAAACATCCAGGAGCATATTGTCACTGTCTGGAAACAGGTGACTGCAGCTACCTGCAGATTTGCTGCTGGATTTCCCTAGTCTTTGGAAATTAGTGCCATGCTGGATCATAGGATTAGAGAAAATGGAAATATCTCTAAAATGACAGGAGATTCAGCACAGCTGGGGTCCCTGAGCCAACAGCTCTGCTGAGCGGGTGTACAGTCACAGCCTATTCCTCTCATTTTGAAGAACATTAACAGGAAAAGTGGTTTGTTCATGGGGCCCCATCTAGTATGTCTGAAGCATGTCCTGCAGATGCACAGACTTGCACTCAGCAAGTTCATACCTCTTGGCCTTTCTCAACATGACCTCAGTGGTGTCTTTCCTAGTCCCCTCAGCTGAGGATTGTGTATTGGGAATGCAGTTTGAGATGATTTAGCGCCTTCTCGACAATCCCGAAAGGATGATTTATACCAAGTAAGCCCAAGGTGTTTCTCCCACACGTTGAGTGGGTGTCAGACACAAGTGGTGTGTGCCCTTAGCCCTAGGACAAGTGAGGGACTCATTCATCCAGTGGTACTCGTGTGTTTGCTTGGGAACTACTAGAGGACTGGGAGGGGGGCACAGCATAGAGAGGAGTGCTCTGGGACAGAATTATTTAGGATGTCTCACCAGCTGCACCTCTACAGGTGCAAAAACTGCGAGAGCACCATTCCTGTGTGCTGCCAGGACCCATAAGTGGCTTCACCTGGGCAGGGAGGCCTATTTAAAGCAAGGGATGGGGTAAAGGTTAGGCTGTGGGTAAGAGTGTTGTGTTTGTGAGCAGCAGCATGTTCAGCACAGTAAAAAGATGTTTATGAAACTGTTTTTCAAAAAATACCTTTTTTTAAAAAGGAAATTAAGTGGTTTAATACTTGGGAGAAATACGGTGGAGAGTCAGAGGGCAGCTGGCCTGCTCCAAGACAGCAGTGAAGACACAGACTGCTGGCAGGTTACTGCACAGAATGGGATGCCCAACAGATATAGGAGCATCTGCCTTGCTGTTGATATATGCAAGTGTCACCGCAGGTAAGTGGCATATAACCTGCACACACATGCCAGTGTGTTAATGGGGTGCCAGACAGACAAAAAACTTGATTGATTTCTCTATGGAAATTAAAACCTTCAGAGTATTGCTAGGTAAGGTGCCAAGATGCCTTCATTTCAGGATGCATCTGAAATCACTCTGTAGAGGTGAAACTAAATGGAGTTGAGAAATATTGTTGAGGCTTTCCTAAAATTCTAGTATTGCCTCCTACTTTTAGTTCTCAAGTCCCCCCTCAGCCTAAAAAAAGACCTTCACAAAAGGGAAGCAATTTTTTTTCCTATATTAAACAGTAGTAAGTGGGAAGACTCCTCTGGCTCACCCAACCTCACTGAGTAATGTGGTAAACACTGTAGCAATCCTCTGAGTAGTAGGAACTGAAAATAGCTTTCTTCTTTGCTGTGCTAGTTTATTTCTCCTGTGCCAGATTTGTCTCTTGTTTTCAGGGAAAACTGCCAGGACTGTATGAGGAAACTCTGGACGATGGGTGTTTGGAAGACACTGTTGTGAAAGCGCCCGAACTTCTCTAGAGCCTTTCAGCAGAGGGTTGTGAAGCAGCTTACGAACATCAGTTAATGGGAGGCTGTAAATAAGAGAAATCTGTTGGAGAAAAGGCTTTTCATCGTGAAAGGCCTGATCTGTTTTCATAATCTCAGAGGCAGAGGTTAATGCAGTAAAGGCCAGCACGGCTATGGGCTGACTTTGTCGGTAATTTTTAGCTTGTAACCACACGTGGAGCGCAGCCATGCTGCTCATAAAAATGTGTGAAGGTTAGGACAAAATGTCAGCCAGAGGGTCGGTGGCTCTACTACAGGGCATGACCTGAGTAGCTGGGGCATGAAGAACAGCAAAATGTGCCTCTTGGCAGCAAATGTACAAAGAAATGGTTCTTCCTGAGTGTGTGCACACAGCACTATCAGCCCCTGCATCCAGACAGGGAGTGGGTGCAGGAACAAGGTCAGTTATGTTTGAGTAACTAAAGCAATTGATATGTTAAGCTTCCTCCCATCTCCTGATCCTACAGAGAATGACAGCTTAGGTTTGTTTTAAATGAGCAGCATCTGACTTCTAATGAATCTGCACCCAAAAGAAATATTTGTATCTTATTCTTGGTGATGGCAGTGCTACTTGTGAGATGTAGGCTTGCTTTGACCAGTATTTCTTCCAAGTATTTGCAACTCAAGCTTTACCACATGACCTGTGCTTGGGAACGGGAAGGTGACCAGGTAAAACCTGGCTCTAGACAAAAAATGTAACCTTCGTCATTGCTGTTTTCTTCTAATTCTAGCGAAGCGCAGCCCTACTTGATGCACAGGGCTCCCAGGGAGCAGCTGGGGAGGAGGTAGCACATGGCCTCCTATGTTCTACCACATGCACTGCTGCTGAGTGGGATCCAGTATTCCTGGATTTGCACACTTTGCCACAAAGTCTTTTTGGTCGCAGGATATTTAACACCATTTCATCTGCTGCCTTCAAGGTGCCTGTGTGACTGAGGCTTCAAGGTTACATGTATCAGGTCCATTATACTGCACAGTCAGAGAAAATCAGAGTATCATCCTGCCTGCATATACACAGCAGTCTGTGAAATCTGCACCACAGCACAGCGAGTTTGATTTCTGAGCTCGTGTCTAGAGCACTATCTGTCAGTATCTTTTGGAGTTAAAACCACAGAGGCTGTCAAGCACAGCTACCTGAGACACAGAGCCTGTTATAAAACAAGCTTGTAGGTGAGGGAAAGAGAGGGATCTGGAGAACTGAACATGTGCACCTCGTGGTAACATGTTCTGGCACAGGATGCAGAGCCACATGCTGCCTTTAATGCATTTGGCTATTACTTTTTGGTGAGTGCACCTCTTTGACAATTGTGAACTCCTTTTCTGAAAGAAAAGAGTCATTAGCAACTGTAAAACACCTGCTTAAAAATGAACGTACTTAATTTGAACAACACTTAATTAAAAGTGATAGCAGCCTCTCCCCCAGTTTCTTCCAGGAGTGTTTTACTGAACTGCAGCTGAGGGATGTTTTCAGTTTGTCAGCAGATTCCCTGATAGGGAAACAGTGACGTCTGGGTAGTGCAATTCTATAAATTCAGCAAAATAGGAATGAGGGGTGACGGCCCTTGGGGATTGTCACAGAAAGAAATGAGTAACCACAAGGAGCACTGCACCTAACTAATGAAACAGTGACACCCAGTGAGATGCTTTAAACGGGAGCAGACTGAGTTCAGTCTCAAGAGAACCTTGAGGGAACCTATCAGACTACTAATACTACTAATCAGGAGTGTAGTGTAGTTTTTAAAACACGAACTAAATTCTCTTTCATGCACCACCTTTCCCGTGGTGCCTAACAGCAAGATGTGCTTCCTGGTTTCCAGCTTGCTTGTCGCAGCAACAAGTAAGAACTTAGAGGGCAAAATGTCATTTTTAGCTGTGAGAAATTAATTCCACTCTCCATGAATGAAGCACTATTACAAACAACCAAGCATTAAACTAAGTCTTAACTACTGGCTCTAAGGAAAATGTCGCACTTCATAATCAAGTGTTTTTAGGGTATTTAAACTTGCTTCTAAATATAACCTGTTATTTTGGTGACAATGTTTGCCACACTGTATGCAACAGTCATCAGACACTATTTAAATTCTAGCATTTCCTTTGCACTGGAAACCTGCAATAGGGTATTTTAAGACTTTCCTCCTTGCTAAAGAAAACAGTGTGTTCTTTCTTTCCTTCTCTCTTGAAAACTTAGGGGTGGAAAACTTGCCAGCTGAGGCTGGGATCAAACATGCTGTCCAAGCAAGGTTGTGTCCCCTGCTTGCTTCTGCAGTGCTGTGGATCCAGGCTCAGGCAAGGAAGCTGCTTCAGTGTTCTGAACAGTCTGGGCTCTTTGATCCAGCCTTCACAGAAAAGCTGAATGAGAACCTCTTTTTATCTGACTGTGGTCAAGGTGCATATGGGGTTAAAAGGTCCAATTTAATCCAACTCTAACCACAGGAAACCTGACTGTGGAACCAGCACCAAGACAGCAGATGGCAGAGGCAGTGTGTATGCAGCATCCCTATAAACCTTGCCTCTGCAACACCTTGCACTGACACGGCATGTTTTCTGGAAGCAAATGCAAGACACAACCGTTTACAGCTTTTCTGACTTCAAGCTTCACATCTGGCAATTATTTTCTGAAAAGCACAGAAAAATACATTGCTCAGATTTACTCTGGTGACCAAGATACAGCAAGGAATGATTAAGAAAGGCTAGACACAACTGCTCTAACCCATCCATGTAGATGCTGCTCTTTGAGAAGGGGCTAAAGCTCTCTTGTACTTGTCTGTTTTGAGGAGCAGTTGTCACAGGCTTGGGAGATCCCTCAGCTGGCAGATTTGGGTATTGCTGGCTGTAATAATTTCCATCTAGTGAACCCGGTATTGTATTTTATCTCCAGGGTAAAGGCTTTAATCCCACATGCTCCACCACTGCAGCTTCATGTCTATGAAAATTACACTGAGTAGCTCCATCCAGGCCCCGCGGGGCAGGACTGAACCTTCTTTACTAGAATATACACTGTGAGATCATCTTGAAAATCTCCCTTAGTCTCACAATTGTCTGAGTAAGTACATCACCTCCAAGCATTCTCTTCGCTGTGTGAAAGAGCCAGCTCTTAAGTGGTGGTTTCATTATGTGAATTTAAGTGGCACAGGGAAAACTCAGTTAAGGTAGGACAAGTTGTGGTTTCCATGTCAGCTGAACAGACAGAGAGGGAGGAGGAAAGGCAGGTTAAGTTTCAGCTTTTCCTCAGCAGTTAAGGGACTGGGATGTTGTAATGCTGAAATATTACTGCATCTTGGCTAATATAAATTTATAGCCAAGACTACTAACATGACAGGCAGATAGACTGCAAAAACTGGTTTAGAAAGAAGAGATACCAAGATGAGATCTCAAAAACCTATCTTGATCTTTTCAGGGAAAGACGAGGTAGGCTTCAAATTTCAGAGTTATTTTTATGTCTTCTTGGACCTAAAAATACATCAACACATCTGCTTTTAATTTTTTCCTTATTTATCCACAGATATAGTTCACAAATACAGGAGTCCCAGCATCCTTTATTTTTAAGCCATTTTTGTTAGCTTTTTTCCCCAGCAAGTCTTACCTTGCTCTGTTTGGATGTAATATACCTGCTGGAACTGCTACTTGCAGAATTACTGCCTGGAATGTCATGTTTGTTTGGTCAGATAACAGCATTCATGGAAAAGCCATAAGGATTTGGCCTTATTTAAACCTTGTGCTTCAGCAACCTTTAAGCATCTTAACAAATCCTTTTTCCACTGCCTAGGTTTTAACAGGAGGTTATTCTTTCTAGAAATGTAGGGGATTATGGCTCAGTTTTAACAGATGAGGATTCAAGAACTTACTGAACATTTTCCCAGGGCCCTCCCTCATTCTTATAAAGAATTCTAATCTTAATTATGAGTCCACTGTCCAAAACAGAGTATTTGCTTAATATTATTTCCATCCCAACTACACTTGCAGAAAGCAGCTTTTTAAGAATAGTATTTTTTCCACTCTTTGCATATTTGCAAGTACAGGTTGCTTATCAAGGAAAAGGCCTTTTTTTTGGTGCCATACTCATGCTTTATTAAAAAAAGAAAAAAAGCTACACAATGCTAAGAAAAAAAAAATCAAGTATAATTTACAAAAACCTGCAGCTGTTTTAAAGAGATCTGATCTCACTTATAAATGGAAGTCAGCAGGTAAAAACATAAATGTTAATTTAACACTTCAGTTGCAGTACATCTGAACTTAATCATCCAAAACAATCAGTCATTCTTAAACTGACTGTTGATTGTAGCTTCACAAACAATCATCTGTATCAATTGATTAAAAAAAGTCCCTGGGAAAATTGAAAAGATAAATGGAAAAATGTCAGAAGAATGTTACTTAGCCCGCCCATAAGCTTTTGCAGAAAATAGGAGATTTTTCTGGCTTTGCTCTCCTCTGTAAGTTAATTGCAATTCCTCTGTGAATTTTAGACACGTCTAAGTGTAAAGCTGCTGAGTTCTGTTCAGTGAGGGGACTAAACAGGTACAGTATGGATCTATGTATGCAATTGCCAGCAAGCTACACTAGTGCTATGTCTTACTACCTCCATGGAAGCGTATTGTGCAAGCCTCAAATAACTTCAAAACGCTCTTGAAACAGCCCTTGTGTCACTCCTATGAGGTAGGCAGTGTCCTTCCTTTGGAGGAGAAAAGAGAACAAACTCTTTACTGCTCAGTACATTAGGCACACTGAAAAATGGGACAACCAGCCCACATTATTATTTGGCTTCCCTGCTACTTTCCTGAATTCAGAGCTTTCACCTGCAACATTTTGTTTAGCACCATGCATTCCAGGAATAGTCAGTGAATGATAATTTTGATTATACCCGCTCCAAGCTAAGAAAGAGCTTCAGTATAACTCTTTAAAACAAGCACTACCATCACTAGTCTGCTCCATTCAGCTCTGAAGCCTGCAATTTAATAATTTTGTACATGAAGAATTAGGGTGATGCTTCAATCCTTTAGTCTGACAGCAACCACTCTTCTTTCTCAGATTAAATGATACTGGGAAAAAATGAACTGCTGTCATGAAGCAGACAGCATACAGAGGGCTACAAGTATCCCATGCAGTTCAAATGTAGCTCAATTAATGCTTTGTAGACATGAACTCTAAAGCAGTTTTTCTTGCCCCAAGTGTGGAATTTTTAAGTCTGCACAATTTTTTTGAGTAAGTTAAGGAGCTGTGAGAAAGGAATTAATAGTGGTCCTTCACTCTAAGGCCATAGTTTATGTGCTGTCTAAAACCACTTTAACATCTCTTACTAATAAGGAAGAAACTCTAGCCCACATCTTTTACAGTTCTCACTGTGAAACTTTCTCAAAACCTCACAGGAGCAGTGGTGTGGCAGTGTACTACGCCAGCTGAATAGTGGTGAGAACTCTAGATTATAATAATGCTTATGCTGCCACGTGGAAAGGGGTGGCATAGACAGGTAGAATTGCTATGTCTCATATTTAAGTCAGTGAAAGGATACCCTACACAGCTGATAATAATGATATCCAGTAACATACCTGTGACACTAAGCTATCTCTATGTGTTTAAAAACGGAGTAGAAAATTCAAGTACCAAAATAAAAGTCTCTAACCAATGGGATAAAGCAGCAACTATACTCTCCCATTTGAAGAAAAATGAGTATAGTAGACCGGCTTATTCACTAGAAATAATGTTAGAGATGCCAAAGTTCAGTTTCCACTGCATATTGGAATGTTAATTTGCTTTAGTTGAAACTTAGCAATAAAGAGAAACAAGTAATTCAAAACTGTTACAACATTTATCATGAGCAGTAGTGGTCTATTGGCCACTGTTCTTATGAACTGCTTCTGGCTGAGAAAATTACTGAGAACCATCCACAGTGAATGGCAAGTTGTATGATCAGAAAGATCATACAAAACTGGACACTGCCAGTGCTGATTCCTACACAAGATGCCGCCTCTCTTCCTTCATGCTTAGAGCTTAAGCATTTGGAAGGTAACCACCAAGTGCAGAGAAAAGAACTGAAACCTTCAAGTACTTCCTTCTTATTTGTACAGTCCTTCAGCTTCTAAAGGCCACACTTGCTCCAGGACTCATTCAGTAAGAGCTAATCTATTTATCTCAACAAATAAAACCAGAGTATTACAAATTAGCATCCTCTGTACTGATCCTTTGTCTTTTTTCCTGGCATACCACTGTCTCTAGAGCAGCTGTCATCACCCCCCCCCTCAGAGAGTGCCTTTGATCCTTGGGAAGAATTAGAGCACACAGTTCAAGATGACCTATTACCAAAGGTGAAAAAAAAAAACCCCTCTTGATGTCAGGTTAGAGACATAATCCAAAAGAGGGAACTTAAAAGTTCAGTGTATCAGGTGCTGCAATAAATATAGGGCTTTAGAATATGAAGCATTTAATACAGAAACACTCTGTTGAATTAATGCAAGCTTGAATATAAGCCCTCAAACCTACCACAGAATCACAGATTACATCACTAAAGGCAAAAAAAAGTTGTTCCACACAACTTGAGTGGAGATACCTCTTATGAAGGCAGCATTCAACTGTTTGCTAAGTGATCTGTATGAAAACAAAGCAATCTTAACTGCAAAAAATATTCTGCCTGGACTAGCTATATTTTCAAAAAGTTGAATAAAGCATCTCTTCCATAGCAAGACGAGTCAAGAACATCTTCACAGTTCATTCTGGCAAAGTGTATAATAAAATAGTGCCAGTATAGGTAGTTTCAGAGCTTAGATGCTTCAAACACACTGTGACAGGATTTGGAAATATTGCTCAGCATTCATTGACTCAGAAGCTCAGCCCCTGCAAAGCAAGTTTAGACCTAAAAGAGCATTTCTACAGGTGGGGATCAGAAAGGTCAGGGAAAGAAGACAGAGGTCTCAAATTGATGGCTCTTCCTGACCTCAACGAGCTTCCAGATAACCTTCAGACACAGGAAGAGATGCAGTTGAGATGCAAACGAGATGCAAACAATTCACGCCTTGTCCAAGTGCCTGAATGGCAGCAAACTGACACTCTGCATATCTGCTCTTTTCCCTGTCAGTTAAATTCCTGAATGCAGTGGATGTGGATCAATATCTCAGTACCTGGTAATCACATAAGCCACAAAAGGGAATCTCATTTTGATTTCATAGAGCTTTTCTGCTCGAGTACTGAAATAACATGTAGTTAGTGATGAATATGCGTCTGTGTTACTAGTAAGAAAGACAAAGTGAGAAAAAAAATAATTCAGACCAATGTACTGAGCAGCAGAAAGATGAGTGAGATTTAAAAACCATAAAGGGTAAATTAAATAGTTTGCCAACAAAAAAATTCTTTGATGCCAACCATTTTTCAAAGTCAGTTTCAAGTGTGTACAGCAAATCCTTGTAAAGCTTTAAAAAAGCCACAAATCAACATTTGGATACATATGGCATTCTAGTTTTTAGGAGAGAGAACCAAGAACTTACTGAAAAGTTGTTCTGTCTTGTTCAATAGTTTCTTGAGTAAACATTGCAGAACTACCACTATAATCAGAATACTTAAAATGCTGGCACGACTCAAATAACTAACCATTTAAGAAGTTGGGTATAAAAAAGATTTATGTAGTAATACCAATTCAGCACACAAATTCCATGCTTCACGAGTTCTGCTGCTGTGTAAGAGTCTTTCTAACATCTATGCAGATAAGTTCAGATTTTTAGGTCACTGCATGCCCAGATCAAAACAGCAGCAAAATATCTACCACTACAAGCAGCTATACCCAATTGTGCCTTTAGAATGCAAACTATGCAGAAGTCTAGATGATCAGTGCCTGGCCACTGAAATGGGACCACACACACAAACTTCAGTGTGTGCATGCTGTAAAGAATAATGTTACTTACTGAAGAAGAGAAATGCATACAGATTCTGTTACAGATATGATACAATCAAGACGGATTAAGTCACTAGACATTCAGATTAGGGAGAGGAGAAAAATCCTTCAAAGACAATGTACAGATGACAAGCCAGCATTACAAAGAACTCTAAAGGCACATTTCAGGTAACATGTTTCTGTTAAGACCAACCGCTTACACACGCAGGCACAAACCTTAACAGGTACTTTCCCCCACCCCCCAACAATTAAAAAAAAAATTAAAAGAGAAGTGCATTTTCAGTAATATTAACACCATTCAGTTAATCTGTTCAGTCCAAATGTTTAGCAATATTTTCCTTATGGTGATATGGATTCTCTGCACTACTCCAAAAAAACCCAAACAGGCAGGATTAGTAAAGGTTCAACTGTTGTACTTAGTTAATATTACTCATCAGAGCCCACTGGTCTCTTCTGTGCCCTCTTGTAGGGCAACCTCCTCGGTGAAGCTTTATCTGGGTGGAAAAAAAAGAAAAAAGGAGTTACAGTTGCATCAACTGCAATTGTTACGTGACTATGTATTTTTCTCCTCCCAAACAGAAGGCAAACTGCCCCGCTAATGCAATGTATCACCACAGAGAAGCCAATTCAAGCAACTTGTTCAGCCTTTTTCATACTAAATAGAAGGTAACAAAAAAACGCTTCCATTCTGTAACATGCAACTCCAGGGTGAGGTTTGCTCTAGCCAGTTACTAAAATACGAAAAAACCCAGAACCAAAAACCTACACCATCTCCACCCCACTTGTCTGTTTAGAAAACTTTCACGTTTGGTAATTACGCTTCCATAAAGTTAATGAATTATTTTGATCAATACTGACTTGAGTTTGCCTTCCTAAAGAATTTATGATTGACTCTCCTTTAAGCAAGTTCTCTTGCATAAAGCATTAAAGCATTTCCACATTCATATAGATTAGCAGCTGAAGATAAGTGTTTTTCTTGTGAAAACCCCCACTTTTCCAGAAAGCATCCACATTTGACTATGAAGATGCACTTTGTAATCAGATACCCCATATGAAGATTCTTGACTGTGAGGGCGGTGAGGCACTGGAACAGGTTGCCCAGAGAAGCTGTGGCTGCTCCATCCCTGGAGTGTTCAAGGCCAGGTTGGATGGGGCTTTGAGCAACCTGGTCTAGTGGAAGGTGTCCCTGCCCATGGCAGGGAGGTTGTAACTAGATGAACTTTAAGGTCCCAATACAAACCCTTCTATGGTTCTATGATTATTGTAGAGAAGCTTCAATACTCTGTATGAAGTGCTAAAGTGATTGCTATGTACACCTGCTGACTTAAAAACCGCACATTTTCTTAAAACAGAACAATCTCCAATAACTTCATTGTTTAGAGTATGTGAAAACACAAGGAGCAGCCATCATGCCATTATGAGCCAATCAGTACAGTATGAAATGTCTTTCAGCAATAAAAATTCAAGAACCTCCAAGATTTTGAAGGCCACATATTTTAAAGAATTCTAATGTAGAGTTCTAACTGAAGCTAACCTGGAGCTGAGAAAACAACAATTAAGAACAACTTAATTGTTCAACTTACATCAGTTTTTCCTAGACTTCAGATATGAAAAGATATGAATATCTATTTGTCTTAAGAAAGGGACTGGGACAGGACCCAAACATTACCAGGATTTGAACCTGTTTAAAGATAGCTTGTTATTTAAAAAAAAATATAGCATTTAGTTTTTCTTGCTAGATTGACACTTCAGATTTCTGTGCCTGGATTTTACACTATCATTCTTGTGTCTCACAGAAAACAACGTACAAGAAAGCTTACATCTTCACAAGTAGAGCAATAGTCATGTAAATAGAGTAAAAAGGGTGAAGGAATAAAAAAAGCAAAGTCATCAGCTCCTGGCACACATCAGAGCTAAGGCCTCTAGCCCTTCTACACTGAATGAAGCTCAGAATATGCTTATTTCATCAAAAGAGCAGTCTTTGCCAAGTAAAGGTAGGTCCCACAAAGGGTTTTCAAAGCACTTCTCTTTACATGTCATCTAGGATGCACTTTGTTGAGGCTCTCCCACCTCACACCAGACAATGCTTCTGATGATAGTTCACCCAGGATAAGGAAGACACAGGAAGATAAATCTGATTAGTAAATTATTATACCCAAGGGTGAGGTTTGTTTCTCACTGAAACAAGATGCACTCAGCTATTGGTCATGAACACTCCCTCCACTGTCCTTATGTAATATCAGTTTGACATTACACTAAGGTAGTGGAGAAGGCAAAATACACATCTGCCTTTTAGATAAAGAGTTCTGGGAACTGTTAGAAGAGACAACAGTGCTTCAGCAGCATCCTACTGAAACTATGTAACTACAATATAACCAGAAATGCATACACAAAATACATGAAAACATAAATTTAGAAGTACATAAAATGTGTTTGTGCCATTGCACGCATCTGTTCTGTTATCTTTTACTGCTCATGCTACATCACCAGGCATTGCATGCAGGAAGCTGTACTTCTATCCATGTCCAATTATTACATGGACAACACATTAACCACTTTCACTCTGCAGCTCACAAAGGGTTTGCCTCACCTCTTCTACTCTGCACTGAAGCCATGGGAAAGCAAAAGAAAAGAAAGAGTAAGAGAAGTTAGAAATATCCACAAACAGTCTAAGGAAATCAGATATTTAGTTTACTGTTGTCATTTCAGGTATCAAGTAGAACTTAATCATTTTGGATTTGTGAAGGACATTAATACCAAGTTTTAATGTGGCTTTAGTTAATATACACTTCTAATACTCATTTAAAACTTTGGTCTACAGGCAAACTTCCAAACAACCTACAGAAACTTTGAGATGACAGCTATTTTCTCCTATTTAAACCTCCTTTGTAGAGATTTTATACTGTTAAAAAATAGTCTACAGACCAAATTGTAAAAGTCACCAATAGTCATTATAGAACAAACTTCACTGGTTGATCTAATAAAGACCAGGCTGCTAAAGTAACAGTCTAATCATTAAGCACAGTGCTTTAGACAGTTTTTTATTCCCTAGAAGAGTTGGATGCTGTTCTGAGAAATGGGTATCAGTTACTTATTCCATTATAATTAATTGATCAAGTAGGTTTGTGATGCTCCAGTTTGTGGAAGGCAGAATACTTACTTATTTGATTTAAAGTTTCTTGGGGAATCCAGCTCATATCAACATCATTTTGATTTGATGTTCCCATCTCTACTTTCTGTACCGGTCTTTTCCTCTGAAAATTCAAGAAAGAAAAGATTTTTCTTTCAAAGAAGGTTTGGATAGCACAAGTATAAGAAATTACTAAAAATGCTATATTTAATGAATTGTAATTATTTCACTAAGGCACAAACTTAAGGCTAGTCAATGTATGGAGCTGTCTTTGGAGTTAAAGCTAAGCTATCCTTCCTAATAGCAATTTATTCCTCAAGCCTCACATTACCACTTCTTATGCCTCACAATACTTATTCCACATAAAGACATCAAGATTTCATGCACACCTGGGCAAGTTCATTATACCTGTTGCAAAAAATAGCTGATGATTAATCAAACTTTGTGATGACCAGTTTCATTATGCTTTCTCAGATTAGTACAACATTCTTGTATGTCACCTTGCAAAATAGATGTCAACACACAATAATCATCCCATACTTTTTCCCAAGTGAAGCTACTTCAAAAATATGGTAAGCCACACCGCACAAAGGCATCACCTATTCATTGCATACAGATGAGACTTCAAGCTTTCAACAGTTTTTACTTGCCAAACCACATACACAGACAAACCCTTAGTTGTTATTAGTTAAATTAATGCAATTACAAATGGAATTACAAATGCCTAATCAGCATTATGGCAAAGCTTTGATGAGAACTAAATAAAGGACTAGACAGCTGTTTTCCCCAAAGTCTGTTCTGGATTAAACTAATAGGCAGAAATAGAGAGCATGGGGAAAATCTACCTAGTAAGTAGTGAATGAGAAGACACACACATCCAGTGACTGGAAGGTATCAAAGCTTCCAATTCAGCTTCAGTGTGGTGCCAAAGAGCAGACCAAAAGAGCATGAGCTGAGCAATCAAAATGTCTTCGGTTATGAAGTTTTAAAAAACTCTCTAGTTTCTCCAGTAAGCTCTAAGGTTCTAAAAATAAATCTTCTGAAGTTTTACTTGTACTGTCATATTCCAGAAACAATTACTGAATTGCTTTCTTTCATATCAGAAAGGTTTTGTATTAAAACAAGTACATAGACAAACACACTACCCACCTTCCTAGATTCTAGCAACTGATGTAGGCCAACAATGACAAGTAGACCAAGTCCAGCGAGGAACATGTACATGAAGATCCTTTAAAAAACAGTTTAAGAAACCATTAAATGAAAATCTTAAGTTCTGAAGAGGGTTTACACAGAGGCACAGAATCTAAGCCTAGCTTTGGCCACATATGAACTTTTGTAGGGGAGGAGTGGGGGAAAAAAACAATGATTTTGAAACTGAAGTGCTAACAAATATTCTGACTCTGACTTCAGAAACTGTAATCAAAATTAATTCTGAACAACAGAACATTTGAAAAATGCTTTATAAATTAGAAAACTGTTCTAAATAAATACTGAAATTATGTAACTTCAAGAACTTTTTTGCACTATCATGAAGTTTCAAGATATTGGATTATAGGCAATATTTATGTTTGTGATAGCTTCAAGCACTTACAAACCCCTTAAAAATCTCTTACATGCTTTTAGTACACCACTGCAAAGCGAGTGCCGGTAGGACTTAATTTATTTGCAACAGAGCTTTGAAAGACCTTGCTTATCTTGTTCTGTGTTCCACAGTTAGAATTCTACCTATGCAATCAGTAGTTTTTTTTAATCTGTGTATTTAGGTTTGTTTTGAAAAATTTTACCAGAAATATCAGTAGATACTTAGCAAGAGGTGAATATAAGTTAGATCTAAAATTAATTTGGGAAGTAGGCAGTTTACAGGTAAAAAACCTATTCCAAGCTGAACATCTGAACTCAGATTTATGATAAAGGAAATTATGGAATTAAACTAAACAAGAGACTTAATTGAAAATCCCTGTTATAGGGTAATTATTCACAGGACATTTGCACAAACTAGTTCTAACACACTGAATTCTTTTGAGAGCTCCTTTTTCAGAGTATCACACTCTTTCGTGTGACCAATTTTTCTTTCATTTATGTCATTCTATTTGAGAAATATGAATTAATGCAACAGCTATTTCTTTTGGCTGACCTTTTTTAAAAGGAAGCTTGCTCAGCAGGCAATTTCTACCTGTGGTAGGACAATTCAGATATTTAACATTGTCTATAAGTACTTCTGAAGAATAATTTTTTTTAACTCAGGGGTTCACTTAAAATTCCACTCCAGTGTTAAAACATTTAAAAGCATATGAGCACAGTATATGCTTAAGACATATAAGGTTTGTCAGATCTACTTATCTCTGAAAAGAATCACTCCTGAAAGATACCTTCTACAAATAGGGGATAGTGCAAAGAATGATTGAGTTCCTCTACCTTGTACTCCAAATACATCTTTTAGTTTATATAACCTTAGATTATACTGGAGTGCTCCAGAAGAAATTTATTCCAGTCTTGACAGCAGGGCCCACAGCCTAATACTATGGACCCTCTGCACCTCTTAACTCTTAGGAAAAACCACAGTAGCATAACAGCTTGGAATTGCTATGTACCTGTATAACATCCGGTCCTATTCCAGGCTTATGTCCTCTGAGCTAAAGCACATCTGTAAACTGCTCATTGACATAGTACCAATCCTGAAGATCCCCACTATTAATACAGACTTTAATTTTGGGAAAAAGTTCTTATTTTCAGTCTGTCAGCATTGTATTTGTCAGATGCCTGCTACACCATCAACATAGCAGACCTAACATTCAATAAAATGAGGATACAGAAACTATTCTCACTGGCACCATCAGTAACCTGCTCTACCAGGACACAAACTAAACTTGCATCTCCAGTCTCCTTACGTTTCTCCATCCAGTCCATCTTCTTTTTCAATAATTGTAACAGTTTGATTGAAGACAGCATCTTGAAACATGTTGCCCTATAACAAAGTTTGCACATAACATTTCAAACTAATTTGTTAAACACATACACAAATGTTTATCTTTTTCCATGTTCTTGGAAAAATTCTAGAAAGCAGTAACTCCTGCATAAGACTTTATTAAGTTAATAAGTAGTGCTGGTTTGACTCAACACATAAAAGCACAAATGTTTCGCTCCAACTGCAAAGAACAGTCTTGATATTAGCAAGACAGTCACACCTGGCCTTCAGTATGTTATTTCCTATAACAAGAGATATTACATACTACGGGTTCTTATTACGACTACCAAAACACAAAGGTACAGAAGCCTGTGACCTTTGACCTGCACCAAAAGAAAAAAAGAATCCCCTGTTTTATCCCTATTTATGCTTTTGCATAGTCTTCCCCCAGATTGTAACTATTGGCCATTTATTTGCCTAAAATAAAGTTTGCAGGTGGCATTCAGGTTGGTAGTAGGGTTTGTTAGCATAGTCCAATCTGAAAAGCACTGTGAAAATTAAGTTATCCTAAACAGAGCTTTAGCTTTGGTTAGTTGGTTTGGTTTTTTAGGAGTACATCCCACTACTATACAGTTCTAAGGCCTTCTAGCTTCCACTGATGACACAACTTTAAGTGCAACATATAAAGAACTGAGAGTGCCTGGGCAGCTAATGTGAAACATGTAAACAGTCACTTACTGTGCTTATGTATCTAGTGATTCAGCTAAATATTACAAACACATTCACTTTATGAAGCAGTAGTAACTCAACTGAGCAGTTCTTTCCTGACACCTCCACATTAACTAGGAAGATTCAGATTAATTACATCAGGCTTACGTTTACATCTCTGTAGTTAAGATTGATAACTAGACCGAAAGGACGACCACCCATAGGCTCAGCAGGGATGAAAGAGTACTCAAACGTGGCTTGTCTCTGTGGTGGAACTACTGTGTTCAAAGAGAGAGCTGTGAAGTTCTGAATGTAAAACTGGTAGTCTTGGGGATACCGGAAAGAAGCATCAAGAGACTCAACAATGAAATCCTCTGTACCCTTATTGGTGAAGCCCACCAGAAATTTTACAATGTTGTTCGCTGGAAAGTCTGAAACACAAAAAAATATTCGACCATTAGAAACTTCATACACCACACCTAGCCAATTTCTCAACAGAGAGCACCTAGAACAGACTCTGTGGTTTTAGAGCTTCATTGGTTTATGCACACAGATATAGTCTAAGCATTGGTAAAGAGGATGGTAGATTAGCAGGGGTCTCTTACCTTCACCTTTCACAAATAAGATGGTTGTATCAGCACTAGGTGAGGCTTTAGGCTCTCCCGACAAGTCTTCTTCCTCTTTTTCTTCTGTCTAAGACAAGAGACTTTTTTGAAAAAATCCTATAATGAACAGTGAAGCAAAGACCATGCTTGGTTCATGAGAATCCCATGTGGCAAAGCAAGCAACAACGGCAAGTACCAAATCCTACTGTTGCAGGATTAGCACAGTCAGTCTCCCTCTAGACTTGATTAGCATCACTTTCAGCATTTCTCTTTCTACTTGTTATATTTGACACAGTACTAATCTGAACTGCATTTAGCTCTATTGAAAGGTTTATAATCAGAAAGCATCAGCGTGGTTTCTGTTTGGGGGTAGAAGGAAAAGAACAGAGTCTAAATGTTAAGTGTTCACATCTAAGATACTCCTATTTAGAAAACAAGAACTTCCAAAATACAGACAACCATAGGACAAATGAGAGTTACTTTCACCATAGAGGGAGTGTTTAGTAGCTTTCTATTCAGTTTTCATTAGTTAATTGTATGTATGCCTGGAAACGGTTAGACTGCTGGAACTAAGCAAGTTCATGGACCCAGTTGTTCAAGTTCACCTTTGTGACGAACTTTTTAATTTGGTAAATGCAAGCATTAAAGGCTTATTTTCCACTTGGGGATCATGGGATCATCACTGCCCCCACCAAATAAAAACAAGACTGACCAGTCTTGAACAGTCTCAGCTAATTGCTTGCAAGTCAGATCATTTGATTTCAGTGCTTAAATCGACCACCTGAAGCAGTGGATATCCTACTGGATCTGTCGTACACATACCATGAACTCAGGAACCAGAGCTGAGCACCTAGCATCTTGATTTCAAGATGCTATGCTGAAGTATATCTTCTCTTTCAGTGACAAATAAAAGAAATGTCTAAAAAGTGTAATGTTTTGTAACCAAGCCATAAACTATTTATTAAAAGCAAAATACATTCGAAAGGTTATTTAATAATACTCTGTCAGTACTGACATAGCATACCTTTGAACACTTAGCAAAGCTGGTCAACCATAAGCTCACCAGCTTACCAACATCAGTAAAATCTGATACAACGAAAGAACAGTTTACCAGGTCTATGTTCTTATTACGCGTCTTTGCCTAATGTCCCAGACTTCCTTATTTGAGAGAATTTTGTACACTAAGTGTCTAGCAAACCTAATACTCAGCTCCTATAAGCAGATCACAAAATGACAAAGTATTTAACTTTTTTGTTTTCAATTTTTTTTAATTTGTCTTGTAAATTAAGTTTAGTTAGCGGAATTCTTTTACCTGTGTTGTCTTGTCAGATTAGTTTTGCTTAGCATGAATAACTAAGGTTTCCGAAGCCTTAGGCTGCAAGCTGCAAACTTTCACCTTGAAAAGTTGAACAAATCTTGAACTGTTGCTTAGCTATGTGAAGGGAGGCTGTGAGACCAGTGCAAACTGAAACATTAGGAAGCCACAACTGTCAGCAGAAGATGCAACCCATCCAGATAAATACAGATAGAGAAATAACTCAATAAGGAACAAGAAGACCCCAGAACAAAAATCACCATTAAATCAAGAGGCATGTGCAAGGTGCACAAAGAACAGGTGCACAGGTTGTAAGAGTATAAAAGCCCAGGGATTTTGTTCAGGGTTCTTTTCCAGAGGGACCCAGCTCAAGCTGTCCCTATTGCAGTAGCACTCAATTATTAAATTATTTTTTCCTGGAATCAGACATCTGAGACTCTGCTGAGGGAAAACTTATGTCAAAGAAATTTTTTTAACGTGTGCCAAGCTGAAGCAAGTGATCCTAAACAGCAACATGCTCACAATATACCCTGCAACAAGTGTCAGAGGCTAGGAATGTAGCAAGTGAAAACGGGCTACAAAACAGATGTTCTGTTGCCCCTGGAAAGTAGATACAAAGAAGCCAGAATTAAGTAGTCCAATAGCGCAATCTTTTTCTCAGTTTACTGAGGTGCAGCTTAAGCTACAAAAGAACTACGGGGGCTCCCATGAGAATCTGTTTCTCTCACTTGGTGTTCTTTTTTGTGACCTACAGTTTTGGCAGGATGTCCCCATGTGGTTTCTCAACTTGTAATTCAGGAAGAAAAGATAAATCCTTTTGACACTTCAAACTGAACACAAGCTTAATTAGACATGTGGAAACAGCTATTTGAAAATAATGTTACTAAACTCATGCGTAAATTATCCAGCTTGAAGCACTTTTGGTCTAATTCATACTTCTGAAGTAACACTCATGTAAAACTACCAAGTCTGTTGGCTCATCTTCTTCAACTTCAGCTTCATCATCCTCATCTTCAACTACAGTATCTTCCACAGCTTCCTCATCTTCTGTAGCATCTTGAGCTGCAACTAATAAACCTGAACCTACCAAAACAAAATTCAAGAAAGCCTTTTTAACATCTAGTTAACGAACAGAAAACTGACACTGAAATACAATTCTCAAACTAATGTTTGAAGAAGTTCTTAAAAATCTGTCCAATACAGTGTTTTGAAGCCTCAGTTGCAAAAACCTCACATTAAAATGATGCCTGTGTTGATCTTTCAGCCTTATTCCTTCTCTAATAACTTTCTCACCTACTCGTTTATCTGCCACCAAGTTCAAAACCAAAAAGTTTACAGTTGGATGACATAAAATTCAGCATTCACTCAGCAATGCTTAAATTTGCAGAAAGCAACAAATTTGCCTTAAAAGCTATTGCTTAATTTTGGAACATGTTAACATATGAAAATATTTTAATTTTGTAATTTAAAAAGTGAAAATAAGACATTGCTATTGCCAGGAAATTAATTTAGTAAGTACTGTTTCTTCTAAGACTAGCAAGTCTACTAAATGATTAGCATACTGATAACAGAACAGCACACTTTGAAAGGTAGATAAAAAGTTATTATTTTTTGCACCTATTTTCACTCAAGTTTTAAAATATAAAAAACTCTTTTTTTAATATGACCTCAATATAGTGTACTAATATATCCATATATGCAACAGAACCACAACATTAGTCAGAAAAGAAACCTGACCTAGAGTAACGCTCCAAGACAAGTGCAATCTGATAGTTCATTGCCTCTTTGCTTTCATGGAGCCAAGCCTCATACATTCAAACACTGGGCAAATATGATTAACAAAAATATTGGCCATGGGACAAAGTTCTGTCCCTTTGCAGTTTACAGCAAAGGCAAGGCTGAGAACTTTTAAAACACGTGCACAAAACTACAGATTGTTTTGTTAATAAACCTAACGTTTTCCATATATGAAAAAGTAGAAATGAACGGATGTGATTGATTTACCCAAGTCTGAAAAATATCTAATTGCTATAAATACGCATTTAAAACAAATATTTAAAAATTTTCACTGGAAATAAGAATCCTTGAGCAGGACAAGTATATCCGAAGACTAAAGAATTGTCAGTCAGAGCTAGAAAAAGCAAACACAACCCCTCCTCTCAAGTGCCTTCAGAAAGTACACTCAAAGACTTTTGCTCGAGCACGTGCAATACTTAACCTAAGCATTAACTACCGTGATTTTATTTGCTGAAGTTTTAAACTTGCAAGTGTACGAAAGATTATTTCAATTTAAAAATGAACAGGGTACAGGTAAGCCATAGGCACCCTTTGCTGCCCAGCACACTCTTTCATATCCGTAGCTTACAGTCTTTTCAATGGATGTCGGAGGGGCTGATGATGATGTGGCAATAGCGCGAAAGGAGAGCTGCCGGCTGTGGGAAGGGACTATCACACAGTGCGTGCTGCAGCACACTGCAAGAGCTGGATGAGAAGCCTCCCTTCCCTCTCCTGCCTTCCCAAACTTAGTAGTAGGGAGGCAATTTCCAGACCATGAATCAGATAACGCTGCAGCGTAAACAGAGATTAGCGCTCCTCGGTGTCGCCAAGGACATTCGGGGGTGGCGGCAGAAGAGGTGGGAAGGCAGGGTGGCAGCCAGCGCATCTGCTGGGGAATGTGGGAACCAGCACCGCCGGGGAGCGGCGAAAAGAACAAGCACTCTGCCCCGTCCCCAGGCGGGGTCTGGGCGGGCCGGTGTCACGGCCCGGCCCGGGGACCTGGCGGCAGCCGCAGGGCCCTGCCCGACACCGCGGACTGCTCTACTGGGAGAGACGGGGGCCCAGCCCCGCATCCCGCCGAGGCGCCCTCGGACGGAGCCGGGGCCCCGCAGGCAATGGGCCGGGCCCCGAAGCCCCGGCGGCCACGTGCGCGGTGCGCCCGGGGCGATGAATGAGCAGCGCCCGCCGGCTCCCGGCGGGAGGGTCGCGGAGGCGGCGCTGGGCTCCGCAGGCCCCGCGGGAGCGGCTCCCCCTCCCCGGACCGCCAAGGGGATCCCTCCCGCCCCACCACCGTTCTCCCGTGCCCGGGCAGCGGCGGCCGCTCATCCGCCCGCCCTCACCTGGGCCGCCACGGGCGCCCCCGAGCAGCAGCGCGGCAGGGAAGACGAGCAGGGCGAGCAGGAGCAGCTGCGACAGGCGCCTCATGATGGCGGCGGCAACAGCCCGGCACCCAACGCAGCCAGCCCCGGCGGTGGCGGGTGGCGGCCGCTGCGGGATTGTCTAAATGGCGGCGGGTGCGGGAGCGGGCGCTGGGACCTCCTCCCGCTCCTCCATCCGGGGCCGCGCCCGCCCCGCTCCGCCCCCGCGGACGTGGCTCCGCCGGGCAGGAGGCGCGGCGGTCACGTGGGCGCTTAGCACACGTCTGCCCTCAGCCGCCACCGGCGTGCGCGCCTCTCGATCCACCCGCGCCGCCCCTCCCACAGGGAAGTGGGCACGGCACCGAGCCTGTAGCAGTTCGGGGAGCCTTTGGACAACGCTCTCATTCGCCTGGTGTGGTTCCTGAGGGGGGAGGGGAGGGTGGTTCTTGGGGCTGTCCTGTGCAGGGCCAGGCTTGGATTGATCCGCGCGGCGCTGCAAAATGTGGAAGATGTAAAAATTTTCTCAAGAGAGGATGTTCTTTGATGTTTGATCTTTGTATACTTTTCAAGCCTGATAACAAGAAAGGAGATTTAACCCGTGAATCACATAGCAGCTAACAATCAAGCTCTGAGTGATTTCCATGTGTTAGGAAGAAAATCACCTACCTGTAGAATTGCCTTGTTAAGGTGTAGGGCTTGACATGCTTCGATGATCTCAGACCTAGGGGGAGGTTAACAAAGCTTGGGAAGAAGGATGCACCACTGATAGCGGATACAAAGAATGCAGAATTTACGGGGCACAGGAACATTTGGCAGAACTCCCAAGATAAGGAAGGAACTAATGAAGACAACTCAGCAGCTGTGCTGAAATCAGCTCCAACTGAGTAAAAGGTAATTCCGGCATGGGGGAGATCATGATGACTGGCTCATGGACCACAGACCCAAGAAACTCACCGACTCAAAAGTAGAGAAGGACTGAGCATGCGGATTGATTAGCACGAGAAGCGAGGGAGTCATTAACCGATAGAAGATAGAATACTAATAAATAAAGAAACTATGTAACTTGTAACCAGTGAACATTAATGCCTGTGTTTGCTAAAATGTATAAATAGTGGACAGTTTTGATAGTTGGTGTGCTTGATTTGTGGAATACCACCGAGCACCCAGGCTCGCACAACTCTGAAATAAATAGTAAATGTTTCTCTCAAGTGTGTAGTTAATGGTTTGTTGCATGCTGGGTAAAGAATCCACTTTTTCTGCACAAGAGTGGATCCCTTCCAACTTGGAATATTCTGTGATTCTGTGGGAAGTGCTGCCTATGGCTGTCGGGGTGCTCATGGCCACAACAGGTGGATGGGGTGGCTGTGGGAGGCCAGGGCCGCTTCTCTGCCAGCGTGCCTTTGGCACTTGGCAGTGTGTGAGAGCCTGCACTTTGAGCTTGGGATGCTTCTAGTGCAGGGAATGCCAGTTGTGTTCGTCTTTGTTAATGTACTATAACACAGTAAAATCCAAAGGATAAGAATTTTTTTTTAGTAGATTAACATACCTCTGGAAGGAGCAAAGATAAAACATATTACTGAAACAAAGGTGCTGTTTAAATCTTGTAATTCCATGTTGCTTTAGAATAACTGGGTTTAGGTCATATATTTGACAGCTTAATTGAAAGTTTCCCAAAGTGTGATAGGCAATGAATATGACACTGATACATTGCCTTTATCTCAGGGGACCTTTTCTTAAATGTTAGAAGAGTTATTAAGATGGAAAGTTTTCCCAGGCCCTACAATCAAAACATTCAGTGAAAATAAAAATACCAGGGCCAAAAACAGCCTGCAAGCTTTATCCTTCCTCCGACAGTTAATTCAGCAATTTGTGTACAGGATACAATGAAGCAAGAGTAGTGTTGATACATTCTATATTTTGAGGTAGCCTTAATTTGTCATTTGAGCATCTGCAGCTTGCTGTGACGGCAATGGTAAATGTAGTCTTGAGGCATTCATTTTTTATTTTCACTCATTTGATTTTCAACCTGCAAATTACACTAAAAAAATTATCATAAGTAACTATTCTAACTTTTAATCTTATTTCAACATGCTGAAAACCTTACTGAAATGCTGTTAAGTATTGACTGAAAGTGATGCATGATTATGAAAACTGGAAAACATTCACTGCTACTGATAGAAGTATTTCTAGTCAGATAATATCCACACAATGGTATAATATGACTTTTTCTGTAAAGGTCCTAAAGTTTGTTTAACATATAATCTTTGGCCAAACGCGTTTGACTTAACCTAGTCATGGTTTGGTTGTTTTGTGGTTGTTTTTTTTTGGGGGGGGGGGAAGCAGCTAATTACTTTTTCTTCAGGAAAGTAGAAGAATACTGGCATGCTGTAGGAGGTTTCTTATATAGCACTGTAGGATCTGAAATATTTTGTGTCTTCTATACATTGACTATGTACTTAATGTGCTGCTTTTCCATCTGAGTTAACTACTCTTTATGTTGCTAATTAATTAACCTGTATGGCGCTCTTACTGAATTTGCACGTGGTGGGCGGCACATAAATGTGTTGTTTAAAAGTGTGTGTGAAAATAATTGAGGTACCTTGACTACCTTCAGCAAAATGCTAAGCCAAGACTGACTGCAATACTACAGCTGTGCCTAAAAGCATATTAGGCTGCAGTTCTTTTGTGCTAAGTACTGCACCCATATTAAACAAGTTATAATTTGAAAGAAAAGCCTGTATGAAAAACTGGAGCAAGATTCAGAGGTTTTTTTTTTCACGGACTGCTCCACATGTGCATTCACAGTTGTAATAAAATAAGTGTTGACAGTATTTGCCACTATTGTGACTTTTAGATTTGACATCCCTTCTGTTGGATACTAATTCTGAGAAAGCTAGTATTCACTGGGAGTTCATGTTGCCCATGGAATGTGATTGGAGTCATGTACAAGCATTGTATCCTTGCATTTTAGAAAAGGGTTTCAGTTAGAAATTACATGTAAAACTGTAACTAGAAAATACGCCTTCGGTTTCATAAAGTGTATTACGAAAAGAGTGAGCATTCCTAGTCTGTGGATTGTAAATAAAGTTTACTTTGTATTTCCATTTTGAACTTCTTAAATGAATCTCCCAGATGTGTGTTTCCTCTTTGAAGATACCAGGAAAAGGCAAATAACTGTTTATGTCCATATAGACAGACTTATTATTGCATTAATACTTCTTTTTGGTGAAGTGTTTAAGAACCAGCTGGTCTGCCTCTTCAGCATTTACTCAGTGGCTTCTATGAGAGATGAATTCAACAAAGCACTTTTAGGAGCAGTGTCATACAAAAAGTCCTAATCTGTTGTCTGCTTCCTTTATCTCTTCTTTACCTTTTTTAGTTTAGAGAAGTAATTCTATGGATATGAAATTCTGAGATTTTTTTTCTTTTAATTTCTATGGTTCTTTTCAAAATTACGAAGTTACTATACGTGGCAGTTAATAATTCCAATGAGAATCTCCCACTTAGACCTATCAAGCTGACATTATTTTTCTCACCACTAATTATACGTTTGGGGAATCAACTTATTTGAAATTGATGCAGGCAGAAAGGGGTCATATTGCAACCCTCATCCCTGGAAATCTGTTGGTTGCTTCTGACTAGGAGACAAAACTGTTCACAGGAGCTCTTAATGAGACTTGCTAGGTTTTTGCCTGAATTGTGGGGGTTCTTTGAAGTTTTTTCAGGAAGAAATTTTATTTACCCTATTACAGCAAAATTGTCTCAAAGACACACAGATTCCTTATTTTATCAAAAAAAAAAAAAAGAGAGATATCTCTCTAAAGACATACCTCATAGAAATATATGGATAAACTGACAGTGTTCCACAAACATGACTAAATAATGACTAAATAGATGATTTTTTGAGAAATGGAAAAATTCAAATGAAAAATCTAATAATCTAGATAAATTTGTCGTTGCTAACCATGATTGCTTAATCAGATTTATGGATTCCATATGCTCCATATGATGGCAACAGGAAAGGAACTTCAGAGCTCACTTTGGCTGCGTTCAGGGTTGCCCAGTTTAGGACTCTTTGTAACACTTCAGTTGAAGGTTGAGGTGATGATTTTGTAACATATACAGCTTAAAGCATAGCATATTTTTAGCTACCAGATTTTTTTATCTTCCCTCTGCATGAAGAGCAGAAATGAAGTTGTTGACATGGAAAGATAAAAACCTATTTTTATTCTACACTGTAAGTTAATTTTTGCTACTAATTCAGTGACAGGCTGGCTGTTTGGTAGATTCATGTCATTGTGGACCTGAATTTCATAAGTCCAGTCTTCCTCACCCAAGAAAGGATGCTACACTGTGAAATTAGAAAAGTACAAAGCTGTAGAGAGTCCTGACTTCTGAAGAATTCGCCAGGTGCTTCTAAGTGTGTCAGTTGTGAGGTGTTAGTAACAAGAAAACCTAACAGACTATCCTCTTTAAGGAAAAAAACCCTAGTAGACTGTCTTCTTTAAGTAAAAGATAGAATATTTTCAGTTAGTTAAACAGTTTAATTAACTGTTAAATTACTGTATATAAAGAATAAATAGTATGAGCAATATTTTAAAATCTGCAAGAAAACTTACGCTTTGAAAAGAGTCAAAGTGATTCAGTGGTTTTGGTGGTACCAACTAAAGATTTGACATGTCTATTTAATTATGTTTATCTACTAATCCTTGAATGTTGTTTGAAACCTAGCTTGAAATGCCAGAGATGTCTCAACTTCAAGACTACACCTTAAATTCACATTTCTGTGAATGCAAATCACGTTGGTAGGTGTGACAGTTTGCTTTTCGGAGCCTATGTGGCGTAGTGGCTTAGGGTACCAGCATTCCCTTTCACATAATTTGGACTCAGCATGGAATAGTTCAGGAGTGGCAACAAATCTGGTGGTGCAGTTCTGCAAAGCTAACTGGCACACTTCAGAACTGCTTGTTCTGGAGAAGCTTGGGGCTTTCACAGACATGGATGTTGTTCACTAGTGGCAAGCTCTGAGGTGAAATGCTATGGTAGATTGTCAGCGCTAAAGAAAAAAAAAGGAAAGATGACAATTTTATTAATTCCTAGATATTACACTTTATGATAATGGAAATTAACAAAGCAGATATTTTATCTTTGTTGAATGACTTTATGTACTGTTATTGGTGCATTCAGATTGGAACTCATTCACTCTCCCAGCAGCAGGATCAGGTAGAGAATTGGAAGAGTAAAAGTGAAAAAAATCACAGATTGAGATAAAGACAGTTTAATAGGTAAAGCAAAAGCCACGCACACAAGGAAATTAAAACAAGGAATTAATTCACTGCTTTCCATGGGCAGGCAGGTATATGGCCATCTCCAGGAAAGCAGGGCTCCATAACACATAAGAGTTACTTGGGAAGACAAATGTCATTACTCCAAATGTCCCCTCCCAACTCCTTGTGGACCCCCAGCCTCCTTGATGGTGGGGAGTACAAGAAGCAGAACAGGTCTTGACACTGCGCAAGTGCAGCTCAGCAATAACAGAAACACCCATATATTTTCAACCCTTTTTTCAGCACAAATCAAAACCACAGCCCCAATACTAGCCAATGTGAAGAAAATTAACTCTATCCCAGCCAAAACCAGCACAGGTGTCAAACTTTGCAACATTTGCATTCCAATCCTTTCATTTCTTTTCCCCTTGAAGAAGTGAAAAAGGCCATTGTCATAACTTTTTATTCCCTCGTTTACTTCAAATAATAAATTGCAAAGTGTTTGGTCACTGCTTGAAATTAGGTGATTGCATCAGGTGATCTGTGTTAAGTCAAAATTCCACATTTGGACTCACGTCCAGCAAAGGACTTTAGGAATGCTATTTTTCCTTTAAAGTTCTTAAAGTAACTTCTTGGTCAGAACCTTCAGCTTGAGTCAGTGGAAGTTTGTCCCAAGAAGGTAAGGGGAACTGCTGCACGTGGCATCTAGGAATGTTATAGATACTTACAATGCTTACAGTATCAATGTGACACTATACTTAGCTGTCTGTTATTCTCTGACTCTATCATATCTCTTTCCATCTGGTAGTTTCAAGCTGCAGGATGTGGTTTTGTCCTTGGTCTTTCACCCTCTGTTGCTGCAGGTTTTTGTTCTCTCTTCTAAACTCACAAATCTGTTGTTGCATTTTCTTCATCTTGGCTTGCTCATTTTCAAATTCTGCTTGCAGGATTTTAAGCTGAGGAGCCAGCTTGTTATGTTTAGATAGCGGCTGTTGACTTTCTGCTAAGCTGCCATCTCTTTCTCCTTGGAATTTTGTTTGCAAGGACAGGAGCCATTTCTGTGTGTATTCTCACTTTCCTCCCTCAGTGCTGTGGGATGATGACCAAAGAGTCAGGCAAGGGCTAAGGATTACTCTCTCTGGCATACACTGTGTGCGTTCTGTGTTATCTTTGCAGATGGAGATCTGCACAGCTGATGTTGAGAAAGGCTGACCTGACCAAAAGAGGAGGCCTGTGGAGATAGGATGGTCCTGTTTGGGCTCGGAAGAACGAAACAAAGTCATATCACCAAAATTTCAAAGGACACAATGGTCAAAAAGTAACTTTTGCCTGTCTAAGGGTGGTTTACATATTAAAATGCACAGCTCTGCATATGCTAATAAGCTTAATGAAGTACATGCTATTATGTATATGACTCTATTACTCAACTTTTCACCTAGATCATGCTACACGTAGAGAGGGAGGAGGAGGATAAGATTGGGCTGTATATAAGGACCTATAAGGGGCTCCCTGATCTGTGAGTGGAGAGAATCTCTCTATTGTTTCTATCTCCCTCCTTTTATTCTTCCTTGGGAGCAAGTGATATCTCAGAATGCTGGAGTAAAGAGTCCTTACCAGCTTTCAGCATTTCCTAGGGGGGCAATCACTTTCTATCATCAACTAAATAGAAAAAGGAGAGGTCACGTGGCTTGACAGGATTCAATTCAGAGAAGACGGAAAGGCAATTAAGGATAAATTTAGTAAACTTCACCCATACTGTTACCATGCTAATGGAGTTGTGTCATTCTGCTATTGCAAAAAAAGAGGTGACACCCTCTGTTCAGTTTATGCAAACTATTTTTCCACTAACTTCAGTGGAAATTTTCCATCTGCAAAGATGAATCAATGTAAGCCAGTATTACAAAATTATGAAAATTAAGAAGTTCACCCTTCTACAATGCCTACAGTCCTTGCACCTGCACCAAGCTCCAGTGGAGTGACAAGTCTAAAGAGTAGTTGTCAGATTCTGGGCTAAATTACAGTAATCCATGACTTTAAAGCAAAAATTAAAAAAAACTCAAAACATGAAGAAATCAAAATTCAATTATTGTAGAAAATGAAGAAAAAGAAATGTTTACATTAAAGTGGTAAGAAATGAAATGTCTTCCATGCTCCATGAATCGCTCTATTTACTGAATTTTGAGAAGATTGATAAAAGGGAGATTTTACTCACTGCAGACAAAAGTAGAAGGCAAAACCCATGTTTGAAATGCTACTGAGTTAGTCTGTTGGAAGAAGGCTATACATTTTTAAGCTGAATTTCCTAGATACTATAACAAATTTAGTAATAAACAGGAGCAGAGTTTGATCTACCATTTTTAAATTATTGGTTTAATTTTTTCTTACATCACTTGTAACTGAAAAAAAAAGAAAACTATAAATAAGGAAAAGTATCTCAGATTCTGGTGGAAACCCTATCAGAGTACTTCCTCTTTTGTTGTACTGTATAATGGCCCATCTTCGTGAATGAAGATTTTGGGAAAGGTCTTTTTACCTTTCCAGCCTGCGCAATGGATTTTTTAGGTGAGACACAGCCTGCGTTGAACTGAGCCCACCCTTTAATCCTAAGGTTCATCTGCCAGGGCCAAGCAAGCTTGGACAATGGCAGTGAGGTCCTCAGGACGTAGGTTTGTTTAGAGTGTCCTTCTCATAGATGGATGGCCTCACAGGGCTAACGGGTTCCATCTGCCCGGGAGGGACTGGGAATTGAACCTGGGTTGCAGCGGTGAGAGTCCCGCATGCTAACCACTAGGCCACCAGGGGTCCCTTGTTGTACTGTATTACACTGCTCTTTATACCTATTTTCACTTCTCTGTTTGACTGTATAAGACCTGGTATACCCACCATGTTCTCATGCAAAGAATCAGATGATATACTCATGTTATTCTCTCTCCAATGTTTTGGAGGCTTTATCTGTTGTTCGGTGGCTGCCTACCAAAAGTGTGTAATTTGTAACCCATATAATTTTTAATTTGTAATAACTGTCATTAAACATAATTTAAATCTTAATTAAAATTTTTAATACTTTGTAATCTGAATGGGAACTGCAATGCAAATGCATTGCCCCCCACGTTCATTACTCAGTTAATTCAAGGCACAACTCCAGCACCTGCATTTGATACTCTTAACACTTCTCTTTTATATTATACATCTGGGAGGCCCAGCACTTCCATATAAAATTTTGCAATGTAAGTTTTATTAAAGCACTACTACTAATTTTATTGGAGAAGGGTATTTTGATCATTCAAGCAGCATGAAATCCTACCACGGCTTTTTCTGGACTGGGAGTTTTGATAGTTGAGTTCAAATTATCTTCTCCAGAAAACTGTTTCTCAGTAGCAAAACCTGAGTATGTCCTGAAGGGAGAGACAGGGGGTTAAGTGAGAAAATAAGACACATCTGTTATGGAAGATCCTTTAATAATGCAATCCAGCAGCAACTCCCCACTTCGACAAATGGCTCCTCATGAGGAAGTACAAGGGCCTTAACTGATAATTATTCTGGCAATGAAACATCTCCCAGTTGTTGCCATCCCCCAGCAATTCTTTTTAAATAGTGTTTCTCTCATATGTTCTCACTCCTCTTTCTGGCTGCAGTTGCCGTTGTGCGTTTTTTACCTCCTTTCTTAAACATGTTATTCCAGAGGTGCTACTGCTATCGTGGATGGACTTGGCCAGCGCTGTGTCTGTCTGGCACTAACTCTGTCAGACATAGGAGAAGCTTCTGCCAGCTTCTCACAGAAAGCTACACATGTAGCCCCCCCCACGTTCAAAACTTTGCCACATAAACCCAATATATCTCCCTAAAAACGTCGTCTAAATGCATTTATCTTCGTGTCTTGTTGAGTGAACACAAGAAATATTACTATCTCCATTTCAGAAATGAGAAATTGCCACCCTGAGATTTGTTAGAAGGGAGTCACCCAAGGCCACACTGCAGTTCAGCCTGTGACAGAGATAAATCGAGAGTTCACAGCAACCCTAGCTCTTTGTAACATAGGGGATTCTCCTTCTGAAATACCACTGCCTAGTGCACTATTTCCCTCAACCCTATTGCAGATGAATCATTTGTAGAACAGTTTGTGCCTGTTTCCAAATGAGTGCTTGAAGCCTGGGACAGAACAAAGCAAGTTGCCCTCTAAAGCTGTAGAGGAAGTTACGTGGAAGCCTGGAGCAAAGAAGGAATAAAAATGAATGTGGAAATCCTTTGGTAGTGTTATGTTTCAAACTGTCCCCTATCATTATAATAAATGAGTATATTTACTTAAGAGCACTGAATAATTTATTGGACAGTGACATAAACCTGTAGAATAGCACATTCTTTCTGCACGTGGATTAACCCATGTGGATTAAGAGTTCTTCAGCACCTGGTTCTAGGAAAAAGAACAGCAAACAGGTGAGCGTAATCCAATTTCTGTTGAAAGAAGCTGTACACTTGGGGGGAAAGAGCACAGACCATGCCTGCACAAAGGCACATCTCACCTCTTTAAACTAACTGGTGGCTACTCAGACGGGGTGAAGGCAAGGTGTGCTGGCGGGGCAGTAACTGGACCTAAGCTGGGTGGCAGGGCTGATGGCAGAGGTCCTGCCTATTCCCAAACCAGAGGTGAACCCTTGACTGCTGCTGTAATTATTTTGCAGCTAAACAGGGCCTTGAACAGCATGGTGTCCACTGTCAGAGAGGAACAGTGGCAGTGAGTTCCTTAGGGTATAGGCTCCCGTTTTTGTTCAGCATTTGTATGATGTCCAGCACAATGAAGCATGATGGGAATTTCCAGGTTATACAAGATAATAAGAAATATTGGGACAGTTTGCTTTTATATGGAACCAACTTTTCCCCTTCCAGACCTCCCTTGTGACATGTTAGGGAACTGACTTGGAGGTTGGAGACATTGAGCAGTATGAGGCAGGGCCCTCCAGCAGTGATTCCTCTCTCCTCTGGCTGGAGCCACCTGGGTCCAAGCAGAGCCATAGTACCTTCTCACACAGTCTGACCTTATATGTTTGTCTGTAGTAAAGAATGCTTTGGAAAGCAGTTATAGTACCGTTCCTTCTGACTGACACTGTCTTCTCTTCTGCCTTAGCAGCTGGCACTTTGTTACACAGAGGGAGCATGTAACACAAGATTCCCTCTTTTATACAAATGAAGGAGAAAAGGATACTTAGGTTCGAGGTGCTCTAGTGTCGAAAGTTTAGGTGGCAGAACTTGAAGAAAGTCTGAATAAAGCTTTACCTTTAGAAATATCAGTAACTGGCTTGTTGCTTTCCATGTTCAGAGACTCTCAATGAGTTGACTTTATGGAAGTGTTGCAGATGCAAATGACACCTATAACATTGATTCCTTTTTAAAGGTGTCTCAGTATAAGCATCTGTGTTTTCTGCACAATCACAGGTTTTTGATACCTTTTACACATACCATTTGGATAATGGTAAAACATCTACAAAAAAAAGACCGCTTTTTAAAATTGTACCATTGTGTACCAGGTAGAAAAAGCCCAGCACTCACTTTTATTTTCTGAATCCTACATTATATTGGTATATAAGTAGATCATAATGTCGTTCAGCGTAAGGGGTGTTAAGACCTAAGATGCTTCTAGCAAGGCTTGAAAATTTGGAATTCTTTTGGCTTCGATTAGGTATTTATTTTAATAAAGATTGGAATTCAATATTTCAGACTATACTAAATAAAACTCTACTCAGAATCTATTATGGAATCTATTATGGGTCGTCACCAGTGTCTTAGGGAAAACAACCATGAATATGTGGCAGAAATGGTCATTTCCAATCAAGAGAAGAGGACTTGTAGATGTGGTATTTTTAAGGCTGTATTATTTAATATTATACAGGTGTGGCACAGTTGAGTATGTATTGGCAGTTGCTGTGCATTCACAGAATCACAGAATGGTTTGCGTGGGAAGGGACCTTAAAGATAATCCAGTTCCAATCCCTCTGCCATGGGCAGGGACACTCTCCACTATACCAGGTTGCTCTGAGCCCCATCCAACTCGGCCTTGAATAGTTCCAGCCATGCTCAGCTCATCTGGGCAACCTGTTCCAGGACCTCACCACCCTCACAGTGAAGAATTCCATCCAAACACCTTATCCAAACGGAACCTTTTTCAGTTTAAAGCTATTCGCCCTTGTCCTATCACTACATACCCTTGCAAAAAGTCCCTCTCCGGCATTCTTGTGTGCCCGAGGCCAGCCGCTCCCTGTTTCGGAGCCTGGGAAGCAAAGGCATCTCCGTCCCATCCTCGCTCGCTCGCGCTGCTTTTGGTCCCTCTGCTGGCGCCGTAGCGGCCGGGCCGGCGCCTGCGTCCCGCGGGCATCGCTATCCCCCCTCCCGCCGCCATGGACTACCGGGCCGTGGTGATGAGCCAGGTCGTGCCCGGGCAGTTTGACGATGCGGAGAGCTCGGAAGGGTAGGAGGCGGCGAGGGGCCGGGTGTAGGGGGGCGCTGGGAGGGGGACCGGGAAGGCAGGCGGAGCGGGGCGGGGAGGAGCCCCGGGACTCCCCCGGCGCTGGCGGTGCTGCCCGAGTTACAGGAGGGAGTGAGAGGAAAGGCTGCGTGCGCTCTCCCAGCTGCGCTTTTCTGTTGTGTGTGCTGCTTTGGGACAGATTTGTTTTGGCAGAAAACCGTGACATACTTCTGACATTGCAGCATCACAGAATCATTTAGGTTGGGAAAGACCTCCAAGATCATCGAGTCCAACCTGTGACCGAACACATGTCGCTGAATGCCACGTCCGGTCTTTCCTTAAACACCTACAGGGATGGTGGCTCTATCACCTCCCTGGGAAGACCATTCCACTGTGCAGTCACCCTTTCTGTGAAGAAATTCCTCCTTATGTCCAAACTAAACCCCCCCTGGTGCAGCTTGAAGCCGTGTCCTTTCTTCCTGTCACTGGTTGCCTGGGAGAAGAGACTGCCCCCCACCTAGCTACAGCCTCCTTTCAGGTGGTTGTAGAGAGCGATAAGGTCCCCTCTGAGCCTCCTTTTCTCCAGACTAAACAGCCCCAGCTCCCTCAGCTGCTCCTCACAGGACTTGTGCTCCAGACCCTTCATCAGCGTCATTGCCCTTCTCTGGACCCACTCCAGCACCTCAATGTCCTTCCTGAATTGAGGAACCCAGAACTGGACACAGTGAATTATGACATGAGTAAATCACAAGAGCTCATTTCTCCCATAAATTCTGTTTCAGGCCTACCTAACATTTTTCATGCAGGTTGTGCTGGTGCCCTCAGATGCCAGCGGGTTGGCTGTCTGCTGCTGTTGAGGTTTTGTGTGAGACCTTGCCAGTGGAAATCTGCTGCAGCAACAAGCAGAGTGGTTTGTCTCTGGTGAAGGAGCCAGCTGGCTTCATCTGGCATGTCCATCCGATTGGAGTCAGAGGGATCTGAATGTGTGTAAATGTAGAACAAATTAAAAGGCAGCATTGATGTGGTGAGGGCAATAATTTTAATGCAGTCTGCGCTCTAAAGGCAGTGACATCCTCTATAAGCATATATTTAAGCATATATTGCTTAAAGACAGATGAAGTGAGAGGCATCTCATGGAGAGCTAACCTTGCAAAAGCATTTGTTGGGATAAATGTGTTGAATTTTTGATGACTGTACCAATGGTTTTTAGTTATATAGGCATTTGTATTTCTTTTAAGTGAATCTACAGAAGACACAGAAACATCTAAAGGTGAGGTCACTGAGAGTTGCCAGTCACTCCCATGTGAAGAACTTAATGCTGAGGAAGGAGATGGTGATGACTACAATGATGATGAAGAGGAAGATGAAGACTGGGACTGGGATGATGAGGTGGGAAGACTCTTGAAGCGCCACAATGCTGCTGGTGGGTGCAATCCACAGGTATGTTGGAGGCTATTCTGTGAGTGTCAAGGGTGCCCAAGAACAAATGGGGCTAATCTGAAGGCTTCGTTCTCTGTTAGTACTGTGTTGAGGATCAACGTAAATAGAAATTTTTCCTTGAGAGCATGCCTTTCTTTTGAGTCTGTTCCTCTGCCATGCTATCTGTATATGTACATTGTAGCCAGAGTTCATCTTGATTTTCTTGTCTCAAACCCTGTTGCTGGATTCTCTTTTTCACTGCAGTTTTCCTTCTGTTCCTTACCTTTCTCAGCTTTTCTTTCTTTGCCCACCCTGATCTCTACTGATATCCCTTACTTTTTGGTACTTGTCCTCTATGTTGCTCACCATTTTCCCCATCCTTTCTATTTAATTTTAAGACCCTACCTTCTAATGACACCCAGGGTGAAACAGGTTATGTTTTAAACTTATAGTGAAGGAGGCAAAAAAAAAAGCATAGGAAATGGAGGGGGGTGCTAGAAGTGAATTAAAGTGTATGCTGTTGGCACAGAAACTCTGGTGTTGTGCAGAATGAAAAGCACACATGAGGGGTAAGAAGGGTGCTAGTTCTCACAGCAGCTTGGACAGTAGAGGTTCAAAACCTCATTTTTCTTACTGTTGAGATAAATTAGAGTGGTGCTGATCACAGCATGTCATGTCTGTCATGTCTGACAGCACTTGTCCTGGGTGATTTATTCTTGCCTTTAGTTAGAGGTTTATGCTATCCAATGTTGATCAAACCGAGTTCAGGTATTAGTTGTATTTGGAGAGGGCTACATGTAAGAAAAGACAGCATCATGTAAAGTTTTCTCTGTTCATTACCTTTGCATTTTTTTCTCTCAATTTTCTCTATGTTTTTGTTTGCTATTTCCTTTCCTTTTAGTGATAGAAAAGATGCTATATGAGACTGACAGCCTCCTAGACTAAAAATGACCCTGGTTTGGGGCACATTTTTTGTTTTAACTGAGATGTTAGCTGTATTTTCTTTTCTTGAATTAAGTAAAATCTGATGTTAATCTATATCTATTTCCTCACCCTTTGTGGTTTTCTTGTTATAGCTTTAGGCATAGGCATTTGAGCTGAATTTTCCAATGATATTGTCTGTATTTCAAAGGTCTGCGCACAGAAGGCAACTTACATTAACAAATCCTTTGTTTCAGGCGAATAGACAGACCCCTAGTTCCTGTTCAGCAAAAATGTCCACCCCTACAGACAAGGTTTTAAGAAAATTTGAACACAAAATTAATTTAGGTGAGTACAATTGCATTGTCTTCTCTTATGAAACAGTTAACACTCTGTGACATTCTCAGACTAACTGTGCTTACATTAAGCCAGAACTCACTGGAATGAATCACTTAAAAATGGCTTTTGCGTGCTTGAAATTGCCTTTAGTCTCCATTAACTGGCTGTCCTACACCTTTGTCTCCGCCTTCAGAGCCTCGTGGCTGTTTGTTGGTTTTTTAACTTCACCTTGACTTCTCCAGAACACATAAAGTTCTTTCTTCCCTAGCTTCTCTGTAGTAGCAAACTGTTTGGTGTGGAGGGAGGGTGTCAACTCTCTGTTGTGATATTGGTCATTCTCACAGCTGCTACCACAGCTACATTTTCTAGACAATTGCAGTCCCCTGTAGTATTAGGATGGCACATTATGCAACAGTTCTCTCACTGGGGTAGAGTTTCTGTGATAAGTGAGGAGGCTGCTGTCCTAGACGGTGTAGTTCGATGTTTACCATGAGATGAAAATGGCTGCTCGGCACAGCCTGGTAGGACAGCGTGTGATTGGCACCTTTTGACAGGGTGGTGATCAGAGGCTGTGTTTTCCTTTATAACGAAGTGGTGCTAAAATGAAGGTTGCTGGGATGTGTAACCAAATACAGCAGCTTTTATACATTTAGACATTTAGCATTTAATCAAAAACCATTTAAATATATTGTTAGAGAGAATCCGGGAGCCTATTGCTGAATTCTGTTCAGAAAAATGGCATTTGATTGTGATAAGAGAAGAGCAGACAAATTTAATGGTGAGATGTTATCCAAAAGGCATTACTTCTGGATGGCATCACAACTCCAAGTCTGTGGAACTGTCTCACTGTGTTATTCCCATAGAGTCCTATTTTGAAATGTAGACAGAGTGAAGAGCTAGGTTAACCCTAGTGTGTAGCTAAGCTTCTCTGCTTGTTACAGAGAGCTCTGCCTATGTTTTACCATTGTGTTATGGCACATTGGCTGGCAGCAGAATTCCAGGGGCAATTTCGAACATAGGAAACTTCTTTGGGTTTGGGGTTTTTTTCTCATTTTTTTCTAATGTGTTTTTCAGATAAGCTAAATTTTGATGACTCCGTTATAAACAGAGTCACAGAAAAGTCTAGACAGAAGGAAGCAGACATGTGAGTATTACTTGTAGTTCTGTTTTCACTTAAATAATTTGAACCCAGAAGTGTAGTGCTTATTTCCTTATTTTGAAAAGTTTGTTAAGAAAAATGAAATTTAGAAGTGATCTGTGTGCAGTTTGCCTTTTAGTCTTAAATTTTTTTGATTTCCAAAACAGTTGTCTAAATCATTCCAAAATTTTGATTTTTTTTGTCACTGGTAGCACACCTAATTGTGTTGGTGTTGTAAGACATAAGTGACGGGTGTCATTCCCTTAGAAAAGGCTACTTTATCTCTGTTACTCTTTTTTTCTAGACAGAGATCCTTAAGCAGTTGGGCTAAAAAGGTATTAGAAACCTTTTGAAGTTTCTTCCTGATGATTTGGTGAGGGAAAAGTAATTCTTTTAAAGATTTTTTTTAGGCCTGTAGCTTATAGGTGTAAGTTGTAAAGACAGATACCATTTTCTCCTGAATGAGCATAATTCAGCACAGGCAAGAAGATATCTATAAAAGTGAAGGACACTGATGGTCATGGTGGTGGTGGTTTGTTGTGTTTTTCTTTTTTAACATCCCTCTGCTGGCAGGAGAAACCTTTGCTTCTGTATGAGCTGAAAGCCTTACTCCTTGAGGCTGTCACCTTATCTTTGATACAGAATGTCGTGATTTGCTCTGTCAAAACTGAGTCCATATGTGGGATTTTATCATTTTGTTTTCGCTTCTGCTAGGTACCGAGTCAAAGACAAGTCAGACAGAGCAACAGTAGAACAGGTAAGTCCTTAATTCATCAAATTTCTCTTGACCAGAGCAAATAATGTTGAATTTTGGAATCACTGATAAAACAGATACAATAGCAACTGAGTTTACTTTGGAATTCTGTTCGCTTGTTATTCTGAAGAGACCTGTTGTTTCTTTTGTGTATATGAAGGTTGTACTTGCTTCCATAAACATTTTGGAGCTCATTTTTGTGCTTAGCATTGTGTTCATATATGCAATGCAGAATTCCAAAATTCCAAAGAACAAGAAAAAATACTAGGTTTGCCTTTTTCTTTTTTTTCTTCTTTAGCAAGACTGAACTAGTACTGGCCCTGAGCCACATAGCTGCTCTATTTCAGTTATGATACTGTATCCCAAGAGAAACCTTATTTTAAAACATTTGATGCTACTATGTGTGGGAAATAATTCTCTTTTTCTCTTCAAGAGCTAGCTCAAAAACATATGCTTAGCTTAAAAAAGAGAAAAAAGAATAATGTTGGCAGAAAAAGTGAAGTATCATTCTAGAATCATGGCAGAATTCTGCATGGTTGCTGTTTGGATTATCATTTGATCCTGGAGAGTAGTCTGATGCCATGAGTCCTTTATTATGGTACTAAGACTGGACAGTATTATTAAGTTTTATCCTCTGCTGACTTTTCTGTATTAAATTTGAGGTGTTGGATCCAAGGACCCGAATGATTCTCTTTAAGATGTTATCTAGAGGTGTCATATCAGAAATCAATGGCTGCATCAGCACAGGGAAAGAAGTAAGTTTTATTGAAAATGACATAGTAGTCTTTTTTTTTTTCAGCAACCTAGGCAGAAGTTTTTGGTGCTCAGAAGATATACTGAAATACTTGGGTTTAGTACTACCTGTTTTGTGTTGCTTGGTTGGTATGAAGTTATCTTAGGATAAAAGGCAATTTATGTTAAAGGAAACCAATTTTCCCAAGTATGAAAGATTTCTAAAAATGCTTAAATGTTATCTTAAATTTGTGGATCTTGTTAATTGTATCTTTCCACCAAAATTTTTTGAAAAGTTATGTATAAATGTAATTTTATATGATGCCTGAAATCTTCATGTGAGACTCTTGTGTGCAGATCAGCAGACACGGGAGTATCTAAATCGTGTAACAGAATTCTGTTTAAAATGCTATTGACTCTTCATTGCTTTTACAAAACTATCATGTTTGTGTGCTGTTATTATCAAGTAATATTACAGATAATTAAAACCAGACCACAAATTTCCAAGTAAATTAATAAATCAGTTTTGGAATGCCTAGTCACCTAGGCTGACTGGTTTTCTTCCAAGTCCTTGGATACTTCCACCCTGTGTAGAAGTGAAAACATGAGATATTTGGGCCATGCTTTAGGGACTAAATAGTGCACAGGCTCAAGTTAACTGTTCACACAAGGACTTGTTTCAATCTCCAAAATGAGACACAGTTTTCTTGTTCGGTGTTGGTTTTGTCCTGTAGCCATTGTTGTAGCCCTGTCCTGTGTTACATACTTCCTGTAAGCTGCCTTATAGAAAAAGGGTTGCCCTTGTGTTCAATCTCATTCAACTGGGTGCCATGTAGGGGCTGGGGTGAGATCGGATCTTTTCCGGGTGTCAGAAAGAGAAGAAGAGAGAAGATTATGTTGCTTTAAAGAGCTTTTCTTTAATGTTGTTTCTTTCCTTTATAATCTGATAGGCTAATGTATATCATGCTGGTACTGCAAATGGAGAGAACAGAGCAATAAAGATTTACAAAACCTCTATTCTGATGTTTAAAGATCGGGATAAGTATGTGAGTGGCGAATTCAGGTGAGTTTGACTTCTGCCTGGTTTTACTGGGGAAGTGGGATTGTTTGAAAGGTGGTAAAATCACTGGTGCTAATATTGCGTTGATTGGCTAAGAGTCCCTGATGTATTTTCTTTTTTATTTAAAGATTTCGTCATGGATACTGCAAAGGCAACCCAAGAAAAATGGTGAAGACCTGGGCTGAAAAAGAAATGAGGAATTTAATAAGGTGATTTTTTCCAGTTTTTATTTCATCACGCATAGGTAACTGAAACTTTTAAGTTTATAGGAGGTACTCTCCTTTTGCTAGACTGTGGTTATCACTATCTTTTAGGGTCTCTGGAGTGTTCAGGAAAGTGTCTTAAACTTCACTATGGGAGAGAAATTAAAAGGGGAGGGAGGAATAAAGATATTCTTTTGTTTTACTGCTCATGCTCTAAGCTCTTCAATGTCTGAACTCTGTCTGACATGACTGAACAGCAACAAAAAGCTGGAAATAGCTGCTACTGAGTAGCAGCATGCTGTGTGATATAGGTTAATCTAGGATTAACCTGAACTGTGTAAAGACTCTTTGTCTGACTCAGGAATGCTTAGAAAAGGGTCAGAGCCAGAATGGTTGCGGCTTTTTGTATGCATTTCCTAGTTGTTCTTCACAAGTGAGAGTTTCCTGAGCTCTTACTGTGTATTATGTTTAAAGCAACAGAGCTCCTTTATGCACCACTAGTGCAATGCAAATAGCAGAGTTTGATTTTATGTTTTTCTGTGGCTTTGTTTCAGGTTGAATACAGCCCAGATACCTTGCCCAGAGCCAATTATGCTAAGGAGTCATGTACTTGTCATGGGCTTTATTGGTAAAGGTGATAGGTAAGTATCTTTAGAAAATCAAGTTTGTTTGGTTTGGTTTTTTTGTTTTAATAGTAGCTTTCCATGAAGGTTTATTAAAACCAAGCAAACCAATCCTCTGAATTTACTTACTATTACTTCAGGCCTGTAAAATTAACCTGTTACTTTTATATGTGACCTGTGGAATACCCAGACATTTGCCAGCTACTACTGCAGGCAATCGGTATGATTCTGAAGCCTCAGCTGTGTGCAAAATTAAGTTGTAAATTGGTTTAAGCGGAGATTAAGGCTGGAAAGGTTTGCTAATCCTACGTGAAGATAGCTCATAAGTTTTGTAGTACGAACATTAATGTAACGTGGTCCAAATTACTTCATGTTGGAAATAGAGTTCCAGTATCTTTGGCAAGCATGTAGCAAGGTTTGCTGCCCTTCATGCTAGCTCCTTGCACTTTGTTGCTCATGCTGAATTGCTTGACATACCTACTCAGTGGAAGGATCAGATACAGCAATTAAAGCATTTGCAGCTGGCACAAAGAAGAAAAAAGTATTCACTTTCTGTTATTTGTATTGTAATTTCAAGGCCTGCTCCTCTGCTGAAGAATGCTCAGTTATCTGACTCCAAAGTCCGGGAGCTGTACCTACAAATCATCCAGTACATGAGAAGAATGTACCAAGATGCCAGACTTGTTCATGCAGATCTCAGTGAATTTAATATGCTGTATGTTTTTAACCTTTGCTCTGAATTGTGACATCTAAAATGTATGGATTGGCAATATCTGTGAGAGTACTAATGTACCTTTAAGGGAGGGTGGAGTCCTTTTTGTTACTGGGTTTTGTAACTTTTGTAATTAATTATGTAGCCTTTAGTCAGATCTGAGCTTTCTCTGTTAAAGAAAGCCCAAGCAAACAAACAAGCAAACCAACCCCACAAATACCAAACAAAAAACCCAAATAAAGATAAAAAACACTCACCGAAACTCCCAAACAAAGCTCCTCACAACCAGAAAAAAAACTCCCTCAACTGGGGGAAAAATTAGTAAGGTAGCGTTTTTATAATTTTTTTTTTATGGTGGAGTTAGTGCAGCTCTGTATGGGGTTTTTTTGTAGATACCACAGTGGGGATGTGTACATAATTGATGTGTCTCAGGCTGTGGAGCATGACCACCCTCACGCGCTGGAGTTCCTGCGAAAAGATTGTGCCAACGTTAACGGTGAGCGGGCTGCACTTCAACCCTTGTTCTGACAGCTGGTTTATTTAGCAAGTTTAACTGTGTTCACCTGTGTTCTTTCAGGTGTAACTGACTGTAGAAGCTGTCAAAATTCCATTAAAATACTTCCTCTCCTATGTTCTCAAGACTTCCTCAGGGAACAGTGTACTGTGCTGAGTTCAGAAGAGAGCAGCCTATTTTGCTAGAAATTATCTGGCCAAAATGAGTCACCTGGCTCAATCTCAGATTTATGATAGATATGAGTCCCAGACTGCAGCACTGCCCACTCCAATCTTCCTTTACTTAAAATACTGTGCAGACATACTGATGTGTTTCCTTCTGTGAATTGAATCCACATCTGGAATTTCTCAGCTGGCAAGAAATTACCTTATGTTATAAAGTTCCCTGCGCTTACTTGTCCAGGGCAGCTGAGAGGATCGAGGCATAGAGTAATTAATTAGAGATGTTATCACTTGTCATAGTATTTTGATAAACAAATTACCTTTACGGTGTTTTTCTCCTGAGAATTTGGCCCTCATATGTGAGTATTACATGTTGTGTAACACACACACCTCCTGTTAGGGTGTGTCTCTGAGGACAAAATATCATAATTAGGCTGTACTGCGTTTCAGTAGATCCTTTTGTTTCTCTGGCAAAAGTTTGAGGTCTCTATTCCTTATTGGAAATACATTTTTTTCACTTTATCATCATAGCTGCATTTTTTAGATGTAATTACTTGTAGTTTTTGTCTCTTCCCTTGTCTCCTGGTAGACTTTTTCCAGAAGCACAATGTTGCAGTGATGACTGTGAGGGAGCTGTTTGAGTTTATTACTGATCCTTCTATCACAAGTGAGAACATTGATGACTACCTGTCTAAGGTAAGACCTCATGGCCTTGTTGCTTATGTAGGAAGACTTGAACAATAAAATCAGGTGTAGTTCAAGCTCCTTCATCTCATTTACTCTACATCCTGCTATTGAAGGAAGATAGTACATGACACTGTTATGCTAGAGCTTCAAAAATGCACACAGGTCTTTTCCATTTATACCATTATGGAGTGACAACATTTTCATTCTATGTTTTCTCAAAAACTCTGATCATGAAAACTCAAATGTCTGTTTGAGGTGCTACTAAAACCAGGATTAAATTAGTTCTTTCTTTTTGGTAAGGAGAAGCTCTGCAGAAATATAACCATGCTTATATAGAGAATGGGATTAAAAATGCAGATTTGAGCAGGGTGGGTTGAGGGGGGAAGGGAATGACTACAACAGTGTTACTTCAAGGTACATGATCTTGCTTGCCAAATACAGCTGCTGACAGAAGATGTTGGTTCTAGGAGGAATTGAAGTTATTCAGTGCTGCTAGCAGCACCCATGTATTTCATCTCTAGCTGCCAGTCCTCTGCTCCCAGTTAGATATTTCTTTAGAAAGGAGTGTGTGTGTAAGTGCTTAAGTTAACACAAGAGAAATGGGGGCCACGTATGTCATGCTAAGAGTGGAGATTTGACATGTCTTTCCCGTTCAAGACCACATGAATGTGGTCCAAATAACAGTACAGCATGCAGAATTCCAGATGTTGTGTACTTTCTGTCATACTGGAGGTTGAATGAGAGCGAGCTGTGCCACGTGGTTCCCCTTACTTGTCAGCTCCTCTGGCTTGCTTGGTGTGCGTGAGAAGAGCCAAGTTCCAGGACTGAGCACTGCTCACTGTATTCTCCTTGTGCTGTTATGTCCCATAGCCATGCTGGGCCTGCCATTATTTGGTCTGGGAGGAGCAGCAAATGTGTTTTCCCTCTATTAACAGCCCCGATCTGCAGTTGTAAGTGTGCTTTGCAGCAGTGTTGGTTACCGTTAGGTGTCGCTCAAGTCATTCCCATAGGGAAACCTGGAGTGTGTGTGCGTGACAGTGAAATACAGGGAGCAACACAGATGGGAGTAGTTAGTTCGATGCGATTCTAAAGAGTTAGTGATGAGATTCTAAAGAGTGATAACTTTGTACTGTTTTGTATTTCTTTAGGCAATGGAAATAGCATCGAAAAGAACAGAGGAGGAAAGATCCAGTCAAGATAAAGTGGACGAGGAAGTGAGGATTTCTATTCCTGCTTTAAAATAATATTAACCTTGCCTCTTCTAAACAATGAAAAGTGTTCTGTTTTATTTGGCAAAATGCACAGCTGATGATAAGCAGAACATTGTTTGTGATACTAGTTGAGATGTGAAGTATTAAGGGATGCCATGTGTAAAAGCTGACAGCAATAAGCTGTTACAAGGCAAATACACCATTTCCTAAACCAGTTTGTTTGCTTGTAGCTAGGTCCTTTGATATATCTTCCAGTTCAGGTTTAGTTAACAAAAAACAGAGTAAAGAGATCTGATTATGTTGGTGGTTTTGGACCAGTGATACAGAAACAGGCTATTGGGATACATGCATTGATCAATTTGCTAGTCCCAGTCTCATTCAGTTTTTCCATTGCTTTTATATTAAGTGAAGCCATTTCAAATCCACTACAGAAAGCTGATGATGTTTTGAAAAGGCTTGATGTAAAGATACAACCATTTCTATCTGTTCCAGAAGAGTTAAAAAAACCCAGACAACAAACCAGAGAAAAACCAAACCCCTATCTCTGGAGTCAGTACTACTTGATTTATCGAAGACTTTTCTTTTTCTCTTGGAGCTCTGCAGGTTTTACTAACTGCTTCAAGATTGACCAAAGAAAGATTTTTTTGTTTCCCAGGATATCCTCAGAATACAACTTCTGAACTATAGTCGGATGCTAGTGTTTTTTAACAAGTCCATCTTTTGCAAGCCAATTATTCCTTTATACATAAGGTACTGACCTGTAACAGAAATCGTTTCATAGCATCTAAGTTCAGTTTATTTCTCTTAAACTTCTCATGTTACCATGGCTAGTTTGTGTCACTTTCTTAACAAAAGAGCAGAGCTGATTAAGGGCAAGCTCTGTGGAGGTGGGAGCTTCTGCTTTGTGCACAGCACTTAGACAAGCAGTGATGATCACAAAGTGAACTGAATTTGTATTAGGATTGAACTGAAACCTTAGAACTCAAATAGGTTTAAGAGATAGTTGGAAGGATTGGAGAACTTTGTTATTTGCCTGGAGATAGTCACACTAAAGAGGAACCTTATTAGTCATGATCTATCAATAATATGTAGGTTGCATGGTAGTGAATGACTGCTATGCCAATTTTTTGTTTCTCTGAGTCTTTGTGATTATTCTTTTAAGGATGCATAATTAGGAAAGAAAAACATTGTGGCACTGTATGTAAATAAGTAAGTTTGTGTTTCTTTTCACTCTGCCAGGTATTTAAGAAGGCTTACATACCTCGAACTTTGACTGAAGTTAAAAACTACGAGAGAGATGTGGATATTATGATGAAATTGAAAGAAGAGGATATGGCATTGAATGTTCAGCAAGATAATGTGAGTAGACATATTGAGGCACTGCAGAAAAAAAGGGAGGGGATATGAATTCTTCTTACTGGAAACTGATAGCAGCAAACAAAACCAGAAGCTTTGTTACCAATGTGTTGAGTACTGAATCCGGTATCATACTTCAAAATTGTCTGGTTAGTGCTAATGCTAATGGTGTGGGGTTTATCTTGGTCTTTTTTTTGAATTTTGTTTTAAATTTATGTTTAAATAATAATTCTGTCTGGGCACAAAGCATTGAGACATATTTTGATAATTTAATTTCTTTCTCTCTCCCTTGACGTAGATTCTCTACCAGACTGTTACAGGACTAAAGAAGGATTTGTCTGGTGTTCAGAAGGTGAGAGGATATTTTTGAAATCCTTCATTTTAGCCATCTTCAGAAAGGTGCTTATAGGTAGCACAGAGAATGCCTCATCTTGCAGCTGGCACCGTGAAAGAAGCCTCTTGTCTGCAGAGTGACCGTTTATGTCCAGAATGGGTCTGGCATGGCAGCATGTCTGCACAATACAGGAATTGCTTCCCTTAACCGTGGTCAGTGCTTGGATTGCTTGAAATGAAATGAAAATCCTTGATATGGCCATGATCTCTAAAGTTAAGGTGGAGATGAGGGAGTGTTTTCTGATTATAGAAAATGTAATTGATTTAAATCATAGCACAGCTGCAAGTTTTGATATATTCAGAGTATCTTTGCTGTAATATTGCATAAAGAATAGCCCTGCAGTATAAGGCATAAGATATTATGTCTTACTATATTTGAAGTACTTGACAGTGACACTTCTGTAAAGTACATTGGATAAGAAGTTGGATACAGATCAGCTGTAGCCTGTAATTCAAGGTAGAAGCCGTGTGTGGATTTCCCCCTCCTTACTTTTTAAATGTTATCTAGCAGTGGTGTAGACTCTGATTTAAAATGGAAATATAAACATGGATGGGATCAGGCTGTAGCAGAGTCTCCAGGCTTGTTTAGGAATAAGTGAGTTTTCCAGTGTAGATATTTGTGTTTGCAATATAGTATACATACAGTGCCCCCAAGGTGGCTTTGAGTATGATCCAAGATAATTAAAAATTGGATTCCACATATGTTAGCAAATCGCTGTTTAACTTAGGGAAATTAGTTTGGGAGTACAAATAACAGCTGTGCTGTGAGACCTGACCTGAAAGAAACTGTGTTGTACATTGTAGATTCCTTGTTCTTAATTTGCTTAACCTACTTTTCATTCTTTTTCTTGAGACTCAGTTATGGCTGTAGTAAAGGAGATGGCATCAGCTCTCTCGAGGGTTTCTTTGCGGCAGATTCTGTTCTGTTTTTTTAAGAAATATATATATATATACATAGTGTATATATGTGTGTGTGTGTATTGTCATTAGTTTTCTTGGTTTTGATTTGATATAATTCTTGATTTATTTTGCAGATTCCTGCTCTTCTTGAAAAGGCAAACCAGTCAGAAACCGACTCTGATGACGATGACGATGATGATGATGGCAGCTCAGAGGACTCTGATTCAGGCTGTAAAGAATCTGTACATCCCAAAGATAAACCTGCTGAAGTTGGCATGGACAAAAAGGTTAGCTGGCTAGGAATTGTTTATTTTTCCCACCTCTGCTTATGTGGCATGAAAAAATCCAAACTTAGTGGGTTTTGCTAATTCTTGTCTGAAACAACAGAGCAGAGACAGTGAATTTCGTGCTTTATTAGTGGTGTTTTTATGTAGAGCAACGTGTAACACAGCTCTCTGTAGCCTAGGCAAAGCTAGGAGAGAGGTCTCAGGGAATTATAGGGGTACACAAAGCAGAATTTAGTGAAGCCTGGGCAGCTTTTCAGTGCTTCTGGCTACTCCTCCAGGCTTTGGTGTTTGGTTTGTGGTTGAGATCACTAATCAACTTCCTTGTGCCCAGGGAACTGAGACCACTTGACTTACAGAACTGGAGTCTTGGTGACAGTGTCCGTACCTCAGCGACTTTTGCAGAACAATTAGTCCAGACTGGCTACCTTTGCTGGGGGGCATGAGTTGTAATGTAGTCATGCAAAGCAATTATGGTTAGAGTTTGAGTGGGTTTTTTTAAGGCTTCGTTTTCTAAACTGCAGAACAATTATGCTCAGTTTTGGTCAGGCTCTTCTGCAGAGTATCACTCATAGGTGAGAGCCTTTTGGCAGACTTTTAGGTGCTGTGGAAAAAAAAATAGAAGCGTGAAACTTGCTGGGCTTAAGGGATTCAAAATTTGGGAGTTTGCTGTTGGATTTTTCTTCTGAGAAAATCTGTCAAATAAAAATACAGTGCTCTACTAGACACTTTATACCAATCTGGAGCTGCTGTCTTTCAGATATGAAGCAGAGAAGTCTTGGTCACTTCTCATCGTTATTGATAGGTTCCCTTTCTTCAAAGGTTGCATGAAATGGATATTTTAACTAGTTTGAATTTTGTCTTGTCATTACCAGTGTGTAGGTCTTGGCTCCACCCCAACCTATACTTGTTTTTTCTTTTCCCCTCTCTATTCCTATTTTATTTTTTTTTATTTCTTTCTCTTGATAATCTTATTTTATATCATGTGTTAAATTAACTTGTTAATGTGACAATTGATTAACTTGCTCAAAATCCCTCACTCCTTTCTGTCTTTAACTGAATGGTGTGTGATTATTTATAGGAAAGGAAAAAGATGGTTAAAGAAGCCCAAAGAGAAAAGAGAAAAACCAAAATCCCAAAGCATGTGAAGAAGAGGAAAGAAAAGACTGCAAAAATGAAGAAAGGCAAATAAAATCAGCTTTGGCTTGGAGAAAGGGATGATGTGTTGTGAATTAGTCAGTTACCATCTTTTTTTCTTTTTTAAAAAATTAAAAATCCTTTATTTATATACGTACAATATTAACTATAAGGGTGGTTTTGTTAATAACATGGTGTAATTGTTTCAACAGAGGGTATACCATGGGTTTCTCAGTGGGAAAGAATGAGTTTAACACTTGTGCCTGTTAAAATTCTTTACCTGTGCAGGTTTAACTGGTTGTTAAACTCACACTGATTTGGTCCTGCGTTCTTACTCCCCTGCCTCACATTGCATATAAGCAAGTTTGGTTTGTTCCAGAGCAGTGATTTCATTCAAAGACATTCTTGGAGAGGGGAGAATGGCAATTCAAAAGCCCGTGCCTTCTTCACAGTATGGAAGCAAATTGAGCAAACTGTCTTCTGCAGGCTGTCACAGTCACCCGTGGATAACCCTGCAGGCATTGTACCTTTGCTGCCTCCTTGTGGTTGCATCACCTTTGATACTTTCTTACTGAAAGCTGAGTTTTGTGATTTGGAGGGCTGTCCTCATTGCCCAGTGCCCTTCTGAACTAATCAGGCAGGTGTACCCAAACAGACAATGCCTGATTATTTTTGTCTTTTTTTTCTGTCTTGGATCCCAACATAAGGCACTTTTTCTCTTAAGAGTGTTATTAACCCTCTATTTTGTAAGCTGGTCAAGTGAGTATTTGCTGTTTAATCGTGTGTGATTGAATACAAGGCTGTGTAAAGGCTTGTGGCAAAACCCCTTCCTGGTATGGCTCAGCGTTGCCAGTCTGTGTTGTGCTGAGATACCCCAGCTCTCAGGGAGGAGCTGGCAAAGCTTTACTCATGAGTGACCCGCCTGTGCTTGGGCAAAGCTGTCTAAAGACAGACCACCTTGGCAGCTCTCTTGGCAGCTGCTTTGACCACTGAGGCTGACAAGTGTTGGGAAAGGTGCTCTCCTCACACAGTAGCCATCAGCTGTCTTTTCCCTCTGCCTGCTGTTTCAGAACTTGTGGCAGCACAGAGAAAGGTTCTGATTCCAGTAAATGTCTTGATATGTTCTCCCACATTAAGGGTGGAGTTGATGCCCTGAGGATTTGTGTTTACAGGACATACATCCTCTGATGACGGAAGACAGCTTTTATCCATCAGTGCATATCCAACAATGATGGGTTGGCTAGGGGCAGGGTCAGGCTTCCCTCTGTCTGCTCCTCACCTTCCACGCCCAAAAGAAAGAGCATATTGGCTAATTGCACATGTGGCTGCACTCCCCAGATTGACCTTCACAACTTCTTTGTGCCTTTGATTAGAAAGCCAGTAAGAGGGGAACCAGCCAATGCTTCCAGATGTCTCTCTCTCTTCCTCTCCCCTCTCCCCTCCCTTACTCTCCCCTCCCATACACTCTCACACACAGTATGCATATAAGTGTAGACAGTGTGGCTGGAGTGTGTTGGGAAACAAGACTGGTATTTTCTCAGCATATGGGGATGTTGGGAGACCAAGATAAAATATCTGCGTTTTGGAAATTGGCATTAAATCAATGCCAATGTGCAAGAAAGAGGGCAGCCTCTAACTTGGTAGTGAAAGGACATGCAAGACCTATATCCAGAGGTGAGGGCATACTGGGGGTGGCCATTTGTCTTAACACCAAGGGTTGAGCTAGAAGTATGGACGCTTTGTTTCCTGCTTTCCCTTACCATCGTGGGAGCTTGCCCAGAGACATAATCAGGCAGAGGTGACCTCAGTGGTGGCTGACCTGAGCCTGGCTGGTTGTATTCATTGATGCAGTGCTGAAGGTGACTGAAACAATAACAGCTTTGTGCATGTTGCCCTTGAAATCCCCTTGTATTGGGGATTCTTCCTGCTGACTGACAGGACTGTGGTGTGTGCATCTGCGATAGCAGCTGTGGTTCATGAAGGTGCATGCACCAGGAAGTGTGTGTAGGGACTAGGGGCTGTGGGTGCAGTGGGGAATTGTGTCCGAATTGTTGCCTTTCCCCAGTAACAAGCCATGCACTGGGCAGACCTCTATGTTTTTGGTGAAATGGGTTAAGTGTAAGTGAATCTCTATGAAGCCGTGTGTGTTTTAATTTTATGTAGCTCAACTGTGGATGATTCCACCAGGAAACTGGTCCATGGCTGATCAGAGTGAGTCTTGGGTTGGCAGACACAAGAGACAACCAAATTTTCATCGGGGCTGGCTGCTCTGAAGACAAGGATAGATGCTAGTTCCTGGCGTAGAGCCTGGAAGCCCTGGAGCCAGAGTGTGTGTCCAACTGGGGGGTGTTTACCTCCTTTACCTGAGAAGACACTTCAGAGAAAGGAGGCTGCTATTGCCTGTGCTTGAGGGAAGAGGAAACGTCCCAGCCCACATAATCTTGTCTTCCCTCCAGGTCATGCACCACAGCCTGATCAAGTTTTCCTGGCTCTAGCCATCCTGTAGCAGGAAAGTGATCCTGAATCAGTAATTTCAGATTGGACCCTTGCTCACAGTGATGTGTGGCAGGACTGTCTGTGCGGGCTGTGTAAAGCATGAGCTACCTGCCTCAGGTGTTTGCTCTAGGGTGTGTTTATGTAGTTGAGGTGTTTGCAGGGGACCTGAGGTGGAGCATGCCAGAAAAGCCCATGTTGTGCAAGTGCAGGTGTCCTGGGGATGGCTGTTGCAGTGGGGTATGTGCTTTTCGAGGTGGGCTGTGAGTGCAGTTCATGTGTCCTGGCCATTGCAGGCTTGACACATATAGAAGTGAGGCAGTCTACAGGGATGGAGTGGGTGGGAGCTTTTTGGGCGAGAATCAGGAGATGAACCGTCTTCCTGGTGATTCCTGAAGCAGGAGAATGGCTGTTGAAGAATGCTAGATACAACTACCAAAAGACACCAGTCTAATTGGGGATAGGGAGGATGGGAATGGGATGGCATGACTTTGTATCCTGTGCTAAAGAAAAAGCTTCAAAGTAACACAGATACTCACTTATGCTGTTCCCCCCCAGAGATGAGGATCTGACAAGGCCCGCTCATTTTGTTGGCCATAGCAACTTGTTTATGCTGTGCCCTGCTGCTGCCTCACGTGCAGACAGAGAAGTATTGCCAGGGCAGGAATACTAGTTCCGTGTATTAAAGGAACTGGGACAAAACCAGCTCAAGGTAATGCTCCCAATTTATCTTCCATACTTTCCCCCACCCCTCGGTTCCCTTCCTCCACTTCCCATTATTGTACTTAATGATAAGGCTCTTGGGTCTCTTGTGGGCTATTGTAAGAGCCTCCTTTGTGGAGCTCACCTGATGTCACCTAGCACAGACAAACAGAACCTGGAGAGGTGGGCTGTGGGGTAACTGGTGGGCTGTGGTACCAGGAGATGACCCTGCGGCAGTAAGACTGAATTGTGCAAGTGTGATACCTACCCCAACAGAATTCCCTTCTGTTGACTGCAGACACGGTCCTCCTCTGCTCCACTGCTTGATAGGTGTTCCAGTGTCCAAGTGGAGCATCCAGATTACTATTTTTTCCCCCTTTTGAATAAGAACATCTTTACTGAACTCATGGCATAAACTCAATTGCTTTGTCACTGGGGCTTTTGGAATGTTTCTGCAAGCAAGGCTTTTGATAATTGTCTGGTGTGTTTTTCAAAGCACAACTGTTTTGTTATCTGCCTTCTCTGAAAATGGAGTCCAATTCTGTCTGGCAATCAGGATGAATGTTTACAGCTGCCAAAACAGAACTGTCAACTGCTTTGACACCCTTTCTGGCTTAAACTAGGGGAGAGGATTGGTTTAAAACAGGCAGGAGAAGGTGCTTCATGGAGTGGGCAGGCTGTGGGTGAGTTGCAGCAGAATGCTGCTTGTGTGTTTGCACTAGTGCAGGTAAGCATGGTCTGAAAATCAGCTACCTAATCTGAGATGCTGTTAACTTATTATTTATGTCTTTACTTATTTAAGAACAGGCTGAGCATATGAAAGACATCAAATTCTCAGGCACAGGTCAGATGCTTGGAAAAATGCATTTCTGGGATTTTGCAGCCAAAAGATTTAGTGATATTCGAAAGCTTAAGTATGTAGAGTGGGAATATTTACTACTCTGCTATCAAAGATAAAAATGTACAAGAGCAATTAATTCTATCTTCCAGGGCCTTCCCAAGTAGTCCTTTCTTGCAGTCCTCCCCCAGTACGTCTCCCACTGAGTCCCAGTGAATGACTGGGGAGGCAGATACTCCTGGATAAGATATGTTAAGCTCCAAAAAAGTTCATTACTGAGGTGTTGGAGTTTTTTGGGGGTTCAGCCCCATCTCCCTGAAGTCCCTCCATGCCGTATGGCTGGTTTACACTCTGAGCAGTTGGCACTAGGCTTCCTCCCAGGTCCAAGGTCTGTGCCAAACTGGTATTAATTTGTTGCTTCTTCCATACTATATATTTTATTATATGTAGCAATAGAAGCATTGAAAGGTGGAGTTTTGTGAATGTGGTTTCCCAGTGGTGAAGCCAGTAAAACCAGCTTTGCGTGTAAGGATTTGTCTCCTTAGAGGGATTTGATTTCCATGCTGAAATATTTTGATTAAACAATGCAAAACTAGCTGTGGCAGGCTACATGCTTGCTTTTGGCATGTGTGCTCAGGCAAGACTCACGCCTGTGGTCCTTTGAGAGACAAAAGAGGTGAGCCTAATGTTTTCTGAGGACCAATGTGTCCCACAAGTTTTGGTCACAGATAGTGGAGAGGCTGATGATGAGGAGCTGTGAGAGTTGGATTCCAGAATACCAGATTGCTTACCTGGTTCTCCAACTGAAGCTTTACATGCTGTTTTCACCTGCAAAATTGTACAGCCATTTTGATACTGTAAACATGATGCACAGGAGCAGAACAAGCCAGGTGCTTTGTCTCTGTGTGTCCTTCACCCTGAGCTTGTCCCCTGAGGTGCACTTGCAGGATGATGGAGGACCACTGGGGTAGGAAAGTGTGTTAGGGGTCTCTTGTCTGGTTATGGGGACAGTCTTGTCTGGTTATGGGGACAGTCTTGTCTGGTTATGTCTGTCTTCACCTCTTCCCACTAAGGAAACTAAAGAATCTTTTGGACATGGTGAGTGAGAGAGGACTTAAAGAAATTGTTTTGTCACTCTCAGTGAACTTCTAAAACACTCTGTGGTAAACAGCTTCACAGATCTCTTAAATACAAAAAGCTAACTCAGAATTTATTTTGAACTTTCTAGGGCATTTCTGTAAAAATAAATACATAAGTTAATGACTCATTGTTTTTACAGTTGTAATTTTGGTTCTTCTCAACTGCTAGTAGACTTTCAAAGCAAAAATGCTGACCTGCCTTAGTATCTCGTTAGTTTTCTGGGCTTGACATAACCTTATGTTCCTTGTGCTAATCTTCATATCCTCTAGAGGGAGAAGTTAAGTTCTTGCTCAGACTATGTTGGAAAGTGTTAAGGCTCCCTTATGTGAAAAATGCTATTGATGTTTCAATTCTCTACATAACTTTCTATAAATTTTGATGGATTTGTACATGCACTTGAAACTTTTTTTTTATCTCTTGAATCTGTAGTTCTTGGACAAAGTTTTATAGTTTGAGGTCATAGGGGCATAATTTGTTCTGGGCCAGGCCAGGACTGCAGCAGTGGTATTAATGCTGGGTTTAGGAAGAGGTTCTAGATGGCACTTGAGAAACACTGAGGAGACTTCTTTCACCCTGTACATATGAAGGCTCATGGTGAGAATCTAAAAAATGCTAAGGGTGTCATTCTTCAGCTGTCCAAATTCATGAGCGTAAACACCCATCATTTATGTAATGCAATATTTAGCAATTGTTTTGCCACGATCACTTGCCCTAAAAACAGTTCAAGTTGCTTTCCCCCCCCTCCCGCCTCCCCACCAATAGTTGTTTATTTTCAAAGGATTGACATAAGAACAAACTTGACCCTTCTTCCTGACATGAAACAACCTGCCTCCAACCTCTGCAGCCTGTATGGAACTGCAAGCTCCCCTAAGACATGTAGACCTAGCCTACAGTAGTAGGTTCAAGGCTATCTCTCTAATCTAGCCCAGAGATCCATGTCTGCTTTGGAGCTTGCAAAGGCCACGAGGCTGGGACTTGCAGTTGGCAGGTATTGCTTGGGGTTTTGTGTGTTTGTAGTTTCCTTTTTTTTTTCTTAAAAAAAGCGCAAATGGCAGGCTATGGTTCCAGCAGGTTGTTGCAGAGCAGTACTGGGTTAAGGGCTGGCATGAAGGCCAGTGATGGGGACATGAAAGTTTGATTCATAGTTATCTTCTGGAGATCCAGAACATTTAATTGGCATTCCTGCTCTTAAGCATTCTTTTAATCCCTTTGCCTAATCTGAAGCCTGACACGAGCCCTGTGCTCTGGGATTTCATCCCGCTCCCAGACTCAGCCAGGGCTGCTTCTCTGTAGCTGACTGCAGCCCCCCACACATCAGGGCCTGGGGGCAGATCTAGTGCCTCCAGCCCTGAGTGCTAGCCCCAGCTCCAACTCTAGCTTTACCTTGAAACAGGAAAGTCCTGTATTCCCCAGACTTCATTCTGGGATGTATGATCAGCACCAGCTGTCATCCCAATCTGCTGGCACCTAAACAAGCAAGAAGCAGAGCTGGTTCTGCAGCCCCTTTCCTCTATAATCTAAACCCATAATCAGATGGAGCCAGCAGCTTGCCAAGCTGGTACTGTCCAGAATCAGCCTAGCTTGGTGGTACTTCCAGGATCCAGAAATAATATTATCTGTGCATTCCTCTCTGTCTTTAGCCCTGACTGTGGGTTGCCTGAAAGATGGGTGGGACTCAGGATGGGCAGCTCTGTAAAGTCTGAGTGGATGTTTGTACTATCAAAAATGATGCTGAATTCTGAGCAGGGAGACATTGCAGGTCTGCCACCAGCACTTTGGTTACGGATGTGGACAGCAGGTCTGAAAAGGTGTGATATCTTTCTGGATTCTTCACTGTGCAGATTGATGTTTGTACAGTATGTAAGTTAAGGTCATCATGTTGGTAAGATTGCTGTTAACCTACAAATAGTCAAAGCAGGTTGGAGTCAAGGTTTGGAGAGGTAGGGCTGGGTAAGCAGGCTTCTCACTACATCTAGTAAGGATTGAGAGGCGAGTTGATGTCAGATGCGTTGAGTTGTTTGGCATAAGTTTACTCTGAGGTGGTAAGAGGACCAGTTTTTGTCCACATACCAGAGTTTGATTTGGGATGCACAGAGCCCGGAGAACTGTGAGTTGGCAGGATGAGATGAAGGCTAGTGCTGACTAGAAATGGGGAGCAGAGGGCCTGCTGGTTGTTGCTGTTTAAAAGAATGTGTTCTTGATATAAAGCGTTGCTTTATATGCTTTTATACTTCTGGTTAGAGAAGAAACTTGAGGAATTGTTTGTCCTCTGTCCTTGTCAGGTTTCTCATTCCGTGGTCCTCGGAAAGGCATGAGCCTGTGGAGAGTTGTGTGCGTACGTTGCAGAGCATTGTGTCTCTTTGGGCTACAAACAGGCCTTTTTGTGGACCTGAGAACTACCACTGAAGTAGACCTCAGGTCTGACAGATACTTGGGCCCTTAAGGAAATGTAAGGAGGTAGTACTATACTGTGTGAAACAATTTGCTTTATACAACTTACTTTGCTCTAATAGTGATGGATACAGGAAATAGTTGGTCCTTTGGTGGTAACTCAAGTGATGGAGCAGCAGGCTGGGTAGCCAAAGCTAGAGGGGAAAGAGCATTTAAGGAAGAGGAGAAGAGGTTGCCACTTTGTTGTTCTCCAGCCCCTTTTGCACTATTGCTTGTTCTGGATGTTGTCACTGATACATCCACCATGATCTGAGTGCTTTCCAGTCCTCCTGCCTTATTAGTCCAATCTGACTTCAGCTCCTCACCTTTACCATGGACTATACACCAGCTACATTTGGGGAAAAGCAAAGAAACAGCAGGGAGAGCTGGGGATGCTTTTTGGGGCAGTTTTGACTTGTTTGAAAAGCCACTCCCTGTGGGGATATGTGGTTGAGGTGGCAGATTTGCAGTGACTTGCCTCCATGACATCAGGCACATCGATGCAGCACAGAGTATGATTCATTATTAGGGATGTGTAGGGACCAGACCAAGGGCTCAATCCTGCTAAAGGCTCAACTTCTGGTGCAACTGATGGGAGTTGAACTTTAAGGCTGGGTTCAAATGGGGCTGAGGAGTTTTCAGCTGAAGAAGACACAGGGTTTCTTGGTCACGTCATGTTTTTGGTGTTCTGGCACATTAGTGTTGGTGCAGTAGAAGAAAATGAGTGGTTCCTTCGAAGTTGTTTTTAAAGCATTTAAAAGGACAGTTCCAAGCAGTCAGTTGTGTGTTTTTTTCTTTTTCTTGAGCTTCTAAGAATTACTACTTATATCCCTGAAAAAACTGAAAAATAACAAAATACCCTATTTGTAACTATCTCTTTTCAACCATCCAAAGTGATTGCATTAAGATGTAATTCAACATTATACACATGATAGGTGGTGGAGAGAAAAGCCAGTCCTGCTCTTTTCCCAAAGTTGAACAAGCTCCAGCCTGCTATGGAAGTTGTTCATTTATTTGAGAGTGAAAAAAGAAAGACAAAATTTGTTATTGCATAAAGGAGTCAAAAACCAATTTGAACTTGCCTTCAGCATTGGCTTTCCAAGTACTTCAATATAAAACTCTCCCAAGATCCTGGTAAGTCCCTGTCAAACACGTTTTATGGACTATTTCCTCTCCCACAGGTGAACTAGGAACACTTTCTTGTCATTTTTTTCATTTGGAGAAACCAATAACAATGCCCACAGATGCTACTGCAAAGAGATTTCCACTTCAGTAAATAGAAATGAAATGTAGGCTTTCTGTGACCAGCCAGGCCCTTTTATGGGAAGCCCATCAATTTCACTAAGTACCCTGTGGCTGCCTATGGGTTCTGCTGTGCAGAATTAAAGGATTAGAGTTTGTATGGGATTAACAATGTTGGTGCTGTTTCCATTGCTCAGTGTATTGTTCTGGAAGATGTTTAATGAGTACAATTTATTGACAATCAGTGAGGCTGGGTGATGCAGTGTTCTGGCTGGGATGGTGAAGTGTTGGAAATGGGAGCTGAGAGTAATGAAATCAGTTTGGTGGCGAGGCTTAAATGAAAATGAAGTGTGTTTTGATCAAGTCTTGAAGGTAGCTGTTATGGGTAGCCAGGAGAACCTATGGTTTAATACTAAAAAGGGAACAAGTGAGGGAGAAAAATAAGATGATGCAACTGAAATTTTTCAACGTGTGGTGCAGATTGCATAGAGCCATCCATTGGTGTGTGCTGTGCTGTCAGCCATGCGTGCCTTTAGGGTGTCTTACACCTTAAGGTGTAAGAGCACCTTCAGACTTGAGGCAGCTCTTTGCTGGTGCTTTTTGCTACCTCATAGTTACATTAGCCAGGGCCATGAAGAGATGTAAGCTCCCAGATCAACATAGCAGCTCTTGGAAAAGCCTCCAGTGGGTGATCTCTTCTGGGAGTTTGCTTTTTACACCGGCAAAAGACACAAATTTTCATGTGGGAAGGAAAGCACGACAAAACTGTAGCTTGTTAGGAGTGGTTTTACTTCCAGGGTAGCTGTAGCCTCGCATCTCTGAGTGACTCCTGAGCTGTTGGATTTGGTAACATTCACCAAAGTGCACAAGACAAGGTGATTGAACTTCTTGTGCTTTGGAGATGAGGCTGTGATGTTCAGCCATCTTGTATTCCAGATGGGCAGTTTGGTTGGGGATTGTAGTACCATGTAGATAAGTCTAAGAGAAAAGGCTGCAGAGCTCCTTCAGCCTTTCTCAATGGGAAGACCAAAAACCTGAATGAAGCAAATGGCTCGATGGGCATGGGTGAGCAGCTACACGGTTCAGGCCTACCAGGGAGTTTTTTTACAGACTATTTACAGGCCAGTTTAGCAGTTGTCAGCATTTGTGGGAGAGGTGAGTGTAAAGGAGTGGTTTAAAGGAGGATGCATGTCTAGAGTGACACCTGGAATTCCTCTCATTTGTAAGAGGAGGATGAGCAACCTTTGTGGGCAGGAGATGGACAGCAGGGGATGTAGTGTTTCCATTTCAAAAGGAGGATTCCTCCACATCCCTCTTGCAAGTTACAGTGAAACCATTCCAAATGCTACGGGCCAAATTTTATTCTCAGTTACACCCATGCAACCTTACTGAAGTCAGCAATTGTCTGTTTTGCAACCATTGCCTGATGCAATAACTTGAGGGTTACCTATCTTACGGGTTCAAGATATGCTTGCATTCCCAGCATTGTGACAGCAAATAACGCTGGACATGAAATTGCTGTTGCTGAGTAATTGCTGAAGAATAACTGAGGCCAGTAGTGTTGCATGGTTGTAACTAACTGCACAGGGCCGAGAATACTCGTGTGGTATCTAGGAGTTCATTGGGACCCAGGAGAGACCGACCCATCTCTCCTTCCAGCTAGAATGCCACTTTCCCACATCAGGCACTCCTTTCAGTAATTATACCCTTTTTAGACTCACCCTTTAGCAATTACTTGCCTAAGCCCTGCCTCAAACTGACATCATTGGAAAGTCCAATAAAAATACGGCAAGCCATCCCAGGAAAGCAGAATGCTGTATTATTAGCAGTATTTCAATGTAGCTGTTTTGTGATGATTTTCTAAACCTTATCTCTTAACAGGGAGCATTTGAGTTCCCTCACAGCAAGCAGCCTCAAGGGTCAGCAAAGCCCCTGTCTCATTTTCAGCGACGTACTGGCCTGAAAGGGCTCCATATCGGTTCCTTTCTTTTTCTTCTTTTTAAGTCATCTTCGCAGTACTGTACACCTTCTTCTGGAAGACCCAATCTTAAGCTTCTAAGACCTCAAAATATTGGCCTAAGTCAGTAGTTGTCTTGGTTCTTGTTTTTCAAAGTATTTTTAAGTTCCTCTTCCTTTCTGTTTTTTTAAATGTTACTTTCAAGTTGACCACTTCTTTGAAAACATAAAGGCATATTCAGGACTTGCACTTGCTCTGGGAGAGAGGAAGGCAACAAAGTAGCTTGCTTTACTTTTTAAATGAATTTTTTTTGGAGGGAGGGGGTAATAAAACTTCATGAATTGGACCTTTTGTAAGGACATAAGAAGTTATCACTATTTTTGTTACAGGTAAAGCTGAAAAGCTGAACCTGAATCAGAGCAAGTAGTTGAGAGTTTCGAGGTTTTTTTCCATTATGGTCCTGTCTGAACTGGCATACAGCTCATCCTAATGACATCAGATTTTTGGGGGGGTTGTTTTTTTTTAATTCATCGTTTACATGGGAACAGTACTCTAGAAAAGAATTTTCCAAACAAATAATAAGAAAGGAAACTATGTGTAGAAAAAATCATGGAAGCTAATTGGAAATTTTGCAGGGAACAATTTGTGCTCTGTAACACCTGATGATGGAAACATGAGGCTTTGCAATTGTAAACAGATTTTCTTTCCATCCTGCTTGGCAATCATCTTCATTTTTTGGGTGTAACCCTTTCATGTACGCAGCTGCACTCCCCATTCCCACAGCTAGGCATGCTGGGTAAACCTTTTGATCTCACCTTCTAGCCTTTGCTTGCTTGCATTGTGTTTATTACAACTTTTTCAACTCCTCCGGACCAGGGTGTGATGGATGATCCTGGAGGATCTGCCCCCTAGATCTCTGTGATTGTACTGAGTTGCTGGTTTCTCCCTGACAGGTGCAGGCATGTTGATTTAAAACCAAACCAAAACAAAAATCTTTTTAGTAAAGCGAAACCTACTTGGTTTTAACTCCTTCCTCTGCTGTTATACTCAGGGCAGGAGAGCGGAGGCTTTACTTGGCTTCCATTTCTGCCTCTGGCACCATCATCTCTTTGAATTGCAAATGTCTTACCTTGTATTGGCTCTTGTCATTTGGTACCAGCAATGGCTGTTCCTCCAGAAGTAGGATGCACCAACCTCTAAGAGCACTCTAGCTCTTAGCAATATGCTTTTACCTTTCCTTTGTTCTCTGCGTGTTGTTTTGACTTGGTTTTCTGTGGTACTGACCCACTGGCCATGGAAGTAGAGGGGCTTCTCCCAAAGCTTGCAGCAAGCTCTGGGGAGTTGTCAGATCAAATCCTATACTCATGGCACAGTGAAAGCCCCTGTTAACATATATCTCCATGCTGTGCCCTGATAATGCTACACTGTTCAAAAAGGTACTGCTTGTCTTCCCAGCAGCTCCCATGCTCCTGAACTACAGTGGTATTTGCAGCTGTTGGGCATATTTACAAAACACCATAAGTAAAAACAACTGTTGGACTTTTTCTTTTCTGCCTTTGATTTAAATAGTTTAAAAACTAGTTATGGACGTCATGCTCTTTGCAAATCATTACTGTGTTGTATTGCTTGTTCGGAGGTTGTAGCATCACTGTGATCAGCATGAGCAGATGCTTCTGAAAGATGTGAAATGCCTCCATTCCCTGCATTTGGTGTTAAAGAAACCTTTTGACTTCTGAAGTGCTACACATGTACTCTTATCAGGTCCAGGGAAATGCAAGAATAGTGGCACACAGGATACTTTGATATCAGGGAGACCCAAGCACCTTTCACATTAGTTCTGTGCAAGTGTATTGACAAAACTTTCATTGTCTGTTTTAAGAGAATATGAAGCCAATTGTCTTTATATGTAATTTGTGAAGCAATATCAAAAAGTACATTTAAAAAAAATATATTATCTTGAATGTTTATGCAACTTGGAGTAAGTTGTTTTTTGTATTTTTGGGTATGCATGCATCACTTCAAGCTGAACCTTTCAAAGAGTATATTGTGGATTTTTCTTCAATAATGGAGGAGAAAACCAAATCATGTCCCCAGTCCACCATTTGATGCCTGAGGAGTTTGGATTGAATTGTACATTGAAAGAACATGATATACAAAGCACATGCATCAGCTCAGCTACTTTTTAATCTGTTCCTTGATTTGTCCACACTCAGCAGCTTTTTTTTTGGCTGCAAGAGAAAGCCAGTGCAGTGCTTCAGGCAAAGGCGTCACCCAAGCTACCTTAGTTGATGAAACTAAAGTTGCTTCCTGAGCGTTACTGTCCTGTACATTGTTGGATGAGCTGGCTCTGCATCTGTGGCCAGTTTGGATGTCTGCAAGTGATTTACTGTGCTCTGAACTGCAGCTGCTTCATGTACAGCATCTGATCTGGGACCACCACTGGGAGCCGTCCTTGCTAAAAGTGAGGGAGAGATTAAAGCCAGCTGAAGAAAAAAGGGGTTATTCTTACGGTCCCTCATGATATTTGTTTTCCATTAATTCTTTTCATAAAAGATGGAAAACTCTAATTCCCCAACTGATCCGAGCTCCAGTTTTTACTGGTGGTTTCTTCTTGGTAGTGAGTTATTGGGAGAGGGCAGGAAGACTCACAGAGCCTGTGCAAGGGATTTCAAAATAGGAGTTAAAACAAAACAAAATGTTTTTGTAAGTGTTCAGGCCTGAAGAATTAGCAGGGGAAGTTCATTGATGATTTGAAGATAGCAGTTGTGCAAGGTCTTGTGAATGGGTGAAACCCCACAGGGACAAGCTGAGAAATGGTGATATTACCGCAGGGATCCCATCTCATTTTTCTCTTATTTTCTCGTAGTTATCTGAGATACACTGGCTACCTATCAGAAAGGTTTATTGTCATCATGTTTGTTGGCAGCAGGGGGTGTGTCGTGTAGGTACAAGTGAAAAAACATTTGGCATGAATATTACAATATTCTCTGAAGTGTTACTTAGCTAGTTACTTAGTTACTTATCTTGGATAGCAGTACTTGATACAGTCTACAACTTGTGTCGCAGGAAAAAGTATGGCCCCTCAAGTAGTAGTGTGGGAATTAATACAGGGATTTATACAAATTTTCCTTACACAGACCTTGTGCTGATTTGCAATTTGGTATGAAATGACTGTCATCAAAGAGGTTCATCAGAAAAAAGTCAATACAAAATGAGGTCAGAAAATATAATGTTTCTTACTTTTCATGAAAACAGATGGTATTTTCCCAACTTTTGAGTCACTGTAAGAAAAAACTGCAAAACTATTTTCCATCTCTTTCAGTGAAAATGTGCCATAAATGTCCTTCTTCCAACCACAATTTATTAATGTAAACCTCATGAGTCTACTATGTAGGGCATATCCAGCTTTGACTATTTAGACAATTAAAAAAAAATGCCTTTTGATATTTATTCTGGCTGAGAAGTGAAGATAATATAAATAATGTTAACGTATTTACAAAATTGAACGGTACTGGCACAAATATGGAAGCATCCTATGAGAGAAAAACACGCAAATGTGTAGCACTTAGCATGACAGTTTTAACATTTTTGAAAGAAAGTAATAGATATATTTCTTAGTTATTTCCATTCCAAATTAGTGCATGAAGAGCTGTCCCACAATAATATTTCTGACCTGATAATGAGTCTGTGGGCACGCACTTAAGGTTGAAATGTGTGTTTGCAAACTCTGAGTAGTGGGTGGGGCGTGCATGGAGTGGGCCTGTCTCTTGAATATTTCTTAGGCATCAGTGTGTATCTGACCTTTCCTAATCTAATGAATTTTCCATGCCAGAAGAGCCTGTATTCCACACATGGACATCATGCAGCCACTAAGAAGAAGCAAGCATGGAAGTGTATTTCATCTGTGATTCTGTATCTGGTACCCCTTTGTGGCTGCTGTTAGGGGTTGAACAACAGGTTGGCCTGAAGGCTGAATGTCTCCAAGACCAAGAAAGGTCAGGTTTCTGCTGGAAGAGGCTATGTTGCAGAATGCCTGATACCTCTCTGCTTGATTGGTTAGTTGTTCACTCTCTGGGGAAGGGGTGGGACTGCGAAATCAGTTAATACTGACAATGAATGATTGGACTGAACTTCATTTCAGTCACAGGGAAGCAATGCTCACCAGTGGCAAATGCAGCGCCAGCAAATGCGTCAGACACTCAAACAACTGGTCTGCTGGGAGAATTAAGCCTCCAGGAGCAACACGACAACTTCTGTGGAAAGCCTCACTGAACTGGGAGATGATGTGCATATGTGATGCTGAGGTCAGCATTCGGGTGGAGTATAAATCCTAACTTTATAGATACTCTGGTGGATTTGTTGTCCCATGTGTCCATTACTCCCATAAATACCTGCATGGTGTAATTACTGGAAGAGCAAAGTCAGTTAAACGGAAAGTTATAGAAAGTTATAGTAAAACAAGAAGCTTTCACCACTTGCTATGAGAGATGTCATCCCTGGGGTAAAGCAAAGTGAATGCAGAAGCATGGCCATGGAGGAAAGTCATCAGCAGTGTCTCACCTCAGCCTGTGCTGTTCAATGTATCTGTAAATGACCAGGGAGAGGGCAAGCAGTGAGGTGAGAAAACCTGGGGACGATTCTGATACATAGACAGACAGACAGACAGCTAGCTGGCTAGCTGCTGGAGGCTGCTACCAACACCTATGATAGTAAGGAGAAAGGGGGACATGTTCCTGTAGCTCACTCCTGCCTGTGGTCTTTCATGAGGCTCTGTGTAACCACAGCAGTTGGTTTTGCTCTGTATCGCTGGTAAGAGCATAGCAGATAGGAAGAGCAAGAACTGCAGGACTTGTTCCTTCATTTATAAATTTCATGGTACTATTTCTTGCATTGTAGAGAGGTTTAAGAAATTTTGGGGGCCCCTTGGGCTGTAGGAGCCTCTTTGCAGAAGAGGACAGATGCTTAATAAGTGTGTGATAAGCAAAAATTGGTGGGGGGAAGAAGTATTACCACTACCTCATGCCGCTATGGGAGATCACACTGTGGTTCATCTGGGGCTGGATGGGAGCTGGGCACACAGAGTGCCTCAGGGAGGAATTGCTCAGCATCTTCCCCAGCCAGAGAAGAAGGCTTTCAAGTAAGAAAGTGGATGAAATAAATAACTAAATCCAGGAGGCTCAAGTATCTACTGGAAACTACTCCTTGCCTCTTTGCTCCATGGGAAAAAGGAGGTAAGAGGTAAGAGTAGGACTAGGCTCATAGAGGCAGCATCCTGAAGGATCGATTTTACACAAAACTATGGAGGTAGGTCACAGTCATGGGCCTTGCAGCAGAAAGGACTGGACTCTTCTGATGTCACCAGGAGACACCCTTCTTCCTCATTCATTCCTGAGATGGAAGATAGTGCTGCTTTTATTTGGGCCAGCCAAGAGTGTAGCAGGTCAGGACTGGTTGTAAAATGATGTGTTCATCCATACAGAAATGTAACATACTAGTGAAAATAATCTTGTAACAGAAATTTATCTGGGCCACTTAGTAACAAAAATCTCACTGGGCATTGCAGTGATGGTGTAGGTTTTCCCTCCTTCCCCCTTTTACCTGCTGTGTCACTCATGATCTCTGCAGGCAAGGGACAATGTTGTGATCTGTCTGTGACATAAAAGATGTTGTTCAGTGCTCATATCAGTATTGTTTGCTTGGATTATATTGTCTTTTCAGGTTGAATACACAGTGTATTAAAAAGCACACAGTAATAAAAAGTAACAAATAGTGGAACTACAAATATATTTTGGCCCACTCCTCAGCTGCTGTAAATTATGCTGCATGCACTGAAAGCTCCTGATAAAGTACTGTCTTGTTACATGGCATAGTAAAATATATGTTTAAGCAGGTTTAGGAAGAGACGTTAATAAAACTAAGACCATGTGACAGGCCATTCGATAAAGTGGCTTAAAATAAAAAGCTTTCAACAGAGGTATTCAGCAGGATGGGTTTATGAGCTCTGTGCTGCAAAACAGCAAGTCTTGCAGCCTTCCCCCCATGGGTCCCTGGGGCTGCCTGCAGAGCAGGTCTCCAAATTTTTGAGGCCTAGAGCATGGTCAGAAGTAAGGCAGGATTAAAACCAGAGCTTGTCTGAGAACCATGTTGATAAAGGATGACATTTGCTATTGGTAGGAGGAAGCAACACTTCATGTCATTAAATACTACACACCAACTGGGTTGCTTCACATAGCACACCTTGGCATTGGTTACGGGGCATGAATTGGGGCATAAGTCCTTCCCTGAGCTTCTTACCTTTTTTCCTTGGCCTGGTATGCTAATGAAAGCCCTGGCCCAGCTCTTTCATCTTGTCCCAGGTTTTCCTTTGTTGATGTGGAAAAGGAGCGAGGGAGGGGGCCTGGACTGGAGAATAAGAGATAAAGGAAGTTTGTTTTTGGCTGAGTCAGAGGACAGTCAGATGAAGAGTTTTCTTTGTAACTTAATAGCTGCATTAATCACTAGAACTGCAGCTACTCCCACTGATGGTCAGAAAAGGGCCCTGGTTTCTTACGACTTTGTTGATACCAAATAAGTTCTCTGCAAAAATGCTCTCCTAGCAAGTGCAATTAGAGTGCTTTAATAGGCATGCAGGATGTGGAAAGATTTTTAATTATCTTGCATTAAACAGCATAACGTCAGCAGGAACAATCTCTTTATGTATTTTTAGATTAAATGAAATTATTCAGTATAGTAGTAATGTAATCAGAGCATCCCTGGGCAACTGGCTAAGAGTGGCTGTTTCTTTAAAGGAAATAAGGTCTGGACTTGGCAGAGTTAGTGTTCATTGTTGGACTTGATGATCTAAGAGGTCTTTTACAAGCTAAATGTTTCTGTCATTCTATGATAATGCTAATGCCTTATCACATTTCATATACTAACATGGAGCTTAGTGAGAAGCAATCAGTTTAGTATGGCCCGGATGAAATAATGGGTTGAATTTACAGAAGCCTTTGTCTATATTTAAACACAAATGTGTCAGGGTAAGGTGAATTTCTCCCTGTTTTCCCTTAAAGAAGGGAGAGGTAAGATTTCCTTGAGGAACAGTTTAACCCAGAGGAAGGAAGTTCAGCACTTTACTCACTGGGCTTTGACAAATGCCTGTCACTGAAGATTTTTGGGCTCCTAACATTCAGCTGGATCCATATCCCTTGGTGCTGAGCAAAGCTTTTCTAAAGTAGCTGCCTGAGTAACTATAAATCCCAATGAAAACAAATGGAACTGACTAAGACATCTTTGAAAAGTTTCTTCTTAAATAGGCAACAAGGTGGAAGAACTAAAGTGACAGATTATTAATGTATCTGAATGAAAATAGTACAAGAATGGAGGAAAGGGAGTAGAAGATCACAAAACCCTGAATTACTTATTTCAGTCCTACTCTTCTTGTCAGTACTGCCATCACTAGACCCCCAAGTGCTGAATTGTCCCAGTTTCTTTTTGATTGGGTGGGCTCAGCCTCTACCGTGGGCAGGGACACGTTCAGTGCCTCTAGAATCAGTTACTTTACTTTCCCCCCAGCATCTGCTGTCAGTGCTTGTACAGGTGGCAGGTTGCAGCAGCAGTGTCAGTGGCTCCCCAGTCCGACCCTCCCTCACCCTCTTTGTCCGGAGCTTACCTTCTCCTCCCTGGCAGTGCTGACAGTTCCCACTTAAAAAAGCCTAAAGGCTTTCCTTTCTGCCAGCCCTGCGTTTGCTGGAGCTACGTAGTGTCTACAGTATGCACAGCACACAGGCTTCAGTTTCTATTTATCTGATTGCCTAGAGCACGTGAGTTTTTTACATCCCCTATAAAAGTTACATCTTCTCAATCTCCCTAAGTCTCATAGATGAATATATGCAGTCCCACCCACTCCCAGCACCACACTGGCAGTGCAGGCATTGCTCCTACCCAGCTCCATTGCTGCAGGGTCTGTTTTATACCACCATAGGCTTTTTTTTTTATTTCCCCCTCTCTACTTTTTTGTTGTTGGCACTGTGATCACCAACCCAGGCAGTCATTTTCAGTTTGGAAGGCAAATGAATATTGGGGAGGAGCTGGAGGGTGTGCAAACAGAGAGCAGCATGCATTTCTGGCTCTCTGGTGCAACACTGTGGCAGGGCAGACCTGTAGCTGCAAGGGAAGGGATCATTTCCTCAAGTTTGGAAAGTGAAAAGCTGAGTGGATCCCTGCTCTAAAGCACTCCCTCTCTACTGGTTGGCCATGTGGGTTTATTTGCAACCTTTTTTGTGGTCCCTCTATAATTGCAGCTTGCTAGACCTGTAAAAATAGTACCTCATGCTCTCTGCAGGGCTAACTGCTAATTACCTGCAGCCATCGGTGGCAGAACCAACACAGGCAGCCATCCAGTGGCATGTTCCTACCTGTAACTCAGTGTGAACGATGGTTTATTGATAGCGAGGGGATGGGGGGGGTGGAAGCTGCCTGCTTCCCGCACCCATTGCTCTGTGCCAGAACAGCTTCATGGGAGCTGGGAGCTGCGTCAGGGATGTGAGAGGCAAATTCTCCCCTCCTGGCCCGGCACAAGGGCATGGCCTTTGAAAAGCTCAGACACAGTGTAGCTTTGGAAAGAGTCAATGGGAAATAGGTTGCCTTGGGGGTGTTTGGCTTGTATGTTGATGTGGCTTTTTTGTTTTGAGACCAAAAACTGCTGGCTGGTTTGAGTGAAAGTCTTTCACAACTAAATGTGTGATGGAAATACCTGTGGACAGCCTGTGGAATAGGTTTGGAATACATGGAAAGTTGTATGTGCAACCTGCTTTTCTATTCTTTGCAAGTTTACTCTGTGGGTCCTGAAACATTACCTACTAGGGGTTCTTGAAGATTCCCTCCAAAAGATGGATTTCTAGGCTGTTGAGTGTTTCAGATCACTTCTCACTGGTATAGAGGAGAAAAAGAAAATGATTCATTCTCTTCTCTTGAAAAGCAAATTGTTCTTAGCACCATTACAATCATATTCATCAGGGCATTATCCAAACTTTTCTTATTTTCACAAGAAACGTTTCTTTATGAAGATCACTGCCAGGGTGAGAGTGCTGGAGCTAGATGAACCGCAAGTCCAGCAAAATTTGGAGCCTCTCTTCTCCTTTCCACATTAAATTTGCTCACCTCATCTCTCTACTTTCCACACTGACGTACATTCCTAGCCTCGCCATTTCACATGGAGTTGATGTTAAATAGTGTTGCTCCAGGAATCATATGAAGAAGGGAAGTGGGCTGAAGTCAGCATAGCCAGGACATATATAGACATAAAGGAGATAAAGCCACACAATATTTGCAAACAGCAATTTCTGATATCCAGTGGGTAGCTGCAAATGCAGCAAATCCATTCCTTGTATACAGCCACTGATATCAACAGATTTAAATGCAAGATGTGTTTGGCTCAGTGGGTGGAACCGATCATTTATCTAATCTGGTCTTTTTCAAATTAGCATCCAGGATCACAGGTTGCAGAGAGAGACCACTGTCCTCCTTGGACCAGGAGCCTGGGGAACAGGACAGGGGCCTCAGCTCTCCCAGGTGACGTGAGAGGGGGCAGAGGGCCACATCCTTACCTCCTTCTCATGAGTTTTAATTAGCTAAAACTCAAACAAGCTTATTGAGGACTGGGGTCATTTTCATTTCTTGTGTTGGAGGGTGGAGGTCTGCCTGTATTTCCCAGTCCTTTAGGAGGTGTGAAGACAACAGATACAACATAAGGGACCCCAGATGGATCATGCTGTAAAAAAAAAGGTAAGTTGTCTTACCTTAAGACTGCACCTTAGAAAACGTAGCAACCTCATAATCCAAAAAGGGGCTTTTGTGCCAAATTCTTCTATGTAAACAATAAAACTGTTTCATTCATAAATCAAATATTTGTCCAGGCTGCATGTTTGTGCAAACTGAGCTTATATACCAGTCACTAAAATTAGTGTTCTGCATCTCAGGAGACCTTGTTTCTACTCCGCGTAAGTGGAAGCACTAAAAATTATGTTTGCAATGTGGATGTACAATTACATTTGTTAGTTTAAGCTGAGATTTAGATATAAGAACACCTAGCTGGTGCCAGACAGTACCTAATCTTCTGCTAAGTCCTCTAAGGTACCATAAGCATGGAGTGCTAATTCACACAGTATGAAAGATGAAATTAATTTCCTTTTCTTGTATTAATCAGAGGAGACCAGCTCAAGCAGTTAATTCTCCACACCACTCTTGGACCACAAGATTCTGACTGTGCATCAACAAGGAGCAATTCCAGCTCATTTTGGAGCTCAGGAGAGACAGGAGTTTACTTCCCATTGATGGGATGATGAATGCAATGGAAAATCCTGCTTGTTTCAGCCAGAGCTCCTAGAGGCAAAGGGACCATGCTGCAGGAGGACCTCCATGAGGATTTCTTGGTTTTGGCCATGGCCCATCTTACCACTCCTCTTTTCAGAAGGTAAGTTTGGCACGAGCCAGTTTTCTGGTGTGCCAGGCCTCCCTCAGGATATGCTGGCTGGCAGGGTTGTGAGAGGAGAGGAAAGGCACAGCAGCTCTCTGTTGAGGCAGCAACACTTGAATGAAGCATGCCTGAAAAATTCTTGACTACAGATCTTTTATTAGCTGCAGCAAGATAAAAGGCATGTTTTGTGAAAGTAATACATTCCAACGTTTCACGTAAGAGTCAGGAGATGGACAGCATGCATACGAGCACATGATCTGTTTGTTTGAGTCCATCTTTACGTCCATAGGATCAAATGTTTGTTATTTACACAATGCTTAATAAGAGACCTTGAGACCATCCTACCTGGCTATGAGCCACGTAGTGGGGGTGTGATATGCTTGGTTATTTTGCTGTGGTTTTCTCTTTTTGTTGAAAGATGTTTTTTGGAATGTGCTGTTTTCCAAGGTGAGATGCAAGATGCAGGAGTAGAATTGTGGTAGCTGGGATGATTTAAGGATAAAAGAGAAACAAGGTTTGTTAAAAGACTAAAAGTCTTTTGTCAGGTCAAGTAATGAGGCTGGAAAGATAGACAAGATTTCCACCTTAGTATTCCTTTATCGCGTCTCTTTTTTTCCCATCTAAGCTTTCCCAGCTGGTCCCATACAAAGTGCAACTTCTCCCATAGCAGGGCAGGACTGCTTGCTAATCCAGGGATAGGAGGAAGTTAAACTGTCAGCTTCATAGACCCATGATACTTTGAAAATGATCTTTCCCCCTTGAAGCCCTTAACCACCCTTGTCATACAGTCATTTGAAGTAAAATTGGGATTGCCTATCTTTCCAAAAATCATGCTTTAACTCAGCCACAAAAATATAGGTTTGATTCAAGATTAGATTTACAAGGTGAGTTACATAGTTTGTCCTGTGCCAGGGATTAATTATATTAGCGAACCAGTTCCTTCTGGCTTTAAAATGTTCATCTCTGTGAAAAATAGCCATCTGTTTTCAGCTATGGCTGTATGCAGGATAGGGAATGACTTAAAACATGATCTCTGTTACGTCTCTTTCAGCCTCTTTCCTGCTGTCATATCCATCTGTTTATTGTGTTTGCTGTTCTTCTGCAAGGCTGTGGTTTGCTGATCTCCTGACAGCGTTTGAGGGCTTTCACGGGTGAGAGAAAGCCATGGAAAAAATACCCTTTACCTTAAGCGAACAGAGATTCCTGCAGTTGCGGGGCTGACAGTCCACAGCTGGATGGATCTCTCTGCTCTCTTTTGCTGGAGGCACGAGCTGCATGTTTGCAAGCTGTGGAAGCCATGGGATCCTGAATCTCTGTAGATCTGCTGGGTTTCATGCAGCAATCAAGTCTGCTTTCAGCTCTCTGCCCACTCATGCCTGCATTGCTTCTGAATCTCCAAGTTACATTCCAAGGTTTTGTGTTGCTTGCTTAACTGAGCAAAGGCTCAAGCTGTACCACAGTTCTAACAAAGTAAATCTTTAGTATAGGGTCAAGCTGCCCTCTGCTAAAAATATATTACATTCATAGAAAACGTGTACATTGCATGCAGATATATGTCATGTTGCTCCTTTCTGCAAGAAGTGACCAACCCTCTTCTTGCAGGTATTAAAGAGAGAGATAATGTCAAAAGGTCTGGGAAGGTACAATTTGTAACTCATACATGGAAATTTTTTCTTGAATCCTTTAAAAAAAGGGCAAAATGTATTCTTTTAGCAGAAACCATCTCTATTTAAAACCTGTAGGAAAAATCAAAATGGTATTTTCTCAAGTCCTTGCTTCATGTCATGGATTATCCCGAGTACATCTATTGCTGAAGTCACCCTTCCTTCCTGCCACACTGCCCCTCACAATTCCGCTCTCCAGGTTTTCCTGTCTCTCTGCACTGAGTTTGGAGCCTCTTGCTTTAACAAGAGATGCCCTTTCTGACCCCCTGTCTCTGTATCTCCTCACACATTCCTTCCTTATCTTGCTCTCAGCTGCTCCAGATTCCCTCCTGACCATAGACCATACCATGTGTGTTTAACAGAGCCCAGCTTGGTGCCTTCTAACAAAACTGGCTTTCATCCTGACACTGAGTCATATGTCACTCTTTTTTCCAAAACCTTCTGTATATGCATGAACCCTTTAAACATCGGCATCTGAAATGTTTCTCCATCCGTCTCCATATTTGTAAGTCTGCTTATATGATCAATGTTTGTATGAGGTAGCTGTTATGCTCTTCTGAATCTGTTCTAGATGTATTTTGCCTAGACTGCAGTGACCTTTGGGCAAAGGCTCTTCTCTGCATGTTTATAAATCATTAAATACACTGTTGATGCTAAATATTTCAATATATTATATTATTTCAATATAATAAAATATATTTCAATATATTATATTCAATATATGTTCAAATAAGAACATTATTCATTTTTGAAAGGACTTTGAAATTAATTTTATGTGTGGAAGCAGCTTAAGAAAAATCTGTGGGGTGAGAATTTAGTCAATAAAGTCAATGGGAATTCTGCCACGGGGTGTTTTTGAATACAGTCTTACAATTATTGTTGTCCTGTTGCAGGTTTAGGTTATTAGTTTGCTTTGTCTTTATTTTCGTATAAATAAATATTGTCTGTATAAAGTTCCCTTGCTTTCTTAAGTGTTGCACATTCAAATGTCTCCTGGGTTTGTAAATTTGTAAATATGACTACATTTTGCTTGTTAAAATAATGTGACCTCACTGAAGCTTAATTTTTTCCCAAATGGATCACATGGGGCAACACCTCCTCTTTCAGGATGATATTCAGCTCCAAGGACAGAAGACTCTGAAATATGCTGAATGTGTGTTGTTTTAGTGCTTCTGCCTAAATATGTGGTGCTGTTGTAAATTTCAGCCCTGTAGAAACCTTATTGTTTATCAGTGTGAGAGGCTCCACCCCAAACAGTAATTAGAGCAAAGCTCATGTCATAAATCTGCTGGCATCCCAAGTGAAGACGGTGTTCTCTGGAAATGGAGGTTATCTCTTCCTTTTGCTGCTGGTCCTTTGAACTTCTTGTGGTCAGGGAATCCTTCTGGTTTCAGCTGGATTAACAATTATGAAACTATGCCTGCTCTCCTGGCTGGAGTTCATGTCTAATTAACTTTAACAGGAGTCATAATTTTAAGAGTGATTTCTCAAAAGCGTTATAACTCAAGACAATTAAGGCTTGAGAGAGAACGCGCGAGACAGGGAGGGGAGAAAAACAGAGGCACTCCTTGGGGCAGGGCACTTCATGCGTATTAAACAGATGTGACTCATTCCTGCCTCTAGTCCCAGCAGAAGTAATACCTTTTGAATAAGTTCTGCGTGCTAGATAAAAACTTGTTTGCTGGTGCAAAAATTGTATCACACATGTTAGAACAAGCACTCTGAGGGGCTACTCCCATCAAAACCAAGGGCACACAGCAGTGGATTTTTCAGTATGTTGGTGTAAGTTTGACACAGGGTTTTTAGCTATGGAAACTTGTCAAAATCTGCAGAAAAAGGGGATAAAGGTATAGGAAATGCAGACCAATGAATGAATGAATGAATTCAGTTGCCCTTCTGGAGCAGGATGTTTTTATTCTTATTGTTCATGAAATATGTAGTAGTGTATATAGAATACACCCATCAGCCAATTTGATAGGCAAAACCTGGTCTTCTGGAGGACGTGTGAAACTAGAAAGGAGATTATAGCAATGTAGAACATGAAAATGCTGGGGACCTCTAGGTCTGACTTTTTGTGTGTTTATTTAAAGGTAGCTCTGCCTGCACTACTGTATATATGACTGATATTACCTTAAGCCAGGGCATCCCACAGACCTCTCACAGACATGATGCCAAGGAGAACAGCATCTCTATGTATGAAGGATCCAGCCTTCAGTGAACACACAGAAAAACAGAAATCAGGTTTTATGACAGAAATCTGAAATATTTGTTGTTTGTTTGAAATCTGAAATGGTTGTAGGGAAATCTCCTGCTGCTACTAATGGGGTGATCCTTTTCTTTACTAGTGGTGTGAGGATTCCAGAGGAAAGAGGTTTTTTTTTTTACCACAAAATCAGAGCAAGGTCAGTCAAAGGGACAGTTAAAACAGAGCCAGCCAGTATACACAAAATCCTAACTGGTGTTCCTGGGGAGGTACTGTTGCTAAAACAACAGCGGACCATTTCAGTTAAGGACTATATCCACAGAGGGGATGCAAGATCCTTAGGGAGGGCAAGGAGGTGGGAACAGGAGGGACAGCTAATGTCATGCATCACTGCGCTGATTATCATCTGCCACTCAGAGCATGTCTACACAACAGCTGGAGGTGCAGTATGGGTGGACTCCCCTGGGCTTTGTTTAGTGGCGCCAGCTCAGGTGGTAATGGCAATATCACGACAGCAATACAATATCAGTATATAGCTGCCTGAGACCTCGGAGACGTATTCTGGTCATCAGCCATGCTAAATCCCTGCTGCTGGATTGACATGGCTGCTGGCATCTGGTTGAAACTAACCCCCAGGCTTCTTGCCTGAGTCGTGGGCAACCCCACAGCTGGGTAATGAGCCCCAAGGGTGGGTTGCAGGCTGCCTCTCATACAGTGCAATCACACATGGGCCCTGCTTGTAGCACTCCTCTAGCCAGGAAACAGAAATACATTCGCCTTTAAAAATACTGAGTAGTCACAGTACAAGAGGTTTCTTCCATCAACTCTTTGTGGTAATATTTTCCTTCCTTCCTGAGAAATCTTTGATTTTAGCAATTCAGTGCTGCACCTACTTCAGCTGTTCCCACATCTTCCCTTGGAGCAGCCTTCCAGTAGCCCTGCATAAAACTTCTCATCTGCTCCAGATGAAGCAACACAGCAAAATGAATATCTTAGTATGACGAGAGACTACAAGTGAGCCTACACAATCTGTGGTCTGCTTGGAAAGTAAACCCTGACTGCCTTGGGAAGAAAAGTCTGACCTACCAAGCAGTGGAGCACCTTGTGTTCTTGGACCTGGGACTTGGGAATTTTGTGCCCTCTGGGAGGGAGCGAGTTGATTTTCTCAATGTAGGAGCCTGGGGACAAACCAGCGTGTAAGTGGTATGGACAATCAGGGGCCCAGGAGTGAAACAGGGAGCAAACCACAATGATAGTGTACATGTGTCCTAAGGATGATGCTTGATGGTTTTACAATGTATTGTTGTAAGCAATGAACATTAATCTTAAACTGTAAATCAGATTGTTCGCTATTTACTCATAAGAATTTTGCATTGTTTTCTGCTTGTTACACTTCTGATGTTAGCATGTTCATTATGTTGTCTCATCTCATTAGTTTGGCTCATTTGGGATCTCTCAGGGATGCCAAAATACAGGGGAGTTTTTTGGAAAGTATTTCATCACTATTGTTACTGGGAAAATTATGACCAGCTCGTGTTTTAACATGCTTCAATGTGAATATCACTAACAATTGGACACATCTGTATCTCTTATTCTTTCATTATAAAAACAATGCTGACAGCTCTACCTTGTCTTAATAGTTATCATCCAGCAGCAAGAGTTAAATTTAAAAAAAATCCCCTAGGGAAAGTCTTGTCTTTTTCCACCCAAAAGACAGAAGTATCAGGATCTCTATGAGTCTGCTACAATTTGTGTGTAATGCTGCTGAATAATGAAGCAGGTGATTTACGCCCTTTGGAATAAGAAAATTCGAGGGCAGGTATGGTGTGTTCATGCTGTTATCAAACCTTTCTGAGGGATTGTGGTGAATGTGAATGCTTTGTTACATGAATGAGAAGAACATGATTGGGAATAGTCAACATGAATTTACCAAAGTTAGATCATCACATGACAAAGGCTTTGCGGGGCCTCTAGAGGTGTCTCCTCCCACCCCTGCCCAAAGCAGGTCCAGGTAGAGCAGGTTGCTCAGGGTCTTGCCCAGCTGGGTTTTGAGTATCTCCAGGGCGGAGACTCCACAGCCCTTCTGGGCACCTGCTCCAGTGTTTACCCTCACGGTAAACTTATTTTCCCTAATATTGGCTGGGAATTTCCCCTGTTTGATCAAACTGATTGCTTTGTGTGATAAGGGAAGAGTAGTGGTTGTTATCCGCTTTATCTGCTTTGACTTTAACTTAATGTTAGGCATGATCTTCTACAGCACCTTTGTGTCTAAGCTGGAACATTCTGGTCTGGACAGATGGATTAGTAGATGAGTGAAAAATTGCCTTCTTTGTTGAGCTTAAAGGGTTCACATTCTACCTGGAGGCCTTTAAGAGCAGAGTTCTTGAGGGATCTATTCTGGCAATTTAATATCTTTGTCAGTGATGTGAAGACAGTATGCACCCTCATCAAGCTTGCGGCTGACACCAAACTGTGGAGAGTGATTGACATGCACGAGGGCAGAACTGCCACTCAGAGAGACCTGGACAGCTAGAGGAAGGGACCAACAGGAACCTTATGAAATTTGACAAGACCAAATGCAAGGCCCTGGAACTGGGGTGAAGTAGCTCCTTGCAACAGTACAGGCTGCTGCTGAGCTCTGCGGGAGAGGACATAGGGATGCTGCTGTGCGGTGGGCTGAACATGAGCCAGCAGCAGTGCTCTGGCAGCGAGGAACACCAAAAGCCTGAACCGGATCACTGGATGAAGGGCAGTGAGTATCCCCCTCTATGCAGCACTCTTTGGATCCATACAGAGTACTGCATCCAGATTGTAGCCCTGCTTAATAAACTTGTTACTAAGCCACCAAGATGGTTGGAGTTTGGAGACCAGCCCTGTGAGAAGAGGCTGAGGGACCACACTTTGTCCAGCCCAGGGATGAGACATCTTCAGGGGAAGCTAAAAGCAGCCTGTCAGTATCTATGAAACAGCAAAGCTCTTCATAGTGATGCCTGGTGAGAGGACAACAGACAGTGGGCATAAATTGGAATAAGTGAAGGTCTCATCAGGTATGAAGACAAACTTTTCCCAACCAGGACAACAAGCAGTGGGACAGGCAGTGAGGCTGCGCAGGCACCATCCTCAGAAGTTTTCAAGACCTTGCTGGACAAAGCCCCAAGCAACTTTGTTCTCAAAGCTAATGGGCTTTGAACAGGAGATCAAACTACAGACCTCCTTACATCTCTTCCAACCCACACCCTTCTGTGATTTCTTATTGAAGCTGGTAAGGGAGACTTTATTACTTAAGTCATTCAGTACCTAGAAGCCCTGGTGCTGTCCTAGTGATATCAAGAACTTTCCAGTTCTAGTCAGAGCTCACACACAGAAGTCCAGAAAAACTTGTGGCCTGATGAGATGATGCAGGCAAAACTTCACAGCAATATATGTCTGATATACATAAGAGTCCCTTCCTCCCCCAGCACAGCTGCACAGGAGCTCTCCTTGAGTGCAGTGTCTCATGCCACTCCCCATATGCCCTTTACCCAGCTCAGAGGAAGGTGGAGCAAGCCCCGAGTGCTCCTGCCTCTTCCAGAAGAGCCAGGTTGTGGTTCCTCTTCTTCTTGTCTGCATCAACAAAGTGTATTAGCTATAAAAGCACAAGAAAGCACAGTGCTGTAAACAGTAGTCCAGTTCATAATTATTATTTTATTGCTTTCTTGCAGACAAAACTTTTTTCAAGGATGTGGCTAAGAGTCTGTCCTGGAGGTGAGACCATACCTGTCATGCAACTGGCATGACCGGACTTATTCTTAATTTAAACTCATACTACATTTAACAGAGTATCATGAACAAGTGAAATTTCTGCTTATATTGAAGGAAATCACATGTACAGTGTGTTACATAGTGTTCCACATTGAGTGGTCTTACAATATCTGTTCACAGGTGTTTTAAACTCTACTTGAACACATTCAGTTCACTGAGACCTATGCACAAGGAGGCATTTGTACAGTGAGTTGATCTGGTTTCCTATAATGCCATTTGGAGGTGATTTCCCAGGAATACACCTAGGAAAAAATAAGGAGAACTGTCACAGAAAAGAATAGGGAGAGCTGTCAATCCCTCAGTGCCAGCATAAGAGCTCAGACCTATGCCAAAAAGGTTATCATGAAATAATCCTTTTTTCTTCCTTGTTTCCCATCAGAGTAATTTTTTGTGTAGTGGGTTGACTCTGGCTGGATTCCAGGCACCCACCTAAGCCGCTCTATCACTCCCCTCCACAAGTGGACAGGGGAGAGAAAATATAACAAAATATTCATAAATGGAGATAAAGACTGGGAGAGATCATTCACTAAATACCGTCACCGTCAAAACAGACTGAAGTTGGGAATATTAATTGAATTTATTATCAGAGTAGGATAATGAGAAGAAAAATAAATCTTAAAAACACCTTCCTCCCACCCTGTCCTCCTTCACAGACTCTACCTCCTTACCCCTCACAGTGCAGGGAGAGGGGGAATGGAGATTAAGGTCAGTTCATGGCACTTTGTTTCTGCCACTGTTCAGGGAGAAGAGTCCTTCCCCTGGTCCAGCATGGGGTCCCTCCCATAGGAGACAGTCCTCCACTAACTTCTCCGGCATGAGTCCATCCCACGGGCAACAGTTCTTCACAAACTGCTCCAATGTGGGTCACCTTTCCACGGGGTGCAGTCCTTCCAGCACAGCCTACTCCAGAATGGGTCTCCCACAGGATCACGAGTCCTACCAGGAAATCTGCTCCAGTGTGGGCTACTCTCTCCACGGTGCTCCAGTGTGGGCTTCCCGCCTGCTCCGGTGTGGGCTTCCCAGAGGTTCACAGACTTCTTTTCAGGCATCCACCTGCTCTGGCGTGGGTCTCCTCCATGGGCTGCAGGTGGATCTCTGCATCTCCATTGACCTGTATGGGCTGCAGGGGGACAGCCTGCTCCACCATGGTCTTCCTCATGGGCTGCAGGGGAACTTTGGCTCCAGTGCCTGGAGCAACTCCTCCCCCTCCTTCTCCACTGACCTTGTTGTCATCAGAATTGTTCCTCTCACATATTCTCACTCCACTCTTCTCTGGCTGCAATTACTTCTGCACAAAACTTCTTCCCTTCTTAAATATGTTATCACAGAGGTGTTACTATCAGTCCTGATTGTCTCGGCCTTGGCCAGCAGCAGGTCTGTCCTGGAGCTGGCTGGCATTGGCTCTGCCAGATATGGGGGAAGCTTCCAGCAATTTCTCACAGAAGCCACCCCTGTAGCCTCCCAAACTACAAAAACCTGGCCACGCAAACCCACTAGATGTTAGCCTTGCTGGTTCTTATGCTGCTAGTCAGGCAAAACGTGAGCATTTTTATGGAAACAGTTGGCTGTGTCCTAAAGGGAGCTAAATCACTCTAACAGAAAAGTGGATCTGAACAGAAAAAGAAGAAATAAAACAGTAATTTTATTTCCTACGTCTTTCTCAGACCTACTTACATAAAGAAGATATCGTAGATAACCACAGACAAATTTAAATCAGATGGAGAGCTGGGAAGAAAATATTAATGCAAAGTAGCTTCTTTAGCATCTTGTCATATTAGGGCTCTAATTCTTTGGTCTCTTTATCAGACTTTTATAATTACATGGAGCAGAGATGAGAAGGCAGAAAAGTAAATGCAATTGATTCTGCTATTTGAATTGCAAGGTTTGTGTGGGTGTTTGAGGAAAGGGAGAAAAGTGCACCAGCTCCTGAATGCTGAGCAGCAACACTATAGCAGTAATTGTGGACTGAGGAGGAGGATCATACTCCATTGCGAGTCTGAGTGAAACTTAGGCAGCACTGGAATTTGGTCTAGACTGGAGAACACTTCCGTATTTACATTGTCGCATCTTTAAAGCTGCAGTAATCACAGATGTTTCACTGGGGACATTTCACATGATCCCCAGTGGCTGCCTTGTAGTATTCTGGTCCCTCTGATGACAACTACTTGAGGTTTAAATGAGTTATAGCAATGGCTGTGCTTTTATAATGGAGGAGAATATAGCTGAAATAAAAGAGCTCCCATTTCTGATCAACATGACTGAGGTGGAGGGAGGAGAGAAGCTAACTTCAACTTCTCACTTCTGAATTTGTTTTTAGAGAGTTAAGGGATGTGTGTATGATAAAGAAGGCTACCTCCTTTTCTTTTTTTTCTCACTTGTACTGCAAACTTTATACTCACATAATACCCTGTTAAATGATAGGAATAAAAAGGACTCTTAGGAAACTTTCTTAAGTCAAGTTTTATACATTTGAAAAGGCTTTTTGCAGCACAAATCAATTCTTAATGCCGCCTTTACCAAGTAGCGCAAGGTTGCTTTGGGGTGGTGAGCTCTTGCTGGCTGAGTGTACAAGCAAGCTCAGCTGGAGCACACAATGCTGTGATAACATCTGGAATTTGTACAGCGAGTATCTTGGTGAGGAGGTTTCCAATTCTACCAGAAGGTAAATTGCCCTCCATAGCCTCGAGGTTTTGGAGAACAAAATATTCCTATAAGGATGACACCTCCACTCCTCAGCTGTGAGAAGCAGAGTTTCTGGCACAGTAAAGAACTCAATCTTTATTTTCCCTAGTTGTTATCAAAGTAGTTGTGGTATGACCCACAAATTGAACATGAAATGACAGGTCTGCTTGCAAAAATGAATGCAAAGTGAGTTATTTGGCATTCTTTTTTATATATTAGATCTAATTCTCCATTTTCCTCCACAGCCTGTTATACACCATAAAAGTTGAGCACAGGGGAGATGTGCATGAAAATCTGTTTTTAAAGTCCCACCATTCTCCATTAAGTTGGTAAAAATACTTGGAACCTTTATAACTGCTCTGATCTAGTATTCCCTCTTACAAGTTACAAGGTATGTTTAATTATGGTGGTAACATTTTAATAAGGCTATCAGTGCCCCAGGCCAGTGCCATAACCCAGTTATTTGACATGTTGGGATGACAAATATCTGTTATGATGTGCAACCTTGCTAATGGAATATTCACCCTAATGAGGGGGAACCCTGGTGTCTACAGGGCTACTGTAGCAGCTCCCATTTGACCCTTCACTCCCATTTCCAAGAAGGAGTCAATGAAATCATGGTGCTCCTTATCCCCTTGGGTTTGAATTAGAGCAGCCCCAGTGTGAGGCAAGTATAAAGATCCCTTGAGAGCTTTCGCTGTCCCACTTCTCACCTTGCACTGCACTCAGCTGAGCAGCTCTGTGGTATCTAACATGAATGATCATGTTTTATTAAAATAATTCATCCTCACAAATGAATGCATTTTGCATACATGTCATGTGGCTGAAAAGATTTTTGTCCCACTACTAAAGAATAGCTTGTCAGAAATTGTCCTGTATTGCTCTCAGCACTATAAAGTATCTTGCTATATGTTAACTTCTCAAGCTCCAGCAAGTGTGACCATGTGTTGATGAAATAGAACGCTGAAGAAAGCCTTTAAAGGAACCACAATAATGTAACATTAAATATTTGACCTTGTACTGTCACTGTTGGGGTGCTCTACTTGCAGCAATACAAAATCAAGAGCTGTGTAGAAATATTGTGTGCATGCCCTGTGGGACCATGCTGGGAAAAGAATGTCACGTGTTGATCTCTACCTGAAGCACAACAGTGAGGCATCCTGAAACTTTTTGTCTGAGTAGTCAGTCAGGTTTGACAAGGCTGACACATCCCTTACCACACCCTCTACTTTTGCATGGTACAGAAGGAATTGTGCAGTCTTAAGATGCATTCCCTCCTGATGAATTCAAAGACTTTTTTTTTTTTTAACCCTACTAAAGACTGAGATCATAATATTCCAGGGACTGTCTGAAATGAGTGCAGTGGGTGTCCAGGGACCTGGAAATGGCAGCTCTTGGCAGGCAATTCTGGGCTTGACTAGGACTTGACACAGGCTCACAGTGAGGACCTTGTATTAGTCATTCCCTACCCTCCCCAAACCCTGCAAACGCTCCCTGTGGCATATCTACATTTTAAAATGGGTTTTGCTGCAGGGCACTCTAAATCTGCCCATAATTAGGCACCATTTGAGTGCATTTAAGATATATCTTTCCCATAACAGGGATATAGCTGAATAAGATGTCTGAATCCTCTCAGTTTGTTATAAATGAGATTTCAGACCATGTCTGCAGTTGCTATAGAGGTATTCCTACTGGCACCAGCCTCTCCTGAAATGCATAGAAGAGCTCAGACTGTGGATTCGGGAGTGTTAACTGTCAATTTTCTTTGGAGAGTTCTGCCTGAGTGAAGTGAGGAAGTGGAAATTCCCGGGACTGGCATTCACATCATCACAAACATGGACTTTGTGAACGCTGCCACTCAGCCTAAGCTGTTGCTTCCCAGACAGCCCTTGCACAGGAGTGCTGGTGCATAGCAAGCACCTTGCAAAGACACATAAACAGATTAGTGACTTGCACGTGCAAACTTGTCCTTACTGCCCAAAACTGTAGGAGTTAGGAATACAGGAGTCACATGCTAGTTCACCTGGACGATTTGATCTGTTTGGAAGGCCAGACCTGTTTTTTCACAAGCTAAAATAATGGAAATCAATTACCAAGTCATACTCAGATTTTTACTTTGAATGTCAGATGTCACTGATTACTGATATGTTTCAGCTATTTTAAATTTATTTGGTTCCTATCCAGGAAAGGAGGGCGTTAAATAGAAGATGCCATTAAATAAGCTCAGGAGAGGGTATGTGAAAGAGGAGCAGGTGGCAACTACTGTCAAAAGCTATGAATTAGCAAGCCATTGAGGGGAATTTCAATGTGCCCTTGGGAATTCAGTTCTTAAGATAAAATATAGATGTTTCCCTAGTATAGATAGGGACCAACACAGCATGTTAAGTTCAGCTCAGGTAGTGTCCTGAATAGTTAAAGACCCACTGTCCAGCAGCCTAAGACTAAAATAGAGCTTTTGGGTACACCGTTTGTGGTTGGGAAGGAGCCTTTTATGAAAATTAAGAGATGTGCCAAGCATTAGTATTATGTGTAAAAGAGCTTCTCTCTGTTTACTAAAGCAGTTGTCAGGTGCAGACACTTTGCCTCTTTGGAAGTGCTTTCTCCTAATATCTTCGTGGTCTCTGCTATTCTAAGGGAGGCAAGTTAGGAAACATGGCTACAGCACAGACCTTGGCTCTAGCTTGGGTTAAGGTGCGTGAGGGAATATTACATGTCCTCTAGACTAACTTGCTTAAAGAGGGTCTCCTAAGACCCACACAATTTTAATAGATCCTTACCTTAGGAGACAGAACTCTGTTAAGGGAGATGAACTATAAACTCAAAATGACTACATTTCATTCTCTCCTTCCTTGGGAGGAAAATCATATAATCACGATCTGGTTTGGGTTGGAAGGGACCTTAAAGATCAGCTAGTTCCAACCCCACTGCCATGGGGAGGGATACCTTGTGCTAAGAAACTGCAGCTTGCAGTTTCCTGGACATTTGTACTCAAAAACTCTTTGATGTCAAAGAAAGTCAGGGAATTTAGGATGTGGCCTTAGGTATCTCAGGACTGGGTCTTTCCATAAATAGTGGAGAAAGGTTTAAGCGAGATCATCCAGTTATGACACTGATATTTTCATGCATTTGGATGAATTTTAAATAATATCTATGTGACTTGGCTCTGCTTCAAGATAACTGAATCCACCTAGAGTAAGCACCCAGGAAATACCAACTGTTTCAGCAAATTTAATTATTTGTATTTATTTCTTTAATTTCTCTATCTATGAAAACACTTAAGATAGGAGCACTGTGCTGTTTTCAGTATCAGTTCAGTCTTATCTTCTTCTCTATATTTCGGTGGGGCTAATTGTGCAAGAAGGACCACCAGAATCCACTTTCTATTTAAGTACACTTTTCTGTGTCCAGGTAACAGTGACTCATCCAGGCCTCTGGGTGTATCACACACATGCTGTCTCTATCACAGATAATGGCATGTCTCACTGAGCTGGCACACCAGTCCAAGCTGAAAGGTGGGGCTGACTGGAGGTGGTGCTAAAACTCAGCAAGAACCTCAAATCAGCGTAATATGTTTGGATTTCTAAATACACATAAATATAAAAGGACAGCTTGCTAAGGCACTTGCTGAAAAAAAAAAAAGCCTTGTGTTTTTATGTCTAAATACAAATACCTGGCTTGATACACCACCACTCACAAAGTCTGACTTCTATATACACTGGTGTATATACAGAGATTTGTATTTACGTTTCAAAAAGTTTGGAGTGGAGTATCAAGGCACAAAGTTAAAGTTTCCTTCATTTTGCATTTCTTTCCTATTCCACATCTGTTTTCTACCTTTTTTCTTCCCTCTTTACAACATTAAGCCTCTGTACTTGTTTTTCTTACTCATCCCGACTGTTTTTGTATTCTGCTCCCTGATGACTTTGAAATGTAATGTCAAATAATCAAATTGTGCAGATGTAATCTGTATTCAAAACAGCATCCCAAATCCACATATATACACAATATATATGTATGTGTGTGTATATATATATATGCACTCATATATAATGATTCATGTTATATATAATACTGCACATATATTACAATATAGAAGTCAGCGTATGACTTCACATATAATAGCCAACTTGCATTCTGCCTCTCTGTAGCATTCTGTACAGCTCCGGGCAGTGCCATCAGGGTGCCTTTCAGGGCCAAGCAACCCCTCGTTTGCCTGGAGGAGCTCTTATGTCTCCACTACGCTACACTTTGCCCATCACCTCCAGCAGCAGGTCAGGTTCTCACGTAACCTGTACAGTGGTGCTCTCACAGAGTCCCATCAGTTTCAGTGGTTTGGAGAGAACTGCTCTCGTTCAGTTTTCTCTTGAATAATTTAGAAAGTCTTGTCCTTTGATATGTTTATGTAGTTGTTACCTACTGTCTCGTGGCCTATCACTTGGATTTAAAATACCAGGAAAATAATCAGTGCAGAAAAGACATACACAGGCCCAAGAATTTATGCATGGTGTGGGCTGCTGGTGATCTCACACAAGTTTAAAAAACTTCCAGCATGTATGTTGTTGCAGAGCATCAGGTGACTGATATGGCTGGCTCCTGTACTGCACATTGGGATGAAAGCCTCAGGATTATTTCAGAAAAGCTTGACAAGGTTATTCATGAGTGACTGCTACTTCTTAAAACCTGTTCATCTTTGTTTTCTAACACCATGAACAAGTGGCCAGACCAGCTCAGGCAGTGCCACTGAGAGTAGTGAAGATATAGTTCCCAGTCAATCCTTGAGACTAACCCAGTGATCAATAACTGGTAACAAAGGCACTGCTGGGCATCCTACAGCAAACTGCCTTTCCAGACACCCTGTACACACACAGTGTGTTAAAATGACTTTGCCTCTGTCTCCTAGGATCTGGCTTATTTTATACTTTTTTAAGAGTAAAGCATAACTTTCAGAGCACCAAAAGACAGCCATAATGAAAAAACGAGGGGAAAAGTCAGTTTGAATGCCCGTTTCTGAATATCCTCTTTCTCCTGCACAAATGCAGTCAGCGCATGGCACTACTCCAACATTTCATGTGCTGGTGCACAAGTTTCAGTGCCATTTCAGAAATGCACTGGGCTTGGAGTGCCCAAAGCCCTCCTGAATGTGGGACCCTGTGTATTTTGGAACTGATGAAACATGCACGTTGTTTTCCCGACGAGCATCAACACCCTGTGATGCGAAGGGGAGGGGGCAGCTGCCGGAGGACCAGACCCATCCCGGACGTAATGGTGCCGATTTAACCTGCGCTGCCTTGTCCGGGTGTCGGTTGCTTTCCGGAGTGGCACAAGAGTGTTTGGTGCCGAGGGCATCCCGGACTCGTCCATTTGCCCCGCAGCGCCCCCGGTCCTCGGGCGAGCCGCCCCATGCCCCGGGGCCTCGGCCACAGCCAAAGGGCAAGGGCAAGTCAGTAGGTACGGTACAGGGAGGGAGGGAGTTTCCAATGGGCTTCAACCTCCACTGGCAACTCACGAGGGCAGCACACGTACCGACGAAGGTGGACACACCGGTGTGACGGTGAGAGAGGCCGTGCGCTGCCCGGGCGGCCACCGGGGAGCGACAGCACCGCCGGGCGCGGCGGGGCGGGGGCCGGAGTCGCGGAGAATCCCGAGGCAGCCGCCGAGGAGGCGCGGAGGACGCAGGCGAGGCGGCGGCCCCACGCCCAGGAGCGCCGCTTAAAACCTCCACGAAAGGTGTGGCCTCGCCTTTCCTCTGCCGGCGGGGAGGGGACGAGACGGGACCTCCGCTCTTGCCGCCGCCGCCGTCGCCAGCAGCCTCCGCCGGCTGCCCGGCACCGCACAGCGCTTCGCGGCGCCCCTGCCCAGCCCTCACCTGTGGGTCGTCCCGATCCCTGACTCTTCTCGGCCCTTCCCCGGCCCTCGGTGGACTGCGAGAGAGCGGCGGCACCGCGGCGGGCGCTCCCGGCGGTGAATGCCTTTCTCCCCGTCGGGACTGGGTCAATCTCTCCGTGGCTTTGCCCCTCGGCCCCTCTCACCCCGGGCGGCTCCCCCGCTGCCATGAGCATCAACGGCGGGTCGCACCCGCGCATCAACACCCTGGGCCGGATGGCGCGGGCAGAGTCGGGCACCGACCTGCGCTACGAGATGAGCTCCCATGTGGTGGGGGGCGGCGGCGGCGGCGGCGGCGGCACCCACACCCACAAGACCTACTACTACCAGAAGACCTACGGCGGGGACTACGCCTCCGACGGATACGGGTAGGTGCGGGTCCAGCCGACCCCCGGCCCCACTGGCTCGGGGCCGCCTTCGGGGAGCTGCCGTGAGACTGCTTGCGGTTTGATTTCCTAGGTGTGCAAGCTTGCAAGTCTCTCTTTTCTCTTCCTTCCTGAGGAATCTTTTTTACTTCTAAAAGACATTTAAAAGCAAGCGAAGAACTCACTTATAAAAACACAAACAAGACACTTTTGGTGGTGACTCTCCTTGAAGAGAGTAACAGGAATAAAAAGCAATGTCTTCCCTTTGCACTCAGAGCTGTAAGTGGGTCCGTGCTGGCTGTATTGACCCAACAGTTCTCTGCTGATAAACCTTGGCTTTGCTCGGTGACGTAAAACAAAGCTGTACTGAGGTGAATTGCTTTATACCCCATACACCCAGGCTCTGTGCTCTCCAGTAGTTGCAATAACTAAGATTATAAAACTATTTCAACTAGTGGGAATTGTTCTCTTGTTCATTTTTGAGTTTGTTTCTAGCTTGTTTAGGGCTTGGGAGTTTTAAGTCATGATATTTTATAGGGCGATCCCTGACATTTAGTGCCAGGGAGCAAAGATGTGTAACAAGCAACCTCGGTTTGCTTTCCTCCCCTCCACCTTTTTAACTTTCTACTTACCTTGCTGCTGCAGGCACAGTCAAGCTCTTGTAGGCAGGGTGCTGGCTGTGAATCCTGGCTTGGAGAATGCCTGCACTTGTGGATGCAGCTGTACCAGCAATCTGTGCACATCACGTCTGGCAAGGACTTTTTGGAGCAGAGTGGTCCTGTGAATGTATGAAAAATGAGTGCAGTGGTTATGAAGACTTCTCCTTTAATCTCCTTAGCTGGGAGTTCACAGGACTGAAAAGCAGGCAGCAGTTACAGTCACCGAAGGAAAGAGCAGTTTTATGATACAGCACCTGTACAAAACACTGCTTGTGATTACAGGTTTTTATGCATGGAAAGGCCTTATTAAACCTGTTGGTCTAATTATTGATGCCACTGATTTAGGAATTGATGCAGAAGCACTGACTTGTATTTTGTGTTAGAATTTAAGGCCTGATTTTATGAATAGTATGTAATAAGATTGCAGAAGGACCAGAATTAAACGTGCATAGTAAATAATAGCAGGTGAGAACAAGCAGGCTTTTTTATATCAAGCAAAATCTATAAGTGGCTGTAGAGAATTAGGATTATCCTAGAGAGCACAGAGTGCTCTGCTTAGGTATGTCAGACCTGTTGCTAGAGAACCACTGAATGAATGACAAAACTTGCATTCTACATATCTTTTGTTTATTACTTTGCGTGGTTCTTAGTTTTTGTTCTTTGTCTGACTTTCAGTTTGGTGTATGTGCAGGTAAGTTAGTTATGATGAATTGCAGCTAGAGCACATCTAGTTACCAATACAGTAGTACGAGAATACCTATTTATTTCTATATAATTACAACAATTCAGTACTTTACCATTGGAGAGTACGCATACTAGGACTCCAAAACGCTGTTGCTGCCTTGCATTTGTGAGGATTTGTTTTGCTAGTGGTCCTTCATGGCAAATATTTTTACTGTTACAAGACACAAGCAAGGCATGAAAAATGAATGGCAGTGCGTTTTACTTCCTGGCCATTCTCTTTTTCCACACTTTGGCACACTAGAGTGTCTTCCCCATCACTCCTGACTTGTGCTAGAGGAGGAATACCTTCCTTTAATTTATTAATCTTTGGCTTTTGTTACATATTTTTAACCAGTCTATAATTTGTTAGGCTTTTCTTTCTGTAGTGTTCAGTGGTGGTGTAGCAAGAGTGGAAAGGACAGACCTGATCGAAAGGTTAACAACCTTATATTAACACCCTTTCATTTACTCCTTATAACATAATATGAATATCTCCTTTTTGGCATTTGGCATTGAAGGCATTTCTGACAAGGAGGTTGCATAGGTTTACTTTTAGTCAGTGCTCATCTGAGTTAAAATGTGTTCCAAAATACAAAACAAGGGGTTTGTTGTCAATTAATGAAAAAAGGCAGTTATACCTGATTTTACACATGTATTTTGTGCCAAAAATCCACTAAATCCTATGTATGTTGTGCTATCAGGATCAGGGCCATCATCTGTGGAATTGTTCTTAATAATTGCATTTAGCCAGACGTCTGCAGTGCCAAAGTTTAGTGGTATCTACTGAACTCAGAAAACTGAGGCTTCTTTTTCCAACGGGGAAGACCACTCTACCCTAATTTTTAAATGCAGAAGGATTCAAGTTAGGGTCTAGTCTTGTAAGTTTTGGGGCGTATTCTGCCAAACAAGTCTGTGCTGAGTATTACATTACTCACAGAGCAATATGAGACTCTCCCTACCCTTAGGGCTCAGCAAGGTGCTTTTACAACATTCCCGGTTTCTTCTGGCTTGGGAACTCAGGATGAGCTTGGCCCAGAGTACAGATACTCAGCTTGACAGTGAGTCACATGCTGCTAAACTGCCAATTCATCAGTCAAATATTTATCAATGTCTTTGCTATGGAGATAGAAAATCTGATAAACTATGAGAGAAAGGAAAAAAATGCAAAGTTGTGCAGTTTTATTTGTCATTGCTGAGGTTATGGAAAAAAATAGCCTAGGGTTCATGGTCACTGAATGATATGAACTTAATTTAATTTACACAGTTCTGCTTAAGGATTGATTTAACTTCTGTGCTTCAAGTTAAAAGGAGTTAGAAATTCACATCCCGTGCCCTGACATTACTTTCAGGAACTAACAGACAAAGTAAACTTGGAGTAAACTGACTCAAAGCCACATTTTTGCCCTTCTCATCAGTCTCACAGGGATCTGAAGAGTCCTGACTAAGCTGAATGGTGGTAGAGCTGGCATGGTAACTTCCCCTTTGAGCTCTTCAGACAGCGAGGGAGGAATGTGTCTGAATTGCTGCCGAATACCTGCCATGCTGGCAGAGCCTGCGGCTGTGCTCTGGCTGGCAAAGAAATGGGTTTCTGTGATGGCTGGTGATAGTGACACACCATGAGGAGAAAGTTCCAACTCATGGTTCTGCAGGTACATGTGTGAGATTTGAAGGTTGGTACCTTTGCAGGTGTAAAAGCCTCTGTCTGGCAAAGCGGGTTTGCTGCGTTTTGAGCGTCTGCTCTCCAGCAGAGGTGTATTTCCGTGGTCAAGGGTAGACACAGCATTTGGCACCTCTCTCTCCCAGAGCCAGTGGTGGGAGAGGCAGCGTTTCTGTAGCCTGCTGCACTGGGCAGGTGTGGCCTTTAGAACGGTTCTGTTGCTCCTGGTGATTCATACCAGTGGGAAAAAGCATGAGGATTTTCTGTGAATAGGTGTGGCAGGATCCCTTGTGAAACCCTGTGTGCCATGAGGGCACTAAGCCTCAGGGGTCTTAATAATTCAATAATTCACTAGTGACTCTTAAATTTTGGCACATTTCTAGTGGTATTTAGAGCCTGATTGTGCCACATACAGATGTCTTTTGAGATTTCCTGCCATCATGCCTTAGTCTATGTGCATACTTGGCAGATGGGACTAGTTTGGCAAGGCCATGGTGTGCCAAAAGTGGTCCTAGTTAGACCAGAGACATGTGAGGAGAACCCAGTTATGAAACTCTTGATGATTTGACACTTGTATTCAACTTCTGTTAGGTGGGAGGGGGAAAGCTGGGTTATAATATTTTAATTTTGGTTTGTATTCTTATGGATATTGTGATTCACCACCTTTAGCCAGCATACGCCAGTGCTGGGGCACCCACACCCAGCTGGCAGGTGGTGGTGCGTAGGTGGTGGTTTAGTCCAGTGGTATGTGCAGGCTGTGTGCTGGGAATGGAGATTCCAGGTCAGGTTTTTCCTCTGACTTGACTACCCTGGGCATACCAGGTAATCCCTTGATGAATCTATTGCTTGTTCAAACAAGTTTGTGTGGAGGGGGGAAGTGCAAAAAAAAAGAAGTGCTGTTTTTTTGCTCTCACTGAGTTTATGAGAATCACTTAATACTCTGGTTCTGCTCAAAGACTTTTTTTTTTTAAAGCTTCCTTCACTTTTTGAATGAATTAAAAAAAGGCTAAAAGTTTTGTGGAGGAATTGGAAAATGTAACAAGGATTATTCTAATTTGTTTCAAATAGTATCTCTGAGACAAGAGCATCCTCTTTGTATTTCCAAAGCTTTAAGGAACTGTGAAGCTGCTGGAAGGCCCCTCAGTATAGCTGGATGTGCTTCTGTGTCTCCTCCACCCTGCTTCTCTAGACACTAATTGTACTCTCCTGCCCTCCCTAGATAACCCGGTGGCTTCTTCATGTGTACTAACAAAGGCAGAAACCAGAGCAGCCTCCACATTGCAGTCTTTTATGCTGGGAGTGTGCAGGTCTTCAGCAGCAGGAGGCAAATGAGAAAGCAGAAGGTAGCTGACTTTCTTCCTTGCTCCTTGGGTTCTGCAGTAATGACATCAGCTCCTATACTGGGCCTGTGAGGGTGCAAGCTGAGTGTTTAGAGAAGATATTTGATTTATTCAAAATATATCACTTAGGAAACTTTTTCACTGCTTGAATAAGTCAGTGGCAGCAGTACTCAGCCCTGCTGTGTTCCAGGGATGTGAGCACTGCTGGGTTTGCTGTGTCTGTCTCAACTCTCATAACTCATCATATGGCCTTGAGCATGTTTCTCAGTCTCATCTATGAAAAGCAGGTTTCTTGTTTCGGTACAGCTGGGGGTCTTGTGAGAATCACTGATACTGCTCAACAGTTAAACACAATCCAAGTTCAGAAATAGAGGATTCAATTCAATTCAAGTAAAGTTATGACTGAATTTAGCTCCTATGGGGTATATTCCAGCAGGCAGGTGTTGCTGAGCTACTGTCCTGCCCAAATCCCAGTGGTTGGGCTGTCCTCTCATTTCTCTGGGAGAGAAGGAGCATAGTATAACAAGGGAGCAATGTGTTCTGCCTTGACATGCACGGAACAAGGTGACTCCTGTACAGTGAAAACATGAAGATGCTATGCCCTTCCTAGGGTAGAGAGAGAGAGGGTTACATTTTAAGATCCCAAATAAAAGCAGTTCATCTGTGTTTTGAAGTGTTTTCATAATTTTAAAATAAAGAAGCTGTCCCCTTTTTTGTTTTCCTTTGTTCCTTTAATAGTTGGTGACTATTAAGACTAAGTTATTTTAATAAAGAATTCTGCTTAATAGTATATTTTTGAAATTCATGAGTTGCCTTCCAAATAAATGTCGTAGTCTAAAATGTTGAGTTGTAGGGACAAAAAGGTAGTTGAGGTCTGAAGCAGTCTGGGCTGTTTCACTCAGCTCTGTTATTCAGCATTTACAGAACCAAAGGAGCACAGCAAATAGATTATTGCAAATGTATATATTTATTAGTAGGAGAGACTCGGCACTCTTTTGTTATGAGTCCTGCTAAAAGACCAACATCCAATTCTTTCTTATTCTGCTGGAATGGTTGATAACGCTGTATTTACAGGGGTGTAGTAAGCCAAATGAAAAATCTGTCCGTATTTTCACTGCATGGTGTGCCTACAGTGTTTGATACAGCAGGATCCTACTCATAGGTTCAAGCTTTAAATGCTGTCAGAGTTAGATCAAATTGCCATAGCAGCAATAGTATGTGGTAGCATAGTTCTTGCAATGACCAACCATTACTTTGAACTCATTCAGTTTTAGGTAAACAAAATCAGACAAAGCAAGAAAGATACTGACAAAATACTGTGTAAAGTAATCCACTAAATCTGTGTTCTCTGAGAATTGTTGGGATCCTACCTCTTCCTGAGGGACATAAATATATTTTTATATAGTAGGTAGGTTACATGGTTTTACTCTAAAAATCCAGCTTTGTACTTTGAACCATGTTATGATGCCATCCAGCATGTTCAGGGTTTACCTCAGTTTCTTTGGTCCGGTATTTTTTATGTTGGATATTTTTTATGTTTTCCTTTGGCTGTCTGTTTGCTACCGCCTCAAGGTTGGATATCGTACTGTTCCGCATTGGAGTTTCTCCTTTGATCTACCCATCCACATTAGAGGCCTGTTGGGTTCATTAAGAGGTATGTTATACTGAGGGCCTTTGAAACTAATCATGAAATACTTTCTTGTCACAGGGTGAAAAGTGTTGAATATGAGTTTATATGAGATTATGCTAGTGCCATCTGATATGTCAACCTGTATATGTTGAGGTATTGTCTTGCTAAGTACTTTGATTTTTAAATTCAGATATTGATTTATGCTGTTGAGTATATTCGAACAGCTAAATCTTCAGATTTGAAGAAGTCCTGTTGACTTGGTGGAGCTATGCTGTCAAACATCATCTCTTATAGTGGCATCTGCTGTCTCTGGGTGTGCCCTGTAAACCCATTTAGCTCCATTTGGTCCTTTGACAGATTTGAAAACCAGTGCCTCTAACAGGCCACTATCTTTTTACCCATTATCGTGGGGTATTATCTCTGTATTTTAACTAGCAAAACCTAGTTAGTTTTTTAACAACAAAACTAATATCCAGGGTATTAAAAGCAGCATTGATAAAATAGTGTGCTCTTTCCTGGTTTCAATTTGTATAACTCCAACTTTTGCCATTATTTTGGTTATATCTTTGTCTACTGGTTTGGAGAACCTTAAATACGTCCTGCTTTCTTCTTGTGAAGGTCCCTGTGAACTGTAAACAAGCAACTTGTAGATCTTTTTTTGAAGCTCTAATTAGGGTGTGCTTAAGCCTCCCACTTCAAGGCATCTGCTCCTGCTTTGGGAAGAGTTTTGTGCATCTATATTAAACCATCTTAATTTTTCCAACATTTTATTATTTGGACAATAATTCTGGATGTGGTATTCAAGCATCATTGGGATGAACACAAAATACTTATCATTCTACTTCTTCTATATTTTAATTTGTTTTAGTAGTTTATTTGAAAATAGCTTTTCTTCACAACTTTTTACCATGTTAACTATGATAGCCATTGTTTAGACCTCCTCTCATTGTAAATCAAAGTAATGCCTTTGAGGTTAGTGAAGATAACTGAAGCCAGTGCAGATATACTAATTTATTAGAGTGTAAGTCTGGCCACCATCTATAGTTCTTTTGGCTTTAATGCATATCTGGCATTTGTAGCTGCCAGGACATGATTGAAAAAGGGATTGAAGAAAAATACTCTTCTGATGTTCTAAAAAGAGAAAATTGCTTGGAAGGTTCCTCTCTCTTATTATGTTTCATTCATGAGAATAATTGTGGGTGTAATTAAATGTAAATTTCAAGTGCAGTCACATACTTCTAGATCTAAACACAACAGTGATCCCTAAGGAGAAGGAATGATTTAGAAAAGGAAGCTGATGGAAAGCCTGGCACAAAATCAGACCCATGTGTTGTTTTTTGTAATTGTTTTCTCTAAGCTGTTTCCAAGGTACACAGTGGTGCATAGCACAGTGGGGCGCAGCATTTATGCAGTCAAAGGGTCACAGTACAAGCTGGGGGCTGCACATGTACAGCTTGTTTTATGTCATCCAGTGATTCTCCAGTCTTGTCTCTACACTTTTGAGGGTCTGTTCACTGGTATTGGGGGAAGCTGCTGAAAAGTTGGGCAAACCTTTTCCATTTGTTCAAGATGAGCTGATAGAACAGAAGGCTGCTGATGCCCCAGCTGCACATGCTGCAGAAGAGCTCCTCAAATTACACTGTTGAATGTTTCTCAGCGCTGCAGTGATTTTCCCAAGGACAGTTCTGCTGAGTTTTTTACATTGTCACAATTCCTTTTGTCAAGGATGGTCAGAGTCTGTTGAAGTCAGTGGAAAGACCTCTGTTGAATCCAGATTTCTTGCTGGCTCTGAGTTGGACCCATTGATGGTCTTTTTGACATTAGTGTTGTGCGAAATGTTGGGCTCTTCAGTGATTTGTAATGGAAAAGGTTATCTACTGTGAGCACGGGAGTTGGAAAACTAGGCAGGGCTTGGAAGAACCTTAGTTTCTTACCATCTTTTAGTAGTGGTTTGGGTTTGGGAGATGCCTGGGCTTGCTTGAGAGGTCTGATCCCATCAGCGAGGAATGGTTACTCACTTGAAGCACCTCACCCCTGTTCAGCTAGCAGTGGCTCATTTTGGTGGCTGAATCCCAGAAACCTTCTGGCAGTATGGATGCAGTAGATTATGTGCAAGACAACAATAACAACTCCCTTACTTGCCTTGGCTTTTTCCCCCACTAGTGTTTTCAGTGCTGGAATTTTACTTGGAACCTTCAAACTCACACTTTATGTATCTACAAGAAAGCATGTACTCTAATTCCAGGCCCTACAGCTATTTTTGTAATAGCTTGAGCATCTTGCAATTCCTTCTTAAGACACTGCACTAGCTTTGTGCGTTTCTGCTGGTAAAAAGGCCCTTCATATGCTTGAATGGACTTGCTTGTGTAGCCAAGGATCCTGCTTTCCTTTTATGCCCTGACTTTTGATGGCTGGTGTGATAACACGTACAATTACATCACACAACTCTATGCTCTAGGTATTGACTTTAACAAAGATTGTGAATAATTCATTCTCACTGTAATGCTGCCAAAGTTTTGTCTATTAAAGCTACAAATACCTGTGCTGGAAGAAAAACTTTCTCCTTTCTGGCATGCCAGTTTCCATGTTCTACTCTGTCCTGTGGCAAAGTCAGTCCATGCCGGCTGTTGCAGAATTATAAAGTGGTTCTGCAGGAGGGCCAGATAATGTGTGTGTGTCTCTGTGAACCTAAATGAGGTGGATTATTCCATGTAACTTCCCTTAACTGTTCCAAATTTGTGTTTCTTGTATTTCTTCAGAAGGTGTGATTCCTCTGTATTTACTTCATCTTCTTCTCCCCCACAACAGTCAGAATGGGACCTGTACAGTGTCCAGACGCCAGAACACCATCCAGGAGCTTTTGCAAAACTGTTCGGATTGCCTGATGCGAGCTGAGCTTATAGTACAACCCGTGAGTGCTTCTTGTTGTTCTTATCAGAAGTGATGATGAATATTACAGGGAGTGAATGCTGTGTTGTTATCTGGACTCACAGGCTCTGCTGCTTCATCTCCTTTCTCCCCTTTCAGCTGTTTGTGTGAGGCAACTGCGAGTGTAATGGCATACCTCCTTCATGGATCTCTTTCTTCCTTCTGTACTCTGTTCAGTAAAACTGATTGAAACACATCTGGTTAAGAAAAGGGGGAATTCTTGATTTTTAAAAAAATCAAACAGATTGTAGTGCATCTTGTTTTTCAGTTTTAGGTTAGGACCACTGTCAGTGTAAACAGCTGTTGCTAATATTATGACTATTTACACTCTTTCAGTGTGTCCTGTAGAATATTGTCATCATTTTCTGGGCCATAATGAACCTGAACCACCATAGGAAATGCCTTCATCATCTTTATTTTATTTTTCCAGATGATTCATAAAATATATGAAACTAGATTAAAATCTTCTTGACTGTTTTAGCTCAAATGGATACAGATGATCTTTACAGTACGGTACCCTGGTACAAACCCATAGTGCCTAGGAGTGGGTTACTCATTGATGCTAGATTCAGTCCTGGCAAACATGGGATGTCCTCTGTTCCTGCTGAAGTCAGAGGAGGTGAAGGGTGATGAGTGCACCCTGCTGCTGAGGCCACTGAGATGTGAAATCCCTTCACAGTTCTGGCAGTAAATGCGATTTAATGCATACTTTTGGACCCTCTGCAGGCAGTGAATTCTTTCAGGAATGAACTCTGTGGTTAGCAGATCATTTTCTTTTCAGAGATACAGGACGTGAGAGCACATTTATATAAAAATCAATGCCAGAGTAAATACTGCCTTTTGTTAAGGATTAATATTATTCCGGTGAAGTTAAAAGAAAGACATGTTTAGTTCCAGCTTGGTGCCACAACATGTATTGCTTACTTTGTTTCTTTCTTTTCTTTCTAAGGGACAAAGTAATGAGGTTCATAACATTTTTTATTTGCAAAATCAGGTCACAGCTGGATTATGTTTTGTTCAGCATGGCTGTATCAGTGTGGGGTGAGGTCAAAAAGCAGTGTCTTCCTGATTGAAACACCATGACCATGCTGGTCCACTGGACTGAGAGGGTGCATGGAGAATTTGCCTAGTTTTTGGGTGATAAGGTGGGATGCAAATGTGATAGGGCATGGAGCTGGAGCCAGGCAGACAGGGTGCAACCTGCATTTTTGTAGGAGGGGGAATTCTTAGAATCTCAGGGTAACTTGTGAAAAATCAGGACCAATATCTGCCAACTCCCACAAGGACAGTGTTTGCTTCTCATCTTCTAAACACAAAAGGATAGTGTCTTAAAAACTTAACACACTGTGTGAAGCATTGGCTCCATTGAAATAAATATTAGTCAAGATGTGCTGTTCTTTATGGAAAGTTTTGGTTGATACTACATTTTAATAATTTTTATATTTTGTATTAGTAAGGATTTTCCAGCAACTGCAGCTCCTTTGTTAGTTGGCCTTCTGTCAGTTAAAACTGGCAATCAGAGACCTGACAGTTGAAACTTATCATGCTTCAAAAATAATCAGTCCTCATAACATCTCTTTTAAGACATCCAAGATGAATACTTAATTTAATCACCTTTTTTTTAAAACAATTGTTTTTGTTTGTTTGTTTGTTTGTTTTTGTTTTAGGAATTGAAATATGGGGATGGTGTCCAGATTAGAGGGAACAGAGATCTGGAAGACTGTTTTGCACAAGCAAATGACCAAATGGATATCCTGGATGGGCTGATCAGAGAGATGAGGCAGATGGGCCAGCCCTGTGACATGTATCAGAAGAGGTATTGTCAGGGAAAGGTTGGGGGTAGGAATGTGACTGATAAAAGTTCGTGGTATCTCAAGTGCCCACCTTCCATGGTGTTGCAGGATGTGACAGAAGTCAATAAGGTGGAACTACATCTATTTGGGGTATGCTAACATGGAGAAGGGCCTTGCAGTAATGTATTTCTGATGGAAGTTCATGCCTTAGTTGTCTCCATGAAATTTTAGTTAGTACATTTTTTCCACAGCTTTTGCTTTCAGCACTTTGTTTTAAATACCTGGTGGTCCAGTACGAGAGATAAATTACATTGTTTCCATGCTTTCCTCATAGACTCTAAGTGGTTCCTTCCCTTTCAGGCTGCTTCAGCTTCAAGAGCAAATGCGTGCCCTGTACAAAGCCATCAGTGTTCCCCGTGCCAGGAGGGCCAGCTCCAAAGGTGGTGGTTGCTTCTCCTCTCAAAGTGGCTCAGGCTGGGATGAGTACACAAAACGTGTCACAAGTGAATGTCTAAACTGGATGAGGCAGCAGAAGGTAAATCAGTGCAAAACCCAGAGACAATGCTAAAACTTGGTGTTGTTAATGAATGTCACCTCATACATAGTAATGTTTTGGGTGCCAGTAGAAGAGTAAAAGTACTCATGAATGCTTGCATATTATTCCAAGTTCCTCTTCCTCGCCCCCCCGCCACCCATCTCCCCAGTATTTTATGTATAGTGAATTTCCACTGAAATACAAACATGAATTTGGGGTCTTCTTTTGCAGAGGAAAAAGTGTGAAAGTTAGATTTGAAAGCTAAATGGGACACAGCTGTTAACATAACAACAGGCACTGGAATATTTGTGTTAGAAATTATTGTGCTCAATATTTCCCTCCTTCCTTCCTCCTTCCACAGATTTCCTTTGATTCATATTTATTTTAACCCTTTACACAGATAGGACCATCTTCACAGGTTTAACCATTATCCAGTGTTTTACGATTTTTCTCCCCCTCTATCTATCTTTATCACAGTGGGAGCCAAAACGTAGAGGTGATTGTCACAGGGACTAGACTTTCAGAAGTCAGTGCTGAAATACACACAAAAGTGCTGAAGTTACTATCTGTTGCATTCCCAGAACAAATTTGCCTATGCATAGCTTCTGCTTGTGTAACCTGGAGTAGAAAACACACATTGAGAGCCCGTAGTCTGTTTTTGTGCTGCTGAAGTGGAAGTTGTGTGTTTGTGGTTGGACAGCACTTTCTGAGAGATGGGTAGGGAGGATGGAACATGGTGGCTGAAGTTTTACTTTGCAGACTCCTTGTAAATTGGAATTGCGCTGTTCTTTTTCCTCTCTTTATTAGGTTGTTGCTTCGTGATTCTCTCATTATTATCTGTGTATGGTGTTTGCCAGGGGGCTGTTATACAAACCAGATGAGTATGGGAGAGCTCTGAACAGTTCCAATACCTTTATGTGAATGTTAGTCATAGTCTAGTCTTTCAGTGTGGCATGTTTTAGAGAAAGAAGGGGAAGTAGAGATGCACCCCTTTGAGTGGTAATTTGTATAACCATTGTGCACGGACAGCAACAGCAGATACAATTGCTCTACACACGCTGATGGAGAGTAGGCAAATTGTCAGACCTGCTGTGGTTTGAGGAGTGATGTTGGACAGACACTGGGCATGCCTCCAGTGATGAAAGGTGGTGAACATGCTGCACTTCCCAAAGATGCTACATGACACCCTGCTCAGACATCCTGCACTAAACACAGGGAGCATAAACAAGTGCTTTATAGCTGTGTTCCCACACAAAACAAAACCTCCTGTGAAAGTAAAAGGCGCTCTCTCTCCTCCTCTCTCCCTCACTTCGTCTCTCTCTCTCTCTCTCTCTTAATTTCTCTGTTTCACTCTCCCTCCCCCTTCTTCAGTCCCTACAGAAAAGCTGAGGCGGGGCCAGTAAGCATTTAGCTCACTGGGAAAATCTATTTTGAGCTTGCCATCATGCCTTTTCTTTTCACCATGCCCTGCTGTATCCCAGTACATGCTCCCATTGAGACTAGGATAATGTTTCCCCTAGTAATGTGGTGAGATGTGGGAAAAAGTTCTGAGCAGCTGAGGTTTTCTGCTGGTATTTTTCTGGTTTTTTTGTCTGGATGGTTTGCTGATGGGAGAATCAGGTGGGAGGAGGATTGGTCAAATTTCCAATGCAGAATTAGGGAAAGTGCAGTGAAATCCAGCCTTTGTTCGCATACTGGCAGCCAGCCATGACTGCCACTGTTGCTACAGTCTCTTTAGATTGTTCAAATATAACTAGAAGGGTCAAAGTCCTGTAACTTGTAAATAGCTGAATGAAAAATGGTTTTGTTTCCTGGATCATTTTCAACACTGCCTTTGAACCCCCATCCTTGAGTGTTGTTCTGGCTTTATTGTCATCTATTGACTCAGAGAGATTTGACTCCAGACTGGTAATTTCCAAATTCAGTCCCAACCCAGGATGAAGATATCTGTTTCTTGACTGTGCGCATGCACAGACAGGCATTCAGACAGAGTTGTACTGTGTCTTTACAGCATTAAGGAGGATCTGGAGTTTGAGGAGCTGAATTGTGAATTCAGTGGCTTTTAATATTTGGAAAAAATGAAACAAAGAACTGCAGTCAGTTTTTAGATTAGTAATTATCATAGAATCATAGAATAGGTAGGGTTGGAAGAGACCTCTAAGATCATCAAGTCCAACCCCTGATCCAACTCCAATTACTATATCATGGCACTAAGGGCCACGTCCAATCTCTTTTTAAAAACCTCCAGGGATGGTGAATCCACCACCTCTCTGGGTAGGTTGTTCCAATGCCTGATAACCCTCTCTGTAAAGAATTTCTTCCTAACATCTAACCTAAACCTCCCCTGGCAGAGCTTGAGCCCATGTCCCCTTGTCCTATTGTTGGTTGCCCGGGAGAAGAGACCAACCCCCGCCTGGCTATAACCTCCCTTCAGGTAGTTGAAGAGAGTGATGAGGTCGCCTCTAAGCCTTCTCTTCTCCAGACTAAACAACCCCAGCTCCCTCAGCCTGTCCTCATAGGACTTGTGCTCAAGTCCCTTCACCAGTCTCGTTGCTCTTCTCTGGACCCGCTCCAGCACCTCAATGTCCTTCCTGAACTGAGGGGCCCAGAGCTGAACACAATACTCAAGGTGTGGCCTCACCAATGCAGAGTACAGGGGAAGGATCACTTCCCTGCTCCTGCTGGCCACACTGTTCCTGATGCAGGCCAGGATGCCATTGGCCTTCTTGGCTACCTGAGCACACTGCTGGCTCATGTTCAACCTCCTGTCGATCAGCACCCCCAAGTCCCTTTCTGCCTGGCTGCTCTCCAGCCACTCTGTCCCCAGCCTGTAGCGCTGCAGGGGGTTGTTGTGGCCAAAGTGCAGGACCCGGCACTTGGCCTTGTTGAACTTCATTCCATTGGAGTTTGCCCATCTCTCCAGTCTATCCAGATCCCTCTGCAGAGCCCTCCTGCCTTCCGGTAGGTCGACACTCCCTCCCAACTTGGTGTCATCTGCAAATTTGCTGATGATGGACTCAATCTCCTCATCTAAATCATCGATAAAGATGTTAAAAAGGACTGGGCCCAGCACTGACTCCTGGGGGACACCACTGGTGACCGGCTGCCAACTGGATGCAGCTCCGTTCACCAGCACTCTCTGGGCACGGCCCTCGAGCCAGTTCCTGACCCAGCAGAGAGTGCCCTTGTCCAAGCCGTGGGCTGCCAGCTTTTCCAGGAGTATGCTATGGGAGACAGTGTCAAAGGCTTTGCTGAAGTCCAGATAGACCACATCCACAGCCTTCCCCTCGTCCACCAGGTGGGTCACCTGATCGTAAAAGGAGATCAGGTTGGTCAAACAGGATCTGCCCCTCCTAAACCCATGTTGGCTGGGTCTGATCCCTTGTCCGTCCTGTAGCTGCCGTGTGATTTCACACAGGATAATCTGCTCCATAACTCTGCCAGGCACCGAGGTCAGGCTGACAGGCCTGTAGTTACCCGGGTCAGCCTTGCAGCCTTTTTTATGGATTGGGGTGATATTTGCCAACTTCCAGTCGTATGGGACCTCCCCAGTGAGCCAGGATTGTTGGAAGATGATGGAGAGCGGCTTGGCAAGCTCTTCTGCCAGCTCCCTCATTACCCTAGGATGGATCCCGTCTGGTCCCATAGACTTGTGAGGATAGTATTACCATTTTCCAAGGCTGTTTCTAGAGACTTTCACTTGGCACCCTACAATAAATGTTGTCACGATGCAAGACAAACAAAATGTTTTACAATAACTTGAGTTTATCTTCTGGAGTTTTTTCTTTCATTTAGTTTGACTGGATTTAACTCAAGTTACTGAAGTTTACGTGAGCAAAATTAAAATGGAAATATAATATATTGGGCTACAGAACTTAACTGGGTATTTTCACATGAATTGCATGAACAGCATTGTTTGATAAAGTTTGTTTGTTGATATAGTTTGTTTTCAGAGTGATAAGAATGTAACTATACTGTAGAACATAAAAGAATAGTTTGATCCAAAGAAAACAGATGAAAGTACACTACTGAGTGTGCTTCATCTAGTCTAATTATAAAAAAATATTTTTCCTACTTTGTTTCTTCTGCTTTGGGAGCCTTTCACAGAGCTTAAGTGACAACAATTTAAAGAAATTGTAACCTCCTATACTGAACTTTCCTTTGTTCAGTTTTACTCTCTACTGCATAATCATGTTTTCTTCCGTTCCTTTATGCTTTAGTTTGGGCAGTAATGTTGGAAATGAAAGTACACATACTGTTTCTTTCTCCTAGGCTGAAATGGAGCTAGTGAAGTGGGGATTTGATGCAGCATCCATTGAGCAACAAATAGGTGACCATAGGAGAACTCACAATGCCATTGGAGACTATCGCTGGCACTTGGACAAAGTCAAAACAGATCTGGTAATTACTGATGTCCCTTACACATTGCTTAGTCTAGATTTATATCCTTGCTTCACTGGTGTTCCACTACAAAAAAGGAATATTGAGTAGTTCATCCTCTCTTCAGAAAGCGCTGGTGTCATGATAGCTACCACTTTCAACTGTAATTTCATGATAAATTTGCGTTTCACTTCTTTTCCCAGATTTTGAAATGAAAATTTAGTAGCTATTTAACTTTTTGTTGTTGCATACCAAGGCTGGCAAGTAAATATTGCAACATTTTTCGTGAGAAGAATGACCAAGAATGATTATTCTCACTTGCTGTCTAGGTATGTTAAACAAGAAAGTGAAAGAATAAGGTGGGTGCTCAGATCCAGGCTTGAGTCATCAGGTTTTTTCTGTGAAGCATGCACAAATTCTGGGCTAAGCTTAAAGCTTTTCATAGGTGTTGATTTCTTTAACTTTTTTTCCCCTTCTGAGACTTTGTTTCACTCTGAATTTTGTGATTGAAATAAAGAAGTCACTGAAAATGCAGTTAGCTTCCTCTGCTATCAGCCCAGCAGTTACAAAGATGAGAGAGGAGGCTTATTTCATTTCCATTCGTCTTTTCTCTAAATCGGGAGGAGAGAGTTCAGTCTAAAGAAAAGGCACTCTGTTCTGGAGCTCTGATTTCTCAACCAAGCTGAAGAGTGAAAGGGATATTACTCCTTTTTCCCTTCAGTTTCAAATAGGACAGGTGATAGTCTGGCCCTGTGGAATACCAGTTCCACGGCTGGGCAGGTTATCAGCCATAAAAGTGGGAATAAAAATTGTGGCCTTCTGTTCACATTGTAATTTATAGTACTTCATAATCTCCAAAGCTAGCTCCAGGACTGGCTGGCCTAGGAGTTTAGTACAGAAAGAAATCCAGTTTCAAGAGTTGCATTGGTATTACAGGTGTCAAGTGCAAACTTGCTTACATGCCAAGCATCCCTAAGGGTAGTAAGTTTGTCTGAGCCTTGGTTTTATGCTTGCTGTGGTCCTCCCGTGGTGCATCCATCCATGTCTGTTGTAGGCACTTGCAAGTTACCACCTGCAGTTATTGTGCTGTTAACACTGTAAAGGAAATATTAGCAAGTAGGCAACTTGTGAAAAGCTCACTAAGTATTTCCTGTCTCTGTTTCAGCGGGAGAAGGCTGCAGTTCATCAGCTGGAGGAAGAATATGAAGGCCTGCTGGTGAGCATGAGATGTGTTCATTTCTGATAACCTGTATGACAAAGGTGCTTTTTGCTTTATTGACACTGACATGGTAGTGAAGGGACACTTCAGGTTTTGACAGTGATAGAGTGACAGAATTATTGAAATAATTCTATTCAGCAGTAAACTGACAGTGCTTTTTAGTTTCTCAATTTATTTTGAGTCATGAACTTGCGATTAATTTATTGCCTGGTGTATAATTGACTTACTCCCACAAGGAAGTTTCTAGTTTGTACCTGGTGAAGGGAGTTGGTCACTAAGCAGGTGGAGAGTGGAACTCTACCTTCTTAATGGAAGTAAGTGTAGCGAAGAAATTAGACTGTATATGATGCTTAAAAAGTTACTCAAAGGTGGGATTAGAACCAAGTTCTGTGTGGGGATGTGCATCTTCCCTGCTTTGGATTTTCATATAAAATACAGTGAGAATCTTGTGCAAATGGTTTATTTAACCCTTGGGATCGGAAGCTGATTCCTGTGCACATTTCAAGCAATAGGAACTGTATTATGGTGTGAAGACAGAGAAGGTGTTTTTTCATGCAGTGTCATCTGTGCAAAAGGTGATTCTACAACATCAAAGATGTCCATGAGCAGCAAATGCAAGTAAAAGTGATGTTAAGTGTTCAGACATTTTTTGTACATTTCTTGTACATTTCTTGTCCATACCTTTTTGCTTGCCTGCATGTGTGCTACATGTGTGTTTGCAATGACTTTCAGAAGCTGCTGACATCGGGTTCCCATTTTTCTATAAATCCAGACATGTCGTCCGCTGTCCGTTGCCATTAGGTTTCATAATTCAATAAGCCCAGGCACATTATTTGCTGTCCATTGCCAACAGGTTTTATAGATGTGTGGGTTTTACTGTTATTTTAGTTAAAAAAAAGAGGACATGCTGTGCTGCGCTCTTGGCTTCCCTTTCTCCACCCAGCACAGGCATTCCTGTGTTTATGGCTTCTCATTTCTGGAATTCCTTGCAGAAATACTCCTTTGAGAGAATGGATCAGCTTCGTCAATTCCAGAACCTCATTCAGGCCACCAGCAGAGAGATCATGTGGATCAACGACTGTGAGGAGGAGGAGCTTCTCTATGATTGGAGTGACAGAAACACTGATATTGCCAGGAAGCAGGAGTCCTTTTCTGTAAGACAGCTCAACATCCCTCCACTTTCCATGGGCCCTCTTTTGGAATAGTGAGGGAGGAACAACCTCTCTCGGGAGAGACTCATCACAGGATGGGCATCTCTTCATGTTTCGAAGTTCTTGGGGATTTTATAAACCCTTTTCAATTAAGTACAGTGTGACAACCTTTTGAGTCAAGATAGGACATCTATTAGAAGATTGTGCTCTTATTCAATCAGTTGTCATGGTTTCTTTTGACCTTGGAAGCTGGCCTTCTCGGCACAGTCCACTGTGGACTAGTGATCACATATAGCTTGTGCACCCAGTCACTTTGTTGGCGTGCTAAACTAAGGGACTTGAATCAGGCAGTTTAGTTCTCCCTGTTAGGACTATGTAGGGGCTCGGGGGTCCCTGTATTTGGCCCTGATTATCTGTCATCAGGAAGCAGAGCTATACCAGAGGGAACTGCTCTCTTCCTCTGATAGTTTTGCCAGCAGCACATAAAGTGCATGGTCTGATGTAGTTTGCACTGCTCCTTCTCATCTGTGGGTATGTAGGGCAATTGAGCATGTGTGTTTGTTTAACCAGTGTTGGTGCTGATTACCAAACTGAAAAAGGAATGAAGGTTCACACTACTAAGGAGGCACTTTTTCTTTTTTAGTTCAGTTGTTTTGGATGTTGCAAGATGCAGTCATTTTTACTTCCACCACTCCTAGGAGAGGCAGAACTTTGTGTGCTTTGCTCTGTGAAGCAGCAAGCCTAGAGATTAGAACTGAGATAATTTTGCCTTCCTTGATTCTACTGTCTTCATAATTAACTTCAGTACACCAAATAGAATTACTACATAGTGTTAGCAGGGATAATTTTATTATTATCACAGCTATCTGGAAAATTTGGAACAAATCATCCTGTGCAGTGTACCTTTGGGAGTTTGTTTAATGCAGTGTTTTGCTTGTTTAGAAACGCATGAGTGAACTGGAGCTTAAAGAAAAAGAACTCAACAAGCTAAAGCAAGAAAGTGACCAGCTAGTGCTCAACCAGCACCCTGCTTCAGATAAAATTGAGGTGAGTTAGACACACTTGTGCGATTTCACTTGCTTATTTAGTTGTTACATGAGAAAAGTTCTCGGTGAAAGTCCACAAGTGAAGTGCTGCCTCTGGACATGAGAAGCATTTGCCTACCAAAAAGCATGTCCATTTTATCCAGCTCTATTAAATAAATGTTATTACCTTCCTCTACAAACCTGGCCATAACAACTGCACAATGATAGATGCATGTAAAAATTAATTCTAAGCTTGGGGAGTTATCTGAGGGTATGAAAATGCTGTATCTTGTTTGAGTTAACTACAGTGCAGTGGAATTTATTGTAGGAAGGCACGTCACTGTTGTTCTGCTATCTTAGTAGGCATGTTTTGAAAAAAGTCACACCCTTTGTTGAGGGTTTATATTTAATCCAGGTGCAAATACTTTCTCCAACTGAAATTGATGGTGCCTTTCTACAGCTTAGCCAAGGCAGTTTTACTCTTGTAGCTTGGCATACATTCACCTTTCAATTACGAAGGCTGCAACAATTTGGAAGACCTCATTTTATTAGGAAATATTGTAGTTCTTATAATTTTAAGAGTGCATAAGAACCCTGAAACCAAAAGAAGCTACAAGGAAAAAAAAGATTAATCGTTTCTGCTTTTTAGAGCGTTCGCTTTTTTAACTGTTATTATGTTGTGTAAAATCACTATTCCTATTTATCCTGTGGTCAGTTTCTCTCTTAAAAGAAAGATCTTTGTAAGCTGCAGCAGTGAAGTAAAATTTGTATGTAATTTTCTAAAGCATATACATTATGACTGTGTGAAGATTTTGAATTTAAAAACAACCAGCACAAAAAGTCATGTTACGCAGTATTCCTTGGAAGGAGGAGAACACGGCAATTTGCAGTTGAAATATTTTATTTGCAGTACTGTTTGTGCATTTCACCCTTTTTTGTTAATGCACCTCAGGCTTTATGCCTCTTCATGCAAGACATGAAGAGACTTCTCTTTGTGTTTCATGAGCAGGTATTTAACTCATTTCAGTGAGGTAGATGCTTAGAAGTTGCGGAACTATTTGCATGAGTTACACTGTTCTGGTGTGTGTGAATTTGTTTTTGCAGATTTTTCATTTGCATTTATGTGGGGCATAGATAATTTTGCTTGAGTCTAGATATGGGAGAGAGATCAGTGTGGTGGTTTGAGTTGTATATATTACTGTTTTTGTTAGGCCTACATGGATACATTGCAAACTCAGTGGAGCTGGATTCTTCAAATCACCAAATGTATCGACGTTCATCTGAAAGAGAATGCGGCTTACTTTCAGGTGAGTAGTGATGTGGAGGATTTACATTACTTTTGTTAAAAGTGTGAATCCCATCACAGGTATATTTATTGTGCATAACACATTGTTGCCACATTATAAAGGCTACCATTCTGCCAGAGATGAACTGGGATTTCTCATTAAAGGAGTCCATAAATTTTTAGCAGATATTTTTAAGAGCCGTGTACAACCAAATTCACAACTATTCTTCTGTAGTTCTTTGAAGAGGCCCAAGCCACAGAATGCTACCTGAAAAACTTACAAGACTCCATCAGAAAGAAGTTCATCTGTGATAAGAGCATGTCACTGCAGACTTTGCTGGAGCAGATCAAGGAGCTGGAGGTACCGTGTACACACTCACCTGATGGGTTATGTTCTGTTTTTCTTGGAAATCAGCTGCCCTTTTCAGACACCAAATGTAAACCCAGGTGCACTGCAATGTTTATATACAGTACTGTAGGAACTTGAAACCATTATGGTATATTCCTGCCCATTTCACAGAATCACAGGGTATGTTGAGTTGGAAGGGACCCACAAGGATCATCAAGTCAGAAAGCCTACGAATGGACCAGTGTTGTTTTAACTTGTGTAATACTGTTTGGGAATTCTGATTTCTTTCTAAACCTGTAATGAGTCCACCAAATTCCCAAGTTTCTGACATGCCAACACATTAAAAAAAAAAAATTTTTTCTTAGGTGGTAGAATAGATTTTGCTTCAAAGGATAAATACATTCAATAAATGATTCTTCATGTCACTGCATCAGTCTTGTCTCTTTGAAAGGACATAACTCAGCTTTTTTAGCTCTTTGCTTATCATGAATTAAGTACTACAATCTCAAATTGGAGAAGAATGGTCAATGATGTAAAAGACCAATTGATGAAGTCAGGTTTGAGAGTGTAGTTATTACCTTTTTTTGTTAGCAATTATTTTGTTAGATTCTTTCAATTTAGGCCTGTGTTTCTTAAACATCACTGTAACCACATTGAAGATCTGTATGGAAAACCTGCTATGAAAATTTTGCAAACTTTGCATCTTGCCAGAGCTGCAAAGTTACTTAATTTGATGTTTCTCTTATTTTTTTTTAAAAACTGCAGTTTTACATTATAGGCCAAAGACTCATCCCACTAGAGCTAATGTAAGTTTTGCCTACTGTAAGCTCCAGACGAATCCCTCTTAATGAAACAGTGGAAACTAGATGTCATTTCTTTTTAGAATGATTTCGTAACATGCAATTAATTTTTGCAGAATGAACGAGAGAGAATTCTTGAATACAAGAGGCAAGTGCAGAGTTTGGTGAACAAATCCAAGAAGATTGTGCAGCTGAAGCCACGTAACCCAGACTACCGGAGTAACAAGCCCATTATCCTCAAGGCTCTGTGTGACTACAAACAGGATCTGGTACTGTATCCCTTTTTGGCTGAGAACGAACATCACATAAACTAGAACATGGCAAGTTAGTTAGTAAATAAACCGTTGACCCAATAGGTATAATCCCTTTGTCTGCTTTTGGTCCGCTTAAATTTCTTCAACAGAAAAAGCTCTTACTTTCTTGCAATTATGAATAAACAAGCTAAGTTCTGGTTGGTTAATAAGTCTAGTTGTAATTACTAATTTTAATCAGTTAAATATCAATAATAATCACATTTCAAGTTAGCATCTAAAAGTCTTCTTGATAATAGGATTAGAATTGTTGATACATATCGTCCCAGGGTCTACACTTTTTTTTGGTGATTGCTCACCTTTCCAGTGTCTCTCTGGATCCTTAGGCAAACGTTTCATCTAGCAAAAGGTGAGGAACATACCTTGGTACGTTGGTATCCCCATTTTTTTGATGGGTGGAGTAGGAAATGAATGATGATGTTTTTGTTTCCTCCTCCGTACTGAGGCTGCTTGGGTTTATTTCTGTATTTTTTTTCTTAACAGTAGGCTTAGATGCATTTTCTGCATACGTGCTTTTTCCTGCTCCGTGACCACACCTGTGGCTGCACTGTGTCAGGATTTCTGGCAGTTGGGGCTGGTGAATCCAGCTCTGCCATGCTCACTCCCAGTCTCTTTGCAAATATGGATGCAGCATTATGCATGCTTAGGCCTTGAGCTCACTGGCTTACAGCCATACATGGTTGCATAGTTTACCGTGGCCATGTGTCCACATTCAGTCTTTGATGTTTGTCAGGGCAAGCCCCAAGTCTGATGATGAACCAGACTGGCAACTCTTCAGTGTTCTGTGGCTCCTGCTTCCTTTTTTTTTTGTTTTTGTTTTCTTCACATGGAAACCAAATTCAGGGAGAAGGGGTTGATCTATGCTGATGTCTTGCCCCGGTATGAAGCAAACATGCACATCCAGACCTGGCAGCTGAGAAGCACTCCTGCTTCTGTGATTGTCATGCATCTTCCTTGTCTGTCTCTCCTAGAAACTCTATCTTACTTAACTAAAGAAAACAATTGTTATGTGTTCCTTACAGAAAACAGTGCGCAAAGGAGATGAATGTATCCTGAAGGACAATAATGAGCGCAGCAAGTGGCTGGTGACTGGTCCTGGAGGAGTGGATATGCTGGTGCCATCTGTCAGTCTTATCATCCCACCCCCCAATCCTTTAGCAGTGGATCTTGCTACAAAGTGAGTTACTGCCTGCATTTGAACACCTGCCATTGGGCTTAGATAGAGGAGTTCACTCAAAATATCAACCAGTCACAAAATATGATCTGAGCCTTGATCAGAGTTCACTCCCTCTGCCCCTAAGGGTAGGGGATTAAGGACTAGACCATTGACTTGAAGGTCATACTTCAGTGAAACTTGCTGGGATCTAGGTTGGGGTCCAAAAATATTTAAACATGAGCTTCTACAAGGATTTTCTCATCTTTAATAACGAAAGTCATGGATAAATTAATGTCCAAGATTTTTTCAAGTAGGGAACAAGCCTTAATGAACTCCACATGTGGTGGATGTTTCTTGGGATGTTTTGTAGCTGTGCTACAAGGAGAGATGCATTTTGATCATGCATTTTCTTTTCTCATGCCAGAATTGAGCAATATTATGAAGCTATTTTAGCTTTGTGGAACCAGCTGTATATCAACATGAAGAGCCTGGTGTCTTGGCACTATTGCATGATCGACATTGAGAAGATCAGAGCGATGACTATTGCCAAGGTAAGACACCAGCTGGCCTTACCTGTAGACCAGAGATATCCATGACCTGATGACTACTGTCCCAAACAGAGCTTGCAGTATCCTGTGCAGATGTATGTTCTGCGAAACCACGAGCCTTCCTTTTGCTGGGTTGCACAAACAATTACATATGAAAGTTGCAATTTTATTAAAGGAGAAGCAAAATGATATCCTATTCAAACATGATATGGATAAACAGGAAGATTAGCTAACGGATTAGCTATTATGTACTTGCTGTACTTGTTCCCATTGTGCAAGTGCATGGACAGACAGAGTAAGAGGTAGAATTTCAAATTATTCTTAGGTTATGAAATGATTGTAATTAGAATGGATTAGCTCAGTGGGTACTCTTAGCACCATACTTTCAGAGTTAGTCTCGATAAGTTTTATTCTAGCTATTACTTTGGTTTTTTTTCTAGGTGTACTAGTTTGTTCCTTATTGATTAAGTAGTCATAAACCTTCCCCAGTTGCTTTTCTTTTTTTATTTTATTTTTTAAATTCCTTTCTTCTTTATTTCAGCTGAAAACAATGCGTAAGGAAGATTACCAAAAAATAATAACGGACCTGGAGATCCATTATCAAGAGTTCCTCAGGAATAGCCAAGGCTCAGAGATGTTTGGTGATGAAGACAAACGAAAGATCCAGACTCAGTTCACTGATGCTCAGAAACACTACCAAACCTTGATTATACAACTGCCTAATCAACCACGACAGCCACAAATAGGTTTGTCATCCTCCTGTTTTTTGGAGAGTTTGGATTGCTTGGGTTTCTTTGTTCCAAGGGTTGTGCTTGGTACATTCTTTTTATGTGAAAATGTTCTCTCGAACAAATGAATTGAAACGTGTTCAAGAACTGTTCTGCTGTGTCCCAACGTAACAGAATTGGCCATGTGCGGGGAAGATTTTGTTCTTTCCTCCTTTGGTGGGAATCTGGGAATAGTCCTCCAAAGTTCATGGAACTTGCTGGGAAAATGAGAGGAATTTAGTCCATTTGATATGTTTTCAGTTATAAGGAAGCAAAATCTCACTGCTGTGATTGTGGAAGCAAGTTTGTCTTTTTGTGAAAGAGAGATTTCATTCCCTGAAACAACTGCATAAGGGCCCAGATCTTCTGCCTATTCTCAGTTCTACAAGATCAACTCAGTGCTTAGATCACTTGGGCAGCACATTGGCTTCCTGTATGTGGGTGCTCAGTTCTCTGGCAGTTGACATTTACCCAATTCACTTTGCAGTGGTCCCAACTGAGGCCTGTCCTGTGGGTTCCTCAAACACGGTTATCGTTAATGAGAGAAACCGAGAGCATGAGAAGCAGGAGGCCTGGCTGCTGATGGAGCTTCAGAAACTTCGGCGTCAGATTGAAGCTTCTGAGATTCAGATGGTTCAAAGAGCTCCTCTTGGAGTGGATCAAGGGGCTATGCATGACTTTTCAGTCAGAATAAAGGATTTAGAGGTAAGTGTGTATATTTTCCTTGGAGCACCTCAAACTCAGTATGACTCTATGCTACAGAGCACACTGCAGTTCTGCTTCTGATCAGTTGGGGAAGACACACATCCTGTGCAGAAAATTCTCAGTTGGAAGCTAATCATGATGATTTGGATTGGAGTTAAGCTTCTAAGTAGAAAAGTTGATTCTTGAATTTTAGAAATAGCATTCTGCCCAGCAAAGAATACAGGAAGACTGATCTCAAGTGACATGAGCTTGTGTTAAGCCTCATCCAGGGTAAAGCACTGCTAAAATCCTTTTCCAAGGACCCCACTTTACTACCTAACTGTGAAGTGCTGTCTGTGGATGCAGACTGGATACATGAGTCCTACAAATGCTCTCCCTCTCCTAGTTCTTAAGATTTATAGGAGACTGGAGAGAGAAGATTAGTTAGAAGGGAGAACAGGTTTAGCACGTGAGAAATTCCCCTAAATCAATGAGGTTGCAAAGATCTTAAGAGCAGAAGGACCTTGGCATGTCTACCAAGTGCAGTAGGCACCTGGCAGTAAAGCACTTTGCTTTCAATAGAGCTGAGTTTCAGAGTGGAGGGGTTCAAAAAGTGGTATTACCTATTGCAGACTGTCAAAAAAGAAACTGCTCAATATTACTTGCCTTGAAGAAAGCAAGCTCAGTCACTGCTTCAGTCCTCAGTCAGGCTGGTTATATAACAGTAGACTTTGGATAAGGAGACCAATTCCATATGTGCTGTAGAATGATCAGCCAACCAAAAATGTGCAAACCAGGCATTCTCTTTCCTTAGGGTGTGCAGAATGACTCTCAAATAATGGCTGAAACCCTCAATAAGCATAAGGACTTGCTGCCTAACTTCAGAGGCTGTGAAAAATATGTATACTTGCAATCAGAGATAAATGCCCTATTTCAAAAGCTGGAAAATATAAATGGTGTTTCTGCTGGCTACTTAGACAGGTAAGAAAATTGAGGTTATAGCCATAAATAGTCACTTTGTCCTATAATGCTTAGTCCAGATACCTGCCTTTTGTTAACAGTTGTGTAAAATTGCACCTTCTTTTCTACAAATTCTGTACATGTGGGTAGAAACAGACATATGAATTTCTTCTCTTTTCTGGAATACTTTAAAAAAAGAAAGCGAGAATCATGGGTATCACAGAAAATTCTTGTGTTAGCTGTTCTTTTTAACTAAACATCTGCAATTAGAAATATCACCTTTCCTTCCCCAGTCCACAATGGATTTGTCTTGTATTTTTTATTTTAGCTTGAATGCACTGAGGTGTCTGCTCCAGGTTATTCTACAAACAGAAGACGTGATCAGAGTTTTTGAAGTCAGGCTGTCTGAAGAGGAGACTGTTCCTTTGGATCTTGATAAAGTAGAGGCTTACCGGGCTTGTCTGAAGGTGAGGGGCCAAGACCCAAGGACATAGAAAGGCAAAATTCATAGTTGCTAACACTGATCTATTAAGCTGGGTGAAACCCATGAAAACCATAGGAGATAGAATTGCTGATCTTGTTGTATTTTATATATAGGCATACAATTCTTTTGTAAATTGGGCACAGTGCCACTGGATGGTCGAGGGAGGTGATTGTCCCGCTCTACTTTGTGCTGGTGCGACCTCACCTTAAGCACTGTTTTGAGTGCAGTTTTGGGGGCCACGATATAAGAAAGATACAAAGCTATTAGAGACCAACCAGAGGAGGGCTGTGAAGGTGATGAAGGGTCTAGGAGGGATGCCATACAAGAAGTGGCTGAGGTCACTTAGTCTGTTCAGTCTGGAGAAGAGGAGACTGAGGGGAGACCTCATTGCAGTCTACAACTTCTTCACAAAGGTAAGCGGAGGGGCAGGCACTGATCTCTTCTCTCTAGTGACCAGTGATAGGACCCAAGGGAACAGCATAAAAGTGCCAGGGGAGGTTTAGATTAGATATTAGGAAACAGCTCTTCATCGAGAAGTTGGCTGGGCACAGGAACAGGCTCCCCAGGGAAGTGGTCACAGCACCAAGCCTGACAGAGTTCAAGAAGCATTTGAGCAACACTCTCAGGCACATGGTGTGATTCCTGGGGCTGTCCTGTGCAGGGCCAGGAGTTGGACTTCAATGATCCTTGTAGGTTCCTTCCAACTCACAATATTCTATGATTTTATGGAATTAATGAAAGGAATATATGGGTTATTACTTCTTCCGTCCTCAGGTTATTGCTACCCCCACAGCAAAAGCAGTTGCATGGAAGGTTTCCATTATCCATTTCTGTACAGTATTATCTGTGTTTATTTGCATCACTTGTGAAGGTAGATTTGAAAGTAGTATCTCCTTTCTTACAAACAGGCTTGTTAATTGCCCTTGTTGTCCTCTAGATGTAACATAAATTTGAGTATTATTGAGTGTCCTGGTTTTGGTATAGGGTCTGTGTCAAATCTTACAGTGAAAAGCATTCATCCTGTACAAGGGGAGAGGGCAAATAACTGTGCTGAGCACAAAGTTGGCTTGCAGATCCAGTCTTTTTCTGCCATTGAGCTGGACCTTTTGTGCACTGAATGCATTTGGGAGAACAAGGACTCTTTCATTGTTTCCTGTTCTTAGGTGTAATAGGGAAAAAATGTGTAGGTGTCATGGAGTACTAGCAAGTCACCTTTTTATCATTTTAAATGAGAGCTGCAGTTTAGTTGCTGGGAGTTGTTCTTAACTGGTGTAAATTTAAGCTACACAAAAAAAAATAAAATAATGCTTGAGCGTATTATCAAAGGCTGTAGCCATCCCTGTGACTGGGGGATGCAAGGCAGACCACTGCCTACGCTGTATGTTCCATTTGGTGATACCCTACAATATGTATGTGTACACAAACAAGCGTGTGTGTAAAGAAACATCTCCATGTAAGATGTTTATAAAAATGTAAACAGGGAAAAAAAAATCTGTGCCGATTTTTAGACGTTTAAAAACTGGATATGCCAGTCCCGATGCTTGATTCCACAGCTATTGCAAGTGCAGGAATTTTTGTACTTCAGTGAAATTTTCTAGTCAGTTGTTTCTAGGAACAAGCAAGTCTCTTGTTCTGCTCTGGTAACTGCTCTGCATAATTCTGAGAAACTGAAATGTTCTCTTCAGAATATGACCACAGAGGGCTTTGGTTTAGCAAGTTATTTAAAGTCCAACTTTAAACAGATTTTTAAGCCAAACTGTTCACCAAAGTAGGTGTTTCAATTTAAATAATTAAGTCCAGCTGACATCACTGTACGTATCTTATTGATTTAGAAACAATATCTTTAGATCCCAACACATTGTACATGCTATTAAATTGGTTAAATTTCAGTATCTTCTCAAGAATAAAATATATGATAGCATTTTGTTTTTTCTCCAGAAAATGAAAGCAGACCTGAATATGAAGAAGTCACTACTGAATACCTTGGAAAATGAGCTGCAGAGAACACTTCAGATTCACTCACAGTCTTGCCAATCATATACTCTGTATGACATGGACATTGGAAAGTACTGTGACAAAGTTACCCAGCTAATAGACCGCTGGCAGAGAGCTGATAAGCAGATAGATAACAGGTTTGTTCATATTTCCACAGCTTTTTTCTTATTGCTATTGCTACTAAGATCATCTTAACAGTGAGTCTAAAAGAACTGATGCGCACTAACCTTCACTTACAAAGGACAAATGGTGACTTCAGGCCAATAAGACTTGAGCAACTGTGAATAGATTGAACATACTTTAAAAAGGGTTGTGTAAGTCCAAGCAGAAAAAATGTAGGTAGCCATGTAAATGTCTAATCTATGTACTAAGGAGCTGTTCTCATTTTCTTTTTTGTTTTAATTCCTGATAATGTCCTTGGATTAAGTACTTCCGATCAGCAGTTTCCCTCGCAAACAAAGCAACCATGTTTATTGCTCAATACCCTATACCTGAGGACTAAAAAAATAACAGTAGGAATTAAGTAAAAAAATCTGAATCTTAAACTGAAGGCATATTCTGATTATTTGTGGGTGGGGGGAAGATTGGGGTGTGGTTTGGTTCAGTTTATTTTGTTTTTACTTGAGGACAAAATGTAGTACTACTAATAAAAATTGACTGGTTGCTGGTTGTTCAGTGAAAATTTAGAACAAGAATCCTGAAGTCCATGAACTTGACTTTGTCACTGCAAGGTTTTATCCATCCCTAACTTAATTGACAGGAAGGCCCAACCTCTGTGTAATAGTTACTCAAAAATAAGGCACTAAAACCCCATATTGGGTGACTAATAACCAGTAAAATTCTCATTAATTTGAAATTTTTGTTCAGAATCTCTTATTCAGAGCTTCCCATAGTTTTACGTGGTTCACTACCGTGTCTCATTTTTGAAAATTGTGCAAAGAGGGAGAAAGAGAATGCACTTTGACATTCATTTTGACATTTTTTCCCTTTTTTTTCTAGATCGTGGGATTTAGAAAGGCAGATCAAACAGCTGAAAACTTACCGAGATCTCTACCAGGCTCTGTGCAAATGGATCTGTGATGCCAAGCGCCGGCAGGATTCTATTGAGTCCATGAAGCTGTGCGATTCCAACACTATCATGAGATATCTACATGACCAGAAGGTATGCAGCACCTGAATGAGTTGTCTTCTGTTATCTGTTTTGCTGTACAGAAAATATCAGTATCAATGCAGTCTGCAATTCAGTGGCCTGTTTTCAATTAAAAAGTACATAAGCTACCAAAAACCACCATGTGTAGAAGGCAGGGGAGAGGAAATATTATTATCCTCATTACTTTCTGTCAGCACTGCTACTGATTATGAACAAGACTGTTTTTGGCTATGCTGACACTTTTACACATCAGCTTTGAATTAATTCAAGGGACTGTAAAATGGTGCAATTTATGGGACAAATTACAGCACAAAAATGAAAAGTGAGGAAATAATCTGAACTAAAGCCAAGGAACTCTCCCTCCCCACCTCTGGGGTGTGTTCAGTTGTTTGGTGTTCTTTCTGAGAACAATCTACTCATGCACAGAGAGCTTGCTATTGTAGAAACTGCCCACCTACAGGTCATTTCAGGTCTCAGCCCCAGGGGTTGCAGTAGTCTCCTGCTGCAGGTGCTTTCTGATGGAGGCAGCGTGTACAGGAGGAAATACTGGTAAATCTTGAGGGAGTGTTTCATGGCTCACTTTTTTCTTGACAGAACTTGCACAGTGAAATCTGTGGGAAGAGAGACAAAGTTGAGGAGCTTCTCAAGCATGCAGATCAGTGCTCAGCTGCAATTAAGGTACTTGGGTCTCAGCATTTTTATGGGGTGTGGTTTTTCATGGTCAGGTGCATCTCATTGTCATTGTCATTCTCTGCTGACGGGTGAGAAGTTGGCTCCCTGATGTGTGTGTACAGAAATTGCTGGGGTAAAGCACTTTCGTGTATAAAATACAATGAAAGCAATTTTGTACTTGCCACTTGAAGACTATGGGATCATGCAGAAGGTACCAGTGAGAGCTTCTCTTCAGGTGAAGCGAAGCCTCCTTCTAGCCAGACCAAACTTTCCAGTTCACATGTTAAAAAATGCAAGGGAGTGAAGAACAGATTGGTATCTTATGAATTCGATCTGATTAAGATCTGATCTAGGAGGAAAGACAAATGTAGGTTAGCGGGAGGAATGGTGTGCAATAGCCATGCAAACCAACAACATACAGAGGGAATGGTTTTGTGGTCCTTGCATTTTTATATCACCTTTATATCTGTGCTTTCTGCAGCTCAATCTTACTCTCTCTGACAAAGATTTTGCTAAATATGTGACGTGGCACACGTGATACAAAAGAGATGGAGAGACAGTTATTTCTGATGAAGTTTTGGCTGAGAACAGTGCATAGAGTAGTTGCTCCCATGAATCTTTCTCATTTCCACATAATGCTCAACTAACAGAAACACTTGTCTTCTCTTTTTTGTAAAACATTTTTTCTCTTTTTTCCTTGTCATTCTCCCCTATGAATCTCCACAGTGGTACTTGAACTGATGAGCTTCTGCTTATGACAGAGAACCATCTGTACATGGCTAGAAATATAAACAAGGGAAAAACATAGCTTTTATTAAGAAAACAAAACCAGAACAACTCAAAACTTCGTGTTTTCTGAAATACAGATTCCCCCAGAATTCCTTGGCAGTTGCTAAAGAGGGCTTACTTTTCGTCTTGTTTTTCAGGACTATGAACTACAGGTTGCTTCCTACAGTTCGGGATTAGAAACATTGCTCAACATACCTATCAAGAAGAGTGTGGTTCAGTCTCCTGCAGTCCTGATTCTACAAGAGGTATGTTTCTTTCCTCCCCACCAATCTTTTGAATACATTTGTTTGTCCGTGTGAGCCATTCTGAGTCATATCCAGCTGTATTCTAATAATTAGCACTGTCATTGGCAATGTGCACTAAGCACGTAAGCACAAGGAATTAGTGCAGAATAGTCTCTGTGCTGTAAAATCAGACTTGGGCTTGCTTAGACAGTAGATTAGCCCTCAGGAATTTACCTCATTCCTATTCAATGTCCATTGCATACATATTGTGAGAAAGGAAGATTCGTGCCCCAAGTGGTTTAGTCACTTTCAACCTGGGAATTAACTACTATTAAAAATTTAACTGAGGTTACTCGTGACTGTCAGACAGGAAGAGCACGATGAACCAGGGGATGAAGGCTTGGATTTAGTATCAGATCAGCCATGGGGGAAAACAACCTTGAAAAAAAAAGTGTGGGTTTTTCAGAAGGAAAAATTTGTATATTTGGGGTCCTCAGAAAGTCATGTGAAATTGTGAGGAGAATTTGCTTTTTACTTTGTCAAGTGATATGTTTCCTCAAGTGGATTGGAATCCTCTAAATGATCTGGGCATAGGTATATTCATATCTAACTCTGTGGTACAAGTTGCTAACAATTCTCTTTCCTTTCAAGGCTAATGAGGCTCAGTCTCGCTATATAGAGCTTCTTACAAGATCAGGAGATTATTACAGATTCTTGAGTGAAATGTTAAAGAGTATGGAGGACTTGAAGGTATTCTCATCCTTTTATTTTCTTTACCTTTTATTTTTATCATATATTAGCAAACTATCACTGATCAGAGACAGAATGTACAGTGTAAAATAGTGCACAAAACTATATCCTGAACTCAAAGGTGTCCTATGAAGGAGACATACTAGCAGGGTCATGCATTTTTTGTGAAAGAGTACAGTGTCTTACAAAGTTATCTCCAAGGTCATATAGGAGGTGAGGTGGAGAACACTGCCCTTCTTGGTAAATAGGAGGTGTTCATCAAAGCATGCAAGAGATCCTTCTCTACCCATCCCAGCCTTGACTTCAGTGAGAGTACAGTTACATCAGTGCTGAAAACTTGCTCCTCACAGTTAAGGGTGCCTCGTTTCAGGCCATATTGTAAAGTATATCAAAAGGAGCAATTCCTGCTTTGATACAGCTCAGTGAAACAGAGAGGCCCATTTAGGAAGTCACATATACAGAATGTGATGCCCCTGTTTGAAAATCGTGGAGGTTCTAAAGGCTCACTTCGCCGGTGAACTTTTGGTACACCAGATTTCACTCTCTGTATTGCATCTCCCTCCCCTCATCAAGTATCATTTCCCCTCTGAAAGTCATTATGCTTATTTCTGAATAAGGTTTGACTCTTGAATAAATAAGGATTCCAGAATTTGTCTTGATGACATTAAACAAAAAAGGATTTTTAGCTGTCCATGAAGGAGTGAAAAAATACTTTCAAGTTGTCAGTGTTACAAATACATATTGTGTATTGTATTGCATGTGATGATTTTGCAACAGTTGTCATAAACATTTATGTGAGTTTTTCTGTTTGTTTGTCTTTCTGCTATCATGTTGCAGATGAAAAACACCAAAATTGAACTTCTGGAAGAAGAACTCAGGCTTGCTAGGGATTCAAATTCAGAGACAAGCAACAAACATAAATTCCTGGAGCAAAATCTGCAGAAGTACCAGATGGATATTTCTCAGCTCAAGGCAAAGCTGATGAGTTTGGAGGAGATGAAAAGACAAGCTGAAATGGATGGAAATTCTGCTAAGCAAAACCTAGACAAATGCTATGCCCAAATAAAGGATCTAAATGACAGAATAACCAGGTTGACTTATGAGACTGAAGATGAGAAAAGGAAAAGGAAGTTGCTGGAGGATAGATATGAGCAGCAGAAGAATGACTATGACCAGCTGCAAAAAACAAGACAAAATGAGAAAGACAGCCTTGGCTGGCAAAAGTTAGAGTCTGAGAAGGTCATCAAGGAGAAGGAGTACGAGATAGAAAGATTAAGGGTTCTTCTTCAGGACGAAGGCACACGGAAGAGGGAATATGAAAATGAGCTGGCTAAGGTAAGAAACCAGTTTAGCGAGGAGATGAGTAATTTAAAGAACAAGTATGAAACAGAAATTAATATTAAGAAGACCACAATCCAGCAGATAGCTGCACAGAAAGATGATGATGCCAAAGGCCTCAGAGCCCAGGTTGACAGACTGACAAGAGAAAACAGAGACCTTAAGGATGAGATTGTGAGGCTGAATGATGCCATTCTGCAAACGACAGATCAACGGCGGAGGGCAGAAGAAGATGCTCTTCAGCAGAAGGCTTGCAGTTCTGAGGTGTCACAGCAAAAGCATCAGTTAGAGCTGGAGCTGAAACAGATCATTCAGCTTCGTGGCGAAGACAACTCAAGATACAAACAGGCTCTTGAGGAGGCTGCCTCAACTATTCAGGATAAAACTAAGGAGCTGGAAAGGCTGAAGCTTCAGCTTCAGGAAGAGGCTAAAAGCCGATGGGAACTTGAAAATGAATTGGCTAAGGTAAGAAACAGTTATGATGAGGAAATTATTAGTTTAAAGAACAAATATGAAACTGAGATTAATATCACAAAGAACACAATTCACCAGGTCACCATGCAGAAGGAAGAGGAGACAAATAATTATAGAACACAGCTTGATAATGCCATGAGAGAAAATAGGAATTTGTGTGAGGAAATTAGGAGACTGAAGAATACAATAAGTCAGACAACAGATAATCTACGGAAAATAGAAGAGAATGCTCAGCAGCAGAAGGCAGCTGGCTCAGAGCTTTCTCAGAAGAAACAGCAGCTAGAGATTGAGCTAAAACAAGTTATTCAGAGGCACTCTGATGAAAGCATGCGGTACAAGCAGTCACTTGATGATGCTTCTAAGACCATTAAGGAAAGAAACAAAGAGATTGAAAGGCTGAGAAAGTTGTTGGATGTAGAAACAAGTCAGAGGAAAGAAGTGGAGGATGAGAACAGTCAGTTAAAAAGAGTCCAGTTTGACCTGCAGAAAGCAAACACAAGTGCTACTGAGACAATTAACAAGCTAAGGATCCAAGAGCAGGAACTGGCCAGACTGAAAATTGACTATGAAAGAGTTTCACAAGAGAAAAAAGGCAGAGATCAAGAAACTGCAAAGTTCCAGACCACTGTAAAAGACTTGCAGATCCAGAAGCATAAGCTGGAGGAGGAACTTTGCAGACAGAATAAAAATTTAATGGAGGAGACGTCCAGGAGAAAGAAACTGGAGGAGGAAGTAGAAGGTATGAGGAGATCTCTCAGAGACCAATCAGTTAAAATAACTAATCTTACGCAGCAGATAGAGGAAGTGTCTATTGTAAAGAAGAGAAATGAAGATGACCTTAGACACCAAAGAGAAGTATTAGATGGTCATGTGAGAGAGAAGCAAAGATATATGGAGGAGATACGAAAATACACATCTGATATTGAGACTTTACGTCGTCAGTTGGTCCAAGAACAGGAACAATTAAAACAAGCTCACCTACGATATGAGCACTTACAGAAAACCTCTGAGGAAAAAAGCAAAGCCTTGAATGAGTGCAAAATAGAAATCGAAAGGCTTCAGTCTCTCACCGAGAACCTAACGAAGGAACACTTGTTACTGGAGGAAGAGCTGCGAAATGTTAGATTGGAGTACGATGATCTCAGAATGGTCAGAAATGAAGTTGATGAGAAAAATACCACCATTGCTGAACTAAAGAATCAGCTTCAGATGAGCAGCAAGCAAACCCTGGAACTTCAGGGGTTGATTAATGATTTACAGAAAGAAAGGGAAAAATTGAGACAGGAAATTGAAAAATTCCAAAAGCAAGCTCTAGAGGTATTCAAATATATTTTGATCCCAGCTTTACTGTCTCTCAGCTATATAATTAATTGCAGTGTCCATTTGAACAAATTAATTCACCCTTTGCTGTTTAAAGTCACTGCACTTGTGATTAACATTCCCTTTATGACTTTCTCTTATTAATTTTTAAATAAAAATGGCAGGATTTGGCCGCTCCCTTAGCCTCTTTACTCCCTGGAAGTTCTAGGGATCCATAAGCTGTCTTATCATCTAGCCAAGCCTTGCCTTCAGCCCTTGCCCCAGAGAAACATGGGCTCCGTGCCAGTCTCCACCAAACCATCCTAGGGGAAGATGAGAGTAAATGGAGTACAACTGTGCTTTAATTGTCCCCTGCTGGCTGTGTGCTTCCCCAGGTTGTTTCAGACAGGATGGGTTAAAGCAGTCCTTTGAGGCTGACCTGAGTGCTGTCACAAACTAAACGGGCTAAAAACCCCAGAACCAACAAGCTGTCAAAGAGCTGCTTAGCTGGGTAAGGCGGTGACTACAAGTGAGGATTAAAGATCATGTTGTCAGCTGTACCTAAAGTACTTAAAGCCTACATTTCATTGACTGTTTTGGGGATTTATGTTCCTAAGTCACCAAGGGCATTTGCAAATTTTACAATTGACCCTTATTTCTAAAACTCTAGGTGACAACATAAGTTAAAGAATATTTTTCGTATTTTATTCTGCATGGTTTCTTGTTCAAAGAGGTACTCTTTAAATACATGCAAGTGGGCATTTGTGAAAATGTTTCTTTGTTTTTTCTTATATTTTCCCCTTTTCTCATTCCCATTCCCAGTTATTCTTCCCTTTATTCACTTTTTCTTTCCTTTATTTTAAAAATTTAATAATGGTTTCTAAAAAATACTAACATTTAGGATTATATAACATCTGTGCATATATATATATATATGCATGTGTTACAAATAGATAAACTTGTATTCAGTTTAATACGGACTGCATACAAATATGCATGCTTTTGGGTGTTTGTGTATGGCTGTACAGATATGAAGACATTGTGTGAATTAAAATGTAAAGCAAGACAGGTAAAGTTGTTTGGAGTAACATATGAAACTAACAGGAAAGCAAAAATCAAGTAATATATTTCCTTTTTATCCATGTATGACCAGTCCTTAGCCCATAGAAATTCACCCAGGTTAGTAGGACTGCCAGGGCATGTCTGCTGAGCATCAGACTATTAGTTAGTCTTGAATGCTCTGGGTATTTGTTGGTGTACTGTGAGTAGTATCAAAAAGTTATAAAGAGAGAACTAAATCAGCAGAAAATCAAGGCTATGGATAGCAGAATGGAGTCTCCAAGTCTCAGGTGGTACTAAGAGACGCTGTCAGTGAAGGGATAATGTACCTTCTCTCGTTTAAGTGTATCTATGGTTTTGGGTAAGGCACTGCTGTGACTAGAATGTTTTCCAGTGGCAGCTTGCTGCAGGTTAAATGACAGGCTGAAGAGCATTGTAAGTAGAGGACATAACTCTAACCAGCATAAACTCTAATCATGCTTTCTTTATTTCTTTATTTCTTCTTCACAATTGTAGGCATCCAATAGGATTCAAGAATCCAAAAATCAGTATAGTCACATTATGCAAGAAAGAGAAACCCTGCTGATAAAAATGAGTGCTTTGGAGCAAGACAAAGCCAGGCTGCAGAGGTTAGAAGAGGAGCTGAACCGTTTGAAAGTTACCCTGGAATCAGAGTCACGTTTGAAGCAACGCCTGGAAAGTGAGAAGCAACAAATACTGAATGACCTCAATCAGTGGAAGAGCCAACACTCCCGAACAGAGGAATCGATAAGGAAGATCCAATGTGAAAGAGAGAAGAGTGAGAGGGAGAAGAATAGCCTGAGGAGCGAGATTGAAAGGCTGCAGATGGAAATCAAACGGATTGAGGAGAGATACCGGTGCAGACTGGAAGAGACCACTGTCAAAAACCAGTCAGAGCTGGAGTCTGAGCGTCTCAGGCTGCAAAGAGAGATTGAGAAACTGAAGCAACGCCCATACGGGTCCCACAGATCTACACAGACTGAGGAAGACTTTTGTATTGATGCTTCCAAGCTGCTGTTCAGTGGGTTGCGGAAGAAGATTACAGCAATGCAGCTGTATGAGTGTCAACTGATAGACAAACTCACACTGGATAAACTGCTGAAGGGGCAGAGGTCAGTGGAAGAAGTCGCGGCTGACATTGAACCCTACCTCAAAGGGGCAGGAGCTATTGCAGGGGTGTCGCTTTCGCCCAGACAGAAGTACTCTTTTGTGGAGGCCAAACGGAATCAGCTGCTTACAGCAGAAAATGCAGTCCTGCTCTTAGAAGCCCAGGCAGCAACAGGAGGTGTGATAGACCCGCACCGGAATGAGATGTTAACTGTGGACAGTGCTATTGCCAGAGATCTGATCGACTTTGATGACAGAGAACAAATCTATACAGCAGAAAAGGCTATTACAGGTTTTAAAGATCCTTTCTCAGGCAAAACCGTGCCGGTATCTGAAGCCATCAAGAAAAATTTGGTTGACAGAGAAACTGGGATTCGTCTGCTGGAAGCCCAGCTGGCTGTAGGAGGGATTGTTGATCCTGTCAACAGTGTTTTTCTACCCAAAGATGTAGCTTTATCTCGTGGGTTGATTGACAAAGACCTCTACAGGTTACTAAACAACTGCCAAGGCAATGCAAAGAACTTCATTGATCCCACCACCAAGAAGGCAGTCACTTACATGCAGCTGAAGGAAAAATGCAGGATTGAACCACACACTGGTCTGCTCCTCCTTCCAGTGCAGAAGAGGAGTATGTCCTTCCAAGGGATCAGGCAGCCCGTCTCAGCAGATGCACTGCTTGAGGCTGGAATAATCAAGGAATCAACAAGGAATGATTTGGAAAGAGGTGCAATTACAGTGGAAGAAGTGAGCGAGAGAATTATTGATTTCCTTCAGGGCTCTAGCTGTATTGCTGGTATCTATAATGAGGCTACTAAAGAGAAACTCGGAATTTACCAAGCTATGAAAATAGGTTTGGTTAGGCCAGGGACAGCCCTTGAACTCCTAGAAGCCCAGGCGGCCACAGGGTTCATAGTGGATCCTGTCAGCAATGTGAGGCTGCCAGTTGAGGAAGCTTACAAAAGAGGCCTTGTTGGAATTGAATTTAAAGAGAAACTTCTCTCTGCTGAAAGAGCTGTCACTGGGTACAAAGACCCAGAAACTGGAAACATCATTTCTCTGTTCCAAGCAATGAACAAAGAGCTCATAGAGAGAGGCCATGGTATTCGTCTGCTGGAGGCCCAGATTGCTACTGGAGGAATCATTGACCCCAAAGAGAGCTACCGCTTACCAGTAGAGACAGCCTACAAACGTGGCTATTTCAATGAAGAGCTCAATCAGATCCTTAGCGATCCAAGTGATGACACCAAAGGGTTCTTTGATCCCAACACAGAGGAAAACTTGACCTACTTGCAACTGAAAGAAAGATGTATAAAGGATGATGCAACAGGGCTCTGCCTTCTACCCCTGAGAGAGAAGAAGAAGGTGGTGCACACCTCACAGAAGAACACCCTTAGGAAGCGCAGGGTTGTCATTGTAGATCCAGAAACAAACAGGGAAATGTCCGTGCAGGAGGCATACAGCAAAGGCCTCATAGATTATGACACCTATACAGAACTAGCTGAGCAGGAGTGTGAGTGGGAAGAAATAACTATTACGGGATCAGATGGAAGCAGCAGAGTAGTCCTTGTTGACAGAAAGACAGGTAGCCAGTATGACATCCAAGATGCTATTGATAAAGGTCTGGTGGAGAGGAAGTTTTTTGACCAGTACCGTTCTGGCAGTTTAAGCCTAACGCAGTTTGCAGACATGATTTCCTGCCGTAACGGCACTGATGAGGTGTTTCGGCATGAGTCAGTGACTCGGTCTCCCACAGTGCTGAGTGTCAGGAGTTCTTCGCTGATCAGGAGCGGTTCTTTCTCAGAGACCCCAGATGAGTGCAGTCCTATTGCAGCCATATTTGATACAGAAAACTTGGAGAAAATCTCCATTTCAGAAGCTATACAGCGGGGCATTGTGGATAGCATCACCGGGCAGCGGTTACTCGAAGCCCAGGCCTGCACAGGGGGCATAATATGCCCTACTACCGGCCAGAGGCTTTCGCTTCAGGAAGCCACTGGTCAAGGCATCATCGATCAGGATATGGCCACACGTCTCAAACCAGCCCAGAAGGCCTTCATAGGGTTTGAAGGCATAAAGGGTGGACGGAAGAGGATGTCTGCAGCTGAAGCAGTGAAGGAAAAATGGCTGCCTTATGAGGCTGGGCAGCGGTTCCTTGAATTCCAGTACCTCACTGGAGGTCTTGTGGACCCAGAAGTGCGTGGAAGAATAAGCACTGAAGAAGCCATTAGAAACGGATTGATTGATGGTCGTGCTGCCCAGAAATTACAAGACACCAACAGCTATCCCAAAATTCTGACCTGCCCGAAGACCAAGCTGAAAATATCCTACAAAGATGCAATGAATCGGTCAATGGTGGAAGACATCACAGGGCTTAAACTCTTGGAAGCAGCCTCTGTTTCCTCTAAAGGCATATCCAGTCCCTACAACGTCTCCTCTGCACCAGGCTCTCGCTCTGGCTCTCGCTCTGGCTCACGTTCAGGCTCACGCAGTGGGTCTAGGAGGGGAAGCTTTGATGCATCAGCAAGTTCTTCATATTCTTATTCATACTCAACCTTCAGCAGTGGGTCTATTGGGCGCTAATAACAAGTGAGGGGATGTGTCTGCATTTTATTATCAATTAGATTATTCTAAATCTCCTTTCCAAAAAGAAAAAAGAAACATCAACAAAATATCCCAAAGCAAAACCTCGAAGCCTTTTCTGGGTGTGTTGCACTTCTCTTCTGAAAAAGCTGTAAAATGCTTGAATGCAAACTTGCAGATTAGGGAATGCAAAAGTAATATTTGTGAATTTTGAGTTTCGGTTCCGATTTCCTTTTAGTGTTTGGATTTTAATAGGTCTCTGTATATTTTAAAAATACTGTGTCGTGCCTTCTCCTGTTATCCATAACTGTCAACCCATAAGGTGATAACTGAGGTTTGAAAATCTTGCAGTAGTTAATTTTTTTCCACATAGACCTTTTTCAATTTGCTATTATGAAGAAAAAGATATTAACAATATGGACAGAAAATGCCCTTAATATTGGTTTAGAAACTATACCATAAACATGAAACTGTCTTTCAGATGTTCTACTTCTTTATGTTTGGCTAGTTACTTTCTGAAGTATAGCTTAGTGGATATAAAGGGCTATTATTGGGCTGGGCTTTTGTTTTACTGTTACCCATATACATTTTCTACTGTTTTGCTTGATTTCCCTGTAAGGAAAAATAATAAAATCTAGATGCACCATGTGACCTCTTCTGGGCAATAAACTTCTGAAGTTTTAAAGTATTTGGTGTGTACTTATTAAGTTTGTCTGTGGACATTCTTGGAGGTGCAGGTTAAAGAAAGAACCATTTTTTTAAAGTAGCAAACACTAGCTTTGTTGTAAAGAATGTACAGGCACATTATTTTTCATGATGCTGAGACATCACTTTCATGAAGGTGGGCTTCTGATTCTGTATTTTCAGTAGGAAAATAAAGATAGCACCAATGATGGAAACTATGGCCCAGAAGCAGAAAGTCTGTTTGCACAGTTGTTTGTAGATTTGATGATGATGATGACAATCAGAAGCATATTTCTTCTACTTGGCATCCAGCTCATTATCTCTGTAGCTACAAGGGACTGAGTTAGATTCTCTCTTACACATTGATGTTACTTGAGCAAAACAAAGAACTGGCTGGCTTAGCTGGCCAATATGAAAGATGCACAGGAGCATCTTTCAAAACCTGAACAATCACCTCCTGTAATGCCCTTCCTCCTCTTCTGCTGGCTCCCGAAAGCCCAGGCTGAGAAAATAGCAGTAGAATCTCAACGTTTGCATGATGTCTTCTTGTCCTCACTTCTATGTAGGCTGTTGGCAGCCTGCTGGTTCCTTTTATCGGAGCTGAGAAAGTTCCTCAGATGAGAAACCAGAGCAGGATGAAATGACCACAGTGTTAGAGGACACAAAAGTGATTTGAAGCTACTTCAGCTCCAATTAATGTTCCTTAGCCAGTGTGGAAAATGACTTGTATACGTTGTCCTCTCCCCTTTGGCACACAGTGCAGATACCTCTGGGCAAGCACTATGTTCTCAGCAGAGTGATTGATCACATACAAGAATTTAGTATGGTTTTATTCAACTGCTCGTACAGCGCTTTAATGACAAAACTATTAGTATAATTTGCTGGTAGCTGAAATAAATTCCTCCTTTAAGTAGTTTAAAGCACATACCTGCTTTTAGTCCTGTACCATGTACATACTCTATGAATTTTATCAGTTGCTATAGATAGAAAGAAGCTGATGGGCATAAATGCTAGTCACTGTTAATGATACTGCCTAATTGTTTGGTAGCACACTTCTTTTCTGCAGTAAGGAATAGCATGGGTTCTGATCCTGCTCTCTCTGGATAAAGTTTACCCTTTAGCCTGAGAAGCATTTTCAGTGTTTTCTGAAGATAAGAGCTGTGTATAAAATCTGCCATATATAAAATATCCTTAGTTACTGGGCTAAGAAATTAAATGGACTGGTATAAGTCAGTGTTGGAAAGTAGGTGAGAAAGTGCCTCCTGTCTCCTAGGAAACTCTACAGTTTCAGAGATTTCTCTCTACAGCTGAGTTCATTAGCTGTATCACAGAGGAAGAGTCAATGTCGGAATGGCTTTCTGACTGCTAGGGAGAAACAATCCTGTAAAAAAAAATCACTATTTTATTTAATCCCAGTCTGTCTCTGCAGTTTTAAATGACTATGAGGTTCCTACAGTCTACAGAAAAAGTAAAACTGGTCATTACTGAAGGGAAGTCCACTGTTGGGTGCATGCGCCCCTGCAGTTTGCATGGGTTGAGAAATCCTGCACACTTCACAGCAGACTGGGATTATGTTTTTTTGCTCAAGTCACTCCTGGCATCTCTTTTAGGTTGTTTAAAGCTCCATCCTAACATAATACCCACATTTCTAACCGCTCAATCAACATTTGTCCTGTCATGGTGACTGAAATATGAGGTAATCTCACAGAAATGATGATGACAGTACTTTCCCCTTGCATATGCTCCAGCAGCAGCTGCTTGTGTGGCATTAGTGGTGGCTTTATGCAGCCAGAGAAGCAGAAGACTCAGGTGCCCAGGGCCTGAGTAGCAGCTGAGCCAGAGTAGGCAGCAGGTGGGGAAAGACACTGCTGGTGTGGGATACTAAAGAGATGAGTTGAGAGTTTTCCTCCACCATAAAGCAGTGCTGAGGAAGGAGCTTTGGAAGAATCTCTCATTTCCAGAGCTGAGGTTGGGCACTTGCAACCCTGTGGATAGGTCTGGCAGACAGACGCATGACAGGCGAGCACACCCAGGGAGCCAGTGTTGCAGAGCTGAGGAGACTGTGTTTGTCTCCTCAGTGCTCAATGTTTTTGAAATAGGAGAGCCTTGCCTAGGGTTTGAAGAGCAGGCAGGCTGTGGTTTTTTATGGTGTGATGTAGCCGGGGCACACAGATGAGTGTGGGGCTGCAGCTGTGGATTTGGGGCTGGGTGTTCATAGGATCTGTTACTCTTTTGCACCTCAGGTGGAATGAATTCATGGATTCTAAAAAGAAAGACTGGCAACTTTGGATGATCTCTGCTGCTGAGACAGCAATTCCTTGGTATTGAAAAGCCTGAATGAACTTGTTGGTTCAGCCCGTAGCAGTGAGCGCTTCCCTGTGCTGGGAGGAGTGCTGGGCTGAGCGTACTCATCAGTAGCCTTGTAGTTTCCAGTCACTCCTCTGAATTTTCTGTCTCCTACTTCCTCCCTGTGCCTCAGGGTAGCTGATGCTCACTGTCTTCAATGGCAAATGGTTGCCCAGTGTGCTGACTTGGCTGCTGTGGCTCAAATCCTAAGAGAATTGGGCTTTGTTCTGAGCAGGATTGAAATTTATTTGCAAGAGTTTTATTGACTGATTTAATGACCTTGATGTCGTGAATTTTCTGTCCTTCGTTTTGAGGCTGGGAAATAACTGCTGCTTAGGCCCCTAAGCGTGTAAAGCACCACACAGTTTGCACAGTCCAGCAGTGCTCAAGACAGAGTTTTGTCTGTCTTAGGCTATTTGGGAATGTACACATGCCAAAGTTAATTAATAGCCTAACCTTATGAATATGGAAGGGGGTGAAGAGATTCACAGAATAGCAAAAATATGACTTTGCATAAAAATGTTTCAATTATTACTAAATTATAAGTATTTACACAGAGGGTGGGGTTTGGTTGGTTTTTGTTCTGGATTTGTTCCAATTTTTATACGGTTTTATAATATAAATCTGGAAGAGTTATTTATGTTGTTGGAGTTTCTGTGAATCTCGGCTGTTTTGAGAGGAGCAGAATTTACACATGTAATTCTCTCAGAATACTGTTATACTCAAAAATACTTTTTTTTCCCAAACAGTATGAGACCCTGAGCCCCACAATGCAGGCTGTGCATAGCCCCTCTGCTTCTCTGTGTCCTGTGTTCAGTAGCTTGGTGTTTAATGATTATGTATTTGTGATGGAGTTTAAATATTTTTTGTCCTCAGTTACATCAAATGCACAATTGGTACAAGTTAATGTGCTTGTCAAGAGTTAAGAAAGAAAAATATTCAGAGACTAGAAAAAGTATCTCTTCTCCAAAATTTAGATTTGCAGTGGCCTTAGAGCTGAAATTTACACTTGTATATAAATACAGATCACAATCAGGGTAACCACACCTCTTTATAATCTTAGGTAAATTAAGAAGAATTAGAAGTACTTTGATTTGCAGCTGTAAGAAGAGAGGCTTTGCCTCCCGGAGATCTAGGATGAAGTTCTGGCTCTACCAAAAGAACAGGGAACTGACTACTGATTCCAGTGGGACCAGTTTTCTGCCTTAGTCCTTTAATATTTTCAAACAAACTCAATTTTTTAAGCAAATGAGTAATACAGTCTTGCAACCCCCTAATGTTTCATGCATTGTTAGAGGCTTGTTCTACTTTATACCATAAATGTCTGTTCTCCTTACCAGGAGGACTGGCATGACCTGGTTCTCTTAAAAATACTGTTCCAATCTTCTAGGAGTTTCCATAGATCCCAAACAAACATCCTTGTGGGAAAGGGAAGAAATATGCAACAAGAAAAGCAAGTAAGTAGAGAATAGCTAGGCTAAACTTGGCTCATTTAAGTAGTACTTAACATACACTTCCCTTGTATTTACCAAGTGGTAAAAAATATGTATGTCTAATTTCCCTATTTACAAATCCATAAAGCAAGAAAGTTGCCTGCTTATATTCCTGTAAGGAAGAAGTGAGGGAAAAAACAACAGTGAAAACTAGGCAAATAAATTTATTTAAAACCTCACGGAAAAGAATCCCCAAAGATGTCTTACTAACAGTCAGTCAGCTCACCACCCCAGGAACTTCACAGCAGGTTTCCTCTGCTGCCATGTTATGATCTACACGAAGTTCAAGCAGTGGCACATCAACCTACAGGATAAGCCAATCAGAAGAGAGGTTTTAAACTTTCTGAACAGCTTCAATGTAGCTCCAGTCTGTCTGCTTATCCATACAGTCACCTTCACTAACAGAGTGAGCATTTCCCAAACATAGGACAAAGTATAATAATTAATTCCCAATTTGTGGGAGAAAGAGCTTGGCAGGTTTGTGGGTTTGTCTGCGTGGGATGGATAGGATTTCTGGTGCTGCGGTGCTTTCATCTTAAAAACTAATCATGGAAGTATTAAATGTCAAGGAAGTCTATTGTGCATTTAGTTTGGAGGGTGGTAAGGTCTGAAGTGATCTCAACTGAAAGTGAGTTTCTAGATTTTTTTTGTGTATGAAATCCTGTGTTGCTTTTCCGATGTTGGATGACCCTCTGTTGTTTCAGTGGTGGCATTTTGCAGCAAGTCAGGGCTCCCTAGGGAAGGCAAATGCTGTGACTGCCAATTTCAGTCTCCAAGGTTATTTTGACTAGGGAACAGAGACTTGTTCTGTATTTTGGAGGAACCAAAGCAAAGGGCAGAGCACACTCATCAGTCCTTTCTGTTAAACAGAAGGCTTAAAGAATTTTGAGCCAGTCACTTCTAGTTACTATGAAGCACATCCTTTGCACCTGAAATAAAGCAAACACTGTTCTCAGACCACAAACTGCAGCTCTGCTTCTGGTGCACAGTAATCCCAAGGGTGATGAAGTAATAAATTTATGCTATTATAACACACAACCAAAGTTGTGCATAGGTTTCCTGGTTAGAACGGCTGGGACCAATTCATCACTGGATGGGTGTAACCCAAAACTGTGTATTCTATAGCCTCCATGCCATTTCCCAAAAACTGTTGTCAGTAGAGGCCTGCAAGGTGGGAAGATGTTCCTGTACCCTTCTATGGAATTCCCCGCTCTGATACCCTTTTATGGAATTCCCCGCTCTGATACCCTTATATGGAATTCCCCGCTCTGATACCCTTTTATGGAGGAGGGACTGAGCATCCGCATGCCCTTTTATGGAATTCCCTACTCTGAGGGAGGGACTGAGCACTCCCGCCTGAACTGGAGAGTATATAACTGGGAGTTTCAGAACCTTGCCACCTCTTGTGGGATCCAGAGGAAGATTGCAGACCACTGCCTTCAACTAGACTGCAGACCACTGCCTTCAACCAGACTGGGACCACCACCCTCGACTGGACTGCAATCACCACTTCTGACCAGACTGCAGCAGCTCTCCCACCAGCAGGTTTATCCCCTCTCCCTTTGCTTTGGACTCGGGGGTGGGCCAAGGTACACCACTCTTGTTCATACCCCAGGGTGCTGGGTTATACATTTGGGTTTTGTGGGTTAAAACCAATTGTCTGTCTGTATAATTGTACTTATTGCATTATTTTAATAAATTGTTATTCTGACTTATAAATCTCTCTTTTGAATTGAGTTCATTTTCCCTTGCTGGTTAACTTTTAAACCAGTACAATAGGGTAACTCTTGGCAGCCGAGGTCAAGTGGAGATCTCCATACACAATAACGCCCTGATGATCACCCAGGAAGGAACATTGTCCCAGGCTCACCTTGCCAGGGCACTCTCTCCATCTGCCCTCCTTGTTCTTAGTGACTGATGGGGGCTGTGCCTGCAGTCTGGCCATCTATGCACAGCCATCTTCCCCTTGCAAGTTTGTGCCAGGCTGCATCAAAAACCTTTCCTCTGTTCTCAAAGATGGCACTCACACTGCCAGACCCTTCTCCAGCTTCGCTGTAGTTACTAATTGCCTTGCTCTCCCCTTGGAGGCGTATCCTGAACTGGTCAGCCCCATCTCTGTCCTCTGTCTCCCGGAGGTCCCATATCATCTTAGAACTATTTTCTTTTATTCTGAAAAGTAGGGACAGTGGAGTAATCTTCAGGAAGAACAAATCTAGAAACAAGCTCCCAGACAGATTTACAAGTATTTCTTCTGAGTTGTCACTGCAACATTATGAAGCAAACACTATGAAACTCCCTTGAACTTATGAGAGCTGGCATAGGGAATTATGGTTGACAGTAGAAGGGCAATAAATGTACCAAAGAGGAAGGAGAAATACCCAGGCAGATGAGTAAAATAAAATATTATAATTGTCATATTATCATATTTTCAATCTGAATTATAATGAACTGGACTTGCAAGTTCCACTAAATCCAGTGGAGACATACTAATTTTCAGCAGATATGGACACAATGTGGGTTTTTTAGTATATAGTCTGGCAGTCAGTTATGCTTGGGCCACTCACTACAAGAAAGACATTGAGGTGCTGGAGCATGTCCAGAGAAGAGCAATGGAGCTGGGAAAGGGTCTGGAACACAAGTGTGATGAGGAGTGGCTGATGATGAAGCTGGGAGTGTTTGGCCTGGAGAAAAGGCTGCTCTGTTAAATGCTGACTTCGTTTCTGCTATAGCCTACCAATAGTGGTTATTCTACATATTCACCCTAATCTGCTGCCCTTTCAGTAGTTGCATTCGCTGTCTGACTACTTAGAGCAGGGGGTAAGTTTAACACTGGGAAACCTACTAAAAATATCGGTAAACTAACTGGAAATCATAGAAGTACTCTGTTTATTTTTGCCTTTAGTCAAACTAAGTTAAATGGTTTAATATCATGTAACTGAACTGTATGCAAACAACTCTTCTCCTTTGGAATGATTTCACAGCAAGACAGACTAGAGTCCAGGTGTGCACTGTTCTCCATGTCACAGGGACAACCTGCTGGTGCAGCCAAAGACACTCAGGACTTGTGTAATCACAGAAAGAGAAACTTCTCCAGCTTGGGGTACATCTCCAATGTCTTTGTGGACTCTTCAGAAGTTTTACCGTTATGAGTTCATACTGTTGTCTTTGCATTTGGACAGTTGGACTAGATGACCTCTCCAAATGATCCAATGATCTTGTGATGATGCACTAAGCTAAGACAACATAAAAATCTGCACAGTTAGGAAAGAAAGAATAACAGCTACCCTTCAGGGAGACTTACCACCTCCTTCAGTGTATATTGCTTGGTATTTGTTGCTGAGTAAAATGCTGCAGTATTTTTGCTATACAGATGCAATACAATGCTGCATTGCACAGCTTTTGCTGACAGGGAGGACCTAGTCTTTTGCTCTTTTTCAAAAAACACCACTAGCACCCAATGTTATGTCTCATATACTTCTTTATTTTTCTGAACAATGTGTCTAATAACAAAGTTTTATGTTTTTTTTTTCTTTCTTTGTTAATGTGAAAGCTTGAAAATATATTACTTAAAACTACGCTAGCATAATTTTCTTCATCGTTGGGACTCGTTGCTGGGGGCTGGGTTCTCGCTTCTCCCTTCTCTCAGAGGCTGGAAGTGCCCTCCTTCTCGTGGGACCAGAACTATCCCTACAGGATGGGAGTGCCTGGGTTCCCAAGAGAAAAGTGAGTTGGGAACATAAACCCAGCATCTCCAAAGCTGCCTTGCACTGCCGCCACTCCTGGAATGGGGAAACCACAGCCTCCGCGGCACCCATGGCAGCCGCGGTAGCCACGGTAGCCGAAGTGCCGTCCGCGGGAGCCACAGTCGCGGCTCCGCTGGGACTCGAGGCCTGCGACTTCTTCAGATCGAGAAGTTTCCTCCTACGAGACATTCTTCTGTCAGCATCCTTTCAAAGGTTGGGCTGCACCAAGGAGTGGGCAGCAAGACGCAGATGGCTGGCTGGAGGCAGGGATGCAGCGGGATGCTGGACATTTCCTGTCTGCCTGCCAGCACATTCCTCAGCCTGGGGCACTAGGACTTTCCCTGCCATGATGTGCTCCAGCATGGCAGCTCCTCTGCTGGGCACCCTCCAGCCAGGAGCCACAAGGAAAGGCCATGCCAGGGGAGGGGGCATGGGGCTGGGCAGAGGGCAGATCTTCCTCTCCTCTCTCCTGCCGCTGGACCCTCTGCAGCCCTCTCTGCTCTACCCCTCTGTTAGATGTCAGCTTGTTACCCCTGTACAGAGAAGAACAGGAAGTCATGGACTCCACCCAGGCCCTTGACAGCCCCAAAGAGATAACTGCAGCCAGTTGGATGGCAGCTGTGCCAGCATCTGCTGAGAGGGGCTCTGCTGGCTGGGCAGAGCTGCTGCTCCCGCAGGGCACTGCACCACAGGGCTCCAGTCTTGCTGGCCATGTTTCCCCCCACTCATACTCCCCTTTGTCTCTCTTTCCCCTGGCTGCCAGAATGTGGGCCACAAGGTCACCTTTCTTCAGAAAATCATGGATCTGTGCATACACACCACAGTCCGTGGCTCATCACAGCGCTTGGTCCACTTCTGCTGCAGATATGAGATTGTAGAGAAGATCCAGGTGAGGGGACACTCGGAGCTCTGGGAAAAGGGGCAAGGCCTCCTGGCACTGGCACCCTGTGAGGGCAGCGCTTGGGCAGGGCTGGGGTCTGGTGGCACCCTGGGTGCTGGCAGCTGCTGGGTCCCAGCTCAGTCATGCTCTGCAGATGCTGCTGGACTCCCAGTCCCGTAAGAAGATGCACACTGAAGGATTGAGGGACACACTCATCACTCCTAGGGAGCCCTTCCCCAGAGGACTGCATCCCCCTGCACAAGACCTCAAGGTGCTTCCCCCAGCACCATTGTCCAGTTGGGCCCTTTCTCTTTGCAGCCCAGCTCCACTGTGATGACATCAAGTTCTCATTCCTCAAACATCTGCTGGCACATATTCTCCTTTTGCAATCCTCAGAAATGAGACCTATAGCAAAGAAGGCTATTCATCACCTCAGTGAATTCATCTGTAAGCAAAAAATTAAGGGACATTGTGGTGGCCTTCATCCCTCTGCACACAGACATCACCTCACAGCTCTGTTTCTCTGCTTGACCACCTTTGCCCCTCTGGCTGCTTCCCGTAGCATCCCAGCCCTCTTTCGCTGTAGAAGCTGAGTGCTCCCCTCATGTCTTGGATCTGTTCTCTGCTGCTCTTCTTCCCTGCTCCTTTCACCATCTTCAATACTGCCAGTTTGTGGACCCCAATCTGACACCCTCCACAGTCTCCTGTCCTGCCATCTTGCAAGCAGATCTCAGGGTGGTTTGGAAAGCCCAATGGCAAAGCTGCTCTGTCTTACTGACTTCCCTGTCTGCCCCACTCTATAGGCAGGACAAGACTAAGAGGTAAACAATGTGCACGCCATGCAGAAGGTGAAATCAGCTGCTTGCTGCCGACTTCCAAAAAGTACCATACCAAGGTAATGAGTTCCCTGGTCCTCTGCAGGGCCAGCACCGCATGACCATGAGCCTAGCCCTCCTCCCTCAGCCTAAGGACCCTCTGCTCTCATCCTCCCCCACACAGTGACTGTGGGCACTGCTGGGCACCTCTGGCCCGGGCTGCTCTCAATGCCCAGCTAAGCAGCACCATCAGAGTGCTTGGTGTGACATCTTTGCTCTCTTTCTTCCTGCCACAGTCCTTTGAAAGGTACCTCATGTGCTCTGAGAGGACACACATCATCCTTGCAGCCATGGAGCAGATGAAAAAAACTGCACAGGCCTCTGGAATACTACAAAACACTTTTTGTGGGTGGCCACATATAACCCACACCTCTTGCTAAAAGATGTATGTGGCCTGTGGCTGGATTGCCCTTCAGCCCTTTAAAGCCTTGTTCCTCCCTCCATCCCTCCCTCCCAAACCCAGGTGCCTCAGGTACCCGAAGGCACCTTAAGGCAGCAGAGAGGTATGGAAAGGGCAGCTGAGGCTGCACTCCAGTGGCAGCACTATCCTCACCTGTGTCCCCTCCAGGTGCCAAAGATTGTGAGCTTCATGCATGAAAGCCTGCAAAGCATCAAGGAAGGACCAAAGCAGCGCTGCTTTGACTCTCTGCTTCTCCTGGTAGCTCAGTTTTTCCCCAGGAAGATAGTCACAACACTGTTGAGCATTGCTCCACAAGGAGACAGGTACTGGCCCTGAAAACCCTGAGGGCTTGTTCGCTGTGGAGAGAGGGACCCTGAGACTCTCTGGCTCCCAGACCCAAGGAATGCTGCAGGACACCCCTAAGGAGCGGGGTTCTCCATCCCACCAGGCTTTCCAGCCCTGGTGAGTTGTCCGGGCCCACAGCAGCCAAAGCTGGCTGAGCCAGCCCAGAGCCACCATGCTGCTCCCAGCCCCATGGGGAACACCACCTCAGTCCCCCTCCTGCCTGCCCAGGCAGGGTCCCCAGGCACCCCAAGCCATGTGGGGCTGGCCCAGGCCATGCTGTGGTCAAGGCAGCCCTGCTGACAGTGCTCTGCCTTGCAGTAGCCATGCAACTGTAGCACAGATCTTCTCTGAGCCCAAGATGACACGCAGGATACTATGAGAATTCTCTGTCTTGCTCTGGGTTGACTGGTCCCCCAGTAGTCCCAGCTCTTCTTCTTCAGAAAGCAGCTCCACCTCTGACCTGGCTGTGAGTTATCAGAAAAGCACCTGACCCCCTGCCACGAGCCCTGCAGACTCTGCCAGTATCTTACTACTGTGCTTGCTTCTATGGCCATTCCCCAGTGACAGTAGCATGCAGTTTCAGCTGGATGATTTGGATGATGATTTGGATGATGACTTCAACAGTGATGAGGAGCTTCCAACACTGCCAGCCTCCCAGGTGCTCGAAGGCCTCCTCATGCTGTCAGACACACCTGCTCTGGTAAGCAGGGTGGCATCAGGGACAGCCATGTTGGCATCTAGGGGTCTGGGGCTGGGGGTAAGGCAGTGGTTTGGTGTGGGCTGGGAGTCAAGTGGTGGGGTGACTGCTCCAAACACCCTTGCTGCCATGTTGGGGCTTGGTGGCTGCCTGGGGAGCTTTCCAGGCATGGATCTTATCACAAAAAAGAAACTCTGTCTGTCATACAAACAGGAAAAACAGAGCTCCTCATGCCAAACATAATGGAGCTCCTGTGGCTTGGCACTGAAGATCTCAAGGAAAAGGTCACGATGATCTTTAAAGTTGTGATACATCAAAAGAAAAGGCCAGCCCTACTGATGAGAATCTGGTGGAGAACCTCCCGTGCTTCTTTGACATGGTAAGGCTGATGTGGGAGTGTGGGACTTGAGATGGGCACTGCGCAATGACAGCTGCCCTGCAGCCCAGCCCTGTGAGGAGCACTCAGAGCAGGCTCTACTTCCCTGGGCTCTTGTGGCTTCTGGGCCTTGCAGCCCAGTGCTACTTCTCCCTGCTCTGGAATCTGACTGTCGGCATCTCCCTCAGCCAGGATCACAACCCCCCTTCACTGTGGGCAAGTGGCCAGTGTTTCTGAAGTTCACCTTTCCTCCTTCCTGCCAGGAGAGCAGTGAGATCCGAGAGTTCTCAATCTGCCTCTTCAGGGACCACGTGGGGTCAGCGGTGGTGAGGAACAAGAAGAGATGGAAGAACTGTATATGGAGTGCACTGGTCCCGCTGCTCTTTCCCATGAGCAGCCAGCCCCCCAGGGTGGCCAAGATACAGATTTCAAGGCTGAGCACTGTCACAGAGAGGGGTGGGCTGACCCTCCCCGTGGGGCCCAGGCAGCAGGGCAAGGGCTGCTGGCAGTGGGCAGCCCTTCCCCAGCACAACCTGTGGGAAAGGTCCCCACAGAACCAGTGTGAGCAGGGATGGAGAAGTTGGCACGGCCATTTCCAACACCTGCCCTATGGCTCCAGTAGGTCTTGTCAGCAGCCTGTGACCACCAAAGCCTGAACAGGCACATCCCCACAGGCTTCCCTGCTGTCCCTGATATGTGGCTTCTGGGCCACCTCGAGAGCCAGGGCTGAGAGCCTCAGTCACTGTCCTTCGGGGCTGTTCCCAAGAGACACCCAGATGCTTTGTCAAGGGCATGCCCCAGCTTCCTAAGGGCAGGATCACCTCAGGGACAAAGCCAAGAGGTCTCCTTTGCCAGCCATGGTGCTATCTCACAGCTTCTGATGCTATGCAGGCTGCCAAAGAAGGACTCGTTGCTGCTGCAGAGCTCCTGAGGTGGAGGGAGCTCAAAGACGTGGTGCAGGCACAACAGACATGGAGGATTGGCGAGTGCTTGGTAAGGAAAAGTGCCAGGGAGCAGGCTGGGTGAGGGTTGTCCTGCACCCAAAGCCCGGGGTGTGGGCTCTGCAGCTGGGCCTTACCTGCCCTGCTGCAGCCCAGAGCCCACAGCCTGGAGCTGCACCCCAGTTTATGTCCTCCAAGAACAGAGCCCCAAGGGCTCATCTCCAGGCCCCTCTCCCTTCCCTGCACCCAGTGGGAGAGAGGGCTCTCGGCAACAGTGAGTGCTGGCAGGAGGGACTGCTGCAGCCAACTGGGGGCTCTGTGACATGTCCAAGTCCTTGTGCTCTCTCCAGCTAGGGAAGGACAGGAGCAGGGCTGAAGAGTGCCTTTGTCAGGACCTGATGTACCTCAAGGACCCTGAGGCCACTCTGTAAGAGGCGGCCATCAGGTTCATTGGTGAGCCCCTGTCCCTGGGTCCCTCTTTGGACAACCTGGCCCCCATCCCTGCTCCTGCACTGACAGGGAGGTGCAGCCCTGGGGCTACCTGAGCCCCAGCTGCTGCATGCTGGGCCTCAGCCTCCCTCTGCCACCTCTGTCCACACAGAGCTACTGGTGGTTCCTGGGGTCATCCCTGCTGAGGGGGAGGAGGGCAGGGCCAGGGGCTGTGCTGCTGGGAGCACACTGGGGAACAGGGGCTGACAGAGCTTTTGTGCCTAGGGGTGGCCATACAGCACCTGAGGGACCAAAGCATGCCTATGTGGATGAGATCTGCAGCAGTGAGTGGGGAACATGGGCTGGAGGGGATGTCTGGGGGCCTCTGCAGACACAGGGGTTCATCTCAGCTCTGTTTCTTTGGTCACAGCCCTTCAGCCCTTGCAGGCAGACAGCAATGAAATCGTCTCTTGCCTGGCAACTCAGACCATCTTGATCCTGGTGGCTTAAAATGACAGCTAAAACCTTGATTCAGTCTTCAAGCACTGCTCTTCTGGTGCTGACTTTGACATTGATGAGGAGCCTGCAACACCCCCAGCCTCCCAAGTGCTGTCAGACACATCTGCCCTGGTGAGCAGGGTGGCATCAGGGACAGCCATGTTGGCATCCAGGGGTCTGGGGCTGGGGGTAAGGTGGTGGTTTGGTGTGGGCTGGGAGTCAAGTGGTGGGGTGACTGCTCCAAACACCCTTGCTGCCATGTTGGGGCTTGGTGGCTGCCTGGGGAGCTTTCCAGGCATGGATCTTATCACAAAAAAGAAACTGTCTTTCATACAGGCCAGAAAAATGGAGTCCTGATGACTTCAAATCTTCAGCAAAAACCAAGATTCAAGCTACGAGCACCGGTCTTCTGGCCACTGAGCCAGCTGGGGGATGGCTGTGATTTAATAAATCTGGAACAATAGGTCCAAACCCATGGTGTCCTTCAGATGCACAGCATCCTGAGCAGACTGCATCCTGCTTGGCCTGTACCACTGCCTGCAGGACAACTTCCCCTCAGCACACCCACAGGCCTAGGCTTTTTTGAGAAGCTGACGCCTTGCTGAGGCTTTTCCCAGGAGAAGCCTCATTTGTCTCACCTCAGGGCAGAACCCCCACCACGCAGCGAGGACAGGGCACAGAAAGAGTGGCCCCAGCTCTGCCTCCCCATGGGTGTCCAGGCGTCCAACAATGTGTCTGCTGTTGCTGCATCACCACCTCCCCTCACCATAATGGTTTTAGAAGGGTTTCCAAGCAGAGTACTGTGGTGTTAAGGGGGCCAGAGGGAAACCTCAGGGGTTCTAGAGAGACTGGAGGACAAACAGGGAGTCTCGGTCACCACCACCACGTCAGAGGATGGGCCTCTGCTGCCATGTTGCTGCTGACAGGGGCGGCTGTTCCGACCCACTGGTCAGGGGCATGATGTTCATTATAAATCCTTGTCAGGCTGAATAAAGATACTGGACATGTGTCTGGGAACTTATTGTACAGTCGCCATAACTCTGGCAACCAGCCCACTATTTAGACTGAAAAGGTGTTGGCCAATAAGCCCTTAAATTCTTACAGCACACTTCCACAAGAGCAATGGCTAACAAGTCCTTAATTTTGTACAGTACACATCAATAAGTTCTCAACTCCCAAAACAAACTCTTCAAAGGTGCTGGCACACAAGCCACCACACCACTACTCAAAGGTGCTGGCTAACAAACCGCAACACGCCAATATTCAGTTGTTCCCCCCCAGAGAGGGAAAACCTGGGACATGCAGGGCTTAGGTGCATGTCAATGGGAAGTACTAGGCTTAGGCAATTACCTGTGTTGCAATTATTTTTTAAATCAGACTCAAAGATCACTAACAAAAAGTGTAATAGTTCAGTAACCTACTGTGAGACTAAAAAGAATAAAAAAAATCTGAGAGACTGGAGGATTTCTGTAACTGAATAAGCTTAGGAAAAAAAAGAACCATTACCTCTCATCCATTCCTTTATTGTTTTTACAGTGTGCCTAATAATAAAGTTTTGGGGTTTGGTTTTGGGTTTTTTATTTGTTTGTTTGTTTTTAAATAAGGTAAGCTTGAAAATACATAAAAACACATTAGCATAATTTTCTTCATGAATTATTTTTGTGCTTGCCTATCTAAGTTTTGCCCATTTTCTAAAAATAATGTCCTTAATGCTTCTTAAATTGTATTTGAAGGAAGGAATTGAGTTACAATTTTCCCCAGTGTTTAGGAAATGTAAATCTGGTCAGGAATGTGATTAACCGAGATCAGCTGGCAGCAAGACTAGACATTCCTGTCTACAGGAGAAGGTTACACAGAGTATTTTATGAACACAGAGGAAGAGCTCCTGATTTGGAAAGTTGCTGAGATGTATTGGTTCTTTGAGTTTGTGAAATTAACAGGCAAGTTCAAAATCTTAATGTGAACTTTGCTTCTGATCCAATATCTTTAATGATCTTTTATTTATATACAGACATACAGATGAAGATTGAATTGAACAAAATCCCAATACCTAAAAAATGCAAAAGGTTTCAGCTAAAATGTGATTTAAGGTTGCTTGGTCTGTGATGTGGTAATTTTAACTGCCTGCTTTTTTCATCTAGTGGTTTGTCACTTGGCAAACACACCCAGAAATCTCAATGAAAATCCTTTTAAATTACAGTATATACAAATGAGTGCAGGTTAAACTCAATCACTGGCATTCATTTAATGACATAAATTAACAGAATAGTTGAAGTTGGAAGGGATTTCTGGAGATCATCTGGTCCAACCACCCAACTCAAGCAGTGTTGCTTACAGCAGGCTGCCCAGGACCATGTTCAGGTTTTTGAGTGTCTCCAAGGATAGAGAGTCTACAAGCTCTCTGGTCACCCTCGCAATGAGAACTGCTTCCTGCTGTTCAGAGGGAACCTCCCAAGTTTCTCTTTGTGCCCATTGCCTCTGCTTTTGTCATTGGGCACCACTGGAAAGGGCCTGGCTCTGTCCTCTTTGCACCCTCCATTCAAGTATTTATATACATTGATGAGATCCCCCTGTGAGCGTTCTCTTCTCCTGGCTGAACGGTCCCAGGCCACTCAGCATCTCCTCATATGTGAAATGCTCCACTCCCTCCATCATCTTAGTGGTTCTTTATGAAACTCTCTACAGTACCTCCATGTCTCTCTTGTGTTGAAGAGCCCAGGGCTGGACACTAGAGGCACTAGACATAATAACTTTCAGCGATTTATGAGATAAAACATGATGTAAAAATATTTGATAATACATTTTTAAAAATAAATTTTAATATGATTTCAGTGGAAACTAGACTTATGTGAATGACAGCCCTTTCTCTAGATGGCTGTAGGAACACAGCAATTCCTGCATGTTATTTCTTCTGGTGTGCCTTATCTCATACTTTAGCAACACTGAATTATAAAAACTTGGGTGCCCTCTGGTCTAGAAATGACCCCTGAAAGTTCCAAAAATCTCTCTAATACTTATTGCTCTAAAAAATCTTGTGTCATGTGGACATATGGCCTCATCAATGTTTATCCCTGTCTTTTGCAAAATCAGTCTTCTTCTATGGACTTTGGGATTCCTTTCTGCTGTTTCATTAATCCCTTTACTTGGCAGGTTTCTTAACTGAAGCTCTCTTTTGCCTCTTATTGGAGAGTCACTTACTTTAATGTCCTTCTGAGGTGTAAGAAAGGTGGCCTTGTTTTCTTCTTGAAAGATAGGGAGGGAGAAAGGAGTTGTCTCTTGTTGGAGGCACCAGTTCATTGAACCAATTCCAGTTTTAATTTTGAATAAAGATACTATGGAGCTTGGAGATGTGTTTAAAATTATGTACATGGTTAAGTACATGGTTCTTGCTTTGAGCATGAATGAATACAGATCAACACAGCGATGAAAACAGGCAACTTTAATGATACAGTGGTTCTCTGAAATAATTTTCTTTAGAAGTGGAACAAAACTTACTAACAAATTACTGCCGTCACAGTTGCTTAAAATTCTGAAATGGCAGTGACTTAATCAACCTCCCCGTTACCTTGACATGTCAGAAAGTCATGAGGTTTGTTACAACTTTAGGCAGTGACTTTCTGTCTCCCAGTTTTTGTTCCAGGCTGACAGTGTTTTTGACCCTGTAACCATTTGGTAACAGCTTACTCTCTTAGGCTGGAAGTCCTAAAAGTCAACAGTTTACAGCTCTCTGTAGCAGTTATTTGATTTCTGCAGTCTCTTCTAAAGATTGATAACAGATACTTCTTTATTTGACATGTATGTCATAATAAGAGACACATACATGTTCATGTATATTTTATATGTGTACATATATGTACATATATATATATGCTTTTGTAATACATGAGAGCAACTGCTTACCAAAGTAGGCCACCCAAGTTATCAGTGCGTAGTAATTTGCACTATGTCTCAGATGTGTGTGTCACCTCAATAACTTCTGAGGTACAGTTTTGCCTTGCAGATTATCATCCTGTCTGGGTATTCTCCCTTGGGACATGAAAATATTTCCATTTCATTTCCATTAGTTTTAAATGGGGTGTTTGGTAGAAGGCTATTTAAATCAGGCTCTTAAACTCAGTACTTGGCATTGATGTGGGAACTGCTGAAATGAAAGCTGGAAGGAGCCAATCTAAAGTGAGTGGAAGGGGTTCCAGTGAAGTGGCTATGGGGGAAAGTGGGTCTGAATTAAATTTTAGTTTATTTCTTAATTACCTAGAGAGTGAGGAGTTAAACAGAAAATCAATACTGAGGTAGTGGTACTGGAATCACTTCTTAGAGGAGACAACACATTGTTGAAGCATTTTTGTTTCATGGATCACACAGTTGCTCATCTGCAGTCTCTGACCATGGTTCCCAGTGATAGCAGTTCTTGAACAGTCCCACTAGCTTCCGCCAGATTGATCAAAAAACAACCTGAATATTTCCAGGTGCAAATCTCAACGAGTCTGTTCACATGCTGATAGTTTGTCAGCTATTCTGTACGTTGTTATACCATTGCCAGAGTGTCTAGGAAATCAAGACTTATTGCTGTTATCTAGCTTCCACTGGAGTGGAAGGACAAGGGTCTGTCCTGCATAGGTGACTGTGCAGGCAGGTCCACCTTTAATGATAGGTGATTATAGAACAGTAGGATGAGTTATTTGTATATTTTTTTTCACTTCATTTTAGTTTTTCTAGCTGGAAGTCAGAAGAATAAACACATTTGCCATTTCTTCACATGCAAAATATGCTATATGTTTGTTCTTTTCAGTCACATAAGGTGTCTGATGGTACTGTCACACCATAAACATTAGCTTAATAAATAAAGAGGACCAGCTTGCTATATGACATGGAAATAGATGCTCATAAAAATGAAAGATCAGTCCAAAATTAGATAGCCTAAATACACTTCAGGAAATCTTTTTTTGTAAGATTCTGTCACTAGGATAAATTATTTAAAAGCCACATTGTCTTCCTCATTTAATTTTGAGGATACTATTCAGAATGGAGATATAAAGAGACTTATAATTAGTTAACTGAATTTAAAAGGGAAAACAAAAGTTTTGCTATAACTTTGTCTCCAAGTCAGATATAATTTTGCAGTGACTGGCCTCTAAAGGGACTGGCCAGATATATATAAGTAATTCCACACATAGTAACAATTTTTCTTTTGACACTTGCCATTCATAGCTGCACTTTTTTGTATATTTTCTGTTTTCCTTGGCTGCCCCTTCCCTGGTATAATGGTTTTTCAAGGAAGTTTTCCACCAGCAACTCTGACAATTGTTGCTTGCTGATCTTTGTGCTCCAGCCATGCCTGTGGCAAGTCTCGAAATGATGAAAAATACCTGCTTCCAAAATGCAAACATATCTGACTATCCTATCTTCTCTGTTCAGGTCTTGCCTCTTTACCCATCCCTCAACTCAGCATGATCTTGGATTTAACTAGTATCTATGATTTCTGTAGTTTTCATTATTCTTTTTTGCAAGAAGGAAACATGAAAACCCTTATCAGGGGAATATTGCCTGTGTCCCACTGAAGTGCAGAAATGACAAGTAAAGGACATTTCCTAGAATACTTTTAATACAGCCTTATTTCAAATATATTTTCTTTACGTTTCTGACATATTTTGCGAATACACACATACACACACATAAATAACCTTTCCCAAGGGGGAGGGGGCGGCGAGGTACGGACCCTAGAGTGGCACAGCGGGGCTCAGGGGCACGGGCGCTGTCCCTGGTGCTGAACCAGGGCGCGGTCCGGGGAGCTGCAGCCTCTCTAAAGGGTGCGAGGGCACACGCGACTCCTGCAATCTTTTCTTCATGGGATGTGACGCTGGTGTCCTCATGGTCGACAGCAATCTGGGGTACTGCACATGCCAGTGCTGCTGTGAGAAGTCCTCGCCCTTGCTTCTGTGTTTACTGGACAATTTGTCTCTCGGAAATGGATGTGGCAATTCCTTTTGTCATGCATTGAATGAATAAAGAGGGATATCCAGAGAAGGAAAGGGAGAGATGCTGGAACATATAATCCACATCTTTAGAGCTTTGTGTTCTCCAATTACCTGACGTTGTAAACAAAACCTGAACCAAAATAGCCTGTTTCTTACTAGATAAAAACCAGTTTCACTGAATTTGCTTTTTGTTTCTGACTCAGACTCAGATTAGCCAGACTGTGAGTCACAGCTATTCAGATAATAATCTTTCATCTACAATGAAGCAATCTTGCACACCAAAACATTTTCTGTAAGACATACTAGGCATACTCTTTAGGTAGTATTTCTGAATAGTGACTTGCTCAAATTCTGTGCTTGAATTAGCAGAAATTTTCAGTACCTACAGTACTGATGTACAGAGAGCAGAATTGTACAGCCATTTATTCAATCTGGAAAGCATTTTTAGAACTTTGCCCCTTATACTAGTGTCTAACTGACATGGGACATTTATTTTCTAAAAAACCCCAAAAAACCAAACACAACCAACAACAACAAAAACCCCCCAAACCAAACAAACAAAACCACAAAAAACCCAAGCACCCCAAACCAACAAGCAAACCAACCTAATTTTCACTTTTCCAGAGGAAAAAAAACCCTGAAACTTGATTCTATGTGCCATCTTTATTTAATGTCTTAATTCTCCCTATAGGAATTACATGATAGGAGAGGGGAAAAAAAATTCTGTGTTGTAATTTGTGTCTTGTATAAGATGACTCCTTGCTCCTTAGATTTTTGTCTTTCCTGCATTATCCTGTGTCACCTCCTACACTTTTTAATTATCCTAGGTCTTATTCAATAGTCAAATTGCACAATAACTGGCTTGACAGCAAAAACAATGGTGATAAGATAATAATGGAAAGTATGAGTAGATGGGGTGATTTTAAGCCATTGCTCTGAGTCTGATGATTCCATAGAGAAAATTCTAAAATCAAAAAGATATGCAGTACTATCGATAGCTTTCCATAAAAATGCTGCAGAAGGAAAAGATGCATTGATCAATATTCCCCTCCATATTAATGATATCTCTGAATCCTCTGTACTTTCTCTTTGCAGTCAGGCATTGTGGTTTTTATATCCTATTCAGGGTGTAAAAAAGTCAAGAGTTAAGGTAGTGAACAATGCAAAGTGGTAAGGTGACTCAAAGGCACCAGCTCAGTCTGTGTTCAAAGATTCCTCTCCTAAGGTTTGTTTTACATATAAGGGCAGTCAGGACAGTTGATATAAATCCATGACAAATGTGAATTTGAAGTAAGTACAGAACCCTAAATTAAAGAACCCTTATTCTTTTAAAAGTAACCTACACATGTAGAGTGTAGTTTCACTAAAAAAGTGATACTTTAAAAGCCACGATAGACCAACTGCCCCAAGTTGCAGGATATACATGGCAAATCCTAAAACAATGTTTCTCTTTTACACATATATTACAGGAATATTTCCCCTTAGAAATCCAGGGAAGGATACAAATAAATGCATTATAAAGGTAGAGTCACCGAGATTGAAAAAGCCTGATGTTGGAGACTTAGACTGGGAGTCATGGAGATGGGAGAGTAGGAGGCAACTTGAATGGAGAAGTGGGAACAAGAAACTTAGGCAAAGTTAGGGCAAAGAAGCTTTGAGTAAAGAATCTAGGAAGGGCAATAGAAAGGGAAGGAGGGAGACCTTGACCTGAGCTTAGCAGGGAAAAGGCATGGAGATTTGAACCAATATGAAAAATCCAACGCAGGCTTAGCAGTTAAGGAATCTAGAACTACAGAAAAGATGGCAAAGATGATACAGACTGGTGAAAAAAATGGTTCTTTTTGAATGGGTAAAGGAATCTGTATCTGCCAGAGTACACTGTTCTTCACCAAAAGGTCATTCCAGAGGTTTGCCATTTTTCAGGCAAAATATCGTGTTGCAGTTCCCTGTAGGGCTGATTCACAAAGAAGACCCCAGCTTTGTTACTGTGACATTTTTACTGTTAAGGCCATGTAATGAAGACGTGATTTAATGTCTGGATTTCTCTCTTTTGTCACACATATTGGACCATCAATCATTGGAAATCAGGAAAAAGGTTGTAAAAAGAGGAAAGAGATCATAAGTTTATGACACATATGCTTCTCCATTGAACTTGTTTGCTTCTTCTAGTCTTGATGTCAATGAGACACTCAGAATTCATGAAAAAAAATTGTTTCTATTTCATTTACTACATGAGCACCAGAAAAGTCCCACCTGACCATGTAAACTGACATATAATGGTAAATATGTAAAAAGTCATGTTGTGGGAATTGCCTGCTAAGCAGCCAAAAGGGAACATTTTTAACCTCTGCCTCCTTTTCCATCTATAAGATCTCCTCTCATTTACCCTCTATTACCACAAGTATTATGAAAATAAATGATTTATGAGGCACTTTGCTATCCAAAAATGAATATTTTAGAAAAGTTTATGAGAAAATTCTTAGAAGGATTAAAAGAATGTGAAGCAAATAAGGGTCATACATTGAGTGGCAGCAGACAAAATATATATCAGTAACAAAATAACATGACAATCTGTTGTATATTCCCAATAAAATGAGGTTGGCATGGAAAGAAACCCCACCAACCTAATATAATGAAATTAAAGACTAACAGAATTTGTAGACTCAAAGGAACTAAATTAATGGTCCATAAATAACTTCAATTCTGGTATTTCTTGATTCTTATATGCTCAACTTTGCACCTTAAAGAGGTTCTTTTGTTTTTTTTTTTTTGGTGTATGTGACATACATATTTTCATAAAACCTATCTTTCCTCATGTTTGCACAAAGCAATTACCCTGGAAAACACTTAAAATGCTACCTTGTTAACTAAAATTTCAAATCGTTGCAGACTAAGCAGACTATCACAGTTAACAAGATTGCTATATGCCATCCTAAATACTAGCTTAGCGGAATAAAGCTTTGCCTGGTTCAGGAACACAGCTATCTTCTGCCCCTTTTCTTGAAGTCTGAACCATAAGAACTTTTCTACCAGAGCTTTATGCTTCCAGTATCTCAAACAACCAAATACCTAGCACGCTACTGGTCCTGCTGTGGATTATCCATTTTATTCTGTCTGCAGGAAACACCTCAAGAGTTGAGGGCATATAACTTTTATAAGGGCAGTCTTTCTAGTGACATGAAAACAAAACTACCCAGAGCCATTAAACCCCAGCTACACCCATGTACTGTACATGTACACCATGTACTGTGCATGTCCAGAGCTGCAAAAATTAACAAGACTCAAGGACTGAAAGTGTCTGCTGACAGACTGTTGGTGGCCAGGAGTACACAATGAGTGATGAAAATGAAAATAAAACTAGAAAATTTCAATCCATGATGATGAATCCTGAATATCAGCACAGAGCCTAGCAGTTTCTCTATGTTGGGTGTTGCAAGGTTACCTTGATTTGAAACCTTCTTATAAAGAGGCTAAAGAGATCCTGTCCTTCTGTTGCACTGGTAGCATGTTTCCATATTTTCTGCCCTGGGATAAAAGAAGTATAATTTTACTTTGAATAGCTAATTAGCATCATATTATTATGTCCTGTGATGGGATTATTTTTGACATAATCATCTACAGGAAAGTTTTGATACCTCACTCAGTGTGCCCTGTCATGGTGCTGAGCACTAGAGAAACATACAAGGAGTCAGACGGCCCTGCCCAGAAGAACTTGTAGCCTAAAATAAGTTTTTTCATTTTCTGTTTTTTAAAACTGAGTTCCCTCATCAATATTGCCTCTAGCATGAGTGGCTGAGTAGGAATAAACCAGGAAATAAGCATACAAAATATACTCAAAATACAATGGATTTTCTAGTCTCATGGCTGGAAATACCGGTCACTGGGATAGTTTCCAAACTAGGAAAGAGACTGCTTCTTCCACTATACCATATATCTCATCTGTCATGAAGTTTCTCTCCCTACAGATGCTATAAGGATTATTAGATGTCATACTAAGCAAGCCCACAGTTATATACTGATGGCCTTGCGTTTCAGAGAGGATGCTGCCACTGGGGAAAGTAGGAGAAACTCTGTCCTTGGTAAAATTGCTTTGTCAGCCTCCTGAATATGTGTGTTGCTCAGGGTAATCAGGGTAAGTTTCAGAGAACAGCATTTATTATTTAATCAAATAAATCGGAAGGTTTACAGTGTACCTTGTGATTCAGACCCAGATCCATAGCTAGCTGGACAGAGTGTGCAAAACCATGTTTTCAAAGTGCCATCTAGTGGCTTCATAGAGGAGTCTTTTTTGTGTCAGAAAGCGAAGTTTATCTACCCAAAATTCGGGGTCAGACCAAAGGCCATGCTGGCTTCAGAGTCAAGGTGGTCAGTGGTAAGACCTTAGTAGCTATTTGCAGCCTGCAGTAAGCAGTGCAAATGCTGTAACCTGACTCAGCTAGACGACATGACAGTGAAACTCATGCACATGTCTCCAGGAATGGAGATGTGAATCTTGCTGCTGCACCTGGTTGGGAAAATGAAATAGTGCACAGAGTTATACAAACAAAAGGCACATAGAAATAACTGAGGTTTATTTTTCTGTTGGCAGGCCATCTGTTTTTTTCCAGGAAGACAACAGCCTCTAAATCCCCAACTAAAGCTGATTAGTAATAGAGATGCCTTTCTGAATTGCTATTCGTGAATACCTTAAATTTGACTGCAGACCTATAAGAGTCTTCAGAGACAGAGTGAAAATCACTGATGAGCTTTATTTCCTTAGAAATATAGAGGCAAAATAACTGGGTCAAACTGAATGGGACAGATTTTTAGCAAAAGTGTCAGTCTCATTTGGATGGAGCACCTGGCTTTGTGACTAGAAAACCAGAGAAAGGAAACCAAACTTTGTTTTCAACCAGATTTTGCTGACACGAAACCAAAAGCTTTGTATCTATGTGTAACAACTGAATTGTTTCCCAAGAGTCACTGAATTCTATACAGGTTCTTGGTAGCTTTATTACTGTAAAGTTTAGAGTTCTTAGTTTGGCATTAGTTCCTCGTAAAAATCATCTCTTTAATTACTGATCCTTCTTTGCAACTGATAAAGGCACTGTAAGCCAATATAAATCAATGTATTGTTTCGTCTGTTTACAGTTCCGGAAGACTAGAAATCATTCCCGGAAGTTATAATTTTAATTCACTTACCACTAATTTAAGCCTCAAATTTTCTTCTGGGTTTTTCTCTTGTGTCTGGAATAAATGGACTATTTGCTCCTGGTTCCATTTATACATATCTGTCAGAATGAGCGAATCTCTGCAGAAGGATAAAACTTCTGCAAGAAGTAGTTAGATAAGCAGAAATTTTATACTCATTTCTAACTTAAAGGCAATGTATAACTGTCTTGAAACTGGTCCTGAACTATATTTTATTTAATAGCAAGTGGGTTTTTCTTCAGTTCTACTTTCATGTGGCACTGGTAGTTGAATATATGATGAAATACATGATTCATGGAAATACCTTGTTAAGCTCCAGTTTTGGTCTTAAAACTTGCCACTTCCATGTGGTGCATTCAAATGTTTAGTTAGACATATGTTGTTTGGGATTTTTTTTCTGACAGTAATCATTTTCTGAATGGGGGTCAGAGTACTAACAATTGCACTATACATAAAAATAGATGTTGCTATATCTGTTTTTAATAATTTAGGAGACACTCAGGCACCATGGTGTTGAGGCCTAGACATACTTCTTAATCTTTTAAGACCTAAATAAATGATATAACATACGATAAAAATCCAAAAAGAAAGGAAAAGAACCCACAAAGAACCATCAGTATAGCAATCTCAAAGTCCCATGGAAATAGGTTGGTTAATTTAATTCAAGATTTCATATTCCCAATCTTTAAAGTTGAAATTAGTTACATCTGGAACATTAAAAGGGAACACCAATTTTTTGGTTTTGATAGATATTTTGATATTAAACCCAATTATGTCCCCTGAAATGAGGAATATGTGAGTGATAAGGAGCCATTAGGCTAGGGAAAATGGCTGTGTTTTTCCTAATTCTACTGATGCATAAAATTATGCTAAAAATTGATGTTTTCCTGCCTCTCCCACACAAATATTTTAGATATTCATTCTCTAATCTAAAGCATTATCAAATGAAAGAAATTCTTCCCAGAAAACATTTTCAAAAAGTGAAGTTTTTTTCCAGAAAGCTTGAAAAAAAAAATAAAGTCTTTACCTCACTACAGAACATTTGCAAAAGCAAACTGCAAATGCTTCCTCAAGTTCTAGTCATATGACCCTTAATTTAAAATGTGTTTCTTTTTGAAATGTGGCCTATAAACATGCTTGGGCGGGGCTCAACAGAGTCATTTACGAAACAGAAACTTGAGACATGTGGTTGACATATGGTGGGGAGAAAAATAAAATACATCACATTAAGGATATTCAGAGTAATTTCAAATGCAATTTTCTAATTATTTTCTCTTTGAATGGGATCCTGGAGACACAGGGAACAAAGGCAACAAGGTACATGGCCAGCAAGGCAATTGGCCTTGTAGTTTGTCATTTATTGTTTGCACTTAGCTTTAAGTTTGTAAAACAAATCCTTCTGAAATAAAACAGTCAAGCAAACAACATCTTGTCTAACTGTTTACCTGGTGTTCCCATATTCAGGATGATCAAGGATCTCTACTTGCCCTTATAGATCTGCTGCCTATAGGTGATCTATTAATGAATTGATTGAGTTTGTGAAATTAGTTGCTGTATTGACAAAGGAAAACAAGTAATCAGTACAAAATGTTTTTTTTGAGCTAATGCAGTCTGAGTCCCTTTCAATTGTTTAATTATCAGCCTCAGCAGAGAGAAAGCACTGGAGGAACGATAAGGCAGGATACCAGAGTTTAATCTCTGGTTGCTGAAGAACTTGTGTTTTAGGGATCTGCCACTGCCTCTGCAAGTCTGAAAAAAAAGCTTTGCTGTCACGACACTACTGTTTACTACCAACGTACCCCCCACTGAAAAATAAGAGAAGGAAATCAATGTACTGCAAAATTGTTTCATCTTTAGGTTTTGTATGATTCATAGTGGCTAGTCTGGTAGAGAAAGAGAAGTTCCAGATTAAGATGTTATTTAAAACTTCCCAACCCAAGCATTGCTCTTTCCTTTTCCATAGCCAAAGTATGTTTATGACTTCTGTCTAGTAATAGACGTATACAGCCTTGACTGGTGCTATCAGAACTTCTCACTTAGCCATGATGTGGTGTAAGGACATGTTGCTTCAGGAGGGAGACCATAATAGAGTGACTGGCAGGTCTTGCCAGGGGATGTAAAGTACCCCCAGGCACTGCCTGACTGCTCTGCATCCACAGAGTGGGAGAGGGACCTCAGGGCAAAATTCGCACCCTTTCCCAACTCATCTGTTCCCAAAAAGAATGTACTTGAGGAGCAGATTGCAATTTCTTCCATACTGAGGCTCTTATTTCTTCTAGTCACAGCAATGGGGAACAAGGAAAATGTACCCCTTTCAGGTTCCCTCCCACATTAGCCAGCCACAGCCTTGCCCTGGGGAACCTTAACCAATGGATTTTTCCCTCATGATGCCACAGAATGAAGGGCAATCACACAACACTGCAGTGCACCATACATTGGACTATCCTTTGAAAAATATCAGCATTAATAATCCTGAAAGAAAGTCCAAAGTTATGCCTCCCTTGTGTTTTTTTTTTTTCTCTTTTTTAGAGAAGGATGTTTTCAGGGTTTCTACTTCAGACATTGTTCAGTCTTTTAAAATACCACACAGCTATACACATCTTACTTAAATCAATTCCTCAAAGTCCAGGTATTAGCCCAAGTTAGATATGCAACTACCTCCTTGCTTTCAGAGTTCTGCTCTGGGTCATGGCCAAGCCCCTTGCAAATAAATTGTTGGAGGGTTTTTTTACAGGCAGTAGAGAGGCTACTGTAACCACCTCTGTTACTCATCAGCTAATTTACTGGAAACCTGGTGACTTGTGTGACTGGCCAAATATTCTTTCTGGAGTGACACAACACTCCATAGCAGAAAATAATTAAAAAGGCATTAGAGTTTGCCAAATGATGTATCCAGATTGATAGTAGTGGGAAGAACAGTCTTTTTACCATTTGCCATTCTAGAAGACTACGAATTCTGACAAAAAGTTATTAAAGGCCATAAATGTATATGGAAATGGCACCGATTATTTAGTCATCCTGAAGCTTAGAACTCTGGGTGAAATTTTGGCTAGTGAAATGAAGACTATCTTTCCTCCTTTCATCCTCTGATTTTGTTTACAGGAGAATGTAGAACCTACAGAAGTCCAAAAATAATTCAATAAAACTTCAGGAGGTAAAGGTAAATTTAGCAAATTGGATATAATGAGTTCTAGAGGTTTTTTCTCCAAAACTTTCCTCATGTATTGACGGAGTAGAAAGGCCCAGACTGATTATAACAAGTATTTGGTGCATTAAGGACTAAAAATATACTTAGATTAAAAACAAGAAAAGTACATGTTTTACAACAGACATAAGCATGGTACCTGGAAGTGATATTTCAAGTTTAGTCCAGACTTGCTGCAGAATGCTTATGGTTTGCAGACTTTATAAGGAAGAGCATTCACTGAAAAAGCAAACAGGAAACCACATTTTAAAAACGATAGCTGAACATATGGAAGTTTTCACATTCATGATGTGAAGTGAGGAGTGTGTGTTACTAACAGGCAGTGCTATAGCTGATTCTGTATTATAATGGGCCTGTATCAGACTCCAAAGCACTATTCTAGTCTAACTCGCAGTAAAGAGTTCACATCTCAAGCCAGAGCTTGGTTGCAAGACTTAGGGAGCCACTTTGTAATGGTGTTCAGACACATGTATTTTGACCCACAATATTTATTATTTGGCAGTGTTTCTTTTATCTAGTGAGAGGTTATGGAGAAAAAGCGAGCAGGAATACTCAAAAATGGCCTGAAGAAGGCCATCTATCAGCAAAAGCTTGAGATTTCTTAAAGGAAAATGCTCAAAATACTAACTTGGAAAACTTTTGCACTAGATGAGAGGAAAGTTGGCTTTGCTCATATGACCTGAGACTAGCAGCATCCAAAAGTAAAGAAGATGCTTTTGGAGTGAAAAGGACTTTCAACAGGGTCTCACTTAAGATGGAGAGGAATTGGAAAAATCAAGCTAGGATTATCTGTAGAAGGCATAAAAGTTTCCCTTGCAGACACATGCTATTATGTGATGTCTGCAGCTGAGGACACTCTCATGCTGGGATGTCTGGGTCGTAGGTTATCTGCCTAAGCTATTATGCAGGGACAATAAAAGCATTAGACCCCAAGTAGCATGATCCAGTGCAGACTGCTCAGCCTCTAGGTTATCCAAATGGTGAGTTCAGTCATGGTGCTGCCAGTCTGAAGGCACATAGGAAACAGCAGCATGAGTTTAGTGTGAGGTGGCCTGAGACGTTTCCATAGGGCTCCGCCTTTGCGCTTGCTGAACACTTTGTCCCCATATTTGTGGATACAGCAGCTATGGCCACTGTAATGGAATGCACAGGCTGCCTGCTAGATTTGATAGAAGTTTCAAAACCACAGACCAACTGTCTAGACTGCTTTGGGGATTGCTGCTAGTGCTGTGCGTGCTTGAGGCAAGGTTGCTGTGCCATTCAGTTGTTGAGATCCTATTACCAAAAGTTGTCCCTTTTCACTCTTTCATGTTTCATAAGCTGCACAAATGGATCAGTTTAATGACCAACCATGCTTTTTAAGCCTGGAGGGTAACACCATTACACAGAATCACAGAATTAATTAGGTTGGGAAAGACCTCTGAGATCTTTGGGTCCCCCCGGCGCAGCTTAAAACGATGTCCTCTTGTCCTGTGCTAGTCGCCAAGGAGAAAAGCCCAATCCCCACCTGGCTGCAACGTCTTTCAGGTAGTTGTAGTGAGTGATAAGGTCACCCCTGAGCCTCCTTTTCTTCAAGCTAAACAACCACAGCTACCTCAGCCAGTCCTCATAAGACTTGTGCTCCAGACCCTTTACCAGCTTAATTGCCAAATTACATCTTATTATCTGCCCAATTACATTCTCTATTATATATGGTGCGCCACCGTGCACGTGTCGAGGTGCACCCCGAGTGGGAGCATGGAGTGGGGATGGCATCTGTGTGTAAAAACACGTATTTTTTTTATAATCTACCTGCTCATTGGAACACATCTGTCACTCAGGGACTCCAGAAAAAGGCCAGCCGCCAGTGCAAAGCGACCAGGTCCAGGCAGAAGCATCGTGGGCCGTGCCGATGGTTGACGAGCCCCGGTCCCTGTCCCGGGGGGGCGCAGCAGCAGGTGCCCCGCTCCTGGCTCCGGCAGCCGCCGTGGCGGCGGCGACGGGCGCCGGCAGAGAGCGCTGATGCTGCTGCCGTCGGCATCTACTACACATCCGTGTGAGTGTGCGCACGTATGGCATGACGTTTTCCGGTTAAGCTAGCAGGTTTTGCTCTATTTAACGGGACAACAGGGGAGAATTCCTCCCAGGGCTGGGCGGGAGGGCAAGGGCGCCCGGGACCTGGTGCAGGATGCTCTCGGCCATCCCCATCGTCCCGCAGGGAAAGGCCTTACGATTCCTCCCACACGCCAACTGTCTCCAAAGACAACGAATAGGTCCCTTCCACTTTTTTTTTTTTTTTCCGGAGTTCTCTACAAAGTGTCTCATTAGTCAGTAATCATTGCAAATGCCACCGTCCCCTCGCCTCTGGACCCTGTTGTTTGTGATGGCTGCTGTCCTGCGTGGAAGCATTTGATGGGACAGAGATGGCGAAAAGGTTTTGTGCTGGCCCACACCTCACCGGGTTGGCACCTCCTCTACTGCCCCTGCAGTTTTCCAGATCGCTGCTATTAAGTGTATAAGCATGAAGCATGCCCTTTGTGCCATTTGGGGTTGCTCTAAGCTGTCAAAAGTGTGTTTTATAGAGGCTGATTTTAATTTTGCCACCCAGGAGAGTAATAGTCCCAAGGAAATGAAGCGTCCTTCTGCTATTGTTATATATCTGAAAGAAAAATCCTAGCACATAATTGGCTAAAAAATAGTAGTGTGATGAGTCAATAAATTTCTATTGTGTAGCTTTCTCTGAGTGAACAATGCTATGTTCTAGGGTAGTGTTAAACAATTAGTTCACATATCATGCAAATAAGCACATCCTAGATGGATACATGTGGGGGTAGTAGAAAATATTCATCTTTGGCCAATCAGACAGCAGTTTTTATTTATTTCAGTGTTTAACAGAATACCTCTCTGAGCTCTGGGAGACCTTGCTAGCAATTGAAAATACAATAACTTTACAAGGAGAGCCAGCAGTTTTTCCTCGCTCTCGATCCAGAATAATAATATATGACAAAATACCCCATTCCCACAACGATTAGCCTTTCTCTCCCAATGTGTGTAAATAGATAGCTGTGCAGGGTTGACAAATGTCTTCACAGTGTATGTCCTGCCATTGGAGCTCCCTACTCTCTTTCTCTAGTGGAAGAATTTTTGGCATTAAAATTTCTACCGGTGCAAGGCAGAAAGAGACATGAGTCTGTCCAGGGGTCCATCAGAAATTAGTAATAAGGACAGAACCTTAGCTTGTGTAAATGCAGCTGGCTGGATTGAAGAAAGTAGGATGGAGCAGAATGAAAACTGGCCATGTTGTTTCTTCTGAATTTCAACCTTCAGTTCCCTCCATAGTTCTATTTAAAGGCATAATATTGTATCTTTGACTATATGCAGTGAAAACATTTACAGGGAATGCACCTTCATCTTTGAATGGTACTTACCATTTCGCTTGAGTTGTTTGGAGTTCTGTGTAAATTCCTGCAGTTGTTTTTATTGTTTAGTGTTACAATAGTGCCTAGAAATCTGAACTGTGTTTGCTAGATGCTGTTCAAATATGTACTAAAGGACAATCCCTTCCCAGAAGGTTAGCAAGCTAGCTCTCTACCCTGAGAATAGAATTTAATTCCTGGATTTCATTTCTTGGTACATTTGAGTTCTTGCATCTCAAGAAAATTTTTCTCTGGTCTCATTTAATCCCAGTTACTGACTAATTAGAAGTTAATGTTTTTTTGAAGGGGGACTACCAAGAGAGTTTTCAAGAAATGTGAAGCATGTAGGATTCTGAACTAAGTCTCTACAGATGGTGCATGCCTGCAGACTCCACTAGATCTCTCTAAGGCATTAAGGAAAAGTTTAATATTTTTCATTTTGTGCAGGGAGATTAGTGGTTCCCAGCTGTGCCTCAGACCATCCATTCTGCACAGCTGGTCATTCTTATTAATCCTCAGGAAATAGCCTATGTTCTAATTTGTTGATTTTTTAAAATACAAACTAAGCAAAAATAATTTACACATAATACTGTAAAAATTGAAATCATACTTTTTGGTGGATCACATTCATGAAGAAGTAACTTTTGTGGGGGGAAAGAAGTAATACCCTAGGTTCATTTCTCTGTAATGGGAGAACATAAGCATCCCAGGCACACTTCTTAATGAACCTAAGTGCATTTTTAGTCCGCCTGTTGTATTTTCATTTTACATGGGGAGAGAGATGTCACCATAGAAAAGCACCAAGCATTATGACAACTGGGATTAACAGGCCTGTTAATGTTAATGATACCATAAACCAGGAAACTGATGTTTTCTTTTCACTGATATTCAAAACTTTAAAGTGGATTGCTCTAGCTGTGTTTCTTGAAAATGTGAAGTTTCCTAGGACCATCAACCCTGACAGTAAATGGTCGGCAGATATCTATAGAGAGAGCTCATTATGGGTTTTCTGTGCTTTCAGTCAGGTAAGTCTGACTAAAACCCAGTTCTAGCTCCCCTGTTGCTCAAGTGCATATGCTCCAATTGTTGGGACTGTGCCTGGCTGTTTGCATTGCGATGGAGGTCCTCTTAGTTTGCCTGTCTGAGGCCTTAAAGCAGATACTAAATTTCACTTAGTCCATTGCCAGACAGTGCTTGGTTTTTCCAGACTTCTAATTACTTGAGCACTCTAATTTATCATCCTGCTGGTCAAGAACGAATCACAGTTAAAGTAGAAAATGCATGCTTTGCAAAAGAATTTGCTAAAAGTGTAGGCTTTTCTCATAAGCCACGTAAAACAGTTAAACCGAGTGACTTCCAGCGAAATATTGTCTCCCAGCCCTCACCTTACACCTTCAGAGGCTTCTGAGGGCTTTGGTCACTATATGCTCGAAGAAAATATGCAGAGCTGTTCTTGCTCCTGCTTCTCCAGATGCAGCATTTCTTTCCAGCCTCAGGCCAGCTCTCATTCTTAGGTTACATCTGTACTTAAAGGTGTTCATTTGTGAATACAATGCCTATTCTGGCTTTCCACTGCGGAGTTTTTACTGTACCAGCTCTTCTTTAGGGATAGCTAGGCAGAGAGTTGGGTTCTAGCTGTGTTGAATCCCTGTCTTCCACTGTGGCAGAGCCATTCTCCTGGCACTTGCCAACAATGGCTCAGTTTTACTTTGACAGTGTTAGCTGTCAATGGAATGCTTTAACACACAGTGAAGGGTTTTTGTCCAAGAATCAAAAAATGAAAGAATTAATCTCTGAACAGTGCGGAACTAATTTCTTCTTCTTCTTTTTTCTTCCACTCCCAAAGCAATTGAAATTTGGATTTTTCAGTATTAAAAAAACCCTCTCTGATCTCTCCATTACTGAAGATGCTAAAGTTGTGCACTAGAAAATAAAATGGCCTGAGTGAGGTGGAGTTTTTTTACATCTCTACTCTCTCCTTGCCCTCCCTAAAATGTGATTACACAAATGAGTAACTGAACATGATTTGCATCTATTTAAGGCAAAAATTTCTCAATCCTCTATGTTTTCCAACATCTGGATGAAAACAGGCATGTGAAAAGCTTAGGTTGTGAAATATTCAACATAGGTCCACTTATATATTAAAATTAAAATTGAGGCTAGGTGAAACATTTTTAAATGCCATACTGTGTTTCTTTGGTGTTTGCTGTAAAATGCACTTTTTATTGGTTTTGACTGGTAAGTTTTATTTTTGTTCTCTTTAAAGATGCAGAGCATCATGTTAATCAGAAAATTCAGTATCTGAGCCTCACCCATTGTAAAACAGCGTGGCTTCCTTCATTTTCTCCCACAAAGAGTCTAACCTGGAAATTATTTTAATTATAGTGATTGGGGAACTATATGTCTTCTGAGAGTGTTCATTGTCCTTGCATGGAGGCATACCTTATATGGCATGGCAGAAAACTAGTGATTTGTTCTGTTTCATGCTAGGATGTCTGTGAGGGTGAAACATAGGCTGCATCTCAAATAGCAAATTACTTTGGAGCAGGGGTGTATTTCTGAAACCCAGGTCTTGAATGTCCTCTCTTCCTGTGCTTACTCTCATGTCTACAAATTACAAGGTTGCTTCCACATGACATTGAACTGGAAGATGCACTATGAAAGTTATGCATAAGGACTACATAGTTAAATATGCATAATATCTACACCTTGGAGTATCAAATGTTGATTATTAGCCTTGTAAATATGATGAATAAAAATTGAGGAATTAATTTTTATATGGTGAATTTTCAATAAACTTTAGTAAATACAAATTAAATGAGTGGAACTCACTTGGTGTTTCAGGACTGTAGAAGTCTAAATCCAATTTTCCTTGTTATTTTTGAGAGAAAACAACTGTTTTATTGGAGTGGAGGATCAAAACACCCAACCTAGCATTATAGTTCTAAATTTGGAGATGGCCAGCCTTTTGTGAACTGGTATTCTCCAGTGAAGTTCATTTTGCTAAATTTAGTGACTCAAATGAAAAAGCAAATGAAAACTTGAATCTATCTTTACTTTGGTTTATACTGAAAGATAATGTAGCCAACTGTATAATGGCTTATCACCTGGTAACTGCAGCTACAAATGCCCTGCTGGTTGCAACCTGCTGGGATCTTAGCTTTTCTAGGATTTTCATTTGAATTAAATCATATATGTGGCAGTATAGTGCCTAGCAAGGAACACACTTGTGATGTAGGTCCTAGAATCACAGAATATGCTGAGTTGGAATGGACCTATTAGGATCAAGTCCAACTCCTGGCCCTGCACAGGACACCCCAAGGGTCACAACATGTGCCTGAGAATGTTGTCCAAACACTTCTCAAACTCTGTCAGGCTTGGTGCCATGACCATTTCCCTGGGGAGCCTGTTCCAGTGTCCAATTCCCCTCTGTGTGAAAAACTTTTTCCTGATATCCAACCTAAACCTCCCCTGATTCAGCTTAATGCCGTTTCCTTGAATCCTGTCACTGGTCATGAGAGTGAAGAGACCAGCGCTTGCCCCTCTCCTTCCCCCCACGAGGAAGTTGTAGACTGCAATGAGGTCTCCTCTCAGTCTCCTCTTCTTCAGACTGAACAGACCAAGTGACCTCAGCCACTCTTCATATGGCTTCCCCTCAAGGTTCTTCCCCATCCTCGTTGCTCTCCTTTGGACACTCTCTAACAGCTTAATATCTTTCTTATATTGTGATGCCCAAAACTGCCGCAATATTCAAGGTGAGGCTGCCCCAGGGCAGAGCAGAGTGGGACAATCCCCCCCCCCCCCCATTGATCGGATGATGATGCTTTGCCTGATGCCCCGCAGGACACGGTTGACCCTCCTGGCTGCCAGGGCACTGCTCACTCATATTCAGCTTGCTGTTGACCAGGACCCCCAGGTCCCTTTCCACAGTGCTTCTCTCCAGCCTCTCGTTCCCCAGTCTGTCTGTACATCCAGGGTCACCCCATCCCAGGTGCAGAATCCAACACTTGCCCTTGTTAAATTTCATATGGTTGGTGATTGCCCATGTCTCTAATTTTTTGAGGTCTCTCTGCAGGGCCTTTCTGCTCTTGAGGGAGTTGACAGCTCCTCCCAATTTAGTGTGTAGGCAAACTCAGTATTCCTTCAAGTCCTGTGTCCAAGTTGCTAACGAAGATGTTAAAGAGACCTGAGGTGAGGATGGAGCCCAGCAGAACTCCACCTGTGACTGGATGCCAGCCTGATATCACCCTATTCACTATAACTCTTTGTGCCCAACTTGTGAGGCAGTTGCTCACCCATCATGTAACATGGTTATTCAGCCGTATGCTGGACGTTTTGTCCAGAAGGATACAATGAAAGACAATATAAAAAACTTTGCTGAAGTCCAAAAAGATTACATCTACTGGCTTTCCTGGGTCAACTAGGTGGGTCATCCACCATGTCATCCTACTTCTCTAAGACACCAGCCTTTGGATTTGTCATTTCATGAGTGTCAGAGGAGAAAGTGTGGAGCTTCAGGAAGAATAGCTACCCTCACAGCCCTGAAATTGTTCTGTTCCTTCAGTTCAAGAAAAATATGCTGGGCCAAATATCTATAGAAAATATCTCCATTTACCTCCATAGAGTAATAGAGTCTACGAATTTAGCTGTAGTCTTCTGCTCTCGTGTCTCATGGTTTCTGTAGTGTCATTCACAATATCTTTTTTGTTTCCTGCAAAGATAGCTAACCCCAAAACCTTGAAAAACACAGACATTCCTGTCATTCAGAATGACATCATATTATCTGAGAAAAAATATGTGTTCCTGATGTTACCAGTTGCTTGTGAAAAGATAATTCACAAGATTGTTTGTTTATGTTTTGTTCTATGAGGAACTCTTTCTTGGGTTTTGGAGTGCCTAAGCTGATGGCATCCTTACACAGTCTGACATCAACAAATGCAAAATTGCTCCACTTGCACTTTGAACTGGTCAACATGACCTTTTGGCTCAGGCAGTACTGTTGTCTGTATGCCTTTGGGAGAGCTGGTGGCATTCTTGGAGTGAGGTAGAGAAAGCCTTTAACTGTTTGCAGTGTCTAAATGAGCATTGCCCGAGATACCTTACAGAAGTATAACACAAGAAGTACTGACTACCTAATCATAGAAGAGTCAAAATCTTTCTAGAATACCTCAACTTGAACATTCTGTAACCAAAACACTGGGAATGGCAAGTAGTTTTTGAAAACTTCATCCTGATATTCACTCACTTCTTTTCCCTCAGTTTCTAAGCTATTGTTTATTCTATCTTACAGAACTTATGACATGATAACAATGCTAATACGTTAGTACATATTACACAGTCAAAAGGAAAAGAGGAAAACACTGGTATTGCATGTTCTACAAATTTATGAAATTTGTTGTAACAAACCTTAAAAAAAAAAAGGAAAAGGTGGGAAAAAAAGAGAGACTTGTGTGTGATTTACAGCTTTGTTTTCTTGGGGCATATATGTGAATTATATATAGGACACAAAAGATCTAAAGTGAGCAAATGTATTAAACTTTTCATTCTGTGTATCCATCCTTAAAATGCAGGGCACATGGCAGTTATATGCCTGCTGTCTCCCTCTATATTTTGTTATATGCACAGCCTTGAGAAATGCATACCATCCTCCCTTGTCCAAAATGCTCAGATTCCATCACTTGCCTAACCTCCCTTTGGGCGCCTCTTCATCTTGGCATTAGTCATTGCAAGGCTTGCTTTGGCTCTATGCTTGTTCTCTTTTCAATGTCTTTGTGGAATCTGGAATCTCTTCAGGGCATAATCAGTCAGGGTGCAAGAAAAGACCACAGGAGAGATTAACAAAAAAATCACTCCAATGCTGATAACTTGCTGATAGGCAAGAATCTCCACCATCAGCAGAGAAAGCATCTCATTTCATTTAATTGTTGTGTTTGCTTTTTGTGAAGTAATGTCTTAATCACAGTGAGTGCATGCTATACCTCTGAGTCTTGTCACAGTGGTGATGGTTGAAGCACTGAGACAGTTGGCGACTTCTCTGCCTTTCATGGAGCTGTGGTTTTTCCATGGATGTTCCAGAGTGACTATCATTTCTACTCACTACTTCCTTAGCAGGAACTTCTGGCAGTGAAACTGTGTAATTCAGGTGTTCCATATGGTGGACACAGACCCTTTGGGTCTTAGAGAGCCTGTCCTGTGGGTTTATACAGGATGCAAACTGGGAGTTAAAAGTTTTGCCAGTACACTCCTGGCTCCACAGACATCCTGGAGAGGTTGAGTTTCATAGTTCTTCCAACTCTCTCATTGTTGTTGGTCTGAAGCAGGGAGAAAATTCCTTCTTTCATGCCACTCTTGAGTGGGAATTTGTTCTTTAAAATCCATTTCTGGAGTCCTGCACATGCATATATCCATGAACAAATAATTTGGGCCTGCCTCTGTGTCCTCGGACATTACCCACAGTTTTTGGATGGGTGTGATAAAAACAGCTTTATGCCAGTAAACTGTGAATTCTATGGTGTTAAATGTAGATCTGAACTCTCAAAAACAGAGGTGAGGAGTACACCACAAAGAACTGCCTTTGCCTCTCATTCACAAAGTATGTCGTCTCGGATGACCGCTAAGTTTGTTGGCCAAAACACTTTAGACCTCCTTTGGTACTTTACATTGTTCTTCCCAGTTCAGACAACTGGGTTTAATTTTCAACACATAATTATTCTACACTTCTTTGTGCATTCCCTGTTCATCTCCCCAAAGTAAATGCATTTTGACAGTTACCAGCAAGAAACAAAAAATGTTATATTCCATGGTTCATTGGATGCAGTACTGGAAAGCGAATCATTCCTTTCCTGCGTATGTCTATATATGTCCTGCTGTATATGTGTGTGTGTATATATATATATATATATGTATATATATATATATATATAAACCTGTGTGTTTTGCCTAATCCTGTATGTGCCTAGGAATCTTAAAAAGTTTAAAGACCCTGGCTAGGACATGCATTTGAACGTTATTAGGTCTGGTCCACAGTGAGTGCCTTTATAGCCCTAGAGTCTACTTAGATATAGTAATTTAAAAAACCTGTTTAACTGCAACCCTGTTATGTGGCTTATGGTCACAGATTTCCTCCTCTTGAGCAGTAGTTCTTGAAGACTCTTTCAGTCAGAATATGCATTATTTATTCTTTTTTTTCCCCCCTATTTTATCCCCTTTTTTAGATTTCTACACCCCATATTTTCTTTACCTCATTCCTACTGTAAACTTGAATAAAAAGTTAATTTTATATCAACATCTCTTTGCCATTCGGAGGTGAAAAAAGTCTCGGTTATCTTTTAATCTGTTTTCAATTTGGAATGCAGGTAAGTGTTTAGGTTTATACAGCTGTTGCTGACTCTAGCAACATGTTAATGAAGTGCTCCTTTTTAATGTCTTACAAAAAGAAGTTTCATGAGAGATTTGCATATGCATTTATTAATCTGACACAGAACTGGGAAGAACTCATATGCTGAGATATTTTTCTCTTCTATTGAGTATGTTTTTGAACTCTATTTTGACCATCTCAGGGATAAAGAATCAGCATAGCTTGTTTACATATGTTTTTCCACTTTCAATATAAGGGCCTTTTCCTATGCTCAGGGGAATACATCCTTGCTTTTCAGAACGTGCCCAAGGAAAGTTCAGAAGATAATGCCAATGTGTGAATTTATTCTTAACATATTGGCAGGCAAACCAGCTCATTAGAAGTCAACAAACTGTGTTTCCAGGAGAATTCCTGTCCTGGAGCAGAACATCCCTTATTGTTCATTATGGGGCGACATGACTTTGCATCGCTCATGGTGCTTGAAAGCAAAATCTCTTTCATCTTCTCTTCTTGATGTCATACATACAGTGGCAATGCTTCGACCTCAGTCTATGCTTGTTCTTTAAATTTATTTTAACAGATTGAATCAGTTGTTTCTATCCTTGTTTGCAACCCAGCTTTAGATGGCCCCATAAGATAATAGCACTTTTCAGCAGGCATTCATTCTTTGTGGGTTCTTTCAGCTTTCCTTTATGCATTCATATCTAGAAAGGGTGCTTTTTTCCTCAAGGGAAGACAAAATACTCTCTTCTCTCACTGCAATACTTTACCATAGGGGAAGTAGCTGAGCAATAGGGATCCCAGCAAAGAGGAAGAACACCATTTATCTGTGAACGAAGTTTGGATGGGTTTAACATTCCCTGGAGATATATAGGCTTTTCCATCCGTCATCCATCCATGCATTGTTGAGATCATGTATTCTGACCTGTCTGCTTGCAAAGCAGTGGGTCAGATGTCCTGTTGGTATACCTTGGTCCACCTCTGTATTAGAAGAGATATACTGATTGCTGCCAGAGCAGGGCCTTGCACAAAACTTTTGTTAGCCCCATGGCTAGAGCTGTTTGCTCAGGATGAAGGCAGCGGTGTTAATTTAAAAGTTTAGGAGTGGTGATTCATGATTCCTGTAGCAGGTGCTGAGGTATGTGCATATCCAACAAAAAAGTCCCACAGGAAGTAGCGAACATCTGGCAAATCCACATTAGGGAAGAAGCTAGTCTCCTCATTGCTGCCTTGGGTTTAAGAGCACTAAAATAAGGACTAGAAAGACGAACTATTGGGCTATGAAAGAGAGGAATTAAGGCTGCCTGTACAGCTTTCTCCTCTACCCTCTTGTATATCCGTTAGTGCTTAGAACTTGCTTCATTACTTCTCACTAGTTCTCCAACAAGCTATTTAAAAAAAAATCTAAGACAAACATGTAGTATACTGCAGTCTTAAGGAAATAGATGTTATTGAGCATGTAGTGCTGTTAGTGTTCTGCTCAGAATATCCTATGACTTTTCCCTGCAGTCTTGAGATATATCATACTTTTGTAAGGATCTTTCAATTTCCATGGTGGTGAAAACAGTCATTAATGTAAGTAAGAATCGAGTACTTTGTCTTCTCTTGCTTATATTTCGTACAGCTGACAGAGGGAGCTGTATTAGAACTGTCACTTCCCATTTAAATATCTCTAATTTATGAGTTAGATTTCCAGACAGTTTGGATTAGTGTAATCTCAATGATATGTCAAAGAAACTACTCCAGTCTACTGGCCCTATATCTTGAAACACGACTTATTTATATGGCTCAAAGCCCTGATGAATTTTATACTTCGACTAATATCTAAATTAAACTAAAGCACTTGAAAGCAAGATATATGATTAGCATACACTTGAGAACATGTTTCTAGCTATTATGCTTTTGCCTATGTTTGAACAGTTCTATCAAAAGCTATAATTCATTATGAAATGCTGTAGTCTGAGCTAAGATCAGTTTCACAAGTGAAGTAGCTGCTATTAATCCCTTCTGCATAGAGGCAAATAACTGGGGAAAGTGCTTAGCAGGGCTCAGTTGCAAATGATGGACAGGGACCATGCTGAGGCTTTGACAGCCATGGATCAGAAAGCATGGGAGTATCAACCTGGTGTCACTCAGGGTTAAGGCTGCTCCACTGAGACACAGCTGCTGCTCTTACATGGCTTGGGTAATGTATTTGCAGATTTTTAAAATTGGGACAGTTTGACTCATTATGAATTAAACATTATGTTTTATTATAGACAATAGATATTATTGCATTTTTTCTATTAATTTGTTTTGAAAATAATGCCTTCCTAGCTCTGTGCTGCAGACAATGAATAAGTTGAAAAAAAGTGATGATTGCCTAAGATTTATATGCAGTATTTTCTAATCCAAATCTGTTCCTTTAAATGTTCATACTTTTTTTTTTCTCCCCCAAATTCTGAATTTTGCAATCAGGGCACATAAATATCCAAGTAAAAGCAAACAGTGTCCTTTCAGCCTACTCAAAACAGTTCTGGGACAAACTCTGAGGGGAAAAAAATGTTATTAGTACTTAAAGCTGCACTGACCCCAAAATGAAATCTTCCCAGGTTTGCTGCTGCAATCTCACTTTTCTGCAGTGTTTCATAGGAGATAATTTCTGTGCTGGTTATGATTTGAAAGGCCTGGCCTGCAAGCCAACCTCAATCAAATTGGAACAACATGTCACCAAAGGTCCTGGTCCCATGGTATGTGCTTGGAAATACAACTCCCTAGTGTGGAGAGATTTCTGGCAAGTCAGTGAAACTAAACTCAATTTTCATGGTTAGAAATTGCTGCAGGAGCATTTAATTGTGCTGCAGTTGCCATGCTCTGTATGTTTGTGTGTGTGTGAAAACGGGGGGTGCAGGCTTGCATATGTGTGTGTGTGTCACTGGTTTACTGCAAACAGTTAGGGCAACTCTAAAAGCTGGATCTGTGGACAGAAATGACAAATTTCTGTTAAGTTATTGACACAGAAGGAAAAATACTTTTCTCCTTTGAAGTTAACTAAAACCAAATGGGATTGTTTCCTCAAGGGAAAAGTGGGAGTTTAGTTATGATGCATCCCCTCCCAGAAATCTTTCAAATTATACATACTGTACCCTCTGTTTATATAAATATGAATTACATGATTGTGTGTACAGGGTCACTTGTAGTTCAAATGGAAATGCAATGCTGCTAAGCAGAGGCTGTGGTGAGATCGAGGGGATTTTAGGATCTGCCATTTAACCCTTTTCAAATGTGATATGTTAAGTGGCTTTGAGTAGATCTTCAAGAAAGTTTTGGCCTGGTGTTAAAAGGAGACATCCTGGTTTTGCTGATAAATCCAGATTTCTATGCAGCTTTAAATGGAGAGAAGCCGATAGTCTCTCATTTTTGTGGGGTGCTCTGATTGTACGTTGCTGTGAATGGTGACAACCAACAGTTTATGCTCTGCATTAAATTTGCTTATGTGTTCTCATCCAGCTGTGAGGTTTACATTTTGCAAGGGATGTTTTCCCATATGCAGGAAAACAAATTTGTCAGATTGATCTAAGGGTTGTTCTTTTCCAATTTGCCAGTGATTTCTTTTTCATTTAAGCTAACTTAATAATAGCTGGTTTAAATGTCATTAAGCTGTAAATAAATTGTCTTCTGAAACCTTTTTTTTTTCCTCTGTCATGCAATCGTGTTTCTATGTGTCAGTGGAAAGACATATTTCTGGCTAGGTGTCTTCCTGTCTTTTAAGCTTTTTATCAAATTTATTTTCACCACAGGACATTCAGTCATGTTTTGCTCTTTTTATTTACATCCTTGGACTTCACTTTCTACTGCCTTATGTCTTCTTGCAAATACTTTGAGGAAACTTAGACAAAACTGATAGACTTCCCTAATTTAGAAGCTCTGGGCAGTCCAAATATGACGCTTATAAAATAGGAATATCATGACTATTGCCTAATGGACAAAAAGTTTTGTTCCCAATCTGTGTCATGTCATCTGTGTCATGCCGTGTGTGTCGTGTCTGTCTACTCCCCCTCCCCAAATTTCATATGTTTTCCCGAAGGCCCTACAAGCTTTGGGTAGCCTGTGGCTTATTTCATCTTTAAGAATACTTCCTCTGCACAAAATTTCCCACTTAGATGAACTTTTCCACTGCAAATGTGAAGTAATTACCATTGGCTATGTATGGTGTTGCCTAAAGATTGTAAGGATGAGGCTAATGTATATGTTTTGTCTTCCTGAGACCAAGACTTAGACTGAAGCCCAGAAAACTGGTTGACATTGATCTGGAGATACTTCTTAGCATGGGCATGCAGCTAGAGCTCCTGAGCCATTTCTTCAGATGACCTTTTGTTTTTGCAGTGTTGATGGCAAGCAGGGTACAAGGCAGTGGAAGGACTTCTGTTTTAACAAAGAGGCTTGGGAAAAACTAGCCTGTTACTGACAGGGAATGTTGGGCAAGTGAGTTTTACACTGCTTCTAACCTCTTCACTGGCACATGTCCCATTATTGTTTTCTGTTCTCTATAAATCATTTTAGACAGTATCAAGGGACATGTCTACATTTCCATTAGCAGCAAATTCGCCAGAGGCACATTCATAATGGCCTGTTAATAAAAAGCAATGCAGGTAGATACAGTTTCAGAAAGCAAACAGTTGAATTAGATACACAGGTATCAGTATTGGATTCGCAGGTATCAGTATCTATTGACCCAACACTGTATCTCTTCTGGTCTCACCTCAGGTAATGTTAGAGCCAGCAAGGTCAGTAGGCTTTTCCAGTTGAAATGGAAACAGGGCAGATATATGAAATTAGTAGCAGCTTCTCTTATTTGGAGATCAGTTCTGGTTTTTGACAGACAAAGCTATGTAACTAATACAAAGGAGTGGCTTTCATGCTATCCCAAGAATTCTAGCCTCAACATATTTCCACTGAGCAAAGTATCTGGGCTGTTCAAAGGTGTGCAAGGATCATTGCAAACAGCATCACACTTCTGTTTCTTCCCTCTTTTGACAAATGCAGTAAGAACTCTGCTACAGGCTTCTAAACCATTTTGAGGTTGCTTAACACAAGGTATAGACTAAGAGCTCTACATGATTTTTAAAGTATTGGTCTGGTCTGTTGAGAAGATGAGTTGCATTTCGTGACTCTTCACTCTTCATCTGCAGAGTCTGCAGCATCAAATAAGAAACAGGAGCATAAATTGGGCATTAATAACTTTAGGCTGGAAATAAGAAGGTTCCCAGTATCAGAGCTCTGGGCTTCTAGAACAGCTTTCCAATAGGAGTAATAGGGGCAAGAACAAACTAACTAAATACTTGGAAAATGAATCAAGATGTTCTAATGAGCAGACAGTACGAAATGAGTATGGCAGAAGTGTCAAACTCAGTGGACTGGCCATGGGACACAGTGACATGAGTTATTTCCCTACTAAGTGATCAGTGATGCTTGGTGCTCAGCATTGTCCATTTATGTCTAGTTATTGCAGAGATATTACAATGTGAAAATGGAGCACAACAGGAGAAATCAAGCCAAGCTGTTAAATGAGATTATATTCTATTAGTTACTGCTGTCTTTCCTTATTGTAGCAACACAGTTATAGGGCTGTGATATCTAGCCAAAACCATAATGCAGAAAAGAACTTGATTATGTGAACGCAGTCAGTGCTATGCAGCAGTTTTAGATTGCCACCCTATTCTAGCCTTCCTATTTTCTATAATGGCATTGAGCTCCCTCTGCAGCCTAATATTCGGCCCCCTCTAACACTCTCAGCTCAAGCCCATACTATTCACATATTCTTGCACTCTGAGCTCAGCTAGACTAGACATGGTGGTGTTCAGCTCAAGTCCTCTGAAATCCATTGCTCCTCCTACCCTTTGTTATCTCCCTATAACACTTTGTCGCCTGCCTGGTTCCTTCCAGCTCCAGACAGGCAAAAATGACAAGATTCTTTTCATCGGTAAGGAGATATTAGGAAGAACTAAAGTAGGTTGTAAATAGGGAGAAAGATCCAGCCTTTTAAAAGTACAATCTGAGCATTTTACTAGCACTTTCACATTTGCGCAGTAGCTCGCTGAACCTTAACTCTCTCATCTCTGTCATTATTTAACTCTACAGCTTTAATGGAACAGCTTCTTAATGAGCCACAATAGAAGAAGTAATTAAGTTTGGCTGGGTATTTCTCAATGGTAATTTAAATGTTGTTTTGTCTTTTGTCAGATTTCTGCATTAATTCAAAGACCAGTTTGGTTCTGAAGAGTAAATCAATGGAAAAGATAGCAAGAAAAGCTTCATGTTCATGGGATTTCTTGCTCCTTTACTTTGCTTTTACAAGTAAAAAGATCAGGGTTTTTCTAGCTTCTAGGTCATAATATCTTAACCTAATCTGCTACATGACAACCAGTAACATTGTCCAAATTGCAGTTTGGGCAGCTGAATTGTCCAAAGAGAGACTTTCAGTTTGTGACGCTTTGATCTTAGGGATACCACAGAGGGCTTTTAAGCCTCTGTGAAAAATAGCTAAGAAAAGTGTGTTTGACAGTGGGCTTAAATTTACTTTCTGCACTTCTACTGGTCAAAAAACACAACAATCAACTCTATCAACCTGGAAATTAAAATAAAATAAAAAAGAAAATAATTTATCTAAAGTTTATCCAACAGTCACATGGATATTAACAGCCAAAAGGCTAATAGAACATACACAGCTGTCACTAGGGAGAGGTGTGGGGTTGTGCAGTTGAACAGAGGATGTATTTGGGCTTGCAGATGTATTTAGCCAGTGTAGAGAAGCTTTTGTTTTGGAGATTAGAATTACATGTGTTAACTCTTGCTTAACCGTAAGTAAAATCCTTGTCATTGAGTGGATTACCTTTTCTCTCATATAGGTCTGATTAAATGGGAGTTGCTGTCGTTCAGTTTTATTGCACTGATAGGTGTTTGGGATGTATCACACTACAGCAGACTCCAATAAGCTAAACAAACTGTACAAATAAAAATAGAAACTGGTCAAAGCAAATCCATGATCAGTATGCACATTAGCTGCAAATAGAATTTCTGCAAAGCACAAGTTTGAGAGTACTCCAGGCCAGGCACAGATCTGTGGTCTTGGATGAAATCTTTGCATCCTCTACTCTATTTATCCACTCAAGTGTGTTTCTGTAGAATTAAATTCTTATATACTATGCCAAAACAGTATGTATGTATCTTTCTCTCCCTCTCTCTCTCTCTCTCTCTCTGTCTCTCTCTTTATATCTAAGGGTGGTTTTTTTTAACATTTCAATGGCATTCTTCATCATGAAAATTTTCCTAAGCATGGGGCTGCTGAAAGAGGCAGGTATGCAATGCCTCTGGACCGAAAGTATCTCTTCTAGCTGACCAACATGTTTGGGAGAAAAGAGCCATTTGGAGTCCTCTGTGTCAGCTCAGTGCACTTTTGAGAAAGTGTCTGTAGAAAAGGCAAATGCTAAATATCTGAAAATGCTGTTAGGTTCTTCACAGTCTCTTCTATGTACATATGCACATGCACAGATTTTACATAGGCAAAACCTCTGTCTTGCTGCAAATTGCATTCTTAAAACTACAGGTGTGTAGTTTACATGTAGTTCAAGTTTGCAAGCTTAAGTTTGGAAAATCATTTGAGAATAAGACCTAAACCCTCATGATTTGCCACCCTTACTTTTTCTTTTGTCAGCTTTTTTAATTGTCATCTTCTTAAGCTAGGCTTGAAAAATAAGACAGCTTAAAATGACTTCTGTTACTATAGTGATAAGTGCAAAGAGGCTGAATTTGAATGGACCTTGAATATATGCAAGGGGCTTTGTTAATATATAGTAATCCAAAGTGGCTGTAAATTATAATCAGTCAGAGTTATCAGCGGGGAAAGAAAGAGATATTTTACAAATGCTGTTATGCTGGGTTTGGGACGGGATGTGAGAAAAAACTATCATCAGGTCCTCTCTGCAGTGGACTGAATGGATCCACAATGCTGCTGGAAAGGACAATAAATTAAAAGTGAAAATTGATTATTAGGTCAGTTAAATACTTTAAGCAATTAGTTTGAATATAATAATAAAAGTATCTTTTCAAGTTTGTGGTTTGAACATACCAATTTGCAGTGTCAATGAGTAAAAAGAAACCTTTTTAAAGATAATAAAGTGCTTGTTGCATGGAGACATGCTCATATGTGTGGGATTTCCTGAAGCTCTTAGATTTCCCTATTGCTATTTAAATTGATGGGAATGCCTGATATGATTTTGAAAATTCTTCTAGTGCCTCACAGCACGTTTGGTCCTTAAATACGTTTAAAAATCCAGTCTAAATGACTGAAGTAATATTATTTCACTCACTTTTTTCCTACCTGAGGGGAATAACTGATAACTTTCCTTTTTCTGTTAGGGATAATATTCACAGAGGACGCAGTCACAATACAGTGAGGCTACCAGGACAGTTATCCTGGTGAAGGAACAGTGTTCTCAGGGTGATTTGGCCACGGGATCTAAGGCAGAAGAGTTAGGAGGTGCTGGCTTCCTATATGTGATGAGTGGGGACTTCTGCATCCACTCCTCAGTAGACAGGAAAAAAAAACCAAGCAGCCCAAGACAGAAACAACAGGGCTTTTGGGTGAATGGCAATAGCAGAGGGAACCTGTGGAAGCAATTTTTCAGATCTATTTTGAGACAAGACATGATTTCAGTAGCTGGTTTTGTTGAACCAGCTCTAATACCCCCCCAAGCATCTCTGGTGATACCCACACTCAGTTTTTCCTCCTGCTCCAATCCCTCCAGCTCTTGCATTCATTGTATCTTATTCTTCCCATTCTCTCTACACTGGAAAAGATTCAAAAGCTTTTGAAAAGCAAATAGGTCACTTACAGTGCTACCATAACTTGGGATGTTTCAATCATGCAGTTATTGTTAATTTAAATCTATCAACTATTAATTCGAATTCCTCTAAAGGCATGCCTAGCAATTGTAGCTACAACTAACAGATATTCTGCAACTAAAACCTTGTCAAGGTTTTTTTCAACAAAAATAGTTTGTGCACAGACAATGAAAATGGAAATTAAAAATGTTGAATATGTTTAATTAAGGGTAAGGCACAAAGGACTATGATAGCTTATTCACAACTGAACCCAAAAGTAACTTGCCATTTTAATAAACAAATGAAGCAAATGCCTAGTCCAGTATTTTCCTTATCGCACCCTTGAAGGACAGAGATATCTAGGAAATCTTGTGGAAGAAGAGCGTGTGAAAGCATATTATTGATGTATTTTCTTTTGTTGTCCTTGTGGGAAATATGTTATGGAAGGGGTGGAGTTTTAAGGTTATGGAGTCTCAGGTAGGATTTACAAAAACAAAGGTAATTTGGGGAACAGGGTGCTGGGAAGAGGTAAGGTTCAGGGAAGAGGTCAGAAAGTCTCAGTCCTGCAGACTTGTGGGGCAATACTCAGTTCTGTTTGCTCTGGTATTTTGAGCAGTAAAGCCCATGTCATTCTTGGAAGGAATTTGGAATGAGAAATGAGTAGCTGGACAACAACTGCTGGAAATTACTTGGGAGCTGGGAAGTGTTGGGTCTCTGTCTTTTAATTTCCTGATTCTTTTCTTTGGAGAGTGGCATTTCCATGGCTTATTGCCTGTTCTTGGGTTTCCCACTGGATCACACATCCAGAGCTCACACTGCCTCCCATGGAAGCATGCTCACCAACAAATGGACAGCACTGTCATTGTCAGAGGAGCTAATAGCTTCTAACTAAACATGTATTTATTTGTTCCTCATTTACCAGAAAACTTTATAGAGTCCGCCACTTTGAGTTGCTGTAAGAAAAAAAATTCCTTGAGAGCAAGAAGGGGATAACTGTAAGCTGTCTCTTATGGAAATCCCCCTGACATTTGGGAAGTCCTTTTGTGGGAGATAAAGGGAAGTTTTGGTTAGCTGCTGTTACCGCTATTTGCTTAGTGTATCTTAGCTGAATTTTTTTAAAATCACATATGATTTGAACCAAAAACCCCACCTTTGTGAAGAGTTGTGTTGTTGTAACTGTACTTCACAGCACAGAGTTGTACTCTCTGCCTTAAAAAAGCCAAAGATTTTATTGATGGCACTGTAGTATAGTAAGCATACGGGCATCTATGAAAGTAAATAGTTGATCAAGGAGATATCTAATTATTCATTTGTTGGCAGCCTAGTTTGTTCCAATACCTTCTTGGATCTGACTCAGGGTCAGATATTAAAGACGATGACGACTGTAGGATGCCTGGGAATACAAAGCACTTTCACCACACTGGCTTCAATATGTTGTCATGCTATAATGATTACAGTTTATTCATTGTCACTAACCTGTTTAAATATTTGAGAACAAAGTGGTGTGGTTATATAAAACTTTGTGCAAGAAAACGCAACTCTCAAGATCTCTTTTAAGCACTGCTGTTGTCATCTGCATTACCCTTTGATCCCAACCACATATCCACATAGTAGCTCTGAGGATCTGTGAACCATTTCTCCCTTTCTCCCTGTTTTGGGTTGCAGCTGCTCATTAGAACACTTCAGAACATCTCTTTGAAGAAACATGGTGGTGACAGTGGCTGATCAAACCCCAAATGCTCAAAAACCTTGGGGTGGGGGAAAGAAATCCATATGTCAGAATCCTGTCACATCTTGAATCTGTTATTGGAGGAAAAACAAGCTAATGTTTAGGGGGCTGTTTGGGAATCAGAAAAACAGGATTCAGCTCTTAGTTTCCAATCTAACCATGGGAGGACTGTTTCATTCTCCTTGTTCCTTAGTCCTCCAGGTGAAAATAGGTCTCTTCTTTCCTGCAAAACCTTGTAAGAATTCCTTCATTAAGTGCTGGGACAGCTGGATGCTCTGACGATGGCAGGAGCTCAGATGGGTGCAACTGGACACGTGAGATGGGGTTATCCTCTGATGTAGGAGTGATTTAACCCCAAATGATATATGTTGGTAGGACAGAGATGTGTGTTTTAAGCTGTATGCTTGCTGCTTCTAACTCCTGAGAACTTTGATGTCAGAGCAAAGAGCACAGTAATTTAGCAAGCCATGGAGTTGCCACATGGAAGTCTACATTTACCCTTTGAAGTTATTCTCAACAGCATCTCATCTCAGTGTGTAATTCTCATATAACTCTAATCTGGAGAGTTTTTATGGAAAAGCTGGTCCTATTCCATGGATTGTAGAGATTTACAGCAAGTCTCTGTGTTTTACTTCTGACAGTTTTGTAGAGCCAACAAGGTAGAGAGGATGTGAGCTGGAAACTCCTAATCTGCAGCGTTGGTCTCATGTTTTACTAATTTACAGCTTTGGTAAAATTATGTTGATGGCATCAAGTCTGCAAAATTACGTTTCAGGGCATAATATGGACCAATGATAAATTTTTAGTAATGAAAGACTGTGAAGGAAAGGGCACTGTCTGAGTCTAGAAGTCCAGGCTGAGCTCACACGACAAACAAATTACATGGAAATGAGTGTGAGATATCACCGGTGGGAGGAAAACACAGACATTAACACTGTCCTTTTCAGAGTTGTTTCTATAACATGAACCTGCAATTGACATTATACCTTTTGCCTCTTCAGTGTAAAACTGAAAGGCCAATACTAAAAAAGCTTTATAATGATAGTGCTTAATTGTGCAGAGTATTCCTGGCAACTTTGCAACAAACACGGGTAGAGCCTTTCCCAAATCTTCGTTTGCGAAGCCTAGCCATGATTCCTGGCAATAATCTAATTCAAAGTCTGTAATACATGTACGCTTTTCTTTTTGGAAAGGGTTCCTCTGATTTCCAGTGGCACTGTCTGACTGCCCAAATGAAGTGATCCCCCAGGAGCTTTAGATTTCAGGCAGCCAACCTGGAGTCATCACCTTGCCAAGTAGTGCTCCTCACAGCCAAGCTTACTGCTGAATGACCTGCACAGGGAAATAAATGGGTTTCATGTGACTATTTTGATGATGCCACCTTTAAGGATGCTCTATGAATACCAGGCTATGCAAAAATATTGATATACATGATAAAAAAACTTGTCATTTCTATTTTTAGGAAAGGGTGTGCTGGTTTTGGCTGTCATAGAGTAATTTTTTTTCACAGTAATTTGTATGGGGCTGTATTTTGAATTTGTGCTGGAAACAGTGTTGATAATATAGAGGGTTTCATTATTGTTGAGCAGTGCTTGTAGAGAGTCAAGACCTTTCTTGCTTCTCAACCCCACCCTGCCAAGAAGTAGGCTGTGGGTGCACAAGAAGTTGTGAAGGGACACAGCTGGGAAAACTGACCCCATATGACCAAAGGGATGTCTCAGACCACAGGGTATTGTGCTCAGTATATAAAATCTCAGGGAAGGAAGAGGAAGGGGAAGGGGGCTGGAAATATTTGGAGTTATGATATTTGTCTTCCTGAGTAACTGCTACACATGATGGAGTCCTGCTTTTCAGGAGATGGTCAAACACTTGCCAGAAAATGAGAAGCAGCAAATTAATTCCTTGTTTTGCTTTGCTTAATAAATCGTGTTTATCTCAATCTATGAGTTTTCTCACTTTTACCCTTCTGATTCTCTTCCCCATCCGACAAGGGGAGGGTGAGCGAGTGACTGTGTGGGGCTTGGTTGCAGGCTGGGGTTAAACCATGTCAAAGGGATTGCATACTTGTTTGCAGAGTTCATCCTTGTGGGGCCCTGAATCCTAAACTGAGGCCTCTTGGCCCTTTTGTGATGCAAACAGTAATTTAAAATATACATCTGGCACAGTGCAAAGAGAGAACATCCAACATCTGTCACATTCCATTATATTGCCTTGCTGCCATTAGGCTATTATTAGTCTTTAAACTAAATATATCTTCCCACAGGCTGCTAACCATAATACCTCATTCAAGTACCCATTCCTTTTATTGCCACAAACTGTTCTGAACATCACATAAATGAAACTGGAACATCACTTGATGGACTGTTATCATATTTTTCTGCTTTATTTTATTTTAAATGAGAGGAAACAAAACTTGCCAAGTCTTGTTGTACGGTTTGAAGAAAATTAAATGGATTTCCCTATCGTTTTGGTGAGGGAAATGAAGAGAGGCTTCTCTAATGGAGATCAGCTGCAGGCATTTGGTTCCACAGTAGCAAGGGCCCATATGCTCTTGCTGGTGTATCAGTTTTGTCTTGGGTCTGTAAGACTCTAGAATGACTGGTTATTTTTTTTTTTAACTGTCTTTTATTATTAATTATCTGACTCCTCTATCTTTTCAAAGCCGAGTGAAATAAAGACATCGTAAGAGAATAGAATTACTCTGAGCAAGAAGTTAGCTTGGAAGTGTTTCCTTCCAAAGTTGAATGCTCTGTTTCTACTGGGAGCTCTGCTCAGCAGTTTGGAAAAAACTGCCCAAAACCTCAGGTAGAATTTTGAAATGAGTTGTGTTTTTAATTCACATCAGCACAAATCACAGCTGCTTGCACAGGGACAAGAACAGTGCCCTTCCCTAGGCTGCTAGGAAGGATGCTCAGGAAGCTTCCAGCCTGCATCAGAGTTTGGCAGCACTTACACTACATCTGTTCCCATATATCAAGCAGTGCCCACTTACGTTGCTAGGTCCTGGAACAGGATCATCCACATGGTTAAACACAGTGGTCTCGGCATTATTTCAGCCTGGGCCAGGTAATGCCATCTCAAATGGTTCCTGAGGTGGGTGGATGATAGTGCATGCCAGCAACAGACCTGGGGAGTAAGGGAGCAGTGTTGTGGACATGAGCCTCCCCTGTCTGGGGTCTCAGTCCTAGAGAGCACTCCTGACAACATTTAATTTCAAAGCAGGGAAAGTGAGAGTCCTGCAGGCATGGGTGCGTCCCCACCCCTTCTCAGTGAGCTAGCGGGTGGCCACAATGCTCCATCTAGAAAGTCTGAGCAGAGTATCATGCCAGTGCAACTGTGCAGCTTCTGGTGTCTGACCTGGAGCATTCCAAGTTACATTAAATATCTGAACATGCCTGGAAATGACTTTTTAATTGCTTGTTTCTGAGGATGTTGAGTTTTTGCTAGAAGAATTCACTGGCACAGAGTAGAACAAGCTATTTGAAGTTGGCCATGTGTCAGTCTGACTGCAAAGGGTGAGTAAGGTGCAGACCTTGTTCTGAACATGACCATCTGCATGGTGCAAAACAGGGGATTTGGCTGCAGAGGTTCCATAGCAGCTTTCCCCTCTCTCCAAAACTCCTCTGAGCTGAGCTGCCTTCTCAGTGCAGGCAAGGTACTCCTACACACTGGAGGCACTTGGTTTAAGCTAATCCTATCTTCTAGTTAACATTATTTATTTATTGTTTTACATTATTTATTATAGGACTTTACTTGTTAAATATGAAAACAGTAACAGTCCATTAGGGGTTACTCTTTCCACCCCATGCAAGTCATCCTTTTACATAGAAGTGAAGACCCACACGGACCCTGAGCAGATCAGCTGCCCAAGTCCCTTCTGAATAGCTTGTAGGGGCTGGGACTGGCAAGGAAAGGTTTTATCTGCTTTTCAGTGCCATGACTGCAAGCCTGCACCCACAGTCGTGCTGACCTGTGTGGATGTGCTAGCCCAAAGGAGCAGTCCTGCTGTGTTACAGCCCAATGACACCAAGTTGCCATGTCCCAATTGGCCTTCCCACCTTGAGCTGTGGCAGCCATGGCTTCTCAGCCTGCACCACCTGGGGGCTAAGCAAGGTCTGGGCTGCTGACACACTGCAGGAGGGATAGAGGCTTCAGAGCTTGTGCAAATTGGCTGAGACAGAAAATTTGAGCTCTTCTTTGGGCCAACAGTGCAGCAAAGACAAGCCTTGCATTACAGGCATGCTGTTGCTCTGGAAACTTGAAGCCTCCCATAAGCAATGCAATTACTAGCTGCTTATCACTTTTTCTTCACCAAAGAGGAGATTTTATTAATTCAGAGAACACTAAGAGCACAGAAAATATGGGTTTTTTTACAAGGTTTCCTCCTAACAGACTTTAAAGAAACCATATTTCTTTCTCTGTGGTTTCCACCTAACTTCAGAAGGCGAATGTATAAAATCTCTTCTATCAGCCTGTAAACATTTCTTGTAGAAATAAAAAAGATGACTCTCTTTTCTGAGTTACCTCATCTTGAGCTGACATGGAAGTTTGTTCAATGCACGGTAGCTGCTGCATCTCTTCAGCCAAAGTAGATATACGGCTGCCGCTTACCTCAGCTCTTCTCTTGACTTGTTAACAAAATGATTATTGCAATGTGCACATCTTAAATCTAAATGTTAAATGGCAGCTCATGTCCTCTTTCATTCTAGCTGAATTAGTTCCCTTAAGGAAATAATCTGTAAGGCTATTAGCTGTCACAGTAAGTACAGGTATTGAAAAATATTCTCTTTAGGGGATGAGGCAGTGTTTGAAAGAAAAGTGTATGAAAGAAAAGGCTCGGCTATAAGAGAACAGGGTTTTACAAGTTTTTTAAGCCACTACAGTTCTTGATGTCTAAAAATGCCTTTGTAGACTTGCTGCCCTGTGCAGTGTCTTCTGGGACCCTGCTTTTTCCTAAAATACTGTGTTTGGGTTGGCACTGTATGAGGTACTTTTTAAAGCAAAAGTGAATGAAAGCGAGTGGTGTCTACTGAGTGCTCGTAAGTGGCCAAGAACTGTAGGAAATGTGTTTTATTCCTCATAGCCTGAGGAGGCCACAAGGCAGAAAACCCCTTGGTGGGAGCCCTGCTGTAAGAAGGGGTAATGGTGGCAGTGGGGAAGCCTCAGAGATGGCTGAGAATGGGATGCCTGCCACACTTCCTGCAGCTGCCCTACCCAGGAAGGAGATGTCTGCTGGATTCGGGGTGGGATGGGTACAAGGTCGCTTGGCTTTCTGGTACAAACCAGCAACTGAGCCTAACGCAGCAGGGAACTGTCTCCGACATTTGTTTTTGGAGGGTGTTTAGGACCCATTGTCTTTGAAAACTTGCCTCTGTGTGCAAACAGGTAAGGGAAAGGCAGTTTGAGTACAGTGGCCTCTATAATGGGATGCTGCTGGGAACAGCATTTATATTTTCAAACTTTAATAATCTGGCAGTCCCCACTGCGGCCTTTTGCTATTTGGGTCTATCCCAATTTTATTGAAAAGTGTTGTTGAAAAGACATATTTTGCATGCTAGTAAGAGCAGACCTCATCAGAGTTACTTTAAATAAGATTTCAGAACCTTTTTTTCCTCCCCAGGATATTTTACAGTCCCATTCTGCAATATTTTGAGCAACCTTAACAACTATTCTTTCCTTAATCGGTATCATTGGTCTTGCTTCTTTTTTTCTTTTTTCTTTTCTTTTCTATTCTTTTTTCCCTTGATTTTTTCTTTTTTTCTTTTTTCTTTTTTTTTTTTTTTAATATTCCAAAGCACAAGGTGATGCCCAGACCTTCGTATTTCAAACGTACAGTTTCTTTTGTCTGTGTAGAAACCTGCACCTCTGCAGGTGAGTGAATCTGGGTGTTCAGCCCTGGGAAGTGGTTCTGTGTGGTGCTCTTTAGCACACCAGTCACAAAGAGGTGTATGTACTCACAGCTCACGGCAGGATGAGGCTGAAGAGGAAGAGAATTGTTTCAGCAAAGTATGCTACTCAATCCTCCTCTTCTGTTGACAGGGAGCTGGATAGTCAGCAGGCTGAACAGTGAATACCCCAGGCAGCATGGCATGGGAGATACACCTGAATCCCCTCCTTACCACCTTGAGATAGACATTATGCACTAATTCAGTGTAACTGGCTAATACAGAGTGCTGCAGAGTGCTACCTGCTAAAACCAGAGTCTTCCAGTTAATCCTCACATTATGAGCTACCATAAGCAGTGTTCATTTTTTCTACTCAGTACACCAGACAATGCACATGGAAGGACACTGGCTGATGGCTCACCAGCTAACATCAGCAGAGGATGGAATGAGGACTTCTCCTCCTTCTGTCATCTCTTTTTGCAGCATTCACACACTCACAGTCAGGTACCTCTCTACTTTTCATTGTTCAGAAGAAATTCTCTGACACCCCACTGAAGGACACAAACTCCAGCATGGACCCATGTCCACAGTGAAGCCACCTACACAGGCTGGACATGGTGCTGTGTCTTTTGTATGGGTGTAATTGTTACATAACAGATGAGGCCATATCTGCAGAGTGGCAGAAGGTCTGATGACAACACAGGTACGCCTGCAACCCATCTTATATGGATTACAAGTCACAACTTGGCTACTGTTGTTACCTATGACAGCAATAATAACAGACACCTATTCTTACTCAAATCATATCTTCACTGCATGCAGGTGAAAGGTAGACTCTTACCTTGTGCTGGCCAATGTATTTCTACATTTACTGACCTTCCACTTACATCTCAATTCTGCACATGAAAAGTAACCACCTTTCTAGTTTACTAAATCTAATTTTCAGCCTGCCCAGAGCAGATTTTGCTCTTTCTCTTTTATAGTCAATGGTTTACTTTCCTAATTTTAAACAGAAAAAGATTTACTAACAAAAAATAAAATGAAAAGCAAATACCATGAAAATACTCAGAGAAATTATATCAGCAATACAATATATTAAAATTTATTTAATTGCTGCCATTTCAGGTCAGTTTCCCTTAATACTGGATATTGTTGACTTCAAATAAACTTTAAGCTATAATTGTTCACACATAAATACATCCTTGATAGGGTGGAGATGGTGGCCAGGGTTGGAACAGAGTTGGAATTGTTTGTGAACTGCATACTGGGACTTACTTCACTTTTAACTGTTTGCTTTTGCAAGGATAGCAGTCCAGTTGTGTTACTGAATTAATATTTATAACCATTTTTTAAAGTGTGCTGATCTGGGAAATCATCATTGCATATTTTTAGATCAGATTTCTGAGTAAAGAAAGTAGTGGTTTGCTATGTGCAAATAAGATGATGTTACTATTTTTCAACTGCCCCTACTTGCAGTGGAGAAAGTTCGTTCAGCAAGCAAAAGGAAAAATTTGAGCTTTCATAGCAAATGCTGTTTTTAGCCTGCTTCGATCTTTAAACTAAGATTATACTCAACCACTCTTTCTCATTGCACAAGCAGACCTTGGAAACCCGTACACTAAAATTAGGAGGCATGTTTGCATTTTCAACCTCTCCAAGCGCAGCACTGCAAATAGTTCCTTCCAGCTATGTCATTATTGTACAACATAGGGTTTGGGTTTTTTTAGAAAGCAAATGTCATTACTTACATCTCTTCCACATTGCTTAAAAAAAGTACCTGCTTTGTTTGGCAAAACGAGGGTGAGGACTAAAGCTGCCCTTACTGCAGTATCCTTGCTGACCCCGTAAGCATTGGAGTCTGGATTTGTTGCAGGCACTTTGGCAGCCAATGGTTCATCTCAAGGGAAGGTGTGAATGCAAAGTTGTGACTTTTCTGTTTTCAGGAGATGGAGAAGGGGTCACTAGAATAGTAAGTTCTGTGCTCTATTCAACAGTATATTATTAGTCCAGAAAAAAAATGAAATTCAAGGTTTATCGTTCTCTAGAGTCATGTAATCCTGGTACCTGGGAAGCTGTACACCTAAGAGAAATGATGAAGATTTTGTGTAGACCTCCTCATGAGCACAGATGAGATGGTGTATTTTAAGGCATAATGATAGAAATTCTGGATTTTTTTAAAATTATTTTGTTGTTTGGTTCTTTTCATTCTGAAAGCTTCTAACTAAAGTTAATTACCTATCTACCATTTCAGTGCTTCATATGTCTGGAATTGCTCCTCTCAACTTTTGCACATAACAACCAAGAAACCAAATTTGCTTACATAAGAGCAAGGAATGATTTGATAAATGCAGACAACTGAAACCCCAGATGTTACAGTCCAAAATTTGGATACCAACAGAAAAGGAACTGCTAGGATTAAACAGGAAACCTTGGGCCACAGGGGCTGGGGAAAGACCCACCATCTAAAGGACCAGACAAGATCCACTGACATTCATTTCGTGTGGATTGTCCCGATCTCCCCCAGCAGGATGTGGAGAGACTTTGCATGATGCTATCGGTCCCTGCAGATACCCCTTTGTTTTCTCCTCTCCCTGTGTAATCCTTACTTCAGGAAAAGCTGACCACCCTTCCCCAGTGTAATCTTGCACACTGGAAATATCAAATCCTTTTTCCCCCCACATGTAAATACTGGATCTGAGAAATGTAAATTCCTTTTTTCCCTTATGTCACCCCTCCTACTGGAAATGCTAATAGATTGTGGAATCCCCTATTTGGCATAACCCTGCCTCCTTATTAGCATGTTAAGCCCCCAAGACTCATAAATAAGCACTTAGCGTGTTCAATAAAGATTCCAGTTTTTACTCCCACATCTGGGATCATGTTAGCTTTATTGGACCCTTACACCCAGCGAATCCTTCTTGACTGGAATTAGGTAGTCCAGCCTTTAATTGCATACAACCTAAACACTGTCACTGCTGAAAAACTTAACTGCTGCAGTTAATCCTTGCTAGCACTACACCACACCTGGAATGGGTGTCCTGTGGGGTACAGGCTCTGTTTAGGGTCACGTGTATACAAGACATTCTTCACAAAGCACTTAGCAGGTGCGGCGTTTTGAATACAGACTAAAGGTTGGCTTAGGAGCAGAAAATTAAATAAGGATTGTTCCGGGTGAGGTAGGAGACCTGTTTGCATTATATAGGGGGGTTTTTGTTTATTTTTGGTTTGGGGTGGAGGTTTTTGTTTGTTTGTTTTCTTTTTAAATTGTTTGTTTGTTTGTTTTGAGAGAGAGAGAGAGAAAGAAAAAAAATGTCTTATTGCTAACTTGCCAATGAGGGAAACTTCTAGGAACAGACCCCAGTTTCTCCACTTTGCCACCAGATGTCCGTCATGAGCAGGGAAAACTGATGACCTGAGCGATATCCAGAAGCCTGTATTCGCAGCATTTTTGAAGATATGACAGTGAAAGAAAGTTCGAGGGAAATTACATGTTACCACTGAGTTTTGGATGGCAGATACGCTATGGAGGCTTCTTGACAAGCAAAAAATCCTACCAGTAGCGCTATAATATGTGTGTAACTAACTCTTAAAACGTGTCTCAGCCTGCAGCAGTTGTCAAATACACATCCTTTTTTGCTCTCCTCCAGAGAATTAGGCATCCAGCTCTCATCCAAAGTCTTAAAATCCTTTGGAGAAACTTGTCCTTTCAGATGGCAGGAATATCCAAAAGCTGTTACTGCAGGTGATCTCTGTAAAAAGACTTAGTTCTTTTCACCCTCAGTGAGCTGCTGAGTTGATGCTATAACTTTCCTAGGTCTGATAGCACTAGCTGAATCCCACAGTGAAGCATTCACATCTACAGGCAAGAGGCATTTCCAAGCATAAGTAAGGTACAACTCTGTGAAGCACTGCTAAAAAAAATAAATGTGAAAGACTTAAATTAAACTTAACAAAAGGTGCAATGACTTCACAAGGAGGGTATTAGCTTCCTAATTACACAAGGGAACTTACCTCAAGAATAAGGTAACTTAACAGGGAAGTACTGGAAGGTTTGCTGTGTGTCCCTGTATGCAGACAGCATCAAAATTAGGTGCCCGAATGCTGCCAACTGTTATCACAGCTGCTGTTTATTGCAGTAATCCCTATGCAAGTGGCAATATTTCAAATATTTTTCTTTCAGATTAAAAATGTAAGGGTGATACACACTTGAGCATCAGAGAAGCAGGAACACCCAAGAGCTGCCCTGGAGTTTAACACTGTCTATTGCTAGATGTGCATCATCTCTTCCTGACTTCAAGAGGGACACTTCAGATGGAAGGCTTCAATCCTCAGCGATAACTGTACAATGGGGCACTTCCCTCTCTTGTTGTCCAAACAGAAAGTGGAGGCTACAAAGCTCTTCTAGAGACAGCAACGTGAACTACAGCCTAACAGGCTCAGAGACTAGGAAGTGAATGACTGTGGGAAGTGGCTGCTCTCCTCCCTCACCACCTGCAGGGTAATTACCTGCCTGGGAAATAACCCTCACTGTCAGGGCTCCTGCACTTCCTCCCAGCCTCCAAATGTCCCTCCTAAGGGGCTACAAACTGTCCTTCATCCCTCTCAGCCCACCAAGGGGACAGCTTGTGCACCAGGCTCTCCTCCTGGGAGCCCGGGTTTTCCCAGCAGGATCCCACACTGTCTTGCAGAAGGAGAGGTGTGTTGCTCACCTCCTCTCCGGGAGTGAGCCCTCATCTCCTCATTTAATAAAACCAACCCCATTGCCTTATGCTGAGCAAAGTGGATAAATGAATCACCAGTGAGAAGGTTTCCCTAGACATTGCCTTCCTGAGTCCCCGGTGGGTGACACAGACCTCTTTCACGAAGGTAATAGGATCCACTATAGTAAAAGGATCATGTTGAGTCTGTGCTGTCACATACACCCGCATTTTCAAATTCTGAGTGTCTTCACAAACTGAAAAAAAAAGAACAGTTGCAAAAGTAACTTCCATACTCTTTCCTCCCACTCCATCCCCTTTAAGATGCCTTTTTCCCTTCCAAAACAAGCTTTAAAATACCCAGTATTACAGTGTTCCTTGACTGGTGCAGTTAAAACAAACATCTGTAACCTTGCTTTCACAGAACTGAACACTCAGTGTAACCTCCACTTCTGAAAATAACATATTCTGTCTTGAATATTCTCAGCTGTGTCTCTGGGAAGCTGAATATGAGCTTATTGCCAGATTCTGATTCTAATAAATTTAATGGAAATTTTGCCAGTGACTTCAAATGGTCCAGATATTATTCTCAGGGCCAACTCCTCTGAAATTATCTCAGTTCAAACCTAGAGCAATTGCACTGATTTCAGCGAGACTAGCCTGGATTTAGTCATCCAACCTGAGCGAGATCCATGAAGTCAGAGATCAGGATATGGAAGAGCTGCTTCTTGCTCAACAAACTGCTCTTATTATAGTGTTGGGTGGCAGGTTTGTTCCCCACCCCCCACCCCTTTGATTAAAGTGATGATATCACAGTTGCAACCTTACTGTGGGAACGGGTATGTTCTTTTATGGCAGTATAACCTGCCCCACAGTATGCAGACAGGTACTCCATCGATAAGGGCTGTCAGGGGGTACCCGTACCTAGCCATTTACCAATATTCCGTGATCAGTTCTGCAAGATAGTCCAGAAAAAGCTGTGTGGGATGCTGTAACCTGTTAAAGAGAACCGTAACGCTTCTTCAGATTTAAAACAGGTAGCACTCCACCTATTTTCAGGACAAATAGCCAACACCCGCTATATACATATAGCCAACACCCTGGGGCCAGGAGGGATGGCCGAAATCCTCCCTTTAACAAGAAACAAGTCGCCAGAGTAGCACGGCAGAGGCGGCTGGTGCCGCTGTTCGGCGGAGCGCCGCTCCAGCCCAGCAAACCGATGACAACCGACGGCGCCGGCACTTCTGAACCTGCTCCGCCGCCACCCGCCCCGCCCGGCCGCCCCCGCGGGGCCGCGCTACCTGCGGCCGCCCCCCGCCCCGGAGGAGCGGCCGCCCGCCCCGCCGAGAGGCGGGCGCGCTGGTGATTTGCTTTCGCCGCCAGCAGCCGCGCTCCGGCCAGCCCGCGGGGACCGGGGCTGCAGCCGCAGGAGCCGCTCGCTCGCTCTGCTCCCTGGCAGCGGGAAAAGTTTGCAGCTCTTCACCCTGCTCCTTCTCCCCCTACACGCAGCGCCCGCGGCCCGGCGCGGATCCCCCGGGCAGGGGCATGGCGAACTGAGCGCCCGGACCGGGCCGGGGGCGGCCCCGCCGCACCTGAGCGGCGGCGGCAGCGGCGGCGGGGGGGTCCGCACCGCGGTGCCCCGCGGGCGGCCATGCACGGCGGGGGCGAGCGCTGAGCCCCCTTGGCCTGGCCGCCCCCCGCCGGCCCGGGCGATCCCCGCTGCCGCGGGGGGGCAGGGCTGGAGGGCGCTGGGCAGCCCCCGGGGAGAGCGGGGAGCGGGGACCTTGGCTGCCTGCGCCCGGCCGAGCGCCATGCCGCGGCGGCTGGCCTGGCTGTGCTGCTGCTGGGCGCTGCTGAGCGGCGCCTGCCGCCCCGCCGAACCCGCGCTGCCTGCGGAGGGCGGGGAGCCACCGCCGCCCGCCGCCGCCTCGGGCTTCCTCTACCGGCGGCTGAAGTCGCATGAGAAGCGGGAGATGCAGCGGGAGATCCTCTCGGTGCTGGGGCTGCCCCACCGCCCCCGGCCGCTGCCGCGGGAGCCGCCGGCCCCGCCGCCGGGACGGCTGACGGCGGCACCGCGCTTCATGCTGGACCTCTACCACTCCTTGGCCGAGGGCGCGGAGGGCAGCGCGGGCACCGAGCGGGGCGGCCGTCCGCCGCCCCCCGCCCCGCCGTCGCTGCCCAGCCCGCAGGACAGCGCCTTCCTCAACGACGCCGACATGGTCATGAGCTTCGTCAACCTGGGTGAGTGAGTGAGTAAGTGCCGGGCTGCGTGGAGCCCACCCAGCCAGCCACCCGCCCGACCGCCCGTCCCGCGGACACCCCTGTCCCGGCGAGAGGGGGCAGGCGGCTGTTCCCTGGTGGGGCGCGGCGGGGTCGGGGATTTGCTGGTCAGGCAAACCCCACCTTATGCTGCACGGGTTTCGGCCAGGAGGGCAGCTCATTCGGGGAAGGGCAAAACCTCTCGCAAACAGTTAAAAAAAAAAAAAAAGCCCCAGCATACAAAACCTTGAAGGGAGGGGGAGAGGAAGAGAAAATAATAATTATTTTTTTAATAGTCTCTTTGACCCTGTTCTGATGGTAGTGGTCAGAGTCCATCGTTCAGAATTAAACTCACCTTGCTCTGGTTCCTGGGCAGCAGAGCTGGGGTCATGCCAGAGCGCAGGTTGGGCTCGCTCTGCGCAAAGTCCAGTAGCGCAGAGATGCCTTTGTGGCTTGAACAATGTACATGTACCTTACTCCACGGTGTCCTCATCTTCTCTTTTTTGTTTTCTTTTTAAGAGGTTTAGAGCTAGTGTGGTGATGAATATGTGACTCGGTGTAGGTTATTCTGGTGAGTGAGCCCAGGAACATGATAAAATTTGTATCATGTGGAAATCTTGAAATAAGTTCTGTTAGACGTCACCCTGCTCTTCAAAACATCCTGTCAGCGAGATACTGATGTGAAGAGCTCCAGGGTGGGCATTTCAGTATGAGAGCCATTAAGCTTTTTACTTAAAGGGGCCCTTAATACTATGCAATTGTAAGGAAACAGTGTAATTAGATTCAGCCTAATGTGGAGAATGAAAATATTTCAGTTGGCAAATTGCAGTTCTTTTTTTTAGGGAATTCCTGTGAAGCTCAAATGTCTTAGCTGGTCAGCTGAAAACTGCCTTTTCACCAGTGCTGGCACAGCTGTGTGCCAGAATGACACCACCTGTGAACAGCTTGTCTCGTTTTAAAAAAAAATACAATTTGTTGTGTGTTTACTCATTTTGAGCAGGGATATGGTACTGTAGCAGGAAATTTCTTTGAGCTCCCAGCATGGGTACATGTGTTCAATAACTTTGTGAGTGCTATATGTATCTAGAACGAGCTGGTTGATTTTTTTACCTGATGGAAAGTAGGTCAGAAGTGCTACAAATAGTTATTGAGGGATTTGTCTACATTGAAACCGAGGTGACTGCAACTCGTGTGGGCACAGCTGAACTGTCTTAGGTGCTCAGCCCTTACAGGAGTGCAAAGCCCTGCTGGCACCACATAATGTGGGTGTGTACCTGTCACGGTCTCAGTTGCCTTGTTTAAAGTTAGCTTGGGTATGTTTAGGTGGTGCTGACATCTCAGAGCTCTGGTGCTTTTGAAAGAGACATCCTGAAATCATCCATCAATGAAACCAGCGTGGTCTGTGTCTAGCTCAGAACCTGAGAATATTGTACAGGTTTTGAGTCCAAAGGACACCTGCCTCTATTCTTCTCCTCTCCCAACCTCACCAAACCTCTCTGTCCTTTGAATACACAGAGCTGTTGCTGCTGTCTCTGTTCTTTGCCTTGGGGACTTTTAGTACCTATACTTGGAGCTGTGAATTTAAGAAGTGTGGTGCTGGCTGTAGCTGTCTGTAAGCAAACCCCACAGCATGTTTTATTTGAGGGATGTGAAACAAGGTGCTTGCAAGGGGCTAGGCAGTTCCCAGAAGAGCTGATTTCAGGGAGAAGTGTGAGCACGTGGTGTTTCACAAGGTATTTAGCTGTCTATAAAGTGCCAGGAGAGTAGTATTAGATAGTAGACCTGAAAGTATGTGTTTCTTTTGAAAATACAACCCCTCATAGATTCAAATCAGTTCTGATAATTTGGATCTAGACGCTTAAGTAACAACAAGGAAAATTTTTCATGTAATGTAGTAAAATAGTGTAATTGAAATGCTAGTTATGAGTCTCAGGAAGCATGAATCAACTGCAGAAATTTCTCATCAACTTCCAAATTCCAAGTCATAAACCATAATGTCATTTAGGGTGATTGTTTGTTATCAGTGTGTTGGCAAATCGATGGGCTGAGACTGAACAGCTGTTTGGCTGTTTTCTGTAGCTTCTCTGACATGTCAGGGATTTTTTGGGGTCTTTCACTTGTGTATTGACATTTACTCTTCTATTAAACAATAATTCACATCAGAAAACTAGAGGAAGCCTAAGGTTGTATTCCAATATAGAAACCGAAGATGTGACAGGAGAAAGCCAGCCTGCGATCTGTTGAAGTAGCTTATTTGATGAAGTCAGAAATGCAGCAAAAGATGGTGGGATCACAGCAGACAGGGAAGACTTCCTATCTTGAGCACACTGACTATTCCAATGAAGTATAGGTCAAGCAACCCTGAAAACCCACAGCTGGGGTTTGCTTATAAGCAGACACTGGCAGAATTAGTTTAGTTAGGGTTTTCTGCATGTGGCCATTCCTATAGTTGCTTCTGTTCATTTCAAACTGACTTCTGAAGAACTTTGTGTTCAACCGTGAAGACTTCTGTTTCCATTACTGAAGGGCTCTTGCTGTTCTCTCAGGATGAGGAGTGTGTGGTATTACCTGTGTATATCAGGTGCAGGTGTATGAGGCTGTGTAGGTGTGAATCAGTGTGGGCGACCTGGCCTTCAGGTACTGATACTGCTTCTTCTGCAGCACAGAATCAGACAAAAGTTTGATCCATCTCGTTGTGCTGGAAAGCCATCATCTAGGTCAGCTGTGCAGAGAAGTCCTACTTAGTCATGAAAGTTTGCAGGTATTGATGTTCTTTAAGTTTTCCAGCCCTATAGCCCAAAAGGAGTCACTAGCTTGTAGTCACAGCTGATCTTAAATGCACAGTGCTCCAGCCCTTCCTGACCAACATACATCCTTCAGTCTGGGGGTGCAGCAGATGTGTTTTCTGCCTGGGGAAGGCTATATTTCGTTATATGCTCAAGGTACGAGTCCTGTTTGTCAAGGTCTTGCAAAGCTGAGGGACTTTAGTGAGGTCTTGGATTATTCAGGCTGTGCAGGCTTGTCTCGGTCTCAAAGGTGGTGATGTCCTTGGGGAGAAAATATAATCTTTCCTTGGTAACCTGGTCCCTATTTTGGGAAGATGATCCTAGAAGTGTCTGTTTTGGGTATTTTCACTAGGATGAGGCACTTAAGAAGTGCCTGTTCCTTTTCATTTCTCACATAGGAAGTCTGGATAGCTAGCACAGATGGAAACATCTGCGTATTAGATCTCTTTAGTTGATATTCATCGACCAAACAGGGTACTAAGCTTCTGTGTCATGGGAATGGCTTTATGGCAGGGTTGTGGGGCTGAGGGCAGGAGGCAGGGGAGTGCATTGTGGGCCAGTAGATGTTTTTGTGAAACTCTTCAGCTCTCCTTGTAGGAACAGCCTTGGTATAAATGTGTGGCATGTCTTGACACAGTACTATTAGTTTTTCCTGTTTGGATAAGGTACCTTCCTCATGGCACCAGACAGGGTTATCTCCTCTTGGTGAAACAACCCAGGGTTGGTATAGAGATCCCTCTTGAGGCGGTAATGCTGGATTGGCAGCTGGATTGTCAAGCGTCCCTATATTTTACTACCATTTTAGTGAGAGACGTATCAAATTCCTCACAACAATCACCTTCTTCCTCTTTCCAGGGAGATGAGGAGTCACCGCTTAAACCCAACTGCAGACTAGGGTCAGGGGCTGTGGCAGATCTAAAGTCTCCCTGGTCTTCTTAGGCACATCAGTGCTGATATGAAGGGGATCTGCTCTTCATCCTCTATTTTGCTGGGTGATGTCTTCAGAGTAGTGCGTGCCATGGGTAGCAGCAGAAAATAAGACTCTCTAAGACTTTGCTACTTTAACTGTATCCAGAATTATTCTTGTATAGTTAAAGGTGCTGTTGAACAATTGTGCGTCAAAATGGCGAAGAACCTGTTCTGGTCCTCACCCATGCCTTCCTCTCCTGGCATCCACTCTGAGGGGGGAAAAAAAGCCATGTGCTTCCCACAATCAAAAATGAGGAATTCAATGGCAGTCTTTGTGGGTTTCTGCCATGACTGAAATCTGGGGCTGTTGGCAGCTGGATAGCTGTGCAGGAAAAGTCTGAACCCATCAAACCCTACAGAGATAAGGATTGTAAAAAGTGTGCTTTTGGGGTGTGGTGCTTGGTTATTCAACCAAGTACCTTTTTGCAGGAGACTAATAGCATGGATTCACTGTATCTCTGTACTTTTGGAGAGAGAGTTTTCCTTTTTATCATAAGAACCATAGGTCTCTTGGGAGGACTTCATGCAAAAGGTTGAGGGGAAGTTCACCTGTTTGCCAGACAGTCCTGTAGTGAGCCCTGAAGCTTTTCCACAAGATTTGAGTTGGACCATGGTGAAAAGCCTCTTTTATTTTTGAATTCCCAAACTTCAGGCAATCCCTGTCTTCCCTGCAAGACTTCAAGTGTCTGCTGGGGCATGGGTGCTCCCTTTCAGTGCAAGGAAGCTGCTTGGAGGTAAATGTAGGACTTGCTGTACAAATACTCTCTCTCCCTTTGCCTATAAAGGAGCACCTCATGGATATGATGTCTTTCAAACAGGCTTTTCATCTTTTTGGCAGCTGTCACCTACCAGATTTTCCTCTAGGAATGATCTTGCACAAATCCACAGCACCTTAGGCGCAAGCAATATGCCTTTGTTCTGCATGGCTTTTCACAGCAGGGAAGAAGCGCTTCAGGATCCTGACATGCATTTCTAAAGCAGGTGAATTTTTTCACTTGAAGGATTTGATTGGCCACCTGTCTTTTTCTGGGTGCCATGCTTGCTGTTGGAGGATATGAAATTAGGTGACCAAGATGTATCAGGGATGTTGCGTGATTAGATTGATGGGACCGTACCATTCATACTGTCATCCCATCTGTTTATACTCTTGGCCACGTGTTGTAAAGGTCAAGACATCTACTCACAGGGAATAACCAGAGTGTGTGATGCTGCAGATCTGGCTGTGCTGCCAGCTGGCTGTGTACAGCCTCGCTTGCTCGGCATGTGAGCAGCATCCTCTGCATGTGTCCAGAGCAGGCCAATATTAGAAATCATGAAGCTGATGATGGGAATGAGTTTTACTGACTTCTGCAAAACCTTGTAGAGTAGGCTTCAATGCCAAGACGGATTCCCAAGTGTCAAAGAGCAGCCTTACATTTGCTGTTCAGCTGATGCAGCTTGAGGTCCTTGTTTATGTCATCTCCTTGAAGTAGTTGTTGCTTGTGAGCTGCCTGATGACACGATTTAAAAAAAGGGCAAATGGTCTTTTGGAAATCCTCAGCTCCTCTGGACTTGGAATTTGGGGTACTATAGTCATCCTTCTGCCTTTGGCCAGCAGCCCTGGAAGATTTGTGGCTCCTGGAGAAGCTGCTCTTCAAAACCTATACTGTTGAGATGAGTGGAGGGTCATGTTTGTGTAAGCAATGTATCCAGGTCTGACTGTCATCTGGACTAAGCTACTGGAACCAGGCTGTATGGCATTAGTAGAAGTATTCTCTGCCTTGTGAAAGCTTTTCTGAGCTTGAAAATTTACAGTCTTAAATTTGTGTGAAATGTTCAAGTCTTTCTTACAGCAACAGCAACAAAAATTTATTGTAATTGTAAAAAGCTAGTATTGCCAAACCAGTCTTGATTAATTCAAGCCAATTTTTTTATTTGTAAATAACTGAAAAGTTGCATTTTGAATTCGAAACCCAGGCGTGGTTTTTTTTTTTTTTTTAAATATGAGCAGAACTTCCTAGTTCTTTTCCTCAAACAAAATTGAAATTAAGTCACTTCTTTTAAAAAGGTTTTCTTTTGGCAATTTCCTTCCAGCTCAACACAGCTTTAGCAGAAAATCCCTTGGGCAGCTGTCATGGATGTCTTGTGCTGAGCTCCTGCTGGGACTGCTTGCTGCAGGTTTGTACCTCTGCCAAGGAGCTGCGGATCCTTGCTGGGTCTAGCCTGGTGCATTGCAGTGATGACACTCTCTCTCATAGTTTTAAATATAAACTTTTAAGTGGTGTTTGTGATTTAGGAGGAAGGAAGGTGGTGTTTAGACTTTCCATGCCCCAGAGGCATGATTCTTTTTAGGTCATCTTGCCTCATTGCTAACTTGTGGTGGGTTAAAGGAAGGTATGAGTTACTTGGGATGTAAACAGTCCCATTGTGTGTTTCTGCTGTATCCCAGCAGATGCTCAGTTATGCAGTGAAATACTGTCCCCCTACTAATCCTTTAGCATTTACGTTTGACCATGCATATAGCAGTGTGAAACAGAGAGATACACTATTGCCCCAATGAAAAAATGGCTCATGGTTGAGAGATTCCCATTTGTTTTAGCAAGGATCAGACCTCAGAGCCTGGGAGATGGAGGGCTGGAAAGTTGTCTTCTGTGCACCTGATTCTTGGAGGCTGGTGTTGGGTCACAACTGTTTGATGGGGCAACAGTTTTAAACTGAACGAGGGTAGGTTTAGATTGGATATAAGGAAGAAATTTTTTACAACAGGAGTGGTGGGACACTGGAACATGTTGCCCAGATGAGCTGTGGATGCCCCATTTCTTGGAGGTGTTCAAAGTCAGGTTGGATGGGGCTTTGAGTAACCTGGTCTACAGCCCATGGCAGGGTTTCAACTGTATGATTTTTGAAGGTCCCTTTCAGCCCAACCCACCTGTGATTCTAAGTGTCAGTAGGGCACTTGGGACAGGAATTCTGTAGCCATGATATGCTGAGAGTGAGGAGATGTGCCTGAAAACCCTTTGTTTCTTTTCACCTTTTTTCCAGTCATGGTTGGCAGAGGATGAGGAGTGTTGCCTTCTGTGGGGCTGCAGAACATGCAGAAGGGGTGGCTGGCAGCAGCACCTCCAAGAGGTGCCTGTGGCCCCGTGCTTTGCACCTGGAGAAGGCTCCCAAGGCAGTGGCTTTGGGAAGGGCATGGGGCTGCAGCTGCCACAGGGCTGTTTGAGGAGAAAAAAAACTTAATTAAAGAAACTGAGTCCCTGTGGGATTGCAGGGGTGTTTAATACCTCGTAATGCGCCTTGATTCCTAAAACCTGCTATGGATTGGGGCTGGTATTTCCTGAACTTTCAGTTACTTAAGAAACAGTCTTGTAGTATTGGGTAGAGTTTTGGAGTGGATTTTCTTGTTTGTTTGTTTTTTGGGTTGGTTGGGGTTTTTTTTGGTGATGTAATGAGATTTTTTTGTTTTGTTGTTAAGGGCACAAAGATTTTGACAGTGCTGCCTTCAGCTCTTTTTATTTTATGTTGCAGTGTTCATCATAGTACAATGACAGAATTGAATCAGTGCTAGCAACAGTGGGAACTTTTGGCAAAAAAAGGATAATGCAGACAGAGCCGAAGTGTTCTGCTAACTAAAATAGTAGCTGTATTTTCAGAGACCTAGACATGACTGTTTTGATCCAATGTGGTGTTAATCACAAGAATACATAACTGCTTTCCTGTGAACTTTCCCCTTAAAAATATCCAATGATATCACCTGATGTTTTGCACGAATGCTCAGTATAACCAGAATTTAGAACAGCTGGCTCCATATAAACTTGGAACATTCATAGGTCAAATATTAGTGTGTAAATAAAAACATTTTGAAAATGAAAACAGAAGCACAGTATTTGAAATATACTCAATGTGCAGATGTACTTCATGGCTTGAATAGCTTTAGAAATTAATCGAGACTGTGTTAACACTTGTTCTGAAGAGTCGAATTTCCTGATAGTAAATGAGTCTTTTTCAAACAGTATTCCAAAGATGTGTTATTCTGTGTATTTTAATGGTTGTGTGCAGTATGAGAAATGTATGAATCGGCTATTTGAAGCCCTCTTTTAAAGAATATATATATATGTATCTATATATTTGATCAACCCAAAATCTTGTCAAATAGAGAGCCACAATTTCCTTTATCAAGTGCAGGCTGTAAAATATGCCATGTTGAAAGCATTCACACAGATGTTCATGTTGAGGTACTACTGTATGCAGTGTTCTTATCTTGTTGCTTACTGCGTTGTGTTCATGTGGTGTATGTGGTCAAGGTATTAGACACTCTGTTTGTACAAGGGCTAAAGGGTGACATAATGTCTATTGAAGCACAAGTGTTTAGCTCCACACTAGGCAACAAAGAGCACTTAAAAAAATGAGAACTGTTTAGAGCGTGTGGGCAGGTTGTGATAGTTGGACCCATAAGCCAAGAGGTGTTGGAGAGAGGAAAGAGTCGGCAGCTTTGGTGTGAAACAGATGTGTCTTCTTGCATCCTTGAGTCTCCTGGTCTTTCCAAACCATTTGAGAGAGAAAGCTTGAAGAGTAAAGCTGTTAGCAGTCAATTCCAGTCCTTTTACAAGGAATAAAATTCTCCAAATAATGTTGAACTGTAACAAGCACGTACAAGATGCAAAATATTTGTTTGCCTCTGTCTTTGTAAGCTCTGTAATAATACAAAGTTGTTCAGACATGAACACTTGCTGCAGCCTAACTTCCATATTTTTCAAACTGTGTTAAAAGTGTCTGGATTAGGGTTCTGTATCAGGGAGTAGAGAAGTGGTCAGAGCTTTAACTCCTTGTGTCACAGAGGTGCAACCTCCCTCTGGCCAAGTCCAGATGACCAGAGGTCGAATCACCAGCTGCTCTGCAAGAAAAAAGGAGAAAGCGTTTGTTCTGTCACTTACTACCATTTCTTTGCATCTTATGCCCACGCTGGTGGTGTGGTCCAGATCAGCTGTGATAAACACACTTTTTGGTGCAGGAAGGGGCCTTTAAGTTTTTAATGTACCTGAATCTTCATCATGATGCCTGGCCTGGTTCCTCAAAACATTTGCCTGCAAGCAGTGAGAGGCTTCTCTGTGAGCCTTGACTTGTGTGCACAATTTTGATGCAAAAATAGTAGGAGCATAGTTCTAAAATTTAAGCCTGGTTTGAAGTTCATATTTTAATATCTGCACAAATATTTGACCCACAAGTACAGACTCCAGGTGCTCATCTTAAATGATGAATCTTGGCAAAAAAACCCCTTCATTTTAGAAAAACAGCAGCCTCTCTTGCCCACAAACTGTCATCCTGAGACAGTATTTCAAGCATGCAGACCCTTTTGCTTAATTATTGTAACATCAAACATCTTTGACATGAAAGGGACCAAGCAGTGGCTATGCAAGATAATGACTTGTTTATAAGAATAATTTAAACAGCATATGAAAAGGATAAACATGCATGTCCTGCCAAAATTCACTGTATGTTCTGCAGGCTTTGGTGATTGTGAATCTCTTGGCTTGCTCTTTCTTTTTTTTTTTTTTTTTTGTAATCCACAAAGGAGAAAAGGCAGAGGGGGAAGGGATTGAAGAGAAAAGAAAAGAGACTTTAAAAAAAAAGTTCTCTTATTTAAGATAAGTTCCAACTTAGTATACTATGGAAGATAGCTGGAGAGAAAATACATTTGTTTAACACACTACAATAGATTTTCGCTTTGCAATGTCTGTGTCTTGTCTCTTGCATGTGATAGTTTTTACACTTTAATGATTGTAGCAGCTGTCCTGTCCAAAAATGTTCCATTCTGGAGGATATGTAATGCTCATTATTTGCTAGACTACATAAAGATACTACCCCGTCTCTTATTCAGAACCTCAGAACACTTCATAAGCGTTGAAGTCTCCCAGTGTGCTCTGACGAACGTAAAACACTATTATACTCATTTTCCAAATAACTAAGCTGAGGCTCGGAGGGCATGACTGGACCAGAGCTGTCTCTGAAATTCTTGCTTCCAGTCCTGCAATCTAACCATGAAACTGTGTGCTTTCTTACTGACCTGGCAGGTCCTCCAGTAGTTTGTGGAGTTGGTGAAACAGGAGGGTCTTATTGGTTGAAACCTGTCTGTTTTCAGGTTGTGGTGTGAATCAGCTGGAGACTATAGGTTCTCACCTTCTGCGACCATGCTCCATTAGGGATTTGGCTCTTCAGACATGCTTGTGAGCAGCTGAACATCAGTAACGCCTCTATCTCCATGGGTGCTGTCTGAACACGAATAACCACCAGACGTCCATTTCTATATGATGTCCACTGCATCCTCTTAAGTTATGGCTTTTGCAGCTCTTCTTTTTGAGTCTCTCACTGAATGGCACAAGAGACACCCAGGTGCAGTGGGTGGTAGTATGAGCATGTGCACAGGCTCTGGTTTTAATATGTGTGTTGAAGCGTGCCTGTGAGCTGGCATCTGTGAGGACCTGAATAGGAAAAATTAAAGTGGTCACAGGCTAGCACATTTCACTTGAAACTGTGGGACAGCCTAGTAAAGGTTTGGTTGACTTTTGGTAATGTCTGTGCTGCAGGAAAGCTAATAGTAGATGTTCTTTTGAGTTAACTGATAGTTTTGTTGAGAAGCCTCCAATAAAAATGCAGTGTAATGGCTTAAGTTGGTATAATGACTCCTTTATGTTTCATGAACTATTGGGATTGGGTCTGCCTGATACTTTTGCTATCTCTAGTCTCAGTAAAAACAATTTTATGGGGTCCCAAAACAGTCTGTTGCTTCTGGCAGCCAGAGAACTGGCAGCTTCGATGCACTGAGGCTTGAAGAGATAGTTCATTAATTCATGGCACTTTCCAGAATAAACATGGCAAACTTCCTCTGAAATAACAAATGGTAAATCCTCCTTGTCACTCAAGACTGCACATTTGTCTTCAGAAAGGGGTCATGAAAGAAGCTGTCCGTCTCCTAATGAATGAGAAAATAAATAGAAGAAGAATTATGCATTGTGTCATACTTGACATGGCAAAGCTTTGGGGTGGAATAGCAACAAATTATTCCTCCCATCTCAGTCCTGTAAATTGTGGACCTAAACCAAGCAATGCCCACCGGGCAGACTATCAGATGCTGTAAAGTATCATACCTCTTTGTCGGGGATCCCTGGTGGGAATGACAGCCTCCTTTACTCCTTCTTTGACTCTTTTTGGGAACATAAATGTTAACACCTCTCAGCTTCAGATCCTCAGGGGCAGGAGGACCCTCTGGTTTCTCTGTACTGTGAGGCTTGTGAAGGTTGCTGCAAGCTGGGGTTGCTCAGAGCGCACAGATGTTTTGTGCAGCTTGTTATTTTCTATGTTGGAGGTTATGAGTCAGATTACTGTTACCAAAATGTTTATGTGAAATCATTTCTGAGTCATATATTTGCATCATATACAACCTGTCTGACAATCAAAACATTCAGCGCTTGGCTAATGATTATACTAAGTTTTCCAACACTCTGCTCCAGCATAACATAATTACATGGCAAAGTGCAATATATTACTTTGACAGGGTTCTTCATGCATCTTGTGATGTCAGAATATCATCATCACTATTATTTTAAATTATCAGAGTTCATTGCTCAAAACAAAGTTAAAAGTAGTGAGAGGCAGTCCCTCGGAACCAAAATGCCCTGCGGATGTTCCCAGGCTTTATCAATCCCCAAGAAAACATGTATTTTAAGAAGTTCCATAGTACTTTTAATTTTATTTTCTCTAGAGAGGTACTTGATCAGAGCTTATTGGTTTAATTGACAGAATAATTGTGATATTTGCCTGAAGAGATTGTTTGGTGCCCAGGAGACTGTTTGGTAGCTTTTCTATAATACTTTTTTTAAGATAGAACTAGCGTCTTTTTAGCAGTGGGGAAGACATAAGCAGTCTCTAAACTACAACTTAATGCATCCTGTGGTTATCTCTTGTGTGAGTTCTAGCATAGATAGGGGTCGCTTACAAAAGTATTCTGAATAACTAGGGCAAACATTTAAAATTATGCTTACCTTCAGGTGTGTGAGAACTCGGGCAGGAGTGTTTGCTGCCATGTCCCAGTGAATTCAGTAACTTCTCTTTAATTGTTTATTCTAGAGCAAACCAAAGAATGCCCCAATGCTGTGCTAAGGAAACGGTCAAGGAGATGAAAAGTACATAGGGGCATAGGGCTGCTCTTTTGTTGGTTTTAAATACCTGCCTATGAAAAAGCATATGAATGTTGAAATGGAAAATGATGTTAGGGCTGACTTGCCTGAATTTGGTTTACAGTCTTTTGGAATTGGCTTTGGGAGCTTGATTACAAGTGTGAAGGGCACTGGCAGGTCCCTTAAATATAAAATATCGTTGCATTTCATCACTCTTACTGAACTGGCAGGCTGCAAAGTGCGGGATGGATTATGATGACATTCCTTATGTTCCTAGTGAAAAAAGTATGGACAATACAGTAGTGGACTTTCCTGGCTACAAGCGTCTGAACTGTGCTTAGTAATTAGGGAGCCTGCGTTTGGAGCAATAAAAAAGTATCCCTGTGCAGTATTAGTGAGTGCCATCTTTGCTTAGGCATTCTCCTTGGTCAGCGTCAGTGGCAAATACATAAGTGGTCTATGAGGACCAATATATTGTCAAGTGTAGTGAAAAATGCCAAAATAAAATTTCAGTTGGATGAAGTCCATTTGTCCTGTGCTAATTTCTAGCCCTGTAAACAAACACAGCTGCTGAACATAGAATCAGTGCTCAGAGTGGTTAAAAACAGTGATGCATTGCTGGTGAGATCACGGCAAAAAAAAATATGTAACATATGAGGCTGCAGTAAGGATCAAGTCTATCCTCAGCTCTGATTAATTGTTTCTGTTTATATATTTTCATCTATTTATGATGTCGTAGGGTAACTAGAATGTAAAGATTGCTTTTTGATTGCCAGACCGTTCAGCTGAGACAGAGTATTAATGAGCCAGTTGTCATGAACTTTTGCAAAAAGGTCTGAATCAGTGACCAAAGGCTTGATGAATATATATGTATTGCATATATTTTATATTTCTCTTTTTCATACCAGTGTGTCATTGATTTGGTCATATGGGTTTTGTTGTTATGCCTTTATATATATATATCTAAGGGATCCATGCAGGTAGGTTTGCCTGTTGCTTCATCTTAATTAAAATGTCTTTAGAAGTACTGCAATACTGAACAAGGAACGTGAGACTGCAAACATTAGAAATCTTGGGGCCAAGCCTGTTAGGTCATTGGCAAAGTAGCAGCACTTATGCTGTAATTTGTCTTGTGGCCCGGTTATGTGTTTTGACATCCCTGAGCTGACTAATTGCTCTGGGGAAAAAAAGAAGTAAAGAACGATCTTGGTTACTGTACTAGAAAAGATGGTTTCCAACCTCTTCTGTCCATCACGTCCATTATTTTGTTACTGCTGTGTGGTCATCCCCGGAGCTAGCAGAGTAGGGCTCCTATGGCTTGCCACAACACAGCTGAGTAATGCACTTGACATCGTACTGTGCATCACCTGTCCAAGAGTTAAAGAGATTTCTTTTTCCTCTTTGGCTCTGACAAAAGAGAAGGCTAAAGGAGCTAGATAGTTCAGATGGAAAGTAGTGGAGAATAGATGAGACAGAATATTAATCACCGTGAATGTCTGATTAGAGGAGTTGTTGTTAGGGAACCTTCCAGTGTGACATGCTTGTACGTACGTAGAGCATTGAGGAGAGCTGAGACAGTGGAGTCTACGCGCTCCGTGTGAGGGTTCACTTCTGACAATGCTGTGAAGGCTTTTTGCCAAGCGATTTGCTTGGTCCTTGGCCAGCTTGGTTGCACATGTATTGCTGGGAGGTTGTGACACCAACACAGACAACCTGGCTTCTCTGCAGTTACAAGGCACGTTTCCATGAGCTCCTGGCTCTCTGCCACTCGTCCTGTCCCAGGGGCCTTGACAAGCTGCCTAGAAGCTCTGCGAGGTAATCTACATCTGCTGTGTACTATAAAATTTTTCTATGAGATAGAACCAGTTTTTCTATTAGTCTTTTGAACAGCTTCAGCTTGAAAGTTTTGGATGTTTTGTAGCCATCTGGGGCTTTGAATTGTGGTAGGTGCTTCACTCTGTGCTCTTGGGCAGCTCATGTTGGTGCTGCCCTCTTCAGAAGCCTCTTGGGGCTTGAAAAATGATTGGGTGTTCACGTTACTGCGTACTGGACTAGTGCCATCGTGGATTTTGTCGTGTCTGCAGAGCACAACCAGGGTCCATCAGTGGCCCAGATTTTGGAAACTCTCCTAGTCCCTACCCCAGCTCAACTCTAGCTGGCATGGAGAGTTTAAATCTTAAACTGTCAGTCTGGCATGTTCCATAAACACTAAATTGACTCAGAGTGGCTAGGTCTAGTGCTATAAAACATATCACTCAGGTATTATTGCCAAGAAAAAAAAGTTACCTGTAAATAGCAGACTTACAGCATAGGGGCTTATTTCTGCGCTTATGCTTTTTACATTTCCATTTTTGCACCAGCTTGGCAAGAAGTTAACTTAAATGTCAAAACTATTTTTATGTAAATATATGCATTATTGAATCTCTTACTCATAATGCAAATAGTACTTTAAAACCACACAAAACAGTTGAAGCTATATATATTTTCTCACTACTGAATTTGGCTCTTAATAACGTGTAGTGAACTGTCCAAAATAAAGTTAGGAATCAAGGGCACTTTATTTTCCAGCTAGCAACATATGTATTCTTGGCTTTGGACTGTACCAATTTGAGATGGAAGAAAACCTGGATTTGCACTACAGATCCTCCCAGCAGTTAAGAAGAGAGAGAAATATCATAGTAAAATAAACATATTATTTTAAAATTAACAAACTTTTCTAAAACTCTACAAAGCTACCAAAAAAAAAGAACTGTTAAGAAACTGTGAAGGCTTTGATATCAAACAGTGGCTTTCTAATGTGTTTCTCCTGCTGGAAGTGCCACCTTGTGCCAGATTCAGAGGCAACAGTTATCTAGAGAAAAGGCTGTAGTCTGCAGAGTCCCATAGATTTCACTGATGCTATTTGAGGAGTAAGGACAGCAAAACTTGCCCTTAGCACGTATAAACAAAACCACAGCTGAGTTTAGGGACTGTGTACTGAGCCCAGGTCACAGTGGCCTGGAAGGAGATGCTCAGTCTCTCCTTCCTGGGATTCATGGTTTGTCTCCATGTCACACATTTTCTTGCCCTGCTGCCCTCCTGCCTGTGGGAAGTTACGGGAGGTTGGTATCAATTCCCAAAGATAAGGTGGGAAGAGTCACTTCAGGAAGTCATGGAAACAAGAGCTTGTTGCTGAAGAATACTTTGCCAGTGCTCTGCCACAATCTTCTGATGGGATTCTCCTTATTGCTGTCTTACCACTATCTGCCACGTGCTCAGTGTCGGAGCTGTCATAGCAGAGGTGTCCATTGGTTTTGCCTTGCCCTCTGCTGCAGGCAGGGCTCCTCTGAGCATGTGGGTGTGTTCAGGGTGAGATGCAAAGAAGCAAGATAAAGAGGGGAATCTGCAGCAGAATTGCATGCGTTCTGCCATCCCAGGTTTCAGTTCAAGATTTTAAGTCAATTATCCAGCAACTCAGACCATCTTTGGCTGGGTTGCAGGGTGTTTGCCTGCCACTATATGTAGCATTAAGGGCACACATTGCTACTTCTGCCCTTTCTGCTTGACTAAACCCAAGCTGTACTTGAGGAGTGCTTTCTGAGGCAGCTGGGCTGAGGAAGCTGCCTTGATTATCTGAGGCTGAAGTTCATGTGAAGCACAACTGGGGAAGACCCCTGAAAAAAGCCAACTCTTAAAATGTTGGATACAATCACAAGCAAAATTTGGAAGACCCCACCAGTGCTGTAGCAAATGCAGCAGTTGGTCATGGGTGGGTCACATCCAGCCAATCACTACACACACCTGACTTCATGGGCATGAAGGAGAGGAGAAACACTGGGGAAGGAGGAATGAACTGCACTAGGGAGAGGGTCCTGGCTCTCGCCTGTGCAGGCAAGTGAATTTGAAGGGTGATGACTAAGAGATTCTAGTTTTGTAAAAATAATGCTAACAGCTGACTGAAACCACAGCTCTTGCTGATGCAGCTCTTGATTATTTTACCTCTTATTCCATCTTGCCTAGTTTGCATGATTCAGACTTATGTAAACACTAGTAATGGTGCCTCGTTGCTGTGAGAGTGGAGCTGTGTGGATGTATGTATGCTGTGCTCACACTCCCTTCCCCTCCTGCTCAACACCATCAGCTTTCTATTAGGAAAATCTAAAGTTTGCAGTACAGAAGTGTTGGAGATAGCTTGTGAGAGATGCAAAACACAGGTACTGTGTATTGACTGGAAAGGAAGGATCTGCTTGTGTTGAAATTTGTCTTTGTGGTCTGACTTGTGACCTTTATATTGGTATAAAATATGTGCATTAATGTTTGTTGAAGCAGTGACTCAACGTCATTGTTCAGTGAACGTCCCAGACGTGACTGTTGGTTTAGATAAAGTTTGACTTTATATCCTTGTTATGTATATGATGGAGAACGGACTCAAAGATCTCCAAATCCATGCAAATTATTTCAAGTGGTATGTGGCCCTGTGTAAGTGTAACTGGTGTAATTGGGATATTTTTCAAGAAAATGAGACAGTTTCATGATAGCAGGGAAAAAAACCCTAGAGTTTAATTGAAACAGCATTAACAGATTGTCTCTTGGAATGCAATCAGGAAGCAGTGAGGATTGTTAAATAGATACAAAATTTAAGTGACTCTACTCTTAATAAAGAAACAGCTAAATAAATATTGCAAGAAAACAGTGAATTCAAATTTCAATAAATTTTATTACTTAGTGCACTTTTAAGGCCCAGGACAAGAATATATCTGCATTCAGGAAAGCACTTAAACACATGCTTTCCTGAATAGGGGCAGTCTAAGGCTTATACTTAAGTGCTTTCCTGACTGTGGGCCAAAGCCTACTAAGAGTTTATTTTAAAGACACTCTTCCCTTAATTAAAACACTTGGTTGAATTTAACAATTAGGTGTCAGCTTGCTTACTGTCACACAGCAGCTTTCTGTAACAGCAGGCAGTAGCACTATACAATGACTGAGGTCAGGAAGCGAAGACTACTTCATCAGTTGACACTATGAGAGGAAACTCAATTTTTATGGGCCTCCCAATAGTTCCCTCTGGCGAGTGCCGGTGGTTTACAACAAATTGAAGAGTTCTGCCAAGAAGTGGCCCAAAACTGTTTACAGGGTCTGTGTTAGAACCAGCCTGAGCTTGAGGCTTCTCCTCACTGCAACATTGCTGAACAGCACTGGAGCTCTTGCTGGTATCCATCAGTATGTGTGGCTGGACCACAGCCGTTCTGCCAGATGTTCTGTTCTGTTTATTCAGACATTAAATTTTTATTCGATCATTCCTCATGAGCATCCAGTTGCTCTTTTTTTCACTTTGATGGCTGGGAGCCAGTTGTGCTAATGGCACTATCAGATGTGCTAGAGAAAATGGAGTCATTACAATGCTCCTTCTCCCCTAATCCAGGATCCTGGCTGGTCTCTGTGACTCTGAAATGTGGAGCAGTGGTGGCTCCTCCTGCCCTTCTCTGCATTTAGTGTTTGCTGCTTCCTACCTGGAGGAGCAAGAATTGCCAAAGCAGTTAGGAAGTTGCTTTGCTGCGAGGGAGAGGTAGGACCCGGTCACACTAGTGATGGTGAAAATGAAGTTGTTCTGGAACGTGTTGCCAAAAAGTCCTTGTTGCCTGAGGAGGTGACCTTCAAACATCTCCTGCCATGCCAGGAAACATAGAAAAGAGAGGGATTTATTCCAGCACCATGGAGGCAGACAAGGAACTTTGAAGAGAGGGTTTCTATACAGAGCCCACATGAGGTCCTATGCTTTGGGGATGCCTGTCCAGAAGTCATGTTGGTGAAGTGCTGGAAGTGGTATTTGATTCTTACCTTGTAGCAGCCTCAGCTGTCCTATAGAGGAAGAAATTCACTCTTTGGTTTTCCTGAGGAATTGGACTTTAAACAAGGTGTATGTGGTTTGAAAGCCTGTTGCATTTTCTTTCTCTCCTCTAAGGTTTAGTGTGCCTGACCTTTGCCTCATAATGAAAGCAGTTCAGTGTGTTCCCCACTTCTGCTGCCTGGACTTGGCTCTGTTGTTACTATGGTTGTCGTGTCTCACTGACTTTTATATTCTTTGCTCCATAAATTGTGATCTGTAATTGTAGGATAGCTCACAGCAATCTAAGCCATTGCCTTTTTGTGTGTGGTTCCTCTCAGGGACCCCTGCATAGGATATTCCTCAGGTTTCAATAACCTTGATTTTTAAATTAGCATTTAATTTCTGGAGTCCACAGGTGTTAGCTGTGGACAGGATTTTAAAGGTGAGGTGAGAGCAAGTCCACGCCACATTCAAAACTGCTCCTAAAAGATTTTGCCATACAAAGCCTCGCATATGGTTGTCTACTCCTTGTCATTTTGGATATGGTTTCTACTCGAGCTTGGGAGGACCTAGGGTTGCTCTTGGCTTGTCCTGGCAAGGAGGCAAGGAATGAAGGAGGAGGCATCTTTTTGTGGAAAAAGGTGAAGAAGGATGTAAGGTTTGGTAAGCAACGACTGTAAATTACACCCCTGATAAGTTGAATTTTCCATTTGATGGAGAACGTGCCAAAACACTACAATAAAATACATAATGTGTTTCCTTCGCCTTCCCATTGTAAAACTTGAGAGTCATGGCATATTAACCAAAACCAGATACATCCATTGAGTTTCCATATTCTGAAGCAGTATAGGGTGGGGTAAAGCTAGTATTAATAGGTCTATTCATCACAATAAATGTTCCTGGTAGATGTGGGTGGTTCAGACTCAGTGAAGAAATGGCTCAGAAGTGATCAGTCTCCACCCAGAGAAACAGGAATTTGTAGCAGGGAGTGTCCTACATACCGGTAATAAGAAAAATGATGGCTAACTGAAGAGTCTTTTCTTGAAGGGTTTTATTTTAAGTTCAGGTGAGCTGAGGTTTTGTTAGCACCAAGACTCATTTTGTTTCCCCAGCTGTTTTCTAATGTAACTTGCTAATTATTGGTCTGTGCTCCATAGGTAAATCTGCATTTGGTTAAGAGCTGGCTTTAAGCTGTCATCTTCTCACTTCTGTCCCAGTGCACCATAAAAAGCCCTGTAAAATATGGAGGTTCTCAAGGGAGTTGGTGTCTGTAGTGCTGACTGACACGAAACCAGCATTTTTGTGAATTTGTGTCATTATGTAAGTTGTATATTCTCTTCAGAAATTTATCTGTTTATTCGTGGATTTAATTGCTATTTCTTTTACAGCAGGGCTTGGAGTTCGTAATGAGAACTCTGTGTTGGGCATTGTACCAATACATAACAGAGAAGGCAGCTCTGCCCTTGAATGCTAAGAGGACATGACGGGATGACAGGAATAACAAAAGGGGTGGAGGACAGAGTAACAAAATGCACAGAAAAATATGTGGCTATCCACATTAAATAAGTAATTTAGAATACAGTGTGTTGTGCTTCAATTATGCAGGAATATGCATTTGACAGAATTTCATATCACTTTAGGGATCTATATGGGTTTTTTTCCTCTTTTAGGAAAAGGGTTGGACAAAGTTTATTTGTGTATATACAGAATAGTCTTCTGTACCTAATCTTGCTTCCATGTCCTTGAGAAGCATGTGTACATGGAAATCATTTCTAGGTTGGTGAAACTGAAAAGTAAAATGAGACATTGGTGATGTCTGGGTTTAGAACTTGGATATCTGCTCATGAATGGATGTTTTAAACTCTCTGCTCAGTGGAGAACAGAGGGATAATTTCTGTTGTCAATTGATGGACTGGTACAGATGGTTGATCTCAGCAGAATACACAGCATGACTCCACATTTTGGAGAGCATGGGGGTAGGGGATCCAGTTGGTCAGCTGAAGAGGAGAAGAGCAAGCAAATCTTATTTCAGTGCAAAGCCCAAACATGGACAGAAGGGAACCTTTCCCCTTAAAGTTATTTTTTTGGGAGGATGACAAGAGTTCATGTGGGGTTTGTGACATGGAGTCACTGAGGTGAAGGTAACCTGTCATTTCCTGCCCACACTGTTTACTGTGGCCATCTTCAGAGGCTGTAGGGATGGCTTTGCATTTGGTGGTATATTCTGCAGGGGAGCTTATGGACTCCCTGCAGGTGAAAGGAGCACATTCTTCCCTCATCTGCTAGATGGGCTTTCTGTCCTTCCTCCTATGAATAGTCATTTTGATGTCCATACTGTGAAGTCACTGAGACCAAGTGGGTTGGACAATGGACAAAAGTTGCCTGAGAAGACTGGAAATGAAAATGCATTTCCATTTCTTAGAGTAATGCTGATGTTTGTCTCAGCTCTGGGTTTCTTTGCTGAGGGCTTTCTGCAGCAATTGAAGACAGTCTATGCCTTGGTGGAGAAACATTGTCTGTTCAGCAATGCAAGGGCTTGAATTTTGATCAACTAATTCTGCGATGGTTGCATTTATGTGGATGAGTGTGGGAGGTTGTGTGCCACATCGCATCCTTACTGTCTTGGGTTTTACTATTTAAGCCTCCTGTTTATTGATTACGTAAATGCTGAGGTTTCATTCTGAGGCTTTGTTTCTGGATCCTCCTGTTCTTAACTTTGAAGAAAGCAGTTCATCTCCACCACAGTCCAACCAGTATTCACAATGTGCCTTCTCGGTTGGATTCGTACACACTATGGTTTGCACTGATAAACTGCTAGCCATCATGGGTGAGAGATGGCAGGTGCCAGGGCAAGTGTGGATGCTTGTAGACTCTTCTGAAATATGTGGCAGTGAGAACTCAGATGGTAAATCACATTTATGTTTGGTGGTGATGAGAGTAGACCAGTGGTAAGCCAGGCTGGAGTGGGAAAGGTGGCCAGAGTCTGTGGCCAGGACCCTGGATTTGTCAAGGATGGAGGGAAGAGAAATGTGGAGCTGGTGAAACAGGTGAGTCAGATAACAGTAGGTGGGAACATTTCTGCACAGATGCCTGGGTGGATGGGATGAATTGGGTGCCAGCGTGGTCCCTTCCCAGCACCAGCCTGAGCATCCCTGCCATCGATATAGAATTATTTCAAACCCTGCTGCAGCAGGAGGATGGAGGGCAAGGGCTGGGCTTGACCTTTCCTTGCCTCCTCTTCTCCTGGAAGTGCCGGGAGTCACCAGCTTGGAGTCTCAGTTAGCAGTAGCTACCAGCGGTAAGCAGATGCAATCTGGCTTCAAAGTAACCCTCCTCCTTTTCACTTTTAGAGGTGAGAGGTGTCTTTTTGATTAGTTCTGATAAATAACGATTTTGGTATTGCGTGAGTATGACTTGTCATGAGTTGCATTGCTGAGTTTCAGCATTATTGTTGGTCAGTCTTTTTTAAAAATCAACATTTTAGTTTTTTTAACAAAAGAGCTAAAGTGCTATGATTTGGACTTTTTAAGGACGTTATTCTTCTTTCTATTGAAATAGAAATGAAAAAGGGAAGAGGAAGAAAATTGTCTTTTCCATTAAGAAAGATTCTTTTTTCCATCCTTTTACTGGCATATGTGGTGGATATTTGTAAAAGTTTCTTTCATTTTTTAAGAGCCCCCAGACATTTTTGCTTGAAGAAAATGTTTTAAATATGGAAAATCTCCTTTTTTGTTAACTTCATTTTGGAGGTGTTTTCTTGCTGTGAGATCAGCTTGCCAATTGGAGCTACCTAGATGGTCTCTTGAATCCATTTTTTGTCAGTGGATTTCTGCATAATCATTGCCCTCTTCTTTTTTTGTGAGAGTAGGATTATAATGAGAGAACCAGAGTGGGCATAGATTAAAGTGTTTAGTCCAGACAAATTATGCAGAAAACATGCATCTCATGCACTTTGAATAATACCAGGGGTAAACAATGTCATCTTTTGAAGGTTAGCTTGTAGAGTGCAAAGGAAATAACCAGACTGTAGTACTTCGGAGCAAATTTTTTGCTTCTCTTTAAAAATAATAGAAAAATCAGTTCTTTTCATACAGTTGTGCGTAAATATTTTATGTTGCTGACTTTGCTTTTTCATAACTTTTTCTTGCACAGTTCTTCAAAAAATTCCTTCACTGTCTTTCTCAGATTTTATCTCAGAACATGTTTTTGTCATTAATTTCATTCTTATGCATTCATTGTTTTACCAACTTTTTGTTTGCTTACAGTCTATCTGTGTGTGTCTTATTATCAGTTCCCGTTCTGTTTGTCCTATAAGTGTGATTTCTTTCCCCTCCCTTCCTCCCTGTTTCCCTCCGCAAGACTCCCTTTGTAGTACATCAGTGTTGTTTTATTGAAGCCATTGCCAAATGATTTTGTGGAGGCCAGAGGGATGAATGATTTGAAAGAGGATGGAGGTAAGACATCTGTTGGTAACTGATAAATGCGATGTTCTTCGTTGCCCAGGAAGCTGCTGTGTTTCTGATGGCTGGATGACTGTGTGACAGGGCGGATCCATCCATGTTGTCTCTCGTCTTATGTTTGTCCCTAAACAATTCTTACTGGCCACCCTTGGAGACAAGATACTGGGTTGCCTGAGTCTTTGGTCTGATCTATTAAAGCTGTTTCTGTGGTCTCATGAATCTGACTCTGTCTGGTTAGGGCTCTCCAGTTTGTGGTGCAAGCAGCATGTAGCTGATCAACAATACGATGGTGGAAACCCCTGGGGAAATGCTGCCCATCCCTTGGCTTCATGACAGCAGGGTTCATATGTTTAAAAGCTGAGGAACAGAGGTAACCACAGGTGAAAGGAATGATGGTTTTCAACCTAGAGTAGGCTCTGAGATTACACCTAAAAGGACATCTACTTGTGTCCAGGATGAGCTCCTGAGTGAATTCATCATGCAGACGAGCAAAGGATTTCGGTCTTGTGTCCTATCTCTTTTTATGATGAACCATGTCAGTGATCAACAGAAGTGATTGCTTGTGGCTATACTTTCTCTCCAGAGCACTTTACAGTTCTCTGGAGACCCAGAAGGTCCAAGAGGTGGCTGTTCACTTGGCACAGGCTAAGCTGATGCACGTGAGTAAATAAGCGTGACTTGCTAAGTGCCACATCACAGACTGAAGGATCAGCCTCAGCTCTGCATCAGCCTTTGTTGACTGTGTTTTGATTAAACAAATGAAAAGGCGGCAGATCCTTCAGTTTTTGAGCTTGTCATAGAGCAGTATTGGGAGACTTTACTGGAAATTGTCCCTTTGTTTCCATGTTGCTGGTTTTCTTTTCTGAGAAGCTTTGCTCAAATATTGCCTTAAAGCAGCCTGCTTCCAGGACAGGAATTGTGAGTGGACCATCAGGAACCCACAAACGGTTTTTGTGATTTTTGCCCCCATCAGCCTCTTCCACAGGGAGTGGATTGCCAGCCTTTTTTTTTTTTTGTGTATTTCTAGAACAGAAATGAGCAACAAAGATCAAAGTCCCCAGGTTGTTGTCTTGACTGAAAAGAACAACTGGTTAATATTTTTGTTCTTTGCTTTTGGGTCTTGTTTTTTCTTCTGAGTTTTCCTGTAGAAGCCTTGAAAGATACCTTCATATGTATCATTTCATACCAAGAGGAGTTGCATTCAGTTTAGTGGCTAACTCAAGGATTTGGAATATGTGAAAACAAATATAAGTGTATTATAAGACTCATAAAACTCCTCAATATGAAAATGAGATGAAGTGCAATATTGGTGGTTCAAGGTCATCAGCTGCACTGTGGCTGCAGGAAACCCCTTCCTTTTGGTCTGCTGGACAGATTGTGCACCAGACAAGTTGTATTACTCTGATGAGAAATAGTAGGTACCACTAACTGCTACTTCAGTTGGGCAGATACCCAAGTGGTAAACTACAGACCTATAATAAAAGTAGACCTGTTGTCAATATGGGCTTTAAGTTATGAGAGCACAAACAAGGGGTAACCTTTTGAGGTGAGGTTGTTTGATTTGAACATACCTACAATTGGGGGGGAGGGGAGCGCAAACATCTGTTTCAAGGTTTGGTTTTGTTTTGAATAAAAGTATCCAGTCCTAGTTCAGGGGTTTTTTATGCCAAGTTCTGGTCAAGGCCGGAGGGAGATCTTACAACTGACTTAGAAAGTCCTGAAATGATTCAGAAAGCCACTGCCAGCACAAACTGTAATAATACCCATGGACATCAGTGACCCATGGACACAGGGCAGACAGAGGAGCTGAGCACCTGGCTGCACCACGCAGTCCTGACACCTTTGCAAAGCAGTGGTCCTGCAGTGGGACCGCTTTGACTGACACTGGTCCATGCACTGTACCTTGTATTTTGGGGTGCAGTGCTGTGTTTCTGTGTGCTTTTTAGATCCTGCAAGAATTTACTTGGTTTGTGGGGATTTTTTGTTAGTTTTTTGTTTGTTTGTTTGTTTGTTTTTTACAGTCAAGTGAGTAGACAAATTGGGAATCTACTTACATGAGAGACAGATACTGAAACTGGCATTTCTGGGACCTGGCTTCTAAATATTTGGAAAATCTGAATCATGTTGATGCATGCTATTACTAATAGAAGTGCTTTTTAATTATGTTGACAAATTAAATAGAAGGATGTGGAGTTGGATAAAAGGAAAAAAAGTTTCACAGATACTTGTTCTTACAAAATAAATTTATTTGACTGTATATCTGCCTCCTTCTAAAGTGTTGTCTGCAAACAAGTGAGTACATTGGCAGGATATTGGTGAAAGGGTTAAAACTTGACTGAGTATGGGATAATGAAAGGGAAATTTGAATTAGAAAGTATTTGTATTGGAAAACTGATAGACAAAAACAGGAGAGAGAAACAACCCTATCCGTTAGCCTATAAAATGTCCATGTTGCTGACGCTAAGCCTAAGAGGCACAAGATTTTAGTAGAGTTGTATATGTGAATGAAATTGAGCTGCAGATTTAGTGTCCGTCGAACAAATCAGTGGGATGGCAGTGAACTGCTGCTGTGAACTGCCTGTTTGCAGCTGATAGGCCTTGGAAATTAATTGCAGAAAAGAGTGGAGTCGAATATTCCAACTAGCACATCTGGGGCGTTCACATTGACAACTGAAAAATGGAGTAACATTGGTTGGTTGAATCCTTGAAGGATTACTAACCCTGAGAACCACCAAGCACTTCTTGGGTGAGGGAGTACTTCAGCCTAAATAAAGAGCATTAGTTCAAGAGGTTTTTGTTGTTTTTCTTCCTTTCATAAGTTGAAAATTGGAAAGACACCTTTCATAGCAACTGTCAGGAAAAGAGAGTGTGATATGAATTGCCCTCACTCTCTCTGGTTCACCCTGGAGCTGTCTGCAACATATCATTACTCACTGGGCGGATGGGATTCCAAGGTGGAGGATTTACTTCTTCCATACACACTTCTCTTAGATACTTCTGACAGTTTATCTTGGACTCTGAGTTTTGTTTTGACTGTTTATTACTTCTAGGTGTTCAAAACATAGATGATACAAGTTTGGTTTGCAGTTTATGGGATGTGAAAGGCACTTTGGATAGAGCTCAGCAGAGCCCTCTGCTCTATTCAGGACAGCAGGACTTTGTGTATGGATAACTTCTCTGTCAATCAGGTGTATTAGCTCAAGGAAATACTTGCCAGGAGCAAGGAGGACTTGCCAGTTAGCTGACACTAGATTGTTCTACTTGAAATATCTTGGGCTGCTGAGCTGCTGCTGAATCTAGAATCCAGGCGAAATGTATTGTATGGGGCAGCCCTCCCCTGTGGCAGGATGTGCTGGGATTGTTGGTGTTCCCAGTTCCAGCGCAGGTATTGCTGGAGGATCTTAACCATGAACACCAGCTACAGAAAAAGTACATCCAATTTAGCCCAAAGCCATGCTCAAAAGAAATGAAAATTTCCTGACAACTGGAAATCCTGTTTTTCTGCCAGCTCTGTACCTGGCCCCAGTTTCATCTCCTAATGGAAACAACCTGCAAGATCCTAATTACTGGTTGACAGCTTGGGACAGAAGAGGTAATGGCACTGTTAAATGCAGGAAGGAGATTTCATCGAGGCTTTGTGAACTGTCCTGCCTACTCATTTATGTGAGGCAATGACTCAGCTGTGGATCTGTGGTCTGGCCCCAGGTCCTTGTCTCAGACCGGATCACTCTGCAGTATGGATGTGATCTGGATCAGCTGTGAACAGATGACATGGGACTTAATTCTACCTCGGTGCTTTTATGTTGGCCTTATGTTGCCTGTGGGAGGCACAGACTGACAGATGACTTGGCCGGTTGCCTGCCAGTACGAAGTTGAATAGGTAGCAAGGAGTGGAGCAAGCTTAAACCATCAGAGGAAATTTTTTCTGTATCTTGGTTCTTTATCACATTTTTTTTTATATAGTAGTAGGAGTTTTAAAGCTGGATTCACTGTACTGGAAATCCACAGCATCAGCATTAATACTGATTTTCAACCTTTTTCCTTCTGTTTTATTAGCTAGATCATTTTGCAGATCTGACCTGGAGCTTGGCTTCACAGACACTTCACTCAGCACAATGAGGGGCCAACAACAGTCGCTGAGGATGTGATATCTAGAATGACATACTGGAAGTAGAAAGGCAGACAGCAACTTCTAAATTCTCTTCCGCCAAAGGATATAGGTTGTGAGACTCCCCTGTCAGAGCTAGGATGGCTTCAGAGGTTCTTCTGGTGCTGCCTGTTATTCCCTTCAAAATATGGCTTGTCTTTCCTCTTCTTCTGTTTTTGTTTTTGTTTTTGTGGGTTTTTTGTTTTGTTTTTGTTTGTTTGTTTGTTTTGTTTTGTTTTTTTCCTTTAGGTGCTTAAAAACAGTTTTGTGTGTTTTATTTCTTGGTGGAATTCTTGACAGTTTATCATTAGAGTCACAAATTACTTATTTGGTTTGAAGCCCAGTCTATGGATCCTTTCTTGTTCTAGTGAACTTAAAGTTAACAGAAGCAATTTAGTAGTATGATGTAGAACTTTTAAGTGGTTTTTGTAAATGCTAAAATATGTTCATAAATAGTAGCCCAAAATGTTCTCTGTTAAATCTGTGCCCCAGAAAATGGTAGTAGGGGTTTGCCTTGCCCTTTCCAGAACTCTCCATCCCTGCCTGTATGTACACAGGTATACAGTCTACTGATGTGCCTCGTTTGTGTGGCAGACAAACGGTTACATGATTTCATTCCAGCTCCTGTAAGATGACTGTCTCTCTTGCTTTATGCATTGCCAGAAAACTTTGTTAAGATTAAATGTAGGTAGGCCTAATATAGATATTGCACATGAGAATGCATATGAATGCATGTATATGTAGAAAAAAGAATGAAGTACAACCGTGCAGAAGACAGAGCATTGGGATTTTTTCTGTTGGAAGGACCACTACAGTATTGATACATTAAAAAAAATAAAAAGGGAGAGAAAAAGAAAAAATTCCACAACAACAACAACAAAATCCCAAATCCCCTCAATCTTCTATGCTGTGAAGACCCTCTGGGTTTTGGTCAATTCTCACCTTCAGGTCTGAGTGAGAACTGGCTCACAGATTTGTTGTCTCTTAACTTCTTTTAAGAGGGTTTCCTTTAAAAATCTGTTTATGGTTGGGGAGGACATGCCTGAAAAAATATTTGCACATAAAACAGCTGTTAAGTGAATCTCCACACACTGAGATCAAGAGAACGTGAAGAAATATGTACTTCCACAGACCTCTCTGCCAACTTGGAGCCTCCTTCAGAAAATAAATACAATCTCCCTACGAGTCTCTGGTAACTTAGTTACTGAAAAATAAATTGAGCTACTTAGACCCTTGAACCTTCTTAGTTTTTTTTCTCCCCCTCCTGCTAAGTCTGAAGCAAATGCATAAAATTGTGTTGGAATGATATGTACCAAAGCCAAATAGATTGATTTTAATGTTTCTTTGGTATGTTGTCAGCTAGTCAAGTGCAGGCAGCGAAGGAGTTCATCTGTGTGTGAACTAACCACTTCCAGTAGTGTAGCTGCCAGCCTTCCAGCAGCAGATTAAAACGTTGCAAAGCCCTCTTTAAATCTCCTCTTGATGCCACTTGCTGAAAAGATCATCACCTGCAAGGGGCTGTTGGAGGTGTAGTACAGTGTTATTAAGGACTTTTCCTTATTTATATTTGAACTCCTCTTTCCTTCTTTTGCCTAGCCCTGAAAGCAGAGGGCTCACTGTGGTGGCACAGCTCCGTTTTCCTCTGGTTTTGTTTGTTTGGGGGTGCTGTTTGGTGCTAGTGTGCATCTGCTTGGGCTGCCTAGTCCTACTCCTCCAGTGCAACTTCATGGCCCTTTAAAACCCTCTGCGACTAAAGCCAGAAGCGGTCGGTGGTGCACTACAGATGTTTTTACAGTTCGTTTCCAAACAGCTGCTTTTCCCTTCTTTCGTCTGTTTTTCCTTTATTTATCAAGTCCCTGAGGAAGGCTGCCGGCTCACAACCCTGGCAGGAACTCCCTCGGTAACAGCCATTGCACGGAGCCCTGGGCAGACCCCTGGGCAGCACCTGCTACTGCAGAGGGGGGCTCACTTCAGCAGGTTGCAGCGAGCCTGGGCTCGGGGCCCTGGAGGCTTGGCTATGAGTGGACAAGTCAATGTACCTGCAGCTTCTCCTAAAATGATCTGGGAATAAGATGGAAAAGCACTTGAGACAAGGGTCAGTCATGCTAGGGTCCCTCTGTGGTGGCTGGAGCCATGCTCTGCCTTGAGTGCATGCCATCTGAATAGCTTTTGTCCAATTAGAGGTCCTTAAGTGAGCTCCCCAGATTAAAACATTGAGGCACATACCCTGTCTGCCATCCCAGAGAGGAGCGCACACTTGCTGCTGCCGTCCACCCCTGGTGTTCCCTGGTGTGCCAAGATTTGTCCTCTACTGAAGTAAAACCTTTTGATCGCAGGTAGTGGGAAGAAGGAAGAATGAAAACAAGCCAAAGTGGCCTATTTGGCCAGTTGACAAAAATCCCCAGGCGTTTGCAACCAATCCTTGGCTCAGAAGCCGGACATTTTCCCATTCATATTCCCTTTCAGCAGACAGATTTCTGTGGATTGTTTTGGGGTGGAAAGTCCAAAGATGAATCCTTTCTCCACTTGCTCTCTAACAAAGTTGTTTGTTTCTTAACTTGTTCAGAAAACCATTAATATGTTCCATCTGCTGCTTTGTCTTTTAATTTTTTTTATGGCAGTTCCTTTCTTTGTAGGAGTGCAGGGCAAGCAAATGCTGCCAGGGGGCTCCAGGGTTGTTACAGCCCTGTTCGCTTCAGTTGTGTGAGGCCAGTGAATGCAGGGCTGCCTGTTTTCTGAATGCTGTTTCAAGTTTTATAACAGCAGGTTTCAGATGGCTCCTGGATGAGGGAATGCTTGGGGAGTTGATTGGTTGAGGGTCAGGCCTGGCTTCGTTAACTTGGGGTCCTGTCAGCTCTTTCATCATCATTTTGTCAAGTCTGGGCTGGGTGGATAATTGCTTGTGACAACTTTACAGCTCTGAGAAATAAGGTAAATTTTTTTCAGTGAAGGTTCTCAGAGCAGCAGCTGGAAAGTTGGATGCCAAACCAAAGGGTTTGCTGGATAAAGAGATAAGTGATAAAATGATTTTGCATTTTGTGCGATTCTTTTGTAAAAGGGCTCAACTAGTTGCCCCTAATGCTGAGTTAAATTAACTGTGTGGTCTTGCAAAATAAATGGCCACCGTGCTCTGGCTTCTTGTTGAACATGTGGAGTGGGGGCAACTCTGGCATGGAAGGAAGAAGCACTGAGAAATCAAATTTGAATAGAGTGGATTTTATGCTAGCTCACAGGGAGCTCTGTGTCCGGAAGAGAAGTGACATGGAGCCTGAAGGGTAGTCTTCTGCTTTGGCTTATTTCTGGAAATCCTCAGCAGAGGGTGTGGCAGAGGTTGCCTGTGCCTAGCGGCAGAGGAGCAGCAGGGCCAGAGGGGCCAGCCTGTCTAGGGGCAGGGGAAAAACAAGTGGAGTGGGATGAGTTGGGTTGGGTTGCCATCAAATGTGTGTGTGTACGTGTGCAGCAGGGGAGCCAGAGGATTGCAAGGATCTCTGATAGCAGGGTCGAGGCAGGAATGTGGTGGCACCCACCCTCTGGTCTGGGGTCAGAGTGCCCATGAAAGAGAATGATATATAAGTAGTCGTTGTGGAGACATCCACATCTTTCCTCTGTGCCTCTGCCCAGTTTCCTCACACAGTTGGATCAGAGATGGACACTTCCCTCTCTTTCACTAGTTGAGCGGGCTGCTGCTTTGCAAGTGGTTGGGGGTGATTTCTCATTTGAAATATCTTTCCGCTAAGCTGTCAAAAATGAAAGTCGCTTTTTCTTGGCAGTGGAGATGCATCACTTCTGTTAGGGCTCCCCTTTCGATGTCACTGTCAGTGATCTGCATCTCCCATGCTGTATTAAGTGGGTTCAAGCTGAACATGACAGAATTGCATGGTGTCATGCAAAATGAAATGCCATTACTTTGCCTGCTGAGTCGAGAGGGCCAAGAACAGGGATGGCATTTGCTAGTTAACTCATTTCCATACTTTGGATATTTGGCAGTAGCTTTGAGGTCTTTTCTGTTTCTACTGCAGCAGTTGGTTTGTTTCATAGCTTATCTGCTGTTGAAGTAAACTCTTCAGAGTTAGCATGGTGAGAGGCAGTTTGGCAACAACAAATAAGTTATGCAGCATGTTTTTCCTGTAATTTTTTCACTGTTACAGCATTTGCAGTAATGTGACATGAAAAAACATTATAAGGCTAGAAAGGTGTATTTGGCTTTCACGTTTGTAAAGATGTTCTTTAGGGCAAAACTGCTTTTTAAGGTCTATTAAACACTAAGAGTTGGAATTTTTTTATATCCTAAAGTGAGACACCTTTATTCCTAATAAATAAGAGGTCTGATTTCTTTTTTGAGTTCATGTAGACTTACCAGTCCTGCCCAGATGCTAACTTAGATAGAGAGCTACTCTTTGTCTTGAAAACCTACTTGCTTCTGATTTAGATTTGAATTCCATAAAAACTTAAGCTGATATTTAAACCTACATACTTGGAAAAGACTCGTTGAAATTTGAGTGCAATGTATACAACTTGAAAAACCATGCATGTGAATACCATTTTGGAGGATTGACGCATTCATGGACTGATGAAGCATTTAGGTTCAATGGGATGAGAGCACTGCTCTGTTCTTTTTAGCTTGAGAAGCATAACCATGCATCTTCCTGAGAGCCTCTTTCTACAACCTCTCCTCTTATAGAATTGTTACTGCTGACTTCAGTGAAATATCTGCACTAAGAAACTTTGTCAACCATGATTGTTGTGTTTCAATGACTATTAAAAATACTTTATGGAACTTCACCCTTAGAGAAGATGATGGGAAAGCAATTGTTTTCACTTCTGTTTAGGATTATTTTTGGCCAAGGTTTTTTACCAAAAAGGGCTTAGTTTCAGAATACTAAATGTGAAAATCTGTACTGCATGACTTCGTTGTTAACAACAGAAGAACTGTCCCATATGCTTTACTGGCAGAGAAAACATATTTTTACATAACAGAATTAGAGCAGAAAATATTGTTCCCTCTTGGAAACATTATAGCATATTAAATGTGAACTTGGAAGCTACATTTCCAAACAGTTTGATTCCAAAAGCTTATTAAAGCTTGATGTGTGCTCTAGTATCTTTCATTTATGTTGGTTGTATGCATCCTAATTAGCTAAGAAAATGTCAATTGATGGCTGTAAAATTATGAATGTGTATCTTGCCACTCCTGCGTCATCAAGCAATTCTCAGGGAGTACCTTCGCTTTTATGGGCTTAAAACTGGAAGTGCAGTTTTCCTGGCTAAATATATGAAAAAATTGCATACACAACTGACCTTTTACCCCTTAAGAGCTACTCTAAGCATTGACATTTATGAACATAGTGTTTTGTTTGGTTTATGTGACATCTGGAAGCCTTGATCTGAATTGGTCCTCTCCTGTTGTGCAAGGCACTCTATATAAGGATCAATCCTTGCCTAGGAGAGTTTACCATCTAATTAAAACTAGATACAACAAGTAGCTTTACCTAAAAGTCAAGAGGAAATGGGAAGAAGGAAATGGTAAAGTACGGTGGGTTCTCCAGTTGTCTCTGTATTCACATTAAAAAAAACCCCAAATTCATAGACAAACTGTGAAAGCAGTATTTTAAGCTATGAAACTTGTTGTTTTGCTGCTACACTTTGCATTTTTTCACAGTTGGATTTGTACCACTATGTTCAGGTGAAGGTTACAATGGTAGAAAAATCTCCTGGTGACAGCCTGTACAAGTGCAGAGCTCCTGGAGAGATGTCTGCTGGAGTCTTGGATCTAAATGCTGCAGCCTCAACTGTCAGTGGCTCAGACTGCAAAGAAACGTAGACAGACCACTAATAAAAAAGTTTCTGCATTATTAACACTCCCACTAGGCATCCTTGACCAGACTTAATATATGCTTTGACCTGTTGATGATTCCAGGTTGCTACTGGACCTCCCTCTGCCTTTGATTAAAAGCAAGTTGCAATTTATGTCACTGGCAGGAGTGAGCCCTATAGGAAAAATGAAGGTGTTGCATTGTAATACAGGAGTGTTAAACCACTACCTGGTCCTCTTTAGCAGTCCTGCGAGGCAGATTTGGAATGAGCAGCAGAAATGCACACTTTGCTGTGCTGTTCCTGTCTCCACCTGAGAAGGTGGTGGCTGCATCCCTGTTGTCTACTTAGGAGCCTTTCCACTGGGGCTGGCAAGAAGGACTCCTTCTGAGATGGCTTCCAGTTGTTGATGTTTCTTCCAGAATCTGAACTGGGAACAACCACTTCCCTTCCCATCACTATCCCTCTTGAGAATGAATAAACTCCTGATGAAATGTTTGTAACCATTCAGGGCGTGCTTCAGCACAGCAGTACGAGTAAGGAGAAATCTTTGTGGAAACTGCTGGAAATGCATACCTGCATCATAATGAAGTTACTGTCATTAAGAAAAGGAAGAAAGTTTTTTGCAACTCTGGATGTATGAACTAAATCTTACATTCAGTTTTTATATTTAAAACCTTACTATTTTTAACATAGAGTATTACTGGAGATGGGGAGGAAAGAACTCGTCAGAGAGATGCCTCTAGGCAGTAACGAGAGATCAGAAAAAATATTTAAAGACTGGTGTAAGCACATTTTAACAATGCTAAAAGAAACCAAAGCAAAATTCATGGTGTTTCTTTTGTGACTGCCTTTTTTTGTTGATGTTTTAAGTGAGCTTTTTCTGTCATCCTGCTTGTCTGCTCAGAGAACATTTTATATACACATTCATCAGGCAGAGCAAGTTGAAATATTACTTTTTTTACTCTCTGTGTTGCATTGTGTGTGAAATGTGCATGTGCTTTCATGAACATTGAAGACAGTATCTTGAGTCACAAGTAAAGTAGGATTTGAATTACGATTTCTGACATAGAACATGGACAGGTGAGAACTAATGAGTGCCCTTGTCAACTGAGATTGCAGAGACCTCATTGGAAAGGCTTCAGGTTTTCTTAAAAATCCCACCCATAAATAATCCTGCAAAATACCTCCTCCTTCCACCTGTAACAGAAATCTAGAAAGTGGTGTGGTTTGTCTTGGAGCTATTTCAGTCACAGGCTCTTTGTGACAGCAGCCAGCTTGCAGGCAGGTGGGTGCTCCTTTGCTTTGCTTCACTTACCCAGACTTCAAATGAGAACCTCTGTAGAGTGAGATTTAAGACAACCAGAAACTGAGCCCACGTGGCTTGGCTTGGAGGTGCTGGGTTCCTGTGATCATCCTTGGTGGCAGGGGTCTTGCAAGTGGCGAGGTAGGGAGACACCCCAGGCATGTGTAACTCAGCCCTCGCTAAGGCTGCCATCAGTATCTTTGTCCAGCAAAACTTCTGTTCATTTTCTTGGCCTTTGGGTTATACCCAGTGTTTTGCAGCCTCTACTTAATCATGCCGTCACTGAAGGACAGCATATTTGTTCTTACCAGTCTTCCCATTACCCATGTTTATGGACTGTCAGCAAGTGCCGTAGGCTGTCAGCTGCCTCTCTGTGCCCACGCTGTCTTCATAACCAGATATTTCCACAACAGAAAAGGGGATTAGTCACAGGAGGAAGCAGGTGTGTCACGTATAGGAAAGAGCATGATTAAACAGTGGTATTTTCTGCTTAGGCTTCTCCAGTGAACTGAAGGAGTCATTTTCGGCACAGCATTCCCCGCGGTTCAGGTGCAAGGCTCAGGGAAAGGAACACCACCAGGCTAACACCTGCCTTTTGTGCAGAAACATGCTGCTTTTAACTAATTTGTAGGAAGTTTTCTCATTTCTGCTTATGAGCCTTTGGAGGAGGAGAAAAATAAAAAACTTCTTCAACTCACAGTAAATATACTGTGGTATATTTATGTGTTATATTTATTGGTAGTTCTTTGGTCCTTCTTTAGCTAAAAGTTTTTCATGTCTTTCTCAATGAAACTTTTGGTTTTGCTTTTTTTGCTGAGTTTTGCCACCCCCATGATCTGTGAGGATCTGAACACCCTTGTCTGAAGAAGGTGGTGTGAGGGGAAGAGGAGAACTTTGGATTTGCTGCTGTTGGTACCACCAAGAGCAAGTGGAAAGGTCTGCTGCTCTCCTGTGCCTGCGCTGTTTGTTCCTAACTGTCTGGTTGGGAGAGTAGCCAAATCTGGGGTTCCAGAGAGATGCTGTAGTTAATGGGGTCATTTTTCCTTTGCCTTACCTGTCGTAGGCCCTTTTTTTAGCAGCAGTTTTTCTCATAGGTCAAACTGCCCCCACTTGCAGAAGAAAGGTGTGTACCTTGACTAAGGCTTCACCTTGTCATCCTTCTTACTTTTACCTATATCAAAATGGCCAGATGTTTGTGCTTTTCAAACCTAGGTTGCAGTTGCTATGGAATGTTTTGGTTTTGTTTTCTTACATCCCTAAAAGCTTTGTTTTTGATTGTTATGTTGCTAGACCTAAGTTGAGCTCTTTGTCATTGGTTTTTGAGATGTTGAAACCTGTTAGGGAGAAACCTGTGAGAACTCACACTGTGAAACTGGTTTTTGCCTGGTTGGGTCTGAGTGCTTCTTGAGAAGAAGCAAATCTAGATGAAGGGAAAATTGTTTCCCCTTCACCAACATTTTAGGAGTAAATTTCATCTTCAGACGCACCTGCACAACTACCCCCGTGGCAAAGAGGGACAGAATTTGGGCTTTGATGCTCTAATCTACTATGATTAAATACTGAGACAAGGTACAAATGGATTTTGTCCAGCCACAGGTTGCCTACATATTTATTTTTCTAACATACTTGCTGATAGTTTTAAGAAATGTCTGAAAAGGTCCAGCACAAAGCCAAAATGTAAATTTATTGTTATGCTACTGTTGTTCAGGCGATTTAGAATAAAACATTACATGTATTTTGGAAGAGACAAAATAAATATTAGGACTTCATACCTCACTTCCCTTCCGCAGCTGCTCTGTATATCAACAACAGTAATGAAGGAATAACACAAAGATAGTCACCTCCCTGAAGTGGCTTCTAGCACGCAAACAGACTTTATGGATGTGCATTGTTCAGGAAACTTTTTTTCTCTGTGGCAGATACTGCAACCAAGTTATGAAATGGTGATATGTTGCTGAAAAATAATCCCTATATGTTTTGACAGCAGCTTCCGAAACCCCCTATCTAGTTTGAGGATTATCTTAATCTGGATCGAGAGATACTGATGAGAACTTGCAGGAGACAAAAGCATTTGGGGGGGCTTTATTTGCTTCAGGCAGCTAAAGAGAGGTCATGGACAAATTTTGCTGATAGCCTAATTACAGAGGGTATCCAAACTGAGTAAGTGCAGATGCTGTGTTTGGACAATGAACTGAATCCTCTGACATGCATGGACGTTGCTAATAGGGTCACTCTTCTTTCTGGTGGTCATCCCAGGAGCACTCTGCCATGCACATGGGGAAAGAAAATGGTGATAGAAACAACAGAGAATCACAGAATCATGGAATACGCTGAGTTGGAAGGGATCCACAAGGATCATCGAGACCAACCCTGAGCCCTGCCGCCAATCTCCACTCACAAGATCCGCTCTGTTAACAAGCAGAAGATCAAGGAGGGCATCTTTCCTAGTTGAGTCTCTTAGAACCTGTTCCATAAAGTTGTCATCCAGGTTTTTTAGGAATCTTTTGGCCTGGGAAGCAGCACCTGGGGATGGAATTATGTTGGGAGGTGTCATTCTTGTTTAAAGGAGGTGTGGGAACATGGTGTGTTCAGAGACCTGCAGGTTGCTGCTGTCTCTAACCCCCGTGGTTCAGAGATTGTATCATGAAGATGTGGCCAAAATATTAGGTCATTGGTAAATAAAAGATGATTATGAGGAGCATGGCAAGACACAACAATGTGGGGAGATTCCAATGTGAGTAGCCTTTCAGATGCTAGTACAAACTGGGGGATTTGGTTCATACGCAGGATTTTGTTCACAAAGCATAGTCAGTCAGCAAGTGGGATGGATGACATTCAAGGATGCTCTTGAAGTAGTTTTATATTCTTTCTGTCAGAGGCAGAAGGGAGACCTTCTCTGTCAGTAAAATTTTATTCAAGAAAGAAGAGCCTTGTTCCAGCTGCTGAAAGGGTCAGCATCATCCCTCAAGTAATTGTATCCACCACAAAAGGTTTTCTTGTGTTGAAGAAGCCTAACCTGATTCATCAGGTGGGTGAGGGGCTCCTTTAATTAGTCTGAAATGATGATTTCAGTGATAGACATGGAGAACAATGATGTTAGGCTTGGCTAATTGGAGGCTTTCTGAGCAGCAATTAACATGTCAGAAATGTAGTTATACTTGAAGGAAATGCTGAAACTTTCCTTGCCTCCTATTTAAAAAAAACCCAAAACCATCACAAAACCACAAATGGAAGTCTCCTGTAAACTAATGCAAACAATCTGGTATTGCTTCGGGAACCTGTTTGTCAGTAGTGTGACCCCATGGTTGCTGGTCGGGTGATGACTGTAAAGTGGGGCTGCCAGCAGCTCTAGCTTTTCGTTTGCTGAAAGTGGAGACGATCATGCTGTGTGTATGAGCCTTGTTAATACCCCTGGCTGCTGTAAGAATTGCCAAGTCTATAAAAGCAGCTTATCTCCTGAGGAGGAGAGCCCCCTCACCAACCCCCTCCAAAATTAGACAGATTAACTTCCTAAGACATGGAGAGTTATTCCACCCCGAACCTACGCTGCTCATTCAAACTAATCTCTGGAGAGCTGAAAGGCCTCTTGTCTGTGATTGGAATCATATGATAAAGCTTGCTTGCTCTCTCTTTCATTGTGCCAAAAAGTTTGTCTTGCTTTTGATCTAGCTGAGAGCTGAAGTGGCATTTAGTGTGTTTATGTGTCATGTGGAACATTTAGAGACAAGAATTTTGGGTCTTGTCTCTGGGCTTCTGGCATGGTATCTCCTCATACCCCATGTGGTGCTCTCCTCAGGCATCAGCTGTACCTTCCCCTTCCTAGTAATGGTTAAGAGCACATCCTGGGGGGGTTGCTTTTTCTCTAATGTAGTGGGATCTTTCATACCTGGAGCAGAATACAGACTAAACAGGGGGAAAAGTTGTCTCCATTTGCAGTTTATATTCTGCAGGTTGAGAAGGAGAGAATGCGGCATGACACCATGGTCACACCTCCTCTCCTGTGTTCTGGCCCCATGCTGGGGAATGACACCTGTGTCTTTTGCTGTACTCAGGCATGACCTCTAAAAATACTATTAATAAACACTGAATTGTACTAGCTGCATAGTAATCAAGAGATGTAATGAATAATCTTTGCCCCACTCTTCCCTGTAATCTCCTAATCCTTGACTGATGGACATGGAGTTTACTTCTGAAGAGGTCTAGCTTTGACACAGATGTGTAAAGGCCATAAATGTTGTGGTTTTTTCCCCAAAAAAGACTTAACTTTCCACTTTATTAAATGCTCGAGAGTCTTTTACATCAAAAATCTGTTACAGATTTTTTCCTAAGAACAAGCACTCTTTCCTCCTCCCACACAAAAAGTCCCAAGGAAAAAAAGAAATCTTTCCAATGTTCAATATATCAGGGTTGTAAAAAGGCAACTAGCCCTCAGCATATGGGTCACTTTTATGCTCCCCAGGACTGGGTACTCATTGCTCTGCAGAGCTGTAGCACACAGGCTTTGCTGGGACATGCTAAGATCACATTTCAGAAGGAGGAGGACTTCCTCCACACCGTGTTTTCCATGCTGTGCCAGATGCTGATGTTGAGGTATGCCCTGTACTGCTGTAGCTGTAGGTGTCTGTTACAACCTGTCTTCCCATTTTGGCACGAAGAGCTTAGGTGGTGGGTTTATGGCAGAGCCTGAGTATGCTAATACTAGGCTGGTGCTGGGGGAAGCTTAAGGTCATGATGTGGGCTACAGACTACCCCCATAGCTGGTTACTCTGTGCTTTCCCAGGGTGCAATAGATTGGTACCACTCCTGCTTTGTTTATTGCTGGCTGGGATTGAGGTTTTGGGAAAAACTTGTCCCTGAAGGGAGGAGGAAAAGAGGAATTGTGGGACATGTGGTTAGTTGAGCACTTTTTAAGTTGGGAACATCAAGGCAGACTCCCAAGCTTTCTTCTGATAAGATGAAACACTCTAAACTGTGTCAAAAAAGGAGGATTCCAGAAAAACATCTGAATTTGGATTGTGGCTCAGACCTTGGCTTCCCTTTTGACCTTATGTAAATCATTTAATTTCCCCTAAGAAACATAGGGGACCTTGCCCTTTGAACCTGTGGTTCTTGGCTCATCCCTCTTCTGGCTTTCCTGTTGAACTCCTAGAAGCCATTTCTGTTTGCTGTCAGGTTGGGGAGCTGACTGCTCTGTCTTCTGAGTGTTTCACAGAACAATAGGCAAAGATTCATTAATTCGTTCTTGTTTCTGTCACAACAAAATTTTTGCCTTCCTCCTTTTTTTGGTCTGCCTTGCTGGTTTAAACTCTGAATGACAATTCTAAGCCTGCTTAGCTAATGTCGTGTGAAGCAGGGAACATTTTGGAGTAATGGAGGGAGGATTGGCAGCGTTTTCCCAAACTCTGGGAAAACATGTGATTTTCAGGGCAGGGGAGTCTGCTATCACCCACTGAACATCCTGAAACTCCTCTCTGGATCAGGAGAAGAGCAGAACTGCCTCGCTCGCTTCATTTAAAAGAAACATACAATAGAAACCTTCTCACACACAGACTGTATTATGCCACATGCACCTATTTGTAACACTCAAAAGCATTGTTTTTTAAAAATATTCACTGTTTTCAATTAATTGATCAGAAATCTGTTAACCAGCTTCACTTGCACTGGGTTTTGCTTCCTCCATCACTTCTGTGTAGGCCAGCGTGGACACTATAGTGATTGCATTAGTGAAAGCTGTCACGGAGGGCTTCTTATTTTTTTCTTTTTGTGATTATTATAAAAACTTCGCTTTCTTAAACCATCCATGGCATTTAGTGCCCTATTATTTTCCTGTTTTGCAAGCAGGAAGGGAGAAATGTATATTTTCCTTTACAACAAACCAGCCTTTGTCAGATGCTGACTCACTTGGCCTTAGTTTGCCAGACTGCTACAAATGAGTTCATTGTAAATGTTTCTAACAATGTGTAGTTCATGCCTCATGTTTTTTGGGTTATGGAATCATATACTGATATACAGGTATGAGAAGGGCTCTGGATCAATTCAGCAGATGAGGTAATTATCTATGCAGTAATTAGCTTGAAAAGGAGACTGGGCATAACTGTTTCCCTGTGATAACTTTACATAGTTCAGACATCGAGATGCTAATTTTTTTTGCATTACGCAGGTTCCTTCTCTTCTCATAGCTTATCTCTGTTTTAAATGGTTCAAAATAGATGGCGTTTTAATTGTGCAGATGCATCAGATACTCTGGAATGAAACCAGATCTTTCCCACTGAGGGTCATGCTGAAGTTTTCATGTAATGAGAATGACTATGAATCAATTACTTGAGACTTCATTATGACGAAAGAAAACAAACACGGCATCAACAGCGAGTTTAGCAGTCTTTGTTTCAAAAAGGAATTTGCAGAACCATTTAAGGCAAAATAAAATCCCAGAGAGAATCATCAAAGGGTTCAAATGAGAGCATAAAATACTGTACAATGAAAAATGTCGCAAGAGCTTCAATGCCTAAGATATGTATGTGAAAAATTCCAGGCTGAGCCTTCCCACACTATGGGAGGTCATCAAGTAAAGCAAAGTTAGCTCTGTTTGTCTCCAGTCAAAGCAACACATGACTTCATTTGGGTCTTAGTCTCATTACTGCTGAAGTGTGAAGTGTCAGGTTAAAAAGACTACATGCTTTTCACCCATAGGGATTGCTCTGTTTTAATGGGTCAGGTCAGCGCTATGGCTCAAAACATTGCAAACCATTAATGTTTAATACTTTTTAAATTGAAGTCCTTGAGAATACAAAATTAACCCTGTGGATGTCTGTAACTGGGATTTCTTGATATTCAGCCATTTCAAGGAATACAGTGGGCCATTACTGCTGGTGATGGAGAGCTCAGAAAAAACCCAGAAGAACACATTTTTCTTGAATCCTATTGTTCTTTACAGAGTGGTCCTGGCAGTCTGTGCTCTTGCATCCTGAATTATATTAGACAAACATGTCAGTCTTGGGCTATGAGAGGAGAGCAAGTGTCCACTTTAAGTCAGGCAAGAAAGTGCTGCTACTTTTCCCCCAAGAGCTTCCCATTTCTGACTTTACCTTCTACATTCCTCCTATCCTATACTGAAACTGAAAAAACCCCCATCAAACAAAAGCAAAAAACCCCCAACCCAAACACCCCCCCCCAAAACAACAAAAACCCCCAAACCAAACAAAACCAAACCCCTCAATAGCCCTTACCCAGAAGGATGGAGATTTCTACCCCATATTATTGCAATTTTAGTGGCAGAAATAGCAGACGGAGTGCACCTCTAATGCCCACAGTTTAAAAACTCTTCATGAGCTTCTCAACATACCACACAGCTTCTCTGGTGACTTTTGGCATTGGTGGATGTCTAAAATGTATCACTAAAAGAAATTGGTGTCTTCTTCTATCTTGTCAGCAATGTTACTTTTGTAAGGGTTTATCATGCCTTGTTGACTCTTAATAATTCAGAAAAGACTGGCTAAGGAACTGCTTAATATACTGCCTTTTTTGGAGTGGCATGAGCACAATTTGCCTTAGTCATAATTTTAAAGAAATGCAATAGTCTCTGCAGTATAAAATCTTAAGAGGAACAAATTTTTATGGTGGTAATATTCTTCATTTTTTTAACCTGGAGTACTGGCACATTTATTTCAGAAAGGCATAGATTATGTCAGTGTTGAGTTTGTGGCTGTATAAAACAGTGGGAAGATGAGTTAAATTGGTGTATACTGCTTTGGAGCTTACTTTTTAAATGGTTTAGTAAAAGGAAGCACACTTAATTAAATGTCTTAAAATTTAAGATCAGTGTTGTTCTTCTAGATGTATCGTCTGTCGAGGTCCTGTCACGGCTTTTGTTGTTGAATGTCAAAGGAAGTATTCTGATCAGCAAGGCCTAATGGAGGGATGTTTCTAGAACACGATTATGAATCTTGTAAATCTTTATTTTGGAGATCTTTTCAGTGTCTTGAAGCTTAAACAGTGTGCACAATCTTTTACTCTGAACTCCGTACAACAAATAGCTCAGCTGAGACTCTGGGTTTGAATTTTATTTCTTTGTAAATGAACATTTGTTCTTAGGAAACAGAAAGACTAAGAAAGATGTTGATATTTCCCCCTCACCACCAACACTAGAGTTGTGTATTTTTATTTACTTTTAGAGACAGGGGAAATTGTACAATTGGCTGAACCACAATGATCAGTATCACCCGCTTCTCATTATTTCTGATGCTTCCTTAAACTTCTGAAATTTTGAGACAGTAAAGAAAGCACAGTCTTTTTTTGGTGTTTTTTTTTGAAAACCACATATAATCTGGCAAAAATTCCAGTGCTTTCAAGCAATGACAGGATATACGCTGTCGTCTTTGATCCATACATTGGGAGGGGCTTTGCCCCCTACCCCATCCCTACTCTCCTCTTCTTTGCAGTTTAACTTGGGCTGTCAGAAGTGGTTTCAGTGTATAATTCTTTGCAGATAGAAATAGATCGATGTCCCTAGAAGTGCGAATTTGTCTGTCAGTGCCCCCCAAAAAAGCTGGTGGTCCTGATGTTTGCATCCCTCTTGCTTTGTAGCAGATGACCTGTCCTGAGGAAAAGTGGAAGAGTAGCTTTCAAGTTGGGAAAAGAATATGCAGCATGGATGTTGGTTTTGATTTGTGGTTAGGTGCAGGCAGAAAAGAATGAAAATGTGGTTCAGAAATCAAATGCAGACAACCACTGTTCTCCTTGGTGGGCTTCACAGAAAGCATGTATGTGCAGGAGGCACTGCTGACCACTGACCACAACCCACTCACCACCCATTAGGGATTTTCAGAATCCATAAGCAAGCCAATGGCAAGAGATTTGTATTTTTTTTTTTTTCCCCAAGGAGGAATTTATTGCGAGTATCTCCTTTAAGCTTTTGCAGCTGGCGAGTTGGGTTTATATCTGAACTTGAGGCTTCATCTGAGCTGGGAGGGGGGTGGAAAAGGTTCAATAGACAAAGAATGGGGAGTTTATGCTGGGCATTTGCAAGTTCTTCCTGGGGATTTAAACTATTTGTAGATCTAAACCTGGGATTCAGCTGCCCTATGGAAGGGGATTTGTCTTCTCTATTTTCACTCCACCCCCAGCTGTTTGAGTGCAGTAGCATAAAGCTTTGAAAATACTGCACTGAACAGTCTCAGTCTTAAATGGCTTTATTTCAAAGCATAGTTGACTAAGTCTAGGCAAATGGCTTAACCCGGTTCAACTCCAACACGTCATATGTGACTAAGCTTGCTTAAAACTTGCATTCAGAAGTTAAGGATGCCCCCCTGGGATTTTGGCCGATGCTCCCAGCCCATGTCCTGGCACTCATAGCGCGCTACAGGATTGCACAGAGTTGGCAGAGTGTGAGCACCTCCCAGTCACCCTGAGCTTGTGTGAACTGGTGTGGCTAGTCAAACTTCTGTATCTAGCATCAGTCTTCTCATTAGCCTTGACCAGGTGTAAAAGAGGCCAAAATTCACATTTTCACTCTCACAAGCTTTTCACAGCTCTATTGATTCTGTCTGATGTGCTTTTCAACTGAGTTTGTATATAACATTAAAAAAATTATATAACATAATAAAAATATATATAACATAATAAAAAAACCCCTTTTCTCCTTGTGCTACAGTTCAAAGCTAAATTGAACATGCAGAAGAAGTTCATTTTTCCAAAACTCTCATTCCTTGCCACTGCTCTCCTGGTGATGCAGGTGAATATGCTGGAGATGACTAGGGAACCCAGTGACCCATTTCCCTTTCTGACTTTTCAGGGTGCTAGAGAGAGAGCCACAAATCATCTCCTCTCAGAGACCCGTGGTCTCTGACAATGTAGTATGCAAATGTTCTGGTCCACGTAATTAGAAGGAAGGGAGATTTAACTGTATGTGAATTTATTTTTTTAAAAATTGTCTTGATCTCTTATGTGAGAGGCACGAGATGTGAATGAAGTATGTCTGCCATGGAGATGCTTCTCCCTTCCTGATGGAGTTAGTCTAGCACTGTTTGTGCTGGCTGGATACAAAGCTGTGTCCCTCCCTAGGTAATAGCTGGTGGTATGGAGGACCTGAGAGCTTTATGATGTGAATGCAAGCTCGACATACAAGAAAACAGTGAATTCGAACTTCTGTGTAGACATGCCTACTACCAGTCTCTCATCACCAAAATTAATGTGAGCATTTATGCCCTGTCCTACTACTTTTGCTTTACTGAGTGTGTGTGAGAGAGCAAGGGATCATACACTTGTAAGGAAACAACTCAGTTGGAGGGTGCAAAGCCCACATGCACGTGACATTTTGAGTCATGGCAAAGATGCAGCCAGTAGGCAGGAGGAAGAAACATAAGAGCTGTAGCTCATCTGTGGTTATGCTATTGCATATGCTGATCGAATGAGGGGGAAGGTTTCACTCCTTTATTAATTCACTTACATTGGTACTTGATTATTCCACCTGCTGCAGAGCCCTTTCCTGGTTATAAAATACAGTTACATCTGCAAGAAAAATTAGGAAATGGCCTGAAAACACATTTTTTGCACTGTTACATTTGTAACCTAGATAAAACTTTAGCATCTATACTAAATGAACAGTGGAGAGTTGAAATAGATTTTGAGCTAAGTAGATTATCAGTATTTGATCGTGTATTTTCTAGTCTTTCTGAATGCCTATTGCTGTACCTTGTGAAGTGAATGCTATTTTCTGCAAATGCAAAATTATGTTACAGTTTTCTGCTATCTATAGGAATGCAAAATGAACTCTAAATATATGGAAACTTTCTATTACCTACATAGACCAAAAAGCAGATGTCAGTCGTGAGTTGGTCCAAGTGAACAGCCAAATAAAGTTCAGCCAATGTTATTGGGAAATGGGGAAAATTAAGTAGAATATTTTCCAGCATTAAATTGCCTTGCTTCTCCAGCATGCTACTGGTATTAAAAATATAGATTTGTTACGCATGCCAACAAAATATTTCATCCTGCAGAGAGAAGAGCATTGTGAGGGAAACTGCAAAATAATTTAGATTCTGGCTTCTCAAGGTCTTTCCAAGGTATTTATCGGGGGGGGGAAGGAAAGAAAACTGCAGTTGGTAAAATAACTTGGAGAGAAGTCTCTTTGTGGAAAGGGGCTCTCACAAGACTCTTAACAATGGCTTAAGAATGGAAAGAGGTTCTCATGAGTCTACCTATTGCAGTTTTATGAAACGTGTGGCTATTACATCACTTAAATAACTTGTCCTACAGAGCTTTTAGTTGGGGCACAGTTTTGACTGCAGTACTTCAAATAACTCAAGGGTGTCAGGTACGGCTTTGGTTGAGCCTTCTTGCCCAATCAGAGGCAAAACCTTTTGTGTTTCTGATAGCTGTTTCAACTCAGCTGAGTTCTTTGTGAATTACCTGAAATGGCTTAAGCGTACTTTTGGATTCTACCTGATAAAGCAGAAACCTTTGATGAAACTAGTCGCGTTTCCCTGACCTGTTTCTCTTAGCTTGCTCTGACCTCTGTTATGGGCAGTTTTATGCAACATGATGCAAGAGCTCTGATCCACCCTCTTATCATCCAGGGTTTTGTGAAGCTAGGCTTAAATTGCTGGAAAAACCTACCCGTGTCTCTGGAAAGGACTTCTTTTGGGTGTATCCATAGGAAGAAATACACGTGGTGCTCCATGCATCTCAAAGGTCTAGCCTGTCTTAGTGGGGGTGATTATATTTCTACCTGTTGTGATATCAGTGCCTGGAAAGTACAGTGGTACCACCACACAGCCCAGTGCTGTTAAATTTTTTTGACAAGGGATTGATGCTGTTTTGGAGGAACTGACCTCTACAGATCTCTGCACCTCTGCTGATCTGCTGAGCTGTGGGGGTGGGACTCCCCTAAGGACAACAACCTTAGGGAGCCCCCAGCACTGCAGCTAGTCATAGATGGGATTGGCTGGGCATTTTGGGAAAAAATTTTGTTTTCTGTTGAAAACTACAGTTTTGTTTGAAACAGAAGTATTTCTCAGGAGCAGGCTGATTTAATTAAACAAATAATCCGTTATACAACTTCAGAATAAATGGAAGTTGAAATTAGGGCATTCTTATATTTTCGTCTACTGTCTTCTGTTTTCTTGCAAGCTTGAGTTTTTATCTACTGTTAGCATGAAAGCTTTTGCTTCAACAAAACATAATTTCAGTATTTTTGGTTCACTTTGTGATGGTTTATTTCCAGTCTGATGTTAAACAGCATCTATTTGGAAGTGTTGAGGTTTTGGAAATGGAAGCTCCATTTCTAGCCCTATCATAATCCCAGGATCCCAAGGTCACTAGGTGTATTCCTGTGACCTTCATATTTTAATGCTTCCCTGTAAGGCATCAAAGCTGTGATGATATCCATGAAGTTTGTAAAGTATTTCTAATATGAAGGAAAAACAAACAAACAAAAAACCTGCTTATTCAGTAATATTCCCTATTGAAGCTCTGCTTCTAGTAAGACTGTAACATTCTTAGCAAAGGTGGCTGCACTGGAAAGGAGTTCTGAGGGGCAATTTCTTGCTGTTCCTTAATGCCAGTAGGTTTAGACTTGTATGGTCTATGTCCTTGGACATGAAGGAATGAAAGGTAGGGATAGAAGTAATATTTGCTGTATTCTGAATATAACATATATCTGTCCAAAAGTCTTTTGATTCAGCCCATATTGGTTATTTAAGAGTGTGCAGCCTTTCAGAAACTTTTGGTTTTAAGAAGAAAACTATTCTACGTCAGAAAATGCAACATTAAAGCTGCATGTACAAGAAATACAAGTTTTCGAGGAAGAATATAGTGAAAATACATCCCATAGACTTACCTGAGCCATATAGAAATGCAGCTTTAGCCTCCTCTGCAGGCTTCTGCGTACAGGACACCATGAATATGGAGCACAGAATGTTAACTTGAGAGTTGGCTATTTGTTTATATCAGCAGATAGTAAGTGCAAATATTTAACTCTCACATTAATTTTTCTCAGTTTTTTTATTTTGTATCCCTTTTCATGTTTTGTTTCTGTAGGACTCCTGAGGTCTTGCTGTAATGTGGGTAAAGTTGCTCACACTGAGACATCTATAGATGTATTTTATTTTAAAATAGCAAAACTGCTTTTTATTCAAAGTGAGTCAGCTTGTACTTGATTCCACCCTTAAATATGTATCAGTTGAGAAAGTTTATCAGTGCACATTTTACTGTTAGCAATGTAACCAAAACTAAAGCACCTTAGCAAATCCATCTAAACTTCTATTTATTTATAGATAGACGGGCTCATATTTGTCTTTTCTCCATGCCATCAATTCTGAAAGCAATGTGACTTTTAAAATGGATTTAAGAGGGAGGGGGAGGCAAAATCTCAGAAAGTTTGGAGATCCCTTGCAAACTTAAATGTAAAGCTGCTGTATATAGAATACTAGAAGAGGGAGGTAAAAAGAGACTCTACCTTCACTCTGTTCCTTTGCATCTTATCCAAAAAAGTGTAGGAGTGGGCTTTACAAGGGGCCATGAGACCAGTGACCATAGGCTTTGGCAGACACTGAGACTGGAATAGCATTTGCATAGTCTAGCACTACTGTGGAGTGGAAATGGTGGCAACGACCTGAAGGACAGCTGGGAGCTGGGACTTACTGTAGGGGCTCAGGAGCTTTATATTGAATGAGGAAAGCAAAAAGAAGGTTGTTTAATTTGCAGAGCATTCAAATAACCCGACTGCCCATGGGAAGGTTGTTTCCCTGGAAGGTGCTGAGCAGCAGCAGCCTGTGTGCTGAGATGGTTCCCCTCTTGAAGGCAATCAGAGACAGGGAAGGGGAGCTCTCATGCCAGAAATCACATTTGAATGTCTCTTAAAAGGCTTTCCGTCACACTTTCTTCTGTGTGCAGAGGACAGTTGACTTTTTTAAAGAAGTAAATAATCCTACTGCTTCAGGTACCTGTCTAAAGACCTTGATGTTTACGCTTGGTAATACCACAGTACTTAAACAGGATTGATTTGCGACACACTGAGCCAAATCAACTATATGACTGTAGTAAATCACAGGTGGTAATAACCTTATCTCAAGTCAGTCAAGCTGTCAGTTATGAGACCTCTGCCCATGCCCAGTGGCATTTTGGGTGAAATGCAACTCGGGTAGGTCCTATGACAAGCATTGCATTGGATGCAGGGCAGCTAGCTCCACTGTTGCTCTGCTGAAGAAACTGCAGAAAGGCAATAGCAGAGGAAAGAAACTTTTCATAAAATTAAGCCAGAAATATGAGTTTAAAATATGTACTCAAAAAGGTTTGTATCATTTTTGCTGTTGTTGAGCATCAGCCTTTTTTTTTTGTATATAGAATAAAATCTTGTGTTTGAATATAAGTATTTCTTTCCACTAAAAAAAACCTTATTATTCGGTTTTTGTTTTCCCTAATTGGAAAAAAAAATCAAAAATCCAAAATATTAAGAGCATAAATATGAGAAAAGCATTTCCAATGGAAATACTTATTAGAAAACATTTTTTCTTTACCAGTATTTTTTTAAGGCCTCAGCCTTATCTCAATTCCTACAGTAGAAGCTGAGAGGTCTGTTTCACCCAGACTCTTTCTGGCTCAGCCTAAAGCAGAGTTGCTCAAGCTATTGATTTTTTTCCATATGGTGAAGGCAGAAACTTTTGTCTTCATCCCGTAGACAAAATTTTTTAACACTAGACGGAAAGATCTTCTAACAGTTTGAATGGATGCTATCCCCAGTAAGATAAACCTTCTATCTAAAATATCTTCTAGCTCAGATTTTCCTCTGATGGAAAGATATCAAGCTATTTTTTCCATGCATTTGAATACCAGGGTGAAAAATAATGTTGCTAGAAATTCTTCAGGATCTTGAAATACAAAGGCATTATTATCCAGGTTGGGTTTTTTTTAATGTCTTCAGATGAAAAGTGTAGGGCAGAAAGAGTCTGCAAGGTTATATACATCAACACCTCACCAAGACAACAAGCATGTGGAATTCTACATTGCAGTGATTATGTTCTAAAGAATGCTCGAAAGAATTCTCTTCAGCTACCCAAACAAGTGCACATATATCAGGTAGTCACAGGTCTTCAGAAAACAAACAAAAAAGTCCACAAATAATCCCTTCTTTAGTTGGCCTGTTTCCTGTGATTTTCTAGCTAGTGTAAAGTAGCCAAAATCTGTGGTCTAGACTGGTTTGTTCTGCAGGTTTTTTTTTTCTTGGGGATTTACAAACCACAGAGAGTTGGAGTGGATCAGAATAAATATTTGCTCATGCACCTCCTGATGAGAGCTTTCAAAGTCTTGTTGCAACACACATGAGCATTAACATTCACATAGGTTAGCTAAATACAAAAACCTACATCTCCCCCCCTCAATTTAAGTTTAATGGAGACAACACTTTAAATGTAGTGTGTTTTTCTTTTGGTGTCCTGCAGTGTTTTCTGCCTGGCAATTCTCTAAGAGATTGTTATGTACCAGAGAGCACATTTTTTAGAATCTTTTTTATCCCCCTCCCTTAATATCAAGCATATTATTACTCATCTTGGAGCACTTTGGAGATTTCTCTGAGTATGATAGCAGCTGCAGCTAATAACATCAATTATACAACATCGAAGTTCCTGTTCTCCTATTTTGACTGGAGGAAGTTCTTCACTAGGACGTGCCATGTAATTAATTGCCCTTTTTTTTTTTTGGCATGCAAACGTTAGATAAAACTTTAGTCTTGCTGTGTCTATGAGAGAACAGCAGTAAAAAGATTCACTTGGGCAAGCCACAACCCCACTTGCTAGGGTGGCTTAGTGTGCAAGTATGAAAAAGATTTAGTAAATGTGCATTAAAAGCGTCTGATGCTTGTCAGATCTCCCTACTGTCTACATGTTTGTAAAAAGAGTGTTTTGATGTGCTAACATGATCCAAAGTTTCTTATGGTTGATGGTTTTCGTATGAAAACACAAAAAATGACTAGGTATGGCAGCTGTCTCTGTGGAGTCTTTTCAATAGTGTCAGATCTATAGCATTACCATCTTACAGTAACTTTAAAAAAAAGAAAAATATATTTTAAAAGACTTAAGGAAAAAAAATATTTTTTTTTAACCAATGTGCATAAAGTCATAAACTAAAACATAAACTGAATCATAAACTTAAATCTGTGTCTGGGCAATTTAGTTGTTGACAACATTAAAAACACTTCAGGCACAACAAAAGATAAAAGATGTATTTTAAGATGAAAATTTGGAATTTGTTGTAGGTATTTATTTAAATTGATTTCTCTCTATATATTTATCTATCCTTAGAGTTGTAAGAGGTTTAATGTTTTTCTCCAAGGAGTGCATGTGACCAAGGCAAGAGAGGAGGGCATTACTAAGAGAGAAGGAGCGGAAAAATAAAATCAGTGATGACAAGGCTGGATTGGGTGGGGCAGAGAAATGCTGGGATGGCCAAATGGCCAGAACATGATTGCAAAGAATGAAGATATAGAAGCCAAATGTCTAAAAGTTAATTCGTGGGCAAACGGCTCTGCTGAGAATTTTAACACATTCTCTTTGTTCATTTTAAATTCTGTCTCCAGGAACCTGGTAACTTAAGGAAAAGGGTCAAGATAAACTGAAAGCCAGAAATGCCAATATACCAGGTTGTTTTTTTAAACTAATGAGGTTTATGAATTTCCTATTTGTTAACCTGAGACCTTTTGGAGTCAATTTATATGCTATTACTTTAAGACTGTTTGTATGTAACTTTGATTTTTAAATGCCTATAGCCCAAGGATTGTTTTGGGTATTTGGTGAAAGTGAGGGGGGTTGGGGAAAAAGGGGAAAAAACCAAAAAGTAGTACTTGGCAGAGTCTGTCCCTTATCCTGCTGGATGTTTTTCAGGTGAATTACCCAGCTTTGCTACTGTATTAAAGTCAGGCCAGCTATGTGGAACTAAGGATTATTCCACAAATCCTCCGTTAATAGTTCTTTTAATAGTTCTTTTAATGGTGCTTTTCCTCAAGTCTTACTTTGTTCCCTAAGATTTCCTACCCTGGCTGGGAGTCTCCCATCTTTCCCAAAGCATTGCATCTCCCTGGCTTTCGGCCAGGCTGGGTACTGTGCTCTGCAGCCGGGAAGAGGAGCTGTGTCTCTCGCAGGCCTGGTGCAGGGCTGCAGCTGCAGATGGCTTTATCAGATGGACAGAGACATTCCAAGTATGCTTCTGGTCACTGTGGGATATGAGAATATAAAAAATAATGAAAAAGGAAGGCTTGGAGCAAAGCTGTTAGTCAAACTAGGGCTTTTTGTCAAGGTTTTTTTTTCTTAGTTTAATTTTTTTCTTAAAAGGTGAAATTCTTTACTCCTAAGCAGACTGTTAAAGCTGTGTGATGTCATTTTCTTTCCTTTTTAAAGCTGTGTTTTGTGCAGCTGAAAGGCTGAAAGGTAAAACTATTAATGACCATTTTGTGACCTCTGCTCCAACCGCCCACAGCGGCTGCAAATTTTTAAATGTCTGATGGCTACTTGGCTCTCTGCAGCATTGTTATGTTGGTCAACAGCAGATGAGATTTCAGAGATAAAAATGTCACCTCCCAAATTGCACCCGGCTGCCATGGACAATGGACAGATTAAAGAATGGGATTTCAGTGGTGTGGTAGGGCAGGAGAACTCTGTTTTTATGAGCAAGGCCTACCAGGAACTTCCTCTGGTTGACTCTGTGCATGGTGGAGACAAAACATAATATAGGGCAAGTGTGGGGAGAGTGCTTTGCAAGATGTTACTGCCTCAGAAAGAGGGACACTTACCTTACATTGTTGTAACGGCTGTAAAATATTCTGGGATTTCTGTTTCTTGTTTTTTTCAGTTTTCATGGTTGCTGCTTCTGAGCGCTCCCCAGATGTGTTGGGGTTGCACAGTGAGAGCCCTAAGGGCCTTCGTGGCCCGTCTGCCTTTGCTGGAGAAGGCTGTGGAAGTGGTGAGACTTTTCCTTCTTCCATCCCTCTTCGCTCATCCCTCACTCTCTTTCCCAACTTCCTGGGCCTGAGAGAGTCTTGCCCAAACCATGTCAAGATGGCCAGGACAGAAGGACAGGGAGGAAGGAGAGATAAATAAGAAAAGTGGCAAGAGAAATAGCAGATTTAGCAGGGGTACTCTGATATTTCTGTGTAGCTCAATGTCTTCCAAGGCTCCGTTTTTTTCAGTTGGAACAGAGAGTTGTCCTAATGCTCTGATGATCCTCAACCCCAGAGGTGGCTGAGAGTCCCGCTGACATGTTGGAGCCACTTCCTCCAGATCAGTGTGACAAGCCATCACTTAGTAACTGGATGCAGTGAGGGGGGGTTCACTTCCAAACTGTGCTGCTCCTTGAACAAATATACATGGCCAGGAGTGATAATCTTTAAAACAATTCATGTTTCTTCAAGCACTTCATGCATTTGCTCTTCTCAGTCTTCAGATCTGTGGCATCTTCTCACCTTGACTGTCCCAAAGAGCATTTGCTCTGTAGTCACGTTAAAGGTTGGGAACTTGTGGCATCTCCAGACCATGATTTTACTCGTTTTATCCCTGCTGTCACTTTCTGCCCTTCTTAGGTGCTTCCTCCTTTCTTGTGTCTTCTTTTCTCTGGGTGATACCAAATCTGGTATCTTTCATGCTCTCTCACAGAGCACCTTGCCAGTTCCCCAAAGCCCATGCTCTTTGGTGGTCTTTTGGCTGGACACTGCTTAATGCAGTCATTTGAAATTGGAGCCCTGTGTAAAACACTAAACAATAAGTGAGGCAACAGCATGTCGTGGTGTCTGCTGGAGTCACAAGTCCTGTCAGCAATGGCAATACCATTACAGTGGTCGTGTAGGCTCTGGGACAGCTTGGCAAACTTTGAAGCAGGGCTGATTTCTTCTCTGTATTGGTGTCTTGAGTGTGCTGGATTAAACCTTTTCAATAATTTATAAAACCTTAAGCGCTCTGGGCAGTATTTTTACAGGGAGTGATTGTATTGTGTTCAGGAGATAGCTTTCTCAGCTGGGCTATTAAATGAAAAGCTGAAACCTGCCTGTGATGCCAAGAGATGAGTGCTCAACAAAATGAAAGCATGCAACTTAAATTACAAACATTCTTGTGTTACCTGCTTTCCTACTTGCTGCTGGTTGTTTCACAGTCATACCAATAAACATAAAACCTCATCTGTGAGAAAAGCAGAGGTAAATGCCCATAAATTAAAAAAAAACTTTCCCACTTTGCACAACCTGCATTTTGAAATTTGGCTCAAGCTTGCAAGTGAATTGATTTGTACTGCCTATAATTCCTGCAGAAGGACAGATAATTTTGAGAGATGATAGGAGATATGCTGGGCAACTGATACACCATTTAAAAAATCCTGAAAACATTTCCAGACCGAGTCGGTGCACCCAGGGCAGCTGGGCTTCCAGGGAGCTGCTTGCCAGTGGCCATGCCAGCAGGAAATGCAGCATGACCTGTGGCAAACCTGGAGTGTGAGAAACACTACGAGAAGATTTCCACGGGTGGCTCTAAGTGTCCCAGGCGGTTGCTATGTGAGCAGGACACAGGAGTGAATGTAGAGCCAAGGGAGCAAACAGGAGAGGTAGGAAGATCCTCTTCCCACCATGTGCAGAGATGGCAAAGCACTTCTGATCGTATGTCCCTGCCGATGGATCGACAGCATCGCCTTCTTCCTTGCTAGCTGGCTCTGCATGCGTGAAACCTGGCTGTGAAATGGAAATGCTTTTTTGGAAAGCATAATATTATTTTAATCATAAATTATTTGGAATCACAATACAGAAATAGTTTTAGATCAATTCTTCCAGAAGGGGTGTTTTTGCAGTCAGGGTCTTTATCAGCTTCTCAGTGGGAACTGCATTAATATTGCCACAAAAATGCAAACAGTAGTGCCTTTGATAAAGCAATTTGGCATCTCTTAAGCAGAAAGATGTTTTGTTTTCCTAAGATACAACACTGTTTTCAGTGCAAGGACCTGCCATATGTGCCAGCATATGGAAAGAAAATGCCGGTTTTGTTAACATTTGTGTTCGGAAGCTGTGAGGAAGGAGCAAAGGAGGTGGCTGTGGTAGTGGTTGCAAAGTGATCTCTGTTATTGCTTGGGGGACAGCACAGGAAGCCCAAAAGTCAGTGTCAGTGGCAGAGATGCTGGTGGCCTGCTGTCAGCCTTGCGGGCTTAGCTCCCCCCAGAGTACTCTGCCAAGGGCTCTCCTTCTCCTCAGTTTTGCTTTAACTCTTCCCCTCATGTGCCAGAGCAAGGCTGGTCCCATTGCTGCCTCCTCCCACTGCAGAGTGGAAAAGCTTTACTGGCCATACGGTAGGCATCTTGAAAATGTGAAAATGCCTTCTTAGTACTTTCTGGTGTCCCATGAGTATTATATATTTGATTAGTGCATTATTTTGATTTTTGGACTGCCTTTGGTTCAAGAATCCTGAAAGGAAGCTGTTGTGCAACTGTTTTAATCTGATTTTACAAGCCGATTCAAACTTGATTCCCAGCACAAAGAAACAAAGAAGAGCTCAGTTGTATTTTTTGTCCAAAAGTAAAAGCCCCTCCTCCTTTGAAGATTTTCTGTAGAGTGTTATGTTTAGAGAGTGATTTGCTATTGTTTAAATTTAATCTCTGTAATTACATCGGGATTGGATTAATGATGGGTTATTTTTCTGAGTCATTATTTTCTGGCACTCACAGCTATGGAGCATAAAGCCAGGTCTTCATCGGATGTAAACTGGTATCACTCCACTGAAGTTAGTGGAATAATTCCACTGTAAATTGTGTTGGGCCAGAGATGATATTATAGCTGTTTTGAAGAAAGCACCCTTTTGGACTTTGTCAGCCTCAAATCTTCTAATTATTTTAGAAGGGTCTAGGCATTAACTACCAACTGCATTAGATTTATGGTAGCACAGCCAGTCCTTGTCTCTAGATCACCTCAGCTGGTCCCAGAGGGATCAAGAAAAGGTGCAATGCCAGATTGAACCATAGGTATCTTGACTTTTTTTTGTGGTTAAAAACTGTATGTGGGAAAAGTTCATCACTGAGGTCTGGCGACCTTTTACATGCTCTTACCCATGAGAACAAACTTTGATCTCTTTGTTGGGGGTGCTGTACTCCAAATCCAGGGGATATATCTGGGAAGCAGAGGGGCTACTCCTTTTTTGAAAGTAGTTATTTTTGCTCATTCTGCTTTTCAGAAGTGGGTGAAGAGGGAGGAATCTGGGGAGACCTGGCATGTAGAAGAGCAGCAGCGGGAGCAGTAGGCAATGGACTTGATGTAGGGAATGAATCTGTCACCACAGTTGGGGTGAAAGAAAGAGGCTTTTTGTGGAGAGTCTGAGAGGCTGTGTAGAGTTGCTGTGATCATAGAAGGTAGTTGAAGTTGCTGGGGTGAGAGCCAGATGGGAAGAAAGGATCTCCCCCACTCTTATGCATGTTGGTCAGGGAAGGGTTTGCTTTCACACCTTGTATTTTAATGTGTTATCTGAGTTTCTTCTCTTTTAAAGAATTTCCTTACCCACTACTTGTGAAATGGCTTGTTTATAAAACTTAGTTTTGAGAATGGGAAAGTTTTGCTTTTTTGGGGGGTCTTTACAGTAAGGAGAAAATGGTCGGAGGTGGGACTGTTTGGGAGACTTGGTGTCTTTGTTTAGATTGACCTGATGGATTCAGAAAATACAGAGAAGCCTTCAGGTATATTGTGGGCATCTCTTCAGAGGATGTGCTGCAGACCCCATTCATGTAAATCCATTGTGAAATAGGAGGCAAATTCTAAGACGCAAATGAGGACTGAGTCTTGCACTGAAGTTGGACATCCCTCAGCTTGGACGTACAAACCCTTGCATTCTTAGTGTCTTTTGCTTCTTTTTACAGCAATTTTGACCAAGGTTGAGGAGTTTTTTTTAAGCGTACATAAATTTTGAATTTTGTTCTCTGCAAAGTATTGTCAGCTACTATTGAAGAAATTCTGATGATGTAAGGTCACAGCAATAGATCAGTCATATATGTACATAGTCCATTTATTAGAGGCTACTGCTGGAGCTGCAGTAATGTTTAAAGTATTTGAGGCCTAATCCACTGCTTCATTGCTCCAGATGTGATAAGCACTGTTGATGTAGTCCAGAAATTGGTGACATAATACAGAGAAATTGTCTCTGCGCTGCTTACGTAGCTGTTGTGGTGAATTTCCTGTTAACAATTCTAGTTTTCAGGTGCTTTCTCATTTTATTAGAGAGGGGATCAGGTATGAAGGTGGAGAAGAAATGAGTAGGAATGGCTTACATTTGCGCTCAAACTGAATTCATGAACACTTATGCCAAACTCACTTTGCATAAGCAGGGTATGAATCCTGGTTACTTTTTCTGGAGCATGGTAGCAGTGGTCCTGCAAAACCAAGTCACCATTGAAGATCTTGGCATGCAAAAGATTCTTCAGAAGTTTTATCCATACTGGGGTCAGGATGGATATAGAATGTACCATTCTAAATATTCATATCTCATTTATTTGCGACCCTACTCCTCTGTGCCCTCCAAAGTAGCCAGATTGTCATGGAAATCATAATTATTTATATAGAAGATTTATTTTAAAAAATTACTTCTGGAGCCATAGGTTATGAGCCTATTTTTTTTGGCTTTATTACCTAGACTGCGAGCTAGAGACTTTCTTAAGCCACCGTTTTGACTCTCATGTGAGCACCTGACTTAACACTTTTCTTAACAACGGAGAACTGGAGAAAATCACCAAGTATCATGACACTTGGTGCTGCTGTTCTGAGTGAAAACTGTGTTTCCACAGGAAAGGCTGTTGACCTGTTATTTCTACATACCAATTTACTTTAGATCCTAAAAGAAATGCTGAAAATTCCTATGCAGAAGAAGAGTTTATTTCCATGACTATCATTAGGCTTACATTTCCTTTGGTCCAAGGTGTGTGCAACATAGTCAAATGGAAGTAGAATGGTACAGTTACCAAAATAGATGTGTTAATTTCTTGATTAATTTTTTTTTCTGTGCAGTGTTTTTAAAGTAACAACCATTGTAAGCAGCACGTTATTTTTAAACCAAGGACATTTTGTGCTGAAATTGGCTATTGCAACACTGGGTTAGAATTAGAATACACAAAATTCAAAACCGCGGTAACCCTAATTTTGCCATTCTTGCCTTTTTAACTGCTCAACAATAGTGCTGTGTTTGTATAGTATTTAAAAATATTTGTTAAGGGGAATGTAAAGAGCTACTGGCAGGCTTTTCTGTTAACTGTTTCTGCACATCCATCCGCCTTGCTCAGAAATAAGCTGTAATGAAAACTCAGGGGTGAGTACTCCTGGTGTCCACAGCTCACACCTCCTTTGCATTGCAACCAAAGGAGCAGCCACAGCCCCAGCCAGGACGGGGGCAGAGACCTCCATGGTGGAGTGGACAGTCCCTTTGGCTCAAACCACATACACCCATGATGGGCTAAAATCTGTTTGATATTTCCTTTCTGAACTCCCCCTGATACATGCATACCTGGTTTTGTAGTCTCCAAGGACTTACTCCAGCAAATGAATAGTGATGTTCAGGATAATGTAGTCAAATCATGAACATGAGTTTTATATGGCTATAGTTCATGTCATGACCCTACAAACCCTAGTTTTGCCTGGCTTGGTCCTGATGTTCTGGCCAGCACTGCGGGGAGAGGCTGCTTCCTTCCAACCTGACCCAGCTGTGAGCTGCCTGATTCTCCCTGCAAGAGCTTTGCGCGGTTGGGACACGCATATGTCCACCTTCAGATGGAAATTAGCTTTGGATTTCACATGTCACTGGGCAGATTGACCTGAAAGAATTCATGTGGAAAAAATAATAATTGGAAAGCAGCTTGAGAAATGATTTCTGCTTTTTGCTGTTGCCCTGCATTTTGGTGTATTCTGTCTGTATTTTGAATATGAGGTCATATGATGCATTGTAACGCCATAGCAATACAGACTGGGTAATCCTGGGAACCAGCAGCTTGAGTCTTGCCTTTCCAAATTTTACTGTTCTAAAACTTGACTTCTTTGTTAAAAATGGACAGTTTCCAGGGAGCAAAAGAACTCCCAGAGAAGAACTGTTGGCATTTTATATTTTTAAGCTGTCTTGCTGAATGAAAACAGTTGATTATTAACTTGATGGGGTGACAATGAGTATATAGAACTTAAATATCTCACCACTCCCACAAAGAAAAAAAAACCCACCCTCCATTGTATCATGGGAAGATACATAGCCAGAAAAACTTTCCAACTCGTTAAACTTTTATACTTGCTTCATACATGCTTAATGTAGTCTTTTTTCCATCCTATGATGTTGTTGGGCTGCTGCTGAACGGATCACAGTGGAGGAGGGCACCATCAGTTTAACAGTATTTCTTTCTGAATGTGCCTTTCTTATTACAGAAAAAGCTGAATTGCTTAATCTGAAAGATTAAAAAAAGGTTTCCTTGTTTGTGCATTTCAGGTTGTTTATTCTGCCAAGCCTGATAACAAAATCAGTCAGAATGTTTCCCCTGTAATCAGTTTAGTCAGCTTCTGTGATTGTGTGGCATATTTGGACAAGGGCAGGGATAAAGGAAGAAAGTTTTAAAAAACAGGAAAATACTATTGTAAATATATCAGGCAAGTTATAAACTGGGAAAGGGCAATTGGAGTCAAGCATCATACCTGCTGCTATTTGTCATGCTCTATGGTAGATGTTTTGGTGGGTTTTTCTTCCTCTGTGGCTTGCGTTTGACTTTTTAGACAAGGAGTATGGGAAAATACTGATTTAAAAGACTAGAGTTCGGTTATATCACTTTTAAACTGTGTATTTTGTAGTGGAGATGAGCGGAAATTAGGTCACTGTAGCTGACTTGAGGTGAGAAAGGAACAAAAAACCAGTGATGTTTAGGCTCATTTTGAGCCCTGTGCTGTGTGGGACGGCTCCAGGCTCTCCCTTCTGCACTTGGAGAGGCCACATTGCATCTTGATGTGGGGCAATAGCTGACAGGAAGCATCGACTATTCCTTTGCTGTCTCTGGTGTAATTTTAGTTTTCTGGCACCCGATGGAGTTCTGTTGCTTACCCTGGTTGTGTCCTTCCCTTTGCTCTTCCTGCTTCTCCTTTATCATCCTCATCTGCGAGTCTGGGGAAAAGCTGCCTCGCTGCACCTCGCCTGCAGGTCACCTCATCCCCGTGACAGCATGGGAGGGGACGAGGGTTTCAGCTGGTCATTGCACCCGTAAGCAAGGATGTAGCAAGTTCTAAATTGAGAACTGTTGCTTCATATGTGCGCCTCTGCAAACCCGTGGATTTAGACATTCCCTCACCATTAATTACATCCTCTTGTCTTTTAGCAGCAAGTAAACAGGCCAAGTTGAGCATGTCATTCTGCTGCAAGAAGCCAAACGCAGTTTCTCGTTAGTTGGATGCTTGCAAGTTTCTCAAAGTATGTGGCTACTCTCTTTTGGGAGGTGTACCCTGTGGGACTCTCCTCAGGATGGGGAATAACCTGGCAGCTCAGGCCCCTTCTTGGAGGATGTACATGCAAGTGACGACAACCAGTCTGGCGTTGCCAGAGTTGTTCTCCATTAAAAGCAGGGGCAGGGGCTTCAAAGGGAAGCCCAGATCACCCATAACTGATAGGCAGAGGGATAATTCCTAGGTGGCACTGGAATTGAGTGGTGCCATCATTTGCCTTGGTGCAATCTCTAACGAGATGCTGGGTGTCACCACCTCATTTCTGGAAGCTACGGGGTCTGATCACCTGCATTTGTGAGTTGTTTGGCATCTAAGCTGCTCAGACAGATGCAGTGCAAGACTGACAAAATTGGCAGAGGCATCTGACTCTGGCAGCAGTTTGAGGATTTGCCTGTTTGCCTTGTGGGAGCTGTTAACACACCATCTCCAAGTGTGGTGTCCCACAGAATGCTCGGCAGCAGTCATGCAGAGGTGAAAAGATTTCCAGGCGAGCTTCAAAGAGAAGGATGTGACTAACTGTCTTGCAGGGAGCCAGGATGTGGACCCAGCCAGATGAGGCAGCTCACATGAAAGGGCTGCCAAAAGAAAGGGAGAGGACAGACGAAACTGGGACTGAGGGATGAGGAGGAACAGGCACTTGAGAAAGGTAGAGAGGAAAGTCTCCACAGGCTCTTTTCAGCAGCTGGGAGATGTCTGCTCTCCAGGGAGGTAACCTGTGGGTAAAGTGATGAACCTCAAGCACATTGGCTGTCGTTCCTGGCTCCACTGCAAGCCTCTGCCACCTGCCCTTGGACAAGTCACTCTCCTGGTGACTCAGTATCCCAGCTGTAAAACAGGGATTGCTGCTTACCTCATGGGGACGTTGTGAGGGTAGGCTCATGGATGCCTTTGCAATTTGATGTATTAAGTTGGGGGGAACAACAAAAAGTGACCACAAAGACAAACATGAAAAGGGATTTCTTCTTCCCTTGCTACCTCTGAATGTACTCATGTTCCTATTGATAATATAATGGTGAGTTATTCATCACTGACATATACTCCTTCAATTGCACTGGTGGGAACAGTTTTTTGGATGTAATTTTATATGTTTTTATAATATGTTAATGTTTTAAGCAATTTCTAATAGAAAATTAGAAAAAATAAGAAACAATTAATCAAAGTCAGACTAACCAAGATGTAATCAAGTAATACGAGAGTGGGACTAGAAGCAGAGTTTTTAAAGGGAACCTCAAAAAGAGAAAACACAAATCCTGAGGCTTAAAGAAGGAGTTCTGTTTTGTGTCCATCTTAAATCCTATACCTGAGAATGTACCTGAGGAAGTCTAAGACCAGAAACCAAAAGGGGTCACTCGTTAGCTCTCTCCTTCTCAAGTAAGCTTCTGCAAAAGGAAGGGGAGCTCTGGTTAGCTTTAACCCTTAAAAATAAATGTCATGTTGATCATATTCACCCACAAGGTGGTCCAGTGGCTATTTCTGGCTTTTCAGGGACCCAGAAAACAGCACATTTTAGGGCAGTTAAGGTATTGGTTGACCTGGTGCTATGGCTTAGTCTATGCCTTTATGTGCTAAAACAAAATGGAAGTACTTACCTGCTCTGTTGGAAGAGGGCTGCGAGACTTACGGAAATGCTGTAAAGAATGTGGAGATCTGCAGGTGGAAAATGCTGGGGGCAGTCACAGCTTCAGAGTTTTACACGGGCAAAATTCACAGTCATATTTCACCTGTCAAAGCTGGCTTTTCTCTAAAAAAATAAAAAAACCCAAAGGAATTAACTAGAGAAGAGGAACATTCATCTTCTCTTAGTACTGTATTTTTAAGGCTTTAATTGCATAAGCTTTCCTGGCACTTGCCAAGACTATCTTTGGAGAAAAAAATAAGATTCTTGGTGGCAGCATGTGGAAACCTTTTGTTGTTAAATTTTAGTCATGGTTCCTTTTTTTCCTTTCCTTTTCCCATCTGCAGTTGAGTACGACAAGGAGTTCACACCTCACCAGCGGCACCACAAGGAATTCAAATTTAATTTGTCTCAGATTCCTGAGGGCGAGGCCGTCACAGCCGCTGAATTTCGAATCTACAAGGACTGCGTTTTAGGAAGCTTTAAAAACCAAACCTTCCTTATCAGCATCTACCAAGTGCTGCAGGAACATCAGAACAGGTATGCAGGAGGGCCTTGCTCTGTGCCACCAGCTGCTGTCCTGGAGAAGGCTGAGCTTTGCACTAATGTTGAGAGGACTGAAAATAAATATCAGGTTTGTTCATGTTAACAGGGTTATGTTATTGCATGGTCCTTTCCTTATGGGAAATGGGCATAGTAGAGTGCAAATGGACCCCAGCCAGAGAAAGTCCACAGTATTGTAGCCCAGGGTGTGACTTAGCTGCAACCTTTGTGTTGTCTTTAAATAGAGAAAGAATCTGATGAGAAGCAGTAGATTTTTAAACCAATGCTGGCATTGCACTTGTATACTGAAATACACATTCCCCCTTTCAACTTAATCCTACCAGCATAAAAAGCACAGCCTGTTTGAAAAATACTGGTAATTAGTTCAGACTTGACCTGCTTTCAGCTGGACTTAAAGTAAATAAAGCAGAAGAAAATTCAGCATGCATTTTGTATACGCAGGTACAAAATCACTCCTTGACTTTCAGTGGCATTGAGAGAGGCAAAAGTGAGAGAGGCACAGTAGAAACTGACACAAAAAATCCAAACAAGTGTAAATGGAGTGATTAATTTAAAACCTGTAATGTTTCAGATGGAGGAATCGTGTAAGGCTAAAAGATGGAAATACATGGTCAATTAAATGTCAGATTAATGCGGTGGTACAAAAGGGTTTCATTACTTGTCAGTACTGTAACTGTTCCTCTGCTGCAGGCATAAAAAAAAAAGAAATCAGCAGTGCTAAAAAAAAGTTCCATTTGTTTTCTCTGTGAAGGTTTCATGAGTGTTTTCCTTTCTGCTCCTTCTTTCTCCAGCCTTTCCATTGGTACCATTTGGGGCACCATGAGCCTTTCATGACTGGCAGTTGTGAAGGCAAGATTAAATAGCTTGTGATTGTTCTGTGGGGAGTGTGGCCTCTGGGGAAATGGAAAGAAATACTTGGGTGAATAGATGATGGGGAAGAAGGTGTGAGTTTTAAAAGATCAGTGTTGTGCTTCCCTTTGTGCTTCGAGTTGCAAATTGCTGGAGTGCCTCCAGGGGTAACGTACTTGCTGCTTAGGATGTTAACATCAATGCCCACTTGTTACATCAAGAGCTGATGCAACTCCAGACGGTCATGCAGATTTCATAGATGTTTTGTTCATATAGAGCCACATTGAATAAAAAATGGCAAGTGTTGGTCTGCTTTAGATTCCACAGAGATCCCACCTCTGGAGCTGGAGGAAAACCTCTGCCAAGTGTCTATGGAAACAATTGATACTCTGCTCTGTGACGGTCACCAAAGCAGGGCACAGAGTAGGAGAACTGTCAACTTTTATGTTTATATAACATTTTTTTCAGGGTAAACTGAGCAAGCAGTTTAATAAATAAGACGTTGCAGGAAAGAGAATAAAGTACAGGATACGGCCCCTAATATACCCCATTCCTAACAAGTTTACAAACTCTGTTCTGAAAGTGGCTGTGTGCAGCAGTGATGCTGGAACCTTGTGTCTTTGTTTTACATACCATACCAGAAGCATGCCAAAATCAGATTGCTCTGTGAAGCTGTGATGTGCGTCCTTTGGCATTGGGCACTTTGACATCTGCATGTGCTGGACATCACTGGGTGCTAGAGACTTCCCTATGGACAGAGCAGAGGCAGCAGCTTGGGTGGGGACCACCAGGGTGGTCTCTGTCCAAAGCTGGCAAGTATTTTGGGTCTTTCAATTCCCTTCCATCATGTTCCTTCTGCCGTCGCTGGCGGCCATGCTGAGGGGATCCCACTGTTGGGACTGGGAATCATAAAGTGGCTTCCTCCAGATCCAGACTGCCAGCAATTCACTATCCCTCCTGACATGGGCTAGGCGTGAACCACTGACCCAGGGATGAGTGTCTGTAGTTCATTACTAACCTCTGACTCATCCAGTCCCTCAAGGCTCCCTTTTTGTTTCTTTTTCTTCTTTATTTATTTATTTTTACTGGGGGGAAGGAGGGAGATGTTTGTCTAAAGCAACTTGTGCTTCAGATGAGTCTGTGGGAATTGTCACATCATCCGCACAGAGGTGGGCAAGATATGGCTCAGAGAGTTTTGCAGCTGTAAAAAGGACATGCCCTTTTCTACCCTTTTTTCCTTTCAGCTTAAAGGACTCTTTCATTTACAGGTAAAATATAAAAGCACATATGAAAATGTATGTGCTTCTGTATAAATACATGCATAGGTTTGTATTCTCATATAAATGACTCCTTTTATGTTAAATATATGCAGGTGTTAAAAGACAGTTAAAATAAGATAGTAGAAGCTGCTTATTGCTCAGTGTTATGGTCAGTTGAGGTCTGACTCCATAGGCTACTGCTGCTATAGATTCAAATGTTCACCCTCATTGGTGACCTGCATGGACTTTGGCCTGTAACCATTCTTGAAAACAAATACTAAAAAGTGGTATTTAGCTGTTCACTAATATCTCTGCATGGAGAGGAAAAATGCCTCAGATTCTTCTGGTATGCGTTAAGGAACTATATTCTTTGAGTCGTTTTGGGTTTTGATCATCAATTCACTTACTTGCTTTTACTGGGGGGGAAAAAAGTCCAAAATGTTTCTTTCTCCCTCTTCTGTCTCAGTGGATTAATTTGGAATGCAATGTTTTCTTTTCCTGTTCAGAACGCTGGAAGGTTAAATTATAAGAAAAAGAGTGCACTGGTTTTTGAAGGAACTTGCTAAATATTTGTAAGTCTTCCGTTGAATTTTAGCAGACATCTTATGAGCCAGAAAATAACAGCTGCCTTTGACTTAAAAAAACCCTACTAAAAAAGTTGTGTCATGCTTCCTTTGGACTAATGGTTTTGAATAAGAGCCTGATATTTCCTGACATTTTATGACATTTTATTGCATAAGGAAGAGTCTGTACAGATCTTGAAGTCTAGCTGGTGAATAGCAGGTGAGACAGAGGAGTTGATGTAGCGCCTTTTTTCATCTTTTTCTGCTGACAAATATTCCTTCTGGTCAAGAAAATTCATTTCTGAAGGCTGCAGAAGGTGCCTGTTCAGTTAACATCTGCAGTCTTCAGAGAAAGTTCAAAGACACCATGTTAATCTTGGCTTTTATGAGGTTAACAGTTATCTGAGATGGTTATTGGTAGCTACTAAAGTACTTTTGGGTGCAAATAATTTTTAAGTGGGCAGCTGGCATGTATGGATTTAAACCAGCAGTCTACAGGAGAAAGGCAGCAGGCACCTCTGGGGGAACATATATATAAAGAAAAGGAAACCTGCCTGCTTCTCTTGAAGAAAAAAGTTTGGCAGGGCAGGAGATAAGAGAAAGCTTTAGTAAATACAAATCTTCACCAAAGCTCAGAGCCTGGAAGTATCCCTTGGCTCCAATTAAGTGTAATGAAGTGGCTTAATTCAGTATTACTTGAGCAAAGGGAAAAAAAAAGCTCATCTGGACAGTAAAAGCATGAGCGTGTGACTCTAGCCCAGATGTGCGCTGCTGCACGGAATTGTGAGGCACTGCTGGCTGTTCCCTGATGGCTAAAAACAGAACCAAGCCTGAGGCTAAAATTTCTACCAGTTACTGAATTATCAAACTGATTTTTGCCACTGTAGAAAAAACTAAAAGCAAGGACCATGGACCCATTCGAAACTGTCTCCTAGACAGGAGTGTAAGCAGAGAGACATGAACAATCAGAGATCAATGGTGATTGAAATAGCATAAAACCTCTGGGTTTGACCCTCCCCTCATTCAAAGACATCAGAAATAAGAAAAAAATACTTGTGAGGACTCTAGGCAGTGAAACTCACATTGAGGACAGTGTGGTCTAAGTACATTCTCTCTTTAAAAAAAAAACAACATTTTTAATAGTGACTCACTTGTGTCAGTAATATTTTCATCTCCCCATTCCTTCCATGCTTTTGTAAGGTAAGAAAAATAGTGCCTAGAAACTAGGCTTTTGTTTTCTAACCAAACCGCAGTTAACGGCCACATTTTGTCATAACACAAACTGCTGGAGTTGTCAGTGGGATGATGCGAAGAGATTAATGAAATCCTCAGGATGGGTCAAGCTTGTGGCCAGCCATCAGTGGCGAGCGTTTCGGATTGTGTGGAAAAGAGGCTTCACCAAACAGGGCTGAGGTGACATCTGGTTTGCTCTGAAGGGGATGACACTGGGTTTTGAAACAGACTGTGGGCTGTAGGGGCTGACGCTGGGAGAGGGAACAGGCGATACATCTGCCGGATGTTGCTGCCCTTCAGCTTCTGACCCCCCAGAGTTTTAAGAGGCTAGGCTGTTTGAACACTAGGGTGGGATTTTTTTCTTCTCTCTTCTTTTTCTTTTTTTCCCCCTTCGAAATATGCAGAAAACAGGGACGTTTGCCAAAGCACCAATTTAGGAGGACGAGTGTATCAGCTTCCAGGTGCTTGTCCCACCTTGGCCGTATCTGACAGACTGTTTAGTTTCATCAGGCCAGAGCTACGCAGACAAGAGCCTTATGCGGTACCAATGCACAGCTAAGCCCTGCAGCTTGCCTTGATTCTAAAGTGTAGCACTGATTTTGTGGAAGAACTAGCAAAGCCCTTTGTGATTTCTGATACCACTTGGGAGTGGATTGCCGTGTAAGTGAGACCTTTACAAGGGAAGAGAAGAAATGAGTTTTTCCCTGAAAACAGCTCATTATTTAAACAGTTTTGTTCTTGAAACTTCCATGTTCTCACCCAGAGAGGTGTCAGGTCAGGACTAGGGAAGGCAGTTTATGGTTGATCAAAGATGTTAGTCCTTGGTTTGGATCATCAGTATGTTTTCAAGTGTAAATATCCTGCTAATGCAGACCTCAGAACACTCCCACACTGTCCAAACAACTGATCTATGAAAAACACAGTGGCCTATGTTAGTGATCAAAGGAAGATACGGTACCTTAATGGTCAAAGTTTATTAAACAGTTTCGTTTGCACCCAGAATGAAATATGAGGACATGACGGTCAGAAAGATTCCTCCTACATGATAAGACAAGTGTGGACAAAAGTGAGCCCTGCAGAGGGACTGCCTGGGGACCATGTTCTTCTACTGAACACAATACCTAAAGGGTTAAGGCACTCATTGGCTTTTAGCTGCCAGTTATAGTGGTAATAAAGTCTTCCTCTTTGCAACAGGATATTTATACAAATGTGGTCTGAGCTTCTAACCTAAAGGGCAAATTGATTCAACGGCAGTGTTTATAGCTTAGAAAATAAATAACCGTCCTCAACTGGGTTTTGGAATGGGTTGTGTAATACAAATGACAAAGCTAGCATCAATCTGTTTCAAGTTGGGGTCAGATTTGTATATAGTGTGTATATATTTGTATATGATAGAGCTGTTTCCATGATGCTATAGAGAAGTGTCTGTCCACATCTCAATTCAGCTTCCACTGTGGGTGTGTGATTTGTTGTGGTTTAGGCTAGTTTGTTTAAAGTAGTTTGAAAGTCAAAGTTATTCTGGATGAAATTTACTGGTTCCATAACCAGCTAGCATTTTCTATCAAAACTAAAGAATGCCATATCAGTGCCTTATTTCTTTTCTTTAAAGACAAAGTTAAATACTACCCCTTTGTCCCTCCCCCATCTTCATGCCTTTAAACTCTGCATTTAAACTGCATTTAAACTCTGAAGTACTGTAGCCTTCACTACTGCTAAAATACCCCTTTTTCTTACAGAATTGTAGATAAAAAAAAAGAAATGTATCTCCTATCCCTGTGACTTAGGATGATTTTTTTCTTTTTTTCACTGCTCCTGTTGTTAAAATATTCATTCCTCAGATCTGTGAAGCTCAAGACCTTAAGCTGGAAGTAGGGGGACACCTTTGCATTCAAATATCTATATTGACTTTTCTGGGGATTATCACAGACCTGTAGTTGAACTTCCCATAGTCTTGGTGTAGGGAGACCACATCCTGTAGGTCTAGGCTCTGATTTTCCAGTCTTTGCCACATTCAGCCTTAAAACCCATGTTTCACCCTGCTACTCTTCCAGTGAGTCTGGAAGACTTAACTGCCTGCCCTTGCAGATTTTGCAACCAGGATGAGGCATGCAGTGATACAGGGCAGCCTTTTCAGCCCAGGGCAACTCTTTTCAGAGAGAGCAGTGGAGGTGTGAAGTTGAGCGTATCCATCCCTTCTTTGTGTCCCCATGTCTGGATGCATCCAGGATGGCTTTCCTCTCTCTGTCCTGAATTGCAGACCCCCCTCCAGAGTGTCTCCCAACATCTCCATTCTGTGCTTTTTCCTCTGCTGGCTGTCAATCCTTGCAAATTAGTCTTCTATTCCATCTTGGAAGGAACTTCATTTGTAAGTTGGCATTTCTTTGTATTTCCTTCCTGGTTTCTAAGAAGCTCTTATAGGATGTGCATGTCTCTCCTGGTCCTCTGGCCCACAGATGGCATAACTTCTTCAAGATAGTTAAACTGAGCCTTACTTCTCATGAAACAATAGAGACTGCCTTTGCTTTCCATGGCAGCTCATTCCAGGGGCTGGCATTTCCCTGCCCGCAGGTCTCTGTACAAAGGAGCACTGATTAATTAAATTTTGGGTGGTGCATTTGAATCTTTGGACTGCTGGTCATTTAGATATACGAAGTTGTTAAGGTTTTGTATTGCATCTCTTGGCAGTACCTCATCCTGTGGGAGCTCCACGTGAGATTCATTCTGTAAGTAATACTTTTAAACTCGAAGTAGGAATTACATCTACTGCAAGATGGTGGATGTAGAGGTTTGAAAAGGCTGCAATTTCAAAGTTTTATCTAAGTGGAGTTCTGTTTAACTCTCTAAGACTGAGTCAGTTGCGAGTAGATTTATTTGTCCTTCGATAGTGGATAGTGGAATAATTTTGCTAGCTTGCTACACACAGGATAATTTTTACAGAAAGTTGATGTCAGTGCAAACTAAAGACTCTGATCCTGAGGCGGGCAGAGGAGTATTTAGAAAGCATGTTAATTAAAATGTAGATTCCACACTTCTGTGCAAAATTCCCTTTTGAGAAACTGCTGCTAGGCAGTCTAGACTATTATGTCAACTTGTCTTTGAAGAAAAGTAAACAAAAAGGTTCAGCCGAGGAAAGTTTTAGAGACTTATAGTAATTAATGCTTTGGTAAATGGCTGTTGATGCGTAACAATCCTTTAAACACCTGGGTAATTGCAGGCTTTGAAGTTGGGCCAAAAATGTTGTTCCAAGATATGCAATTAAAATAAGAGACCTTTAACTTGGTCATTTTGAAGGTGAGATTTCTGTTTGTTCTCTCTGTCTCCCTGGTAAAACTTCTGCCTGGTCAGGGAAAGAAGGCCAGGGAGGGTGGGAAACTAAAAAAAAACTAGTTCAACAGATGCTTCTTTAAATTTAGCTTTTTATAGCTTTGGTGTTTTTCCTGTAGCAGAGTTCCATGTTGTAATGTGTATCCAGAACAGAAAAATTATTTTAATGTGAACATTTCACTAAGTATAGTAAGTAAGAGAAACCACTTGACCTGGTTACTAATTTGACTGAATTCTAATCTAATTAGTGTTCAATTAAAGAGAATTAACACCTAGAGACATTTTGTTGAAAGGTTTACACAGAGGTTTCAGTTAACAAAATATTTATCTTAGAGGGGGGAAAAGCACTGAAGTTAAATGCAAGCTTTTTCTCCTATAAATGCCCTGAGTACATGGTTGGGATGCTGGCGTTAAGAATAGTAGCTATATTTGATATTTATATCTGACAAATCGGCTCACTCTCTGAGGACACTGGAGCTAAATCCTGCCTTCTGAATTACACAGGCCATATTTCTCCGGTAAACTGTGTACTCCTTTCTGTTTATTGCAGCCACTTGTGATTGCTTTGTTGACCTTTGCTTTTCCATCCTTCTCCAGAGTCTTCTGAAGGCTATGGAAACACTCCCATTTATTTCTTGGTACTTGAGTCCATACTTTAGGGCCTTAATCCAGAACAAAGAACTCCTGTTTCGAGTTGGGAGTTTCTAATCCACATCTTCATATTTAATATCCTCTGTTGTATCAGGAAAGTTGTTTAAGCTCATGGCCTCAGTTTCTCCCATTCACTTGTTTCCCTTTAATAATCTAAGATTAATACATATTATACCTGCAGCAGCCTTATTATGGAAATCATTAACTGAATTCATCCAGATGGTTAAGCACACTGAAAAGAAAGGTGAGGCTGTTGGGCACGTTAGTGACAATGAAATGGCAGTAACTGTGTAAGAACCCAGAGGCAGGTTTAGGCAGAGAGAGTGTTAAGAAACTGCCTGTTTTGGTGATGAAATTTATTTTCTGTACACTGAATTTTAAAGATGTGTGGAGGTGCTAGAGGTCTTGTGATGTCCCTGACATCTGACATTGCTTGGGCATGCAACCTTTGGACTGACTCTGCTTTATTCAGCCTATGCTCCTTCCTGTCTCCTCAGTGATGCTGGCTCAAACATTTCTTCCAGCCTTTCTTTTTCTAGTTTTTCCTGTTCCTCATGTTCCCTTCCTGTTTTCCTCGGGTTCCATCTTGCCTCTGTTTTTCTCAAATGCTGAAGTTTTCAAATATCCTTCCATTAAGATGACCGTGTACTCAGTTGAATGCTTCCTCTTGGAAGGTCACTGCCTGCCTCACTGCACGGGATCAATGGCATCACTTAATGACTAGAAATTCAATACTTTGTTTTATGTGGCTTACTCAGTACATGATCCGTTTCTCACCTTCTTGTCCACTCTTAGATTTTTCTTTCACTGTGGGCTTGCATCTACTTGTGTTTAGCGCTCTTCAGCACAATGTCTGACTGGTTCCTAAACTATTTCTTTTTTGGACATGGCCATAAGGCCTCATTCTTGTCATGCATATACTGGTGAGGATCAATTTCCTCCAGTAGGTTAGTTGCCACTTTCAGATGTTTATTTTTTCCTTTCTCCAGCACTGCCCTTTGGCTTGCAGAAAACCCCTGCTCATCTGCTGTATCAACTTTTGTAACAGGTTGGGCCATAGGGTGTGGACCTGCTAAGCAAACACTGTTGGCAAAAATGGTCACTGCCAAAATCAGCTAATAATCCAACATCAGGACTGGTAATAAGGCTGTGCAACAGCTTTAGCTCTCATGTTTCCTGTCTTTCTTTTGCAGTCCTATTAGAAGAGGAATGGAATAAATGGGTTTTCTATAGTCTTCGGAAAGCAGAAGTGGGGGAAGAAAAAATGCAGTTGTTTATGTGTGTTTCCCTCTGAACATTGGGGCAAGAGTGGAAGTGGGAGATTCTCATCACTGACATCTGTCAGCATGTTTGTTGGCAGCTGTGTTGCCACAAATGGCAGCAGTAGCCCTCTGGGAGCCATCAGTGCAGGAAGATGCCAGTAGTTTCCCAACTACTTCTAGAAGCAGAGAGATGCTAAGTTGGGAATAATGTGCCTAATTCACAGAGGTGTGGTGGCCATCTTTCTACTCCCTTTTCTCTGCAGAATGTTTCCTTTTATTCAGGGTCTCTTCATCTATTCCTTGCACGTCTGTGTGTCCCTGATGACTACAAAAAATCCTCCACCTTTCCCTATCTAATGAAATATTCTTTCCCTTTGACTAGAGAGAGGGATGAGATATGCTTTCCTTTTGACATCCTTTCCCTTTTCCCTTTGACCAGAGGCTAGCATGGGAGATCTCCCAGTCTCTGTTCCAAGACCAGACACCATACAGCTTTTTTTGCAGAAGTAGCAGGGATATCTCTTCTCAGACATGTGGCTTGTAGGAAAGAGCAGATTCCCCTCAGGTGATTCATGGTATTTGGTTTACCAAGGGGGAAAGAAGGAGAAAGTATGTTCCTTGTATACAAGAAGTCCAGAGAACTTTGTTGCTAAGCTCTGAATCTCTATTGATCCTTTTTGGGCAGGAATTTTCAAGTACTTGCTGCTTGGCCAAATTTGAGGTGACTTTCTTAAAGGGGGAGGGACGTACAAGATTTCTATCCTGGAAAAAATAAAGGGAGTACTTAGAGACTCTCAGTTAAATAGTTGGAATTCTTTCTTATGTGAGTAAATTCTTTCTTTCCTCCCTAATTTTGTCTTTGGAAATAGATGACTGAATATTCTTTTAAAACCTTCATGCCGAAATGAAAACTAGTAAGAAACTATATGCAATTCTGTGCAGCCTGGTGAGGTTTGGTTGACAAATATTAATTAAAAACAGGCTTAAACAGAAAGTATTAATATGTGTTACCTACACATCTACTATGACCTAAAGTACTTGTGGGGTGAACCTTCAGCATTGGCTTCATCCAGTAGAACAATGCAAAAATCAGTTGAAATTTTTTACAGAGAGAGTAATCAGGCATTGGAATGGGCTGCCCAGGGAGCTGATGGAGTTACCATCCGTGGAGGTTTTTAAGATGAGACTGGATGTGGCACTTAGTGCCATGGTCTGGTAACGACGGTGGTAGTGGATCAAGGGTTCAACTTAATGATCTTGGAGGTCTTTTCCAACCCGGTTGATTCTGTGAATAGCAGAGCTGATTGAAAACCAGTCCTGTATGAGACTTTTTGCAAAGAGTTAACTGGACTGGAAAGCCCAGTTGTCCATTTTTCTTCATGTTACAAAGGAATTGAAATCTCTCCAAAGTGAATGTGACAGACTGGAATAAAGTGGATCGTTCTTGTTTGGTACGATTGTACTTTGGTTGGGCAGTTTGCTTATTATATTTGTGGAGGACACTAAAATGGAGGACACCGATAGAAAGGCAAGTCTGTGTTTTAAGTGATCTAATAATGGTGGAGGTCCAGTCTGGGGTGGGGAAGGGGGGGTGGGAAGGGAATGTGATTTGGGAGAAAGGACAATTTCGTTTGGACATGAAAAGTCAGTAATGTAAATACACCCTAGGAAGTGACTGGGTCCTTTGCGGTTCAGCAGCATGAATCTAAGGATTATAGTAGGTCAAAAGGTGAACATGAGTTAACAGTGTGAGTTTTGTGAAGAAGCCAAAATCATATCCTGAGATGTATGAGTAGAGGCACAGTCTGTGAGACACATCAAGATTATCCTTCCACTGTACTCAGCATCAGTGAGATCTTGATCTGAGCTGGGTCGATAAAGAGCAATGAGAATAGTCAAAGTCTGTAAAACATGGCTTGTAAGGAGAGACCAAAGATATTGTTTTAATAAGAAGGGGATATTGTTGTGACATTTAAGTTAGATAATGAAGGGAAAGGAAAAAAAAAAAAAGAAAAAAATAACATGAAATGTTTTAAGTGAAACCCATTCAATTTCCTGGGAAAATGATGGAGCTCCTGAGGCTGGCGACCTACAAGATCAGGTGAGGCAAATGCCTTTTGGGAATGATAGGGATGCAGTTGACCCTGCCTGGAGTTCAGGGGAATGGGCTACATGATGCCATGTGGCCCATTTTGGTTTTACAGCTCCCCACTGTCCAAGTGCCTTCCCAAGGGGCAAGGCAATGGGAATATAAGCTCTCAGCCTCCTCTTCATGTTTTTGTAGACCTGACTACTCCAATGTGTTTGAGCATTCAGGAGCATTTGCTCTTACAGAGCTCCCTGTAGAGAGGAGTTAGAGTAGCTCTGTCACAGAGTTACCCTTTTACAGAGATCAGAAAGCAATTGGTGTGAGGGGGAAGGTCAGAACAGGTGCTAGGAAAACCCCTTTTCAGATATTGTCCATTTCAAGCATTGGAGAGGCCTGATGTGTAAGTCATGTTCAGAGGTGGGAATGATCTAGCAGTTCATTCCTCTCATCAAACTGGAGAGGGAAAGAGTGGTTGCAGCTGCTGCTTGCAGTTGCCTTTGAGCAACACTTCAGTTTATATACTCTGCCTGGGAAAGCCCAAATCTTTCAACCTTAAGGTTTCCAAAACATATAGCAGCTGGCCAGCCTTAGCTGCTTGCTGCTGCTGGAGGTGAAGGTCAGAGTTGAGCTTGAACCCTTGTTCCATTGGAGGAGTGGTGGCAAAGACTCCTGTGGGAAAGGCTGTTGAGTCAACCACAGAGTGTGCAGCTACCAGTGAGGTGGAGGAAAGCCTCCATGCTGTAAAAATAGCTGCACTAGGAGCCCTAATATACTTAAGTGCTTATTTTTCCATGTGTGATCTCATGCAAGCCAAGCTGCTGGGCAGCATGACATTGCAGTTGGCCAAAAATAAAATATAACTCAATCAAAATGGTTTTTTTCTGAAGTTAACCTTTGATGGGTAGGAGGGACAGGTACTCTGTTTTCTCATTTCTGTTGTTCCTGTTAGAAAAAAAGGTGCAGGAGGGAAAGACAGATGAAGATGGGATTGACACCTGGTATCCGTTTTGTGATGATAGCCATAGGTTAAGGATAGGAATTGCAGCTTTCTTGACAGGAAACTTATGCCTGTAATACAGCAAGAAAATGTACATGGAATTTCTCTGCGTGCTTCTGCAGCTGACTTCACTGAACTGAGTTTGGGTGAGTATTTGATGCTGAAAAAAAGGTATAGACCTAAAAGCATTTGAAGCTGAAGTCCATGAAGGAGGTGCAGCACCAGCAACCTTGGAACAAGGCACTCTAATCCTTGTTGATAAGCCTTAGAACAATGTCTTTAGAGCCCTTTAGAGGTTCATTTTCCTTCACTGTTTGATGCTTGGCTGTTAGTAGATTTTTAATTGTTTTTTGGTCAATTTTGGTAGGCCTGCGTGTGGTGGGTGAGTAGGGTTGCTTTCCTCTTAGAAAATGTAATTCTGAATTTCATATGTGAAAGCATGTGCATCTCATGGCAAAACTCTGGATACACACAAGCAGATTTGGGGCATTGTTGTTTTTTTTTTCCTAGCTATTAACATAAGTTATTAACATAACTTATAACTACTTGATGTTTTGTTTCTGTAACAGCAAAAGCCAGGGTAGAAAATCACTGGCACCACAGTCTTCTCATTACGCTTCTCCTCTGCAGGGCCTCTGACCTGTTTCTGCTGGACACGCGGGCGGTGTGGGCATCAGAGGAGGGCTGGCTGGAGTTTGATGTCACTGCAACCAGTAACATGTGGGTGATGAACCCTCAGCACAACATGGGACTGCAGCTGAGCGTGGTGACCCGGGATGGTAGGTTATGGGCCAGGTAACACTAGTCACCTCTTGAGTCCCTTGGATGTTGTCTAGAAGTGGTGCTAACAGAACCCAGTTGGGATGTGGGGGGGTGGGCACTCTAAGCAGCTCTAGGCAACACCATGAGCAGGGCGTCTGAGGGCATAAGTGGTGGGCTGTCAGTTATTGGCTGTCTCATGATGGTCATATCTTTCCACATAAGTGACGTCAGGTATCTCTAGACAGTACCAGGATGAGCTGGTGGAGGTGGGTTGGGGTAATCTCCAACTTTCTTTTCTTTCTGTCACTTCATGCTGGAGTTTGGTACACCTGTGATGTTAAGTGAGAGTAGAGGGGCTGTCTCCTGTTCTCCCTGAGGAAATGTTAGTGCCAGCCTCTACCTCCCCAGTTGGGCTGAGAGCCCATCCCTCTGCTCCTGACAAAAGCACACCATCCCTTTTCCTTCTGCTTTCCCTAGAGGTCTCCTAATCTCACGTCTGCTTCTTGTGTTTCACAGGCAGCAAAACTAATTTCGTGACACACCTGGGCTTTTTGTTTTATATATCTATCTATATAACTCTTTATAACAGAGTAGAGAAAATAGAGAGTTTATTTTTTTAACTTTATAGTTATATAGAGTAAAAAAAGCCTAAACTGGAATAGAGATGCCAAAGGGGTACCAAAGAGCCAGGTGCTGCAGTGAAGTCTCTTGTCCAGGGTGGAGTGCTGTCGAAACAATGCCCACAGGCCGTGGTGGCAGGAAAGGAATGTTTAGTGTTTAAAGAAGGGTATGAGCAAGAAGAAAAGAGACACTGCTTATGGGGATGTTGCAATGCTGAAAGGAGCAATCCACCTGCACTCTTTTTTCTAACATTCACTTTACTGTTTGGTTTGAAGGTTTCAGTGTAAATCCTAGAGAAGCGGGCCTTGTAGGGCGAGATGGCCCTTACGACAAACAGCCTTTCATGGTGGCCTTCTTCAAAGTGAGCGAAGTTCACCTACGGACCACTAGGTCAGCGACAAGCAGGCGCAGGCAGCAGAATCGGAATCGCTCCACCCAGACTCAGGACGTTTCCAGGGTGTCAAGTGTCACAGGTAATCATGTAACACAGGTAATCATGCAGGACAAGCTGGGATGACTTGTAATGTTTTCATTTGCTTTGGAGTTGAAAGAAGCAAGAAGAGGGTTGTAAGGTGGGATGCTTTTCCCTGGGGTAATAGGTTACATCTGCAAGGGGTTGGAAGAGGAAATCTCACGTAATAGACTTTCAGGAGTCCTCTTGAATCCAGGGTGGAGTCCAGACCCCCATGTGAAGTTGCATCCATTTATTTCAAGGGGGTGAGATATTTTAGCCACAACTCTTGTGCTTGTAGGTTGTTTGCTATGCAGTATTTGTCTAGGATTATTCCCTAGAAGTGAAGTGCAATATTTGAAAGACTCAATCTCTGTGTACACTGAGATTTATGGTATTGCACATATGCATTCCCAGCAGAGTCCTCTTTCAGATTTCTTTGGAAAAAATGTGGTAGAACAGCTTGAGATTTTTTTTTTTTTTAACCTTGTGAGAACATCAGTGTATACGTGGTGAAGCATATTTCCAGGCAGGCAAAGAAGTTTTCCTGTTTGCTGTGGAAAGGTTGCATGTTGCAGGTGTTTTACAGCAGCCTTATGAGTGCTGTTGTGGCCTGGTGGGGCAATACAATAACTCTGAAATTTTTATGAAAATTGAGAGAGTCTTCTGTCTTCTAAGTCTTGTCTGTTTTCCAGCCACTCTGCCCTCCATCACAGTGCTACGAGTCCTTCTTCATTGAGTACCTTCTTTCCTTTCAAACGTTTTAGCTCGTTCCAAGTTACTTGATTAATTTGCTTATGCTGCCCCCTTCATTTCCAATAGGATCCCTGCCCTTCCCATCTCTAGAAATGACTATGCCCCAAGGAAGAGAGGCAGCTGTATTTTTTAGTCTATATCCAGACACAGCACAGGGAGATGAGCCAGCACTGCCAAAACGTAGCTGGTGTGAATCTGTAGGCTTTCACTTGCTCCTGAGTGCTTGGGTTGTGGGTGAGCCATGCTGTACCTGAGGTTGCTCCATGTTGCCCATGGTACTGGGAGCCTGCAGGGAGCAGAGCCAGGATGGGAGCCCTTCCAGGGCTGGTGGCCAGGGTTTGTGCATGGCCATGTGTTGACTCAGCCAAATTGCTCCAGCCCATCACGGTGATGGACTATGGGCTCCCATGCCATGCTGTGCAAGGGCCAGTGTGAGTGTGAAATAAGGCTTCATGGATTTTAAGGGCGGGAGAAAAGACTCAGTCCTGCAGCCTGGCCTCCCCAGGGGAGACTGGCCAGTGCCAGCATGGCATTGCTGAAGGAGTTACCATCTAATCTGGCATGAGAGCCCTCTGCCAGTACCTTCTGTGGGTCCAAATTTCTGAGACCTGCTTTGGTCCTGATTTCCTTCAGGTCTTCAAGCTGCAGATTTAAAGCTGGGCATCACGGCTGCTTGCTGAGTTACTTTCTTGCGTGACGAATTTGCTAAAAGAAATGTTCATATTATTAAATCAGGCAAAGTGACTCAAAACTCCAGAGGGAGCAGATACATTGGGCAAAAAGGGACATTTTTACATTGCTGCTTTCTTGACTACACCACACATCAGGTCATAAAATTCTAAAATGACAAAAAAGGGAAAAAATAGCTGGCATTCTTTGGTCTCAAGGGCTTTTTTGGGCTCTTCTAGCTCAAAGCCAGCTTTAATTTAAAACCTGGACTTTGGCATTTCAGTAGTCAACAAGGTATAGTTGAGACTGTTAAGGGCAGCGGAAAGGAGAGGAGTTTAATGTTAAGATGTATATTTGGTCGGTTTCTGTGTTTAGAAAAGAGAGAGTACATCAGCTTGTTTTCCTTTGTAAGTGTATGACTCTCAGACTGTTCTCCTTAAGAAGTGGTTGATTTAACAGCCCAAGAGGCACCAATGACCAATAAAGGTTCTTAGCATTAAAGAGATCACAGGGTTTTTTTTATAATTCTTTTTTAAATGTGAGGGTGTCTACATCCATGGCCCTGGGATTACCATGAAGGCTGCCTAGTTCTTCTGAGGGTGCTCTGATGCATCTGGACCCAAAGCAGGTGCAGAACTGGGTTGCATCTCCTCGCCTGTGCATCTTCCTCTCTTGCTGTATCTTACATCTTGTCAAATTTGTAGCTTCCTCAAGCTAGAATTGCTGCTGCCTACCAGGGCTTGAGAGCAGTTTCTCTCCTTGAGAGCAAGGCGGTTGTTTGGTGTTGATGGTTTTTTTGGTAGATTGAAACTTCCTTTCTCTATGTTAGTGAATGCACAGGGATTTATTTTTTCAGTCCAAAAAGGAACACCTTTTCTTAAAGATCCTGTGAGTTGTTTTGGCGCAGTATGTTTTAAAAAGCCCCATTTACTGTCTAAATATGGCAAGAATTTCAAGTCCTGCAGTTTGGAGTGCCTGAAGTGCGCTGCTGGGCTGGTACTGGATCTGGTGAACCGGGAGTTAGGTGAAAGCGTGCGGCTGTGTGTGGGAAAGGGACCCCACTACGCTCCCTTTGACATGCAGTTGTTGTCCTGCAGTCAGTACCAAGAGCTCAGATACTAAGGCTATGGCCGTGGCATAAGATTCTCAATGATCTGTATTTTTTTGCCAAGAATACTTATTTCCCTGTATTACAAACACGTAATTATGATTGGCTTGTATAAAGCAGAACTGAATAACCCCCCCAGTTATAAACTGCTTTGACATAGAGTCCTGCATCAATACATTCCTGGAGCTAAGCTCAGTTCTTCTGTAGAAGGAGGACAAGCAGGAAGAAAAGGAAGTATTTTCACCTGCTGAGGCAGAAGATCACATGCCAACTCTGGCCCAGGACGTGGAGGAACGAGGTGGGTGGGAGGAGTGTGCAGGTGTTCCTTGCTGTTGTCTGCAAGATCTGGAGCCTCTCACTCATCTGAATCTTGCAGTGGATTGAGCTTGTGCTCTCAGACTCCACACTGACTCTCTGGTTAACTGAAGAGATGGGGACTGTCTTCAGCATAACAGATAGTGACCCTCTGCCATACAGCCACCTCCATGATTTACGGTTTCTGCACAGGCCTATCTCTTTGTCTGATGGCGATAATCCTTCTCTTCTGCAAGTCAGCCTTCAGGCATATCTCTTCCCATCAGCGCTTCCTGATGGAGAGCATTTAAATGCCTGACTTTGGGCTGTGCTTGCTGCTCTGAGTGAAACTCAAGCAAAACTCTTTTTCAGGTCCTTCTCTTTAGCCATCCTAGGGTCCTTGGGACTAGTGTGAGGTGCTCCATGAAAAATGAAGAGGCCCTCCAAGTGGCCTTTCCTTCCAGCAGACATGCATAGCACCAGACAGATTTCCCCACATGTACGGGAACCAAATATCGCAAAGGGCAGTATGCACAAACACTGTAGGCAAATAAAGCCAAATGCTTTTGTGATGGCAAGGATCTTGTTAACAGACTTCATTATCTGGCAGCCAATCTTCCCTTCAGCACAGTACTTGGATGCAGACCGGAGCAATGTGGCCAGCATTTCTGTTTGTGCCTTCACATGAGGGTTCATGTCAGCCCAACATCTCCCTTTCTTCCCACCCAAGCAGATCACTTTCATGTGAAGTGGGCTGTTATTAAGTGTGTGATCAGTTTACACCAGTTTTATCCGGGAAAATCACCAAAGTCAAACACCAAGAAGAAGGGGCTGGCCTTAGAGACCTCTGTCAAAGCTATTTTGAATCACAGAAGCAATTAATTACTGTGTGGAATTTGGTAAACTGGCACCTGGGGAGCAGCAAGTGTTCTCATTCGGATCGACCTCAGTAAATATTTATATGTTCTTTGCCAGCACTTAACGTGGGAGAGGTTATAGGAAATCTAGGGTTGGTGCATAAGTATCTGTAGGAGGAAGACTATTAGGGTCAGGCTATTCTCTCGCCCTTTTCAGCAACACACATGCCAGTGTCCAGCCTTAAGAGAAACATCTGTGCTCGCAGAAAGTCAGACTTGGATCCTGGTGAAGGCAGACAACATTCAGTGCAATCAAGCTGCGGAGACAAGCCACCTTAACTGTGCTGTTTTAACTGTGCTGGGAGTTATTTTTAAGTGCAGAACTAGGGGTTTGGGTTTTTTTAAATCTCTGTTTTAGACAAAATAGTTTGCAGTATGATTAAATGCAGTGCCTTGTAAATGCCAAGCTAGTATTTCTGAATTGGTATGTTCAGAGGAAAAAATAGAGATGATTTTGCTAAACCCACAATGAGCCTATAGGAACTCCCAAAGCAGCTCTCTAAACTCTCAGAGACTTTAAGGGTTTCTGGCAAACAATCCTCACAAATTGTGCTGTGGCAGTATAAGCTGGCCCCATGGAAGTTGTTTGCAGCATCCCCCCTGCTGCAAGCTGCCTGCTCTTGGCCCTCCTGGCTTCTTGCTGCAGGGCTAGTAGGAAGGGACACGAACCCTGTTGTCTCTTGCCAGTTGGATCTTGCACTGCTGAACCACCTCAAATGGCAATTTGGCCTAAAACAGCTGAGCATGCTGGCCTGGGGTAGCTGATGCTGCTTTCCAGGCTTTGGAGAAATTGTGTTGTGGAAGCCAACTTCAGTAGCACAGTGAGCTTTAGCTCACTGCCAAAACCCCTTGACTGCGTGTATTCCTCTTTTTTCAGGCCCATAACTGGATGCACATTCAATGTACGTGGCTCTAGGGCACATGCTGAGCCCCTAACTGTAGGGAGTGGGTCATGACTATGTGCATGTTTTGCTCCATTTTTTTCTCCAATTTAGAAAGCCACTGCTAAGGTTGCTTAAAGGTTTGTAAAACCCCTGAAGTTAGGCTAAAGTAGCTTCCATGAAGTAGACATAGTAGGCAAACACATAACAAGAAAAGAGGGCAGGGGATCTTGGGGTGAGGGTTAAACAGGGAAGAGTGCAAATCCTGGGAGAGGGGATGTTTAGTATGCTGGTGTTTCAGAAAGCAAAGGCTCAGTCTGGGCAAGTGAGAAGATAGAACTGTCTGCATCTGCCTTGGATGGAGAGCAGCCAGCGCTCCATGCAGAGTGTGAATCAGGTGACTCCAACCAGTGAGCTGAGGCGAGTTTTTGGGGGCAATGTGAGAGAGGACATGTTCATAACATGTTCTGCTTCATGTAGCTTGTTAAGCAGCTTTTTTTTTTCTGCCCCTGTGTTTTCTTAAACTTGTGATTGCTTGCAGCCTTCCTTCCTACTCCTGTTTTCTCTGCCTCCCTTGCCTTCTCCCCTTTCCTGTAGCAGATTTGGGTAAATTGTAGCTGGATTTGGAATGTAGCATCATTCTGCCCACTCAGTTGTGAATAGATCAACTCCACTGTAACTCCCAAATACAGATGGTTTTCCTCTAAGCAAACTACATATTTCCCATTGAAGAACAATGAAGTTGTGTTTTCAGGTACTGAAAGGAAAGCCTTTGATCACTAAAAGTATCTTCTGCTCATTTTTTCCCCCTCATTATGACCAGATCATTTCAAAACATCTCATGCTAGAAATTTGCTCCTAGGCTGAGCCAGGGACTGAAAAGCTTCATCTGAAAAAAACCCACCACACCCTGGTTTCTTCTGGGTATGTCTGGTTTGAAAATGGAAAGCTTGAATAGAGACTCTCCTCTGTCCTTGCTCTACTGCGTGCTCCTGAAAGAATGAATGTTTATACTGCAGCAGGCTGTTAACCAGCTCTGCTCACCTGATTAAATCCGTGATTGAAGCGAAGCTATTGAAAGTCTGAAATGCAATCCTTAGAGTTTAAAACCCAAGCTGCTTCTAAAAACAACTCTCTAATCTTTGGTGGTTGGGAGACTGGGTTTGAGGTGTAGGGTTTTTTTCAGCCCTCAGTGTTAACTGTACCCAGCTGTACTGCTGTGCTGCCCTTAATGTCAGTTGGATGTGCTTTTAGTATTATAGTTTTTCTTTTGAATAAATATTTGCATTTGTAGTTCCCAAACTTAGGGAGGGTGCTGGAGGGAAGCAAAAGAAAGGCTTATTCAGAGCCAAGGAAAAAGTTACTAAAAATATTTTTCTATCCCAGCTGCTGCATCTGGGGGAAGCTGCACTGGAAGGGTGACCTTTCAAGCCATGTTAGGGGCACCAGGGGGCTGGTAAGCCAAAAGGTCCAGGGCAATGGGAGGCAGGCACATCAGCCTGTGGCATCTGCCTGCTGACAGAATCGCCTTTAATTGCAAATGAGGTGTGTGAGAGAGGAGGAGGCCCCTGTGGAAAGGCATGGGAGAAAAACATGGACAGGGAAAACATGGGCTCCCATGCTGCTTGGCTGAATTTGCTGCCATCTCTTCCTCTTGTGCTTCCCATCGAGTGCACAGCACGGGTTCAGCAGCTGTAGTTGGTGGCCAAGCTGCTCTGCTGCAAAGGTGGTTTCTGTGGCTGCTCTGCTGAGGTCCAGCAGCCACCTGAGGTGTGACAAAATCAGCAACCACCCGTCAGGGCTGGATTTGTGCAGCCACGTGGAGGTGAAAGGCCCCTCTGTCACAGCTCAGCTCTTCTGTGGTTCCAGGTGTTCACATGTGGAGCCGCCTCTCTTTCCAAATATAAATGGGAAATTCCACTCTCTGTCAAAAGCTGCACTTTGTGGGGTCATCAGGAGCAGCTCCTGCATGGTCGAAACATCCTCATACATTGCATCATGGCAAGGGAGAAGGTCTCTGGTCAGGGCTTTGCATCCTGCCTTCCCACTCTTTGGTGAAGTATTGGCGCTAAGGAGCAAGTGAATGGTGAGAGCATGTCAAGTTCTGTGTCATCTGCAGATAAGCAGCTTATGGAAAGGAGAAACAGGTTTTTCAGAGCATGGTTTGTAAAGGTCCAAGGGCAGAGGTGGTGCATAGGGTGATGTCTGGGGAAGGCTAGGGTAAGACACAGAGAGAGATGGGGACTTCCCTGCGTATGGGACACCTTAGCTGTTTAAGGACTCCTGCTAACTGGTACAGGGACACAAGGTGATGATTAACCTTCCTGGGGCTGTAATTCTCTCAGTAAGTGTGTGCGGTTTGAGCTCACCACCTAGGGCGGCACACATTGGAAACCGGAGCTGAGGAAATGGGGTGAGTCTGAGCACCCAGTGGGGATGTCGCCTATGCCGGGCTGAAGGAGTAGATTTATTTTAAGAAGTCATTTTACTGGAGGTGTTTTACAAACACTTTGAAGGCAGCTGAAGTAATTATAACCGAGTCACTGTTACTCGGGTTCCTCCATTCCCAAAGGCATCTTAAAAGCTTCAGCCCTGCTTTGGATGTCCCTCAACACCCTTATCCTTTTGGCTGCTGAGGGAGCTCATCATTTTTCGCTGCTGAGCCCACAGCACGCACACATTTGGCCAGCTGTGCCCTCCAGCAATGCTCTGCCTGTTTTAGTTTCTAAGTCTTGTTTTTGTTCTTTTTCTTTTAACAGATTACAACAGCAGTGACTTAAAAACAGCGTGCAGAAAGCATGAGCTTTACGTTAGCTTCCAAGACTTGGGATGGCAGGTGTGTGATGTTTCTCCCTGGGTAAACTAGACATTTTGTTATGAAATGTTATCTAAACAGTGTCATGGTAATTCCACTCGAGTCTGCCATTATGCTTTAAAATGTCCCTTGTGCCTCCTCACTAAAACCAGTGACAGGGCAAGGCAAATAAATATTGATAGTTGTGACATTTGATAAGATCCAGAGGAAGCTTGATACTTTTTGAGATTCAAGTATACAGTCATTCTCTGTCACTCATGGGAGTCACAGTATGGGCAAGGGTTTATATCTGTGAACCTCTAATGATAAGAAAAAAAATCTGATGTTAAGCAGTGATTTTAATTAAATTTTTTTGTGTGTAGTGTTCAGCCACTGTTTGAAATTGGCCATTGTTTGAAATCCTCCATCCCTGCCCCACCATTAGCACTGCCTATGGTAGGTAGACTGAAGACTGGGTTTAGTTGCAGCACCATGAGGCCAGAAAGTTGTTTAGAGTAAGTTATTTAGGACCAGGCCACAGCGTAATCAAACATCACATTTCAAAGAATGCCCTCACCTTCTCTTTTTTAAAATGTTTAAATTTTTCTTTCGTTCTTTCATTCAGCACTTTTGTGAGGGGAGATCCCATTTCTGTCAGCTAATGTTTTTACCTGGTTATAATTCAGAATGCCAGGGCTGCCCCTGGTGCTGCCCCTGGACATGGAAGTCCTCTCTCAGGTAATGGGACAGTACTTTTTCTAACTTATGTCAACTCCAGCCCACTAGCTGCAACTGTGGCTGCATGCTGACTCTGTTCTCCATTACTTGTGAGTGGCATTTCTTTTCACTTGTGAACAGTTTTTCCACCTGTTCCTTAGCTTACTTGCCCTGTTTTCAGGCAGGAGGCAGATTCCAGTTGTGAAATTCATGATCTTGAAGGCACTGCTTTCATGTTTCTAGGTGTAGAAAGGTGCAATGCTGCCAAAGGCAGGCTACAGACCAGCAGGGCTCATTGCAAGAGTTGGAATCCAGGTCCTACTTGTTGCAGGCAGATGATCAAGGCAGGGCAGCAGCCCCCTGCAGTTGTTTGGCACTGCCATCTCCTTCAGAACATCCATTAATTTCTTTTAGCAGAACACTTCCCTTATTCTTACAGCCCATTAAACCACAAATTAAATTACACAGTCTCTACTGGCATCTCTAGCAGAAGGGTGATTTTCTTATAAAAAGAGCAAATTATGGGTGAACTAGTACAGTAAAATGAAGGGGAGTTTTTGCGATGCCCAGGTATCCTCATGGGAGCAAACTTGGCTAGCAAAGCTACAGCAACAGTGTCTGGCTGCTCAGGCCTGCTGTAGCAAAATTCAAGCAAACACAGGTAATTGTTGTCAGGTAAAGGGGGAATTGTCTAAGAATTACGTGCACGTGAAGCGTACCAGTATGTTCTCTTATAGAATAACCTGCAGAGCCTGACACCAAAGGAAGCAAAATATCTCCTGTTAATTATTGCTGCTTTTAGTTTTCCTTTGGCTCTTTCATGTCAGCAGCAGAGAAGCTGTAATTTTTTTATGAGCCCTTTGGTGAAAAGTCACCTTCTTCTTCCCTACCATAGGACTCAGAGTGCCATTGGGGCCACCTGTTTGCACATGCAGGTCAGGCTGGCTGTCCTGCCCCTCCTTTAGGAGTCTGGCAGATGTGCTGAAGCTGTTACACAGCTAAGACTTCCCATAGTGGCCTTAGCAGGCTAGTGTCCCCGTATAAGGGTGTATAAGATAGAGTGTCTGTGAGACACCACACCAGTTTTTTATATTCCTGTTGTGGAGCTCCCTCAGGCTTGAATTGTGCCTGTGTGAATGCATGGACGTGATTTTTTTCCATGAGGGGGCACCAGCTGTGGCTATGACTCAACCTAGGAAAGGTAGTTCAGCCAGAGGACCTAACCTGCAGGAAATGTTGGAACATAAAGGCCTCCAAACCACAATCCCCACAAGGCAACCCAGCAAGAGTTTTAGGGATAAAACTCTCTTAGTTCATGGCAATACATATATGTGCACCGTTCTTTGGACATTGAAATCAGTGTGTCCTTGTAAAAGTGATGGCTCAAGTAAAACCAAAAACCAAAACCCCAATCAAAAGCCTAACAGTTTCAGTGAAAACACATTTTCACCCTCAAGAAAAAAGTTAGTGGAAAATTTTCAGCTGCTCTTAATTGCATGCAGTTGTCTGTTGAATCATGTTCTGTTTGTTTCCCTAAAAAGGACTGGATAATCGCTCCAAAGGGCTACGCAGCCAACTACTGTGATGGGGAGTGCTCATTCCCACTAAATGCCCATATGAATGCAACCAATCATGCCATTGTCCAAACTCTGGTAAGTCTCCAACGAGCTGGATGCCAAAGCACTAGGTGAATTTGTAAACAAGATACCATTGTCTCAGTTGTGTTTTCTTTCTTGGCAACAGGTTCATCTTATGAATCCTGATTATGTTCCCAAACCATGCTGTGCACCTACCAAACTAAATGCCATATCTGTTCTTTACTTTGATGATAATTCTAATGTAATCTTGAAGAAATACAGGAATATGGTAGTAAGAGCTTGTGGATGTCACTGACAAACAGTCTTCACGTGGACTCTGTGATGCTACCATGAACTTTCATACAACCTTCCCTGCTTTCAGGAGCTTGGAGAGAAAAGCATGTGATAAACCACCTTTCAGAACACCATGTATGTGCCTTGTGGGAGGACAGGGTGTGGGGGCCACCCCCTGGGGTGTGAACAATCTGCTAGACTTCTTACAGACTGACCCTATGCCACGGTGGCTGCTCAGCTCAGCGGCAGCAGCAATATGCCCACACATGCTTTATTTGGCTGGGATGGTCTTAATCTCACATAGCAGCTTGGCCTTTAGCAGTTGCTTGGACATGTGCTGCAGTTTTACCAGATGGGCTAACAACACCCAAAAAAAGTGAGGTCTTTTTCTTGGGGGTAGGGAGGGAAGACGAGGGGGAGAGGCAGAGAAGCTAAAGAAAGTGTTGGCACTTCAGTCGTAGAGCATACGCCTCATGCAAGATCGTTTTGCCCAGAAGGAACAGCTACTATGCCTAGGCTGTTAGTCTCCTCCTGACAGCTGTCATGACAGTAAGCATCCAAAATTGTGCCAAAGTAAATCTTTCAGTTCTCTTATGCTCCAAGCACTGTTTTACTCTGATCCTGCAAGCATAAGATGGCTTGTCTGCACCACGTGTTAGAAACACTGCCATGAACTCAGACCCTGGCTGGTCTTGCCAGTTCACTCACTGAACAGTGCAACTTTATACACTTGTTCTTATGCAACTTCCTTCCCCTCCCCTCACGAGGTGGCCTCATCTACTACCAGTTGCCCAGGAAGGAAGTCAGGACACTTCTAAAGCTGTAATTCAGATGTAAAAGTTTAGGAGCCATTCATTCTCTAGCTGGACAGTTTGTTTACAGGAAGACAGAATGTCAACAACATTTGCAACCTTTTCCATTCAACTCACACAACTAAAAAACTGGTTTAAAGGATATGCAGTGTAGCCATGGTTTGTCTAGCAGAAGCTAATAGCAAATTGTTTTGATCAATATTAAACTTGTATTAAATGCACTTACCTCTACTTGCATTTAAAAGGCTTCTTGTAAATACAAGCTATAATTTATTGCACTTGTCACTGTATATTCATTGTTCTGTATCATTTATAGAAAGACTGCTTTTTTAAAAAGTTTTTATTTAGAAAAATCTCAGTGTAAACAATTGTACCACTTTAATTTTATACAAGAAACTCATGAGATTGTGCTTCACTAGAAAGTTGTTAAAAATGTAATAAAGGCTTCCTGTAAGGCAGAAGTATACACATTGTTCCAATGCATCTGCCTGTACAACACTTAGCTTTCACTGTGACTTTTTCACCTTCACACATTTTTAGATTGAACAGAATCAAAAGTTCTGGACAGACAATGAAGTGAAGTACCAGGAGAAATTCACTGGTTTAAAAGTTCATGGATGTTTTGCCTTTTTTTTTTTTATAAAAAAGAAAAACAACCCAACTTATTCCATATGATGTACAAAACCCAGTATCTTGACAGATTAGTCAAATTAGCCTGTAGCTATCCTCATTCCATGAGTTTCTGTGCACGTGAGACAGCAGAATTCAGTCCTTGGTTTGCTGTTGCCTTTGTATCATGACAGTCTCTGCAATGTAAATTCTTTGGCTTTCATTAAATCTAACATGGAACCTCTTATGCACCAAAGAATAGATTCATATTATAATCCAAGATACTGCAAAGTGCGTGGCCCTAGCATTCAAACTCATCAATGCTTACTGGTTGGAAAAAGGTTAAGGCTCAAGAAGAGGGGGGGGACTATTTTACGCTACTATAGACCAGCTGAATGGAAAAAAATATTAAACATTGTCCTACTTGTTCTTCTCTAAGTACTCTGAATAAAGAGCAGGCCAGCACAAAGTTTGGATTCAGGCGAGGAAACACATCATCAGCTTGGAAGTCTAACTGATCGTTTACTATTAACGGAGCAGGTATAACAGCACCTATTATTCACTCTGGCTCTATAGAAGTAGAGCATAGTTGCACCTCTGGAGCTGGATGGCAGCAGCCTAGAAAAATCCACCTGACACATGTACACTGTGACATCAGTAATGTTCAGGCACATGTTACAGTACCGTCACTTTCATTATGGCTAGACCTCCCATGCTGAGAGGATTAACAGGAAACAACCAGCTCATGGGGGCCTGGTATCTTCCAAAGGTGTGTGTGTTTTCAACCTTTCAGCAGCTATATTAACACAAATAGGATTTAAGTACAGTTGTAGAGGCAAAAGTGACTCAATGCAGCTGTAGCTTTTGCCTTTCTAGTAATGGTGAGCAGTTTGTAAGGATTACTTTTTAACCAAATCTAACTTGAAGACAGAAATATTGTACTGCTGCCCTTCAGTTGGTTTTCTTAATGTATTTTAGTCTCAAAGGAGACCATTTACATTTCATTGCAGGAATGCAGAAATGCTGAAAATATTCCCAATTTGCACAGTAGCTACTTCTTAGTTTTCCTTCACACACAGGGTAGTATGTCTTTAACACACACACAAGGGGAAGATACCAATGTTTAGTACATTCAATTTCCTAGAAACAAAGAAACAAAAAAAGCCCCAATCCCTACCCCCACCCCCCAAATACACTATTTGAAAATTAGCAAAGATAGAAATCCCTCAGCCACTGTACAAAGACAGCCAGGGGCAGAGCATCTAGACTTTTATTACAGTTCATCCCTTGCCTGACGCAAGACAAAGCTATGCAGTGATTCAAGGTCTCTCGTTCCATTGTGTTCACTGACTTTCTTTCCGCCTCGGAAAAGCAGAAGTGTAGGATAACCACGTACCTTCAAAAGACACATACAAAAAGGAAACTTCTTAATAATGTTCAAACTTGTATCCATCACTCATATCTACCCGACTATGAAAAGCCACTGAAGCCCTCTCAGACAATAGGCCATTTTAATTTAAAAAAACCACAAACCCAAACCCACAGCAGAACTTTCAATGTCAATCTGAAATGTCTGAACATTTTAAGTGAATAGGATGATACATGTTCCTCTAGGCTCTTGGGATAGCAGCTCCAGCTCTGTCTTCAATTGTCTGCCTACCAGCACCGAAAGACTTTTTTTTTTCTAGGAACAGAACTTTCCCTCAGATACCACAAGACTGCCTTGGTGCTTTCACAGAGGGAGGCTTCCTAAAATAGGGACTTCTTTACCTTTATCCAATAACAAGAATGACCAAGTCTGAACAAACAGTCCAGGAGAGAAATGGTGTCAGCAGGTGCTGTTCTGAACTGCCTCTTTTTGGCTAACAAACAGCACGGTCACCAGGCACCTGGACTGCAGCAGCCAGTTTGGCTGCACGCTGGAGCCTCCAACATTTGGTACACCATACTATCCCATTCATTTCAGATCTTCCACACTTACAGAAAATCTGTTGCAGACGTTACGTTCCACAGTGCAGTCTACTTCTGCTATTTTGACATCAGTCAAACCTGGAAATTGCTCTTTGGCAAGATTCTCCCAAGTTGGAGCCAAGTTCTTACAGTGACCACACCTAGAAACAAAAGAGGGAGATTTGTTTAGCAGATATACTTTCCAGTTTATCTCTACTGTTTTACTGCAATTGCTTTAACTAGGTGCGTTTCCTATCTGCTAATGATTTGGCCCTCCAAGTCCTTTGCACTATTATGTCAGTAAATGAGCTAAGAAAACAAGTGATTTTATTTAAGTTAAGCACTGAAATACTTTCTGGCCTTTGTTAGTCTTGCCTAGAATGGTATTCTAGATGTCGGTGCATTAACATTTTACCCCACAAAGAAATATGAAGCCAAATAAAGACAAGCACAGAGAATATTTAACCGGAACAACAAAAAAAAAAGGGATCTCTTGAAAACAAACATGCTTTTAGGAAGGCACAGAATGTCTGTAGTAGAAATTAAGTTTTCAGGTAGCATATGCCAGTTATGCTAAAGCTACATAGCCTGAGTTTAATTATTTAAATGATATTTTAATTTCCCTATTAAATTTCTTCCAGTTTTTAATGGCCTCCTTGACCAATGCATAGTAAAGTATTCATTTTGTTTATATTTTGAACTTGGCTTAGCCAATTTCCTAACGTGAACTTCTTACTGCCTTCAAGAAGAATTCCCAAAGCACTTTAGATTTTAAAGCTGCATTGCTCATTCTGTTCTAACCCAGCTGCACCTTAATTGGATTATTAAAACAGCCCCATAATTGCCTTGAGGCCGGATCAGGGCATTTACAAAAATAATGAAAGATGTCTCAGCAAAAGTTTTCTTAATGCAAGCCCGTGTATATTTAAACCACCTTGTAAATACACAGTGACAGTATGAAAGCATTTCTGACCATGCACAAAAACTACTAGAACAGGGTGATTTTATGCTTACTATGCAAGTTAACATTAATATTTATCCAAAACTAACTGAAAGACAGAACTAGCAAGCAACATAATAGTGTTTGCTGAGCCCTACATAAGTTAATCCACTTGGAAGAGAATAATTTCATTTATACGGAGAGTACTACAACTGTATACATAAGCCTGACTTTCGGAGCTAAAACTAGGATACCAGCTATATAAATATAGGAAGCATTTTGCTAAACAGTAGCTTTCTGAACATTGCAGCCAGGGAGCACACACTGGTTTAAGAACTTGACTCTACATTCTGAACCACCACCGTTTCTTAGCCTGCCATCCAACATTGATCCTAAATGGCAGCATCCCATGAATATCTCATGAGATGCGGAGATGGTATTATTAATAAAAACTAATCAAAAAGGGAGCATTTTTTAATCTCAAAATTTTCCAGAAAAAGTTTCTCAGATAATGAACTCCTAGATATGCCAACAAGCCCTAGGTTCAGAAATCAGACTGGAGTTGCTTTATGCACAGGTGCAAACTGAATTTACCAGCCCGTTCTGCTAGTGGCACAGTAGCAGCAGGCACAGATTCAATCCCAGTCCCTCACTGAGCACAGAAGGGATGAAGGGAGTGAGGAGAGAGCAGTGAACGTGAAGGGGTGTGTGCGCTGTGGGTAGGGTATTTCTTAACCAAGTGGTGGAAAATCCTTGCTCACATCCAAAAGCAGATCTTTCAGATGGAAGAAGGCATAGAAATGGCTCTCAAGCAGCAAACGACACTGCAGTGAAAAGGGTGACAACACTGGAAAAGACTGCATCATTGAGCTTACATAAAATGAAACATTCCTGGGTGCTTCTTGCCTACAGTACTTCTTGCCTACATGCATGCCTACTGTCAGAGTTAATATCTTGATAAGCCTGAGCACATTTAAATATGAGTTGGATTTGCTTCTGTTACCTTGTAATGGGGCCTTTTACCACCCCAAACAAAAGATTTTTTTATATTTTATATACTACATTAATGGGATGGCTAGTGATGAAATCAGAGATGTGTTATCTTCCACACAGTGACATACAGCTTAATTTTAATCTCTTCCCCTACACTAGACTTCCTTCTGTTGGCTAAGAGACCAGGCAATGGATGAGCAAGATGGCATGCCAGTTTCATTAAATTCAATGGAGGCACAAATAAGATGAATTCTATAAACCAGAGAGAGAACTGATTAACTTTCTTTTTCTCTCAGAAAGGGAACAATAAGAAAAAGGCAGAAATATTTGTACTACAAGTTTGTAATACTGAGGTCTTACCCCAGCTGGAGTCCCAGGCTCTGCTGTATATACCAGTAATGGCAGATGTCAGATAGGACATTATTTAATTTCCCCCTCCAGTGCCTTCCATTGGGTGTCTACACCTATGCCATCTGTATTGGACACTTCTACCTTGGGTCACTATAAGAACATACTACATGAACTTACACTCTTAAGAACATCTTAAAATTGTCACATGTGCAAATTAGTTTTTTGGCAGTTATTTGAAGAGTAACAGGCAATTATCCATAGCTCAACAGCCTGTATCAAAACTCAGGTGCTTAAATGAGGCTTCCAAGAGAGGCTGGTTTTGGCAGGAGAGGGCCCAAAAGCCAGCATGCTTTCCTTTCTCAACACTGGAGATACGCTCCCCTCACCTCATCCTAATGAAGGGATAGGAGCATGCTAAGCCTGCAAAGAAAGCTTCACTCTCCTTGTTCCCCAGAACCTTGAAGCTGACACAGTAAAGCATCTCTGTCAGCCTTTCCACAGAGAGGCATCCCAAGAGAGCTAAAACCAGATTGAGCTTTTCTGCTGTAACTCTTGCCAACACACACATTCTTCAGTTAATTCACAGTTTAGATCCAGACAACAAATACCGTACTACACACAACTCTAAGACCTACAGCGACTAATGCCCTCACTGCTTAGACTAACAATAATCCTGAAACAACAACAGGCGCAAACTTCTTACCATGGAGCGTAGAATTTAATAAAGGTGATCCCTCTAGCAATGGTTGCATCAAAGTCTTTTTCAGAGAGAGAGAGCACTGCAGCCTGCTAAAAAAAAAAAAAAAAAAAAAAAAAAGAAGAAAAAGAGGTCAAAACTTCTTATATATACAACATCAGCCAATTTAGCTTTTACCTACCTAAAAGGGAAACTGAAACTGGAAAAGATAATATTATTATTAATATAAACAAGAGTAGCAGCAGTAGACCTCACTTTTACCTCTCAGCTACTTTCCTCCCATAGAGAAATGTAGAGAAAACTGTATTTCACACTGAATCTCATCCATAACTGGAGATACAGAACTTCCCTATTTTCAGGGGATTTGCCTGTATCCAAATTTTCAGTTGTAAAAAATCACCTTCATTTGAATACACTGTGTTTCAGGGAACAGCCCTTAGAGAAGTTGGCTTCAAGCACTTAATGGCCATCTGAGATTTTAATGAGGTATTCAAGGTGCATTAGTGATGTCTCAACAGCTGTTCTCCCTGCATTGCATACACAGTAAAAACTGTTACCAGAAACACAAATTTGCCTGTCAAGAGGATGTCATAATACCACACTTCTATGGATGCCAGGAACAATTTTTTCTCCTGATAACATCAGAAGCAAGGGAATGATGGGAAGACAGCACATTGCTTACATTCTCATATGACAGCACAGAACTGAAACTTCATTTTTTGTGTGAAACCCTTAAGGGTGGGAGGGATTAAAAACAAGTAAATAAATGTCATGCCTATAAAAGTTTCAAGTTCAAATGAAAGGAGAAGAAAAAACAAGATCACATCACCCAGTAAGTTTTATAAAGCCACAATGAAATTTGACATTACAAATTATCCAGCACCTTTAAACATTTCTCTAAATAACTGTTAGTTCATGAAATTATCTCATTAAGTTGAAGTGTTATTATCTCTAAAGAATTATTTAGAAATTAGAAATTATACTTTCTAATTATTTAATAATTACAAATAATTATATGAAGCAAAAAGTGAGCAGTAAATAAACATTCTTCCAGTCTGAATTTCCTAAATGGATATCTAAAACTGATGTTCCAAACTTAATTTACAATATAAGATATGAAATCCAAAAACCCCATAAGTAACATCTTCCCCATGATTCACACAGTAAAACAAATTTTAAAAATCTGTAGATTATTAGCAGAATATTGATGTGAACTATATAACCACAAAAATAAATTTAATATCAGAAAGCTCAATTTTAGCTTGGTTTCTTCAAAGAAGACATCTTATGCAATCACATAATCTGAGTATCTGCTGGTCATACTACCTTAACCCACCTGCATCATTTTTGATTTTAGCAATGTCTGGAAGAGAATTCTCATGGACATAAAAGTACAGCTTCCATAAAACAGCTGGCAAGTACTTGGCCTATGTAAGACATGGAGGAATCTATGCAGGGGCTCAACACTGGGACACAAATTTGGAGTTGGAACTCATTGCTTTTGCTGCCTGTGGTACCAGCTCTGTTCAGCTGATGGCAAATGCAGTCAGTGTTTGCTGGCTACATGGGCTGGCCCCTTGTTTCAAAATTCATGAAAACAAAACCAGTATCAAGGAGTCTGAAAATGAGCGACTAGGCAGCCATGGCATCCAAAGCTGCAATGTGAAGTTGCAAGGACAAGCTGAGTCCTACACTGTGTCTGTCTACTATTATTTGGCAGAAAAATCCCTCCACAATCCTTTCCTGTTTGTGTGTGTGCTGGTGAATGCAAGGCATAAGTGGGAATTTGTGTCATGTCTGGTTTGTGTTATTTCTATAAAAATAGACGACTAATTACTTTCTGCATTGTACTAACACCAGCTTGTTAGGATCTTCCAACTATGAGGTCAACTAAAAAAAACCAACAAAAACTGAAGGGTACGAAAATTACAAATCTATGTGGTCTATAATGTTTGGTAAGCCACTTTATGCAAGATGGGTAATGCTGCTGGAAAAATCAACTGTAAGAAGCTACATATAAATGGTATTTATATTAATATTATTGATGCTTAATTACTTAAGTTCATTCTACATCAGAAGGGAGTGTAAATCCCCGTCCCTTATTTTCTAGGCAGAAAGTAAGAAAGTACGTTTTCCAGACTTAATGAAAAATTACGCTTGAAAATCAGCCTCACCAATTTTTCATTCATCTCACAAAATGGCAGATGAAATGCCAAAGGGATTAGAAAACACAGAAAATTACAAGAAGTACAACTACGCAAAGGTTATTCCTGGCAATGTCTTGGCAACTTTTATAAGCCTGTAGCTCCTACAACCAAGATTAGAATAAGTCTCCAACCTCAAGGACTTTTCTTATCACAGGACACATTACCTTACCATATCTAGACTGGTCTTCATAATCTTTGCTTGTTCGTTGTTTCTGCAGATAGTTGCTAAGTATAGGACCCTGGCTTCTTTTAGGGGCTTAGCAGCATGCACCATCTCCCTGGTTCAAGTGAGAATCTTGCGAGAAATGTTCCTCTCTATAGTGATGAAACATGCTGTCATAGAGACCAGCGGTTCCATGGACCAAAAAGACCACATTTATGCCACTCTATCTAAACAATTTATTGCAACCATGAAAAAGGAGCCAGATCTTTTTTTCCTTCTCCAATTCATCAGTTTAGTAAAAGTATCATTAGGATTTGTGATCTGATTCCACTCATTAACAACTAAAAAAATGACCAAGAAAATATTTGGTACAGTTTACATCCAGAAATCGTCAATCTATCAGAGAGAGAAAAACTCATGGAAGACTTGGACAGGTTGCTAAAACAGTTTGAACACTTAACATCACTGCAAAGTACTGGAGCACTTACCTCAACATGGGTGGGTTCTGGAGGTGGCTGTGGAGCTTCAGCAGGTTTATCTGCTGGTGGCTCCTTACCAGAGCTCTGTAGTTGGGAATCCACATATTCTTTTAAGGAATCGAAGTCCCTCTTCCCTTTGTACTGGTCACCCTACAATTATAAAATAGTTTGTGCAACTGTGTATATGCAATTAATCTAGCAAATAAATAATTACCAGAAAAACATAAGATTGCCAAGTATGAGCATATTAATAATAAATATGATTATCTAGTTTTTAAACCTCTCCATGACGTTCCATTCACTCCATGTCTTTAGGTTTTACCTTAGATTCTTCTGTAGCAAAAGGGAACAATCTAAAATTTCCTTGAAGTGAAAGGTATTTTAGAAATGTAGAAGCAAATTTTTGACACTTTTCCACTCTGACCTTCTTCTCTCACTGTAGTCAGCTTTTTCAAGCTTTTATTTTTTTGAACCTAAAGCTACTGCAATGAACAATAACACATCCATCCCTGTTTGGTGGTGGTCTCTGTTACCACGTGAGCTCTGCCCAGTGCTTTGACAGGGCTGAAAACCTTAACTTGCATGTCACCAGACTGCAGGCACTCCTCTGGCCTACACACTTGTCACCCATCTCCAGAAAACCCAAATAGTAAGGCAGTACACTCTGGGCACCTAAGTTCACCTGGGAGCAAGAGACAACAGGTGCCTGCTGCGGGCAAACATTTCCAACACCACCACTCTCAGGAAAGTTAAGTTTTAACCTGCACATAAAGCAGTCAACCAGCCGGATCTCTGAGAGGCCACAGTTTGCTTTAGATGCTTCCCCATATTTCAGGTACTTTCACAACTCTACAGAACAAGAAATCAGAGCACTTGTGAGCAGCTTCTAGTCTCAAATCCACTGCTGGCCCTCTCCAACCTGGCTCTTGTGTGATTGCCCTCAGGGCTCTCTGTGAAAATTAATACTTATTTCTTTGTTCAAGATCTATCTGTGAGGTACTACATATCCATTTTGGATAGAACTCTTGAGATGTGGTCCCAGGAGGCATGGGTGACAAGATGTATCTCCACTTGCAGATGAGGAAGACTCAAGAAACAACATACAATCTTCCATACACTGGAAGGAAGAACAAACATCTCAACTTTCCTATACCTTTGAAGCTCCTTCTACACATTTTTCTTTCTTTGTCATTGATAATGTTACTTGTAATTATGTAATTCCTTGCACTGGCTCTAAGTGACTAAGAAAATAATATAAGCTGATGCAAGAAGCCTGTACCTACTGGTTTGTATCCATTTCAGCAGGGCAGGGTCAGCGCCCATTGATTCCTCCCAGGGTTTCTGCCCCATCTAACCAAAAGGGATGGTGTCATACCAGACTTCAGTTATGACGAGATGATGGTATCATGGATAACAAGGCTGGATGACTGAAGCAGTTCTCCCCCTTACTGAACAGTATCACAGCAGCCAGAGATTTTCAGGAAGTCCTGGACCAGACTGTTGGAAAGTTGTTGGGGTTGTTTTGTGTTTTTTAAAATGTATTGTATCAGGCCATGGAGGAACATGTGATTGCTGTGGCAGTATGTCACCAGGGAATACCACACTGCCAGTGGAGAAAAGACAGTTCGATGTGAACTGAAATACATTGCTCGGACTAATGGCTAAGCTTCAGCTTTACCAAATACAACAGCGGTGATTTTTTTCTTTCACTGCATTCTTGATTCAAATAACTCTGAGGAACTCAAAAGTCAATTATTAGAAAGGGTCAGAAAATTGATCTGGCTTGTCAAGGAAAAACTAACTTTTCTATATCAAGAGAGTATTGTTCTGGCAAATTATCTTGCCATCTGTAGCTGTCTGAAAAATAAAAATAAAGCAGGTGGGAAACCATTCTGAAAAAAACAGCAGAACACTTTACATTCTTCCAACTCACATCATACAAAGACAAAAGTTTAATTAACTGAAAACCTCTTGCCTTGGACATGCCACCGTGCTTGATTTGAGCACTCCCTCAGCTTCCAGTTCTGCTTCTGACATGTGCCAGGCACTGCTGCTCGAGAGGTAACAAGGCCACATACTTCTTATGTGAATCAGGCTGGGATTCAAAAGTGCAGGTGCTGCTTTATTTAAATTCCCTAAAATGCCTCATCTTGCAGGGATGCTCATAGCAAACCTCACATGCACTGGTATGTACTTGCGGCCAGTTTCTCTTTAGAGTGCCAGAAAACTGCCACAAGCAACAGCCACTAAACTGGATTGAGTAGCAAAACTTACATCTCCAATACTGTAAATGTTCAAAAAGGAATGCAAGATGAATGGGACAAAAAAACAACCCCCCCAACCTAGCAGGTAAGAGCTAGAAATGTTCTGGGTTCTATTGGGGACCTGTTTTTAATATCCATTGAATACATTTAATTAATCTTGAAATTGTGAAATACATTATAAATAACACTACGATTTATATTTAGCTTATTTACTGCTGTTCATGTACATGGTATTTATAAATATTTTATTTCCCCATAACTTCACAATATTGTAAATCTTTCAATTGCTGCAAGGAAAAACGTCAAGTGGGCCCACAGGATTCTCACTCACAGTGTCATATGAAGTGTTCAGATTTATAAGAGGGAAAATTTACATCTCTAGACATCACTCAGCAAATGGGCAACATTTACAGAGGACAACTTTCTGATACACATTGTGAAAATTACATACTTTATTATTATTTCTATTTCAGTTATGTTTATTATGTTCCACAGGAAGTAAAGTATTAGAATAAAGTAAACCCAGAATTCTCTCACATGGTAGCGTAACTGGAGATACTGCTTTCAGATTTATGAACGTTATACCAGTCATTTGCAAAACACAAGGAGCAAAAACCTCCAACTTTTATCTGCAGACAAAGTCTACCTCTTCCAGTACCCAACTGAACCTCCAACATTATTTCTCTCACAAGCAGACTTTTGTATATGCCCACTTGATCTTTTTTTCCAGAATGCAAGCACAGTCCAAGTATTATTCAGAAAAAAATGGTGTGATCTTTTGCTGAACTTGCAGACTCACCTTTTCACCATTCCTAAACCAGAGGAGTGTGGGATAACCACGAACTTGGGTTTCAGAGCAGACTTCATAATGCTGAGTACAGTCGACCTACATTTTGGGAAAAAAACCCCAAAACTATTCAGTGCTTAAAATAAACATACAACAAGCATCACAGCCTCCCTTGTTTAAAATCTCAGAAAAATACAGGAACAAGCAATACATGGCTTGGCAAAACTCAGTACCAAGTACTGTCTTGAGAATGATTATGTCTGCCTTCCAAACAGTGGCTTGGTTATATAATTGAGAGGCTCTGTGTGTGTGTGTTTGATTTATTTTTTTTTTTTAAGGAGGGATGAGGCTAGAAGGAAGTAATAGCAGTTACAAAGAACAACAAAGACATAATTAAAGATTTCAATTTAAAAGTACTTGGTATTCTCAGCTAATAAAATCAGTGCATGGACAATGAGACACAAAACACTAATGTGAGAGAGCTTTAAAGCAAAGACATATTGGCTCATTCATTTTTTGAAAGACTACTCTTTAAAGACTTCAGAAGACATGTCAACTATTAGAAAGTTAACTTTACTCCAAGGGAAGCTCCAAGTGCATAGCAACATTCAGTTCTAATACGTCATAAACCAATCTGTAAAGTTATTAGTGTATAATCTTTTTTGAAGCAGAAAAAAAAGATAACTTAAGCATTGCAGCCTTTGCTCAACACAGCACTTGTATTTTGAATTTTACATTAGAAACACTTTGCTCCAGATCACTGAAGATCAATTCTAAAGATTAAACAGTGTTAAGACACTATTCCTGCAGATTAGATGAAGGTCATGGTTCAACCCTCTTAGAAACAGCCGTGTTTCCTGTTTACTTACAGACTTACAATCTTAGCCAAGACATGTTTCAAATATTTTCACAAGGTATACAGTTACACAAAATTGCCTAGGCATCAAGACAAATCTTGGTGGCTGCATTACATAACAACTCTCCATAATATGAACTGTGAACATGACGGACAACTAAATAAAACAGAAATTTTGAAAATTCTTTGTTTATTTTTCTCCAGGTACCAGAGAATGGTAAATTCAAAAAGATACTTAAGCTGAGCACAGATTTCTTAGGACAGCAAACAAAGGTCTCGAATAAGGGAGAAATAGCTTCTGATACCTTATTCTCTAATTTTATATCCACCAGGTCTCAAAATTATATATATATACATACATATATGTGTATATATATATATAGATGTATGTATGTATGTCTTCTCTGAAGATCAACTGTGCTTACACATATATATCTCCTCTAAAATTAAACTGTGTGGACCTGCTCTGTACATCTACAGCGTACCTGAATTGACAGATTTTCAAAAGTATTAAAAATAAAGAATAAAAAAAAAAGTCAAGCTCATCACCCCTAATACAGCTGAAAGTACTGTGAGGGCAGAGGCAGGGGAGACAGCAGAGGGAAAGTCCCTCTGCAGGACTGACAACACTGCTGTTATGCAGTCTTTCTGATCAGTGGAACAACTGTGAAAGCTTAAGGACATGGAAGTTTAGTACAGTCAGATTTCCACTGTGGGCAGAGGGATTCCCATCATGAGCCACCTGGACTTAGGTATGGGTCAGCAAATAAAGCCAGTAACTATGATTGCCAGACCACCTCCATACCTCAGCACAGAAGTCAGTCCACGTACAAGTAACAAGCTCCCATGGTAAATACACCACAGAACCTGGTTATCAACCCTAAGAGAAATAGTAAAGCAGGACAAGATATCAATTTTTAAGGTGTAGGACCCTCTGAAACCTTTAAAAATTGTATGGGAGTAAGGAGTTAAAAACCCCAAAACCCACAAAGAAATAACTCATCATAAGGAGCCCTGTAGGGCTAAAGCTTGTGAAGGAACCCAGTGCTGTAAAGAACAAATTAAAAGTCACTTTCTCACTCAAAATAAATACTGAAGTCTAGCAAATTCTGACAAAGCAGACACATAATAAAAAGCAAGTCTCAAAATATTATTCCTTGCATCTGAAGTATTAGCCTTATTCCAAGCTCTCTCTGAAATACAGAGAGCAAGCTGTGTTTGTAACAAGTCCTTGCTGAAAATGAGGGAGTCCTGTCAACTGTAGATGTGCAAGAAAAAAACCCCTCAAAATTAAAATAGAAACTATGACTATAAAAGGATTTAAAGGTTGACAAAACAGTTGCTATTTGCAAATTATAGCACAAAAAACATGATCCTAGGCTGAAACATTTATTGACACAAACCACGTTTTCAACTAAGAGCACGTCACCTACCTTGCCAATCTTGACAGTTTCCGAATGCTCAAAGGCTTGAGCCAGCTGTTCCCAGGTAGGGGCCAAAGCCTTGCAGTGACCACACCAAGGGGCAAAGAATTTGATGAAGTGATTACCTTTTAAGTTAAAAAAAAAAATATTTAACTCATTTGGAATGAACTTGGCTGCAATTAAAGACTAGCTACTAATCTCAGCCTGCAAATTTATCATGGTATTTCCTGAGTTAAAGATAGGAAACACTGTGAATCAAAGGCCAGGACAAAATACTTCAGCAATTAGGTTTTCAATACTGTATGCAGTCCCACAGCATTGCCAAATTTCCCGAAAATCCAAACAGCTTCACAATCTCAACCCAACAAATGAGATATTAAAACTGATATTTTTAGCCTAACCATTTACCTCAATGTTTAATTCTACCAAAAGTCAACCTTGCAGGTGTAACTGCTAAGCCTCCTGTTAAATTTAGGCATTGAACTTTTTGTAACTGAAGTGAAGAGAGGACAACATTTATATATTATCATAAACCTCCTCAACCATCAGATATAACCATGAGAATGTCTCCTCTATGAAGGCAAATGGATACATAATAAAAATATTACAATAAAAATATTAAAACATTTATACATACACTGAACTTTACAATCTGAGAAGATATTAAAGTTGATAAATGCTTAGCATCTCCCTGATGGCTTAGAGGAAAACCCATTAAGAATTTTGATTTCATTCATTAAGCCCCACAGGGTGGGAAATTTTAAGTTAGATGCACAAAATGCTCTTTTACACTTGAAAACTTTTCTAATCAGTTCATAGTTACTTTAAGAAGCTCTAGTATCTACCTCACTAGTGGTATCAGATGGGCACAGACATTTAATTTAATCCAGCCTTTGCTTTTTGGATAACAGACAGAGATAGTAAGATCATCTGGTGGTATGCCAGCTCAAAGTTTGTATTGTAACATTTTGCTCATTCTCTAAAAAACACCATGGGGGGGGTTTAAAATTTCCCATATTAGGTATCCCTCCTCGAATTAATTTTAAGGCTTCCAGACAAAATATTTTTTGAAATGGCAAACAGGTAAAGTGTTTTGCCCACATTAAATTCTGGAGAAAGGAAGCTAAACAATATCAAATAAAGGGCCAGACTGGAGTGGGATGGGGGCTGTAAGGAGGAAGTGGGTGGATTATACTTATCCAGAATAACAGCCTGGGAGGAAGAAAAGCCAGCTCCTAGGGAAGGAGGAAATGGGACTTGCAAAAACACAAAGTAAGTGGCAAGGCTGTGATTGAATAAGGGAAAAGAGACAGTTTTGTTGAGCAAGCCCCACTAGCTTCTTCCCTGTGATTAGGACCATTTTACTGCCTTCTGAGTGCCATACTTAAAACTTTCTCATGGTCTGCAATATGTAATTAAACTACTGCATTTTTATACAGTTTGTAGTTTCATCCTCTTTCACTTGGTATTATGGGAAAACAATGGTGTGAAGGAGGTCCCCTGAAAACTAACATTCCTGGTGCAGACTTCTCACTACTAATGTCTCTGTAAGCAAGTTTCTCTTATAAAAAAACCCCAGTTACCTTCTGCTATGTGCATCTTGAAATTGTCTGCTGAGAGTTCATACATTCCCTGCTTAGGTTCAGGGGCTTTTGGTGGTTCCACATCAGATTCTGGATCCTATTCATGAAAAAAATTAACTTTTATTTCTCTTGTACAGTAAAAACACAATATTTGATTACTCTATCACACTGTCCTGTGACAGTCGTGTAGACTCTGTACCCTGAAATTTTAAATTCCTAAAGCAATGTTCTTATTTAGCTTGATTTAGGTATCTAATGTTTCCTAGCAAACAACTATTTGAAAGCAAAATGTGAAAAAGATCGCCACACAGAAAAGAGCTATCACAGTCAGTGGAATAACAGTCTTTCACTGTGCTGTAGTACATTCACAGAGCACAGTAATTGCTATGGCAGTCATCACATCACCATATATCAATACACTTAAATTACGTAACAGTCCCTCCATAGCATCTCACATCAGCCACATCTGCCATCACACCAGTTTCAGCGGTCTTTGGGTTATTTAAAAATAGCTAGTGCAAAAGCTATTTTCTGCTCCCCTAACACCAGAAGGAATGCTGTCTACCTAATGGCTCCATGAAGACAGCAACAATGGGAATAGAGCAAACATTTCATATGTATAACTTACAGCAAACTCATTGGCACTTCAGCAATATCAAGTGAATACTTTGTAGACACTAGGGTTAGAGCTGGAAAGAATTTTTTAAGAACCTCAAAGTACATTTCTTAAAATAGTTTAGCATTTAATGTTTAATTATTAAAAACACAATGTTTGTTTAAATATAATCACATTCTAACTGTGGGTCAGCAATCCATAAAGCTTTATCTTGATTAGAAACAGCAATCACAAATTTCATTTTAGGCAAGGCTTGGCTACTACATGTGAATGCTACCCCTAAACTCAAGGGTTTTCCTAGTGGTGGTATTAGCTTATCTTACTTAACCAATTATTTTAAACCTTTTCTTTAGGCCACAACATTAACAGGTAGTAACTGAGCTGAAGAGGGCATCCATGTTTGAAGAGGTAAGTAAGCCCAACACAAATGCAATTTATAATGTGTTACAGGTAAATTGCTATGGTCTACAGGTGTCAACTGAATTGACACCAAGAACTGTATCTTAAAATGTTAAAATTATAAACATTAAACTGCATTATGTACTGCAGTTTTAAATACAGGAAACAGAGGTCAGGTCACAGGATGACAGTTTTAATTACTACTCTGACTATTGTGTAAGCTGTTTCATATTGTGACCTGACTTTTATTCTCAGGAGCAATTTCCTCCTGGAAAATGAAACCTAACTTTAAGAAGTGATAGAAAAGTAAGTCTGCAGAAAAGAGTATTTCCATTTCTTATTTCCTTTTCACTTACAGATGGTTCCTCATTTAGTTTCTCCAACATCCAGTTTTCCAGTGCTTGGAAGTCCCTAGGGCCTTGGTATTTCAGAGGTTCTTGTCCTGGTTTAAGCAGCTTTAGGCTAAAGGATCAAAATGTGAGAAAAGAGTGAGGCAAAAATTTTCACACAGGAAACATTCTCAGAAAGCCAATGTGCTTTGCTAATCCATAGCAATGCAGCTCAGGCTGCAGTAACAGATCTCCTGACTATTAACATCAGCATCAGGCATCTCCCTCAGCTTAAAGGGTCATGGGTAGAATTTTTTCATTCCCATGTAAAGGAGATTTTTAAAACAGCAAAAAAGAAATACCATGTTAAAAACCAACATAGCTCAATATTACTTTGATCATAAGCAAGAGCACATTAAAAATTGCAGCATTTAGTTCTGTGAATCCTATTTCAGTTGGCAAAAAGCATCCTTTTTGTTTTGTTCACCTCTCTTCATCACTAAAGGAAAAATATCTAGCACTTATTTTCCCACAAATTTCTTTCTCACCTTTTGTTCCCCAACTGCTCTTGGAATGCAGAACTTTTCATGTGGTATTAAACTGATTAAAAACACACTGAAGCAAGTCAATAGGACAAGGAGATAAGTGACTGCCTGTAGGGATTCAGACTTCATGATTATAACATTTCATAATTGCTATCAAAACTTTTCCATAAACTATGTAAAGCTTCTACTATTAAATATTTAAATTAAAATTTGAACTATATTTGATAAAGGGGTAATATTGAATTCTGACCTAGCCTTATTTTTTATAGAAAATCAGAATTTCAATTACTAGCCCTCAGTTCCCCTTGCCAAGCTGTCATTTTGTACAGCTTCTTTTGTTTATTAAAATGTTTTTCTCTCTCTTCTTGTTCCACAGTCAGAAAAAATGAACATATGAAAGTGTTGAAAAACCACATAATGCAAATATATTCAAAAGAGATAGGAACTCCCACTGTCATTTCTATTTAAGGTATTCTTGAATGTTCCTTGTGATGACAGAAAGTCAAAATAATAAGCAAACAACAAAAATTAAACAAAAGAACATCTAAAGCACACCTCATGGAAATACTGCTCAAAATTAACAAAAAAAAAAGGTGACAGCATAAAAAACTATCTGCACCTTTATTTTCTTCAAACAAGGTTAAGTTTTCTCTGGTTCAGTTGACAGTATTTATTTTGCAGCACGAAATAATCCTGAAACAACTGTACTAACAAGTGCAGGGACCCGCTCAGCCACTTTGATTCTCAGGGGATGAAAAGGGGATGCAGCCTTTCCTTTAGCAGGTGTTTGGAAAAGCAGTGTAGGGATCAGCACATCCTGGACTTGAGACAATACCTCTGCGCCTGAGGAAGCTGTGAAATTTCCCTTGCTGGACAGTTTTAAAAACAGACTAGTTTAAAACTGACTCAGACAGGAAGAGAATTGATATAATGAATTCCCCTTTATCTCTGTTTCTATGACTAGCAGATGACTGCCTTGTTATTTATATTTTTCAAGTAGGTGAAAGCAAGCACTAACTATTCATAAATATTCAATGACCTTAAAAAGAGGGAGAGGAAAAAAAATGCAGCAATTACACATCCATTGATTTTTTCCTTATTAAAAATCTCTGCCACTCTTTCTGTTTTACAAGGAGCACCACAATCTAATCTATTCAAATATGCCAAGACAACCAATGCTAACTTTTGGAGATATTAAAATAGAGCTGTAATATGCACTACTTCTTGGTGAAAAGTTATTTCTAGTGGAACTCAGCCACACACTGCCCTTAAGGACAATTCCTATCTCAACAAGGACTATGCTATTAATAACTCTAAACTTCTACTCAGTCATACTCATCTGCATCCAAGTGGGTGCAGCCAGGAGCGCATGAAAAGTTCAGGCTGTAGCTGGAGTCGGCAAAAACACTGGACAAAGTGAGCAAAGGGAAGGAAACTGAAAAATACAGGCTGTGCAAGGGCTAGAAATTATTACATTCTCCACTTATCCCCACTAAGATGAGTACTTAATAAAGCAGTTGAAAGGATCCCATCCATTTTTGCAAGAAGCTTTAAAGAAGACACAAGTGAAAAAAAAATATTTTTTTGCTCCTTCTTGGCAGTTAAAAAAGTAACACACGTGTCTAACCCCAAAGCACCAACCTCTCATAGATAGTCTAGATCATGTTCTGCCAAAGTTGAGGTAGTAAGGCACACATCCCTTATAACAGGATAAGCATAACAACCTTAAAATACAAATTAATTTCTTCTAGACCAAGGTAAGAAAACTTACCTAGAAAAAAGTCTGTACAACATCACCCCTGCTATGCTAAGTAATACTATTTATCATTTTATGAGTACTAAGTTCACTAAGAATCTAACAGAACACCTGTAATTATGAATGTTGCAGAGTCCTGACAAACTGGTGACAAGTTATTTTTAAAAGTATCGTTACCAGAAACCAGCTCTATCATGCATATCACAGATGTATAATGTACTGCTGCCTGAGAAAGAGGTACTCCCAGAGAAAACAAAAGGACAATTCTGGACTTCATTTAAACATAGACATTGTCCAAGACATAAAAGAGTTTCTTGAAAAAAATGAAAGAGTAACAGTAGTATGTATCACATGATACTTGGCAACATGGTAAAAAGGCTTAAAATGAACATATCAGATCCAAGGGGCTACAAAGAAATCCACCATAAATACAGCTTAGAAGTTAGCTTCAAGAAATTGGCAGAGGATCATGGAAAACTAAAAAAGAAAAATAGGAGCAGACATCCTTTTATACTTACGTAGGGTACCCTCGTACGCCAAATTCAGAGCACAGTGGAATATCTACAGTACAATCCACTTTAACAACGTAGACTTGTGGTTTTTCCATGTTGTTGTATTTATCTCCCAAATCATTCCAAGTTGGCTGGAGACGCTGACAGTGTCCACACCTGTGACAGAAGGAATGAGATACTGTTTAATAGCTGCTCACGTTTGAAGCAAAATGAATCTATGGAAAAGTCATACACAGAACAGTAATTTTGATAAATTTAAAAATAAATTTTTAAATCAGAAGTTAAATCAGTTAAATCAGAAGTCTTCCATTCTCAAGCCCTGTTACGCTAAGCAACAGCAAATACTATTAAGAACTTTAGCATGCTGCAAACGCATCTCAAGTGAAAATCAGCAAGATCCGGTAACTTCTTGCTACTACCCTTTTACACTACAAATCCTATGAATACCCCCTGAACTTAGTGAGGCTATTAATAAAAGCACTGTCATTCTCCCAGCTTTCTAGAAAAATCCTGTGAGGCTGTCCAGTTTTGGTGTTTTTTTTTTAAGTTGCTCCCACTTGAAACAGTTTCACTTATACAAATGGTTTTGGATACACTTGTAGAAAAGTTGCATGTACTCACACCCTTTCCAGGTATTCTGATACCATTAAGAGAAAAAAAAATAAAATCCTGAGATTTACTTTAAGATAAAGAATGTTAGTCAGGCACAGTGGGTCACACATGCTCCCACTATGTGGAGGAATACGACCTCCCATGGCATCTTATTCTGAATTGTTATCATGAAGGAATACAATGTATTATTACTAAAATCAAATATTTCTTAAACATTTAACTTCTGAATAAAGTCCCTCCCTAGTCAATTCTTTCATGGAGCTTGAATTAAGAGGAGGATTTTAGATTCCTTGGTTCCTTCCCTGAGCAGATGCAGTGATTCTATACACCAAATGAATACTGGCTGGTGTTACAGAACAGAGCATGGAAAACTAGGTAAGGCAATCTCAAGTAATTAACCCGCTGTGTTTTAAGTGCAACAGAGCTGCCTTGTCCATACATAGAACTGTGATCTCTGATATACACACTCCTTTCCTTTCCTTTCCTTCTTTGGATTAGAAATTAGAAATAAAGCAGGAAAAATGTTCATATCTGAATCAGTAATTGACTAGTTAGTCATTCCTAGTTTGAAGAAAAAAAAATAAAATCAATATTACATAGAAGGAAATACAAGACATTTCCCCAAAATACTTTTTTTGAAATTTGTAAGCTGAAAAATATAAAAACCCAAGGACATCAAAATGAAAGAGAGCAAGACCATGCAACATTACATGCCTGTGTGATGGATGCAGCCCCAAGTACCTACACAGTCTTTCACTGCTACTACTCTACATTACATCAGTGGGGTTGGAGGAGCTGCCAGTTCCACATCTGGGGCTGGTCCCCACAATGGGGACGATGGAGAGCTCGGCATCAATGATGAGTCCTGTTCTTCCCTCCCTGCATGGGCTAGAAAGTTGCAAACATTCATAATCTCTGTTTACAAACACAAATGAAGATCCAAAAGAGACTAACAAGGCCATAGGAAAGACCCACCAAAAAAAAGAAAAAAAAAAAGAACCAAAAAACTAACCCCAAACCCTGCTTCTTGTACACCACTAAGGTCAAGAGGTATGGGTGGAAGAACATTTTTTGTAAGAGTTTCCAGGACAGGTCGCCCATTTTAATTCTGAGCAACTGTGTGCCACAAGCGCTCGTGCTCAGAGATTATTCTGCTGTGGCAGCATCTACAGAGTACCAGGCTGTTCTGCCTCATACAGGTCAGCATTTCTCCCACAGTGTCAGCATTTCTCATCTGCAACACTGGATGACAGAGTTCCTGGGCCAGGACAAGAAGGGATGTACAGGTACACAAGGAGAATATGTATCAAACCTGCAGATACTGATAAGCCCTCTGCAGTCAGTGGGGAGGACAGACATTTTTGGAAGCCACCAGTAGAGCTTCAGCTCTGCACTCAACAAGGGCAGCTCCACAGCAAGATATAGCACAAATCCTTATCCAATTAAAAATGTAGACATGTATAATGGTATAAAAAGCACAGGACCAGTCTTGCTCTGGACAAAAGAATCCAGCTAAGGTAAAATCCAGTCAACAGAGTTCAATTCAACAGCAACAAACTCTGGTGATTACGTCTGCTGCAGCTCAGCAGACTTCCAGAGGTTTACCAAGAAAGAATGTATGTTGAAATGATCTGTAAGAGTCAAAATAACGTAGTGACACTACTCATTTCAGATTCCTTCCAGCTAAGGAACCAGGAACCTTCTTGCTCCTCTGTAGAGACGCAACTGGCATGGTGAAAAACTCAGTATCTTGTGCCACCAAGACAGTAACCTGCTCATTGTTCTGTCTTCAAGGGTAGCTACCAAGTGGGACAGCCTTATGAATAAAACCTTATGACATCTGATAGCAAATGACTCTGAATGCTCTCTTCTTGGAGTATCCTGCAATATTTGACACAAATGTAGGACCACATGTGTACTGCCACCATTTGGGAGCAAGGTCCTCAGGAACATTTCTTCCAAGAATCTGAAAGAGAAGGGTTACATTAGCTCCAACCCAACTCTTACTGGAAGCATTGATGATGCAACATTAGCAGCATCCATATAAATCTGAAAGACAATCCTAGCTGAACAGTGGGCCCCTTACTGGGCTTCTCCCTTGTAACTACAGAGGGCAGTCTTTGAGAAGCATTAGGAGATTCGCACATCACCCTGGGGCAAGAGCTCCAGGACTGTCAGGCTGCCCCCTGATGGCACTGACAATAAAACTACTGGTGTGTATAAGCACCTCTCTCAGGCACTTGAATGTTCCCTTTGTTCTTCTCTTCCCCTTGGACTTGAAACCTGGCCCTGTTGCTGCCTGTCAGCAGCCAGGAGTCTAGACCAAGGGCCCTGAAGCCAAGACGCAGAGAGCTGGAGGACATTTGCTAAGGATGAAAAGAACATCCAGAGAAGGCTCAACAAGTCTGGGAAACAACACAGGTCCCTCACACTTAAGTTGGGCAGAGATCCTCAGCCCTCCCAAAGGCACAGCATGATCCAAGTCTGCAAGGACAGCACTCCCTTTGATTCATACCAAGGATGTGCAGCATACACTGGACTCTGCAACAGCCCTTTTGGCACAGGGTCTCTTACAGTGCGGCAGGATAAAAAAAACCTCATCTGGTTTTAGGGGTGCCCGTGAAACACCCAAAGTGTGGACAACCACAGATACCATCACCTGAAAGCAGAAGAGAACAGAAGCACTCCTGCTCTGCATGGGCATTTCTCAGGCCTTACAGCACTCTCAGGCACTACACCAGCAAGTCAGGCATCCTTCCACTTTTGTGATTTTCAGAGCACAAAGGCTCTTTGAAGCTTTCACTTAACATTTTCACATGGCGTAAATAAGTCAATGTTAATAACAACAACAAAAATAGTTCCTCAGTTTTGAAAGGAAATGCTTTTCTGCTGTTGATTTCAAAAGACTCTCATATGCCTAAATAGCATTGTATAGCAACAGATAACTTTGGATCAAAACATAACTTTTGCACATTTTTCTCTTATTTTAGCTAAATTACAGAAAACTTGGGAGAAAAAAAAATAAACCAACAAAAATACCCAACTAAACAACCCTAACAACAAAACTCTCCATAACCTCTACTGGACATCAGTAAGTCGGGTAAAAAAGGTGGGGGAAGAGGTAAAGAAAAGAGACTCTGAACAATCATTAGAAAGACCCAGAGATGAGAAGTACTGTCCTCTTGACCAGGAATATCCAGCAAAGCCTTGTTCCCTCATTCCTCTCAACCATTCTTGTGCCAAATGTACCAGTCCAGGACAGAAGATCAGCAGGTCTCTTGCAAACCTGAGAACTGTCCAGCTCTGCTTCGGATACCTGCGGCCTTGGGGACACAGCACTATAGTTACAGCTCTCACTTGCAAACTCGCCTTTAAATTTCATGACTGCACAGAGAACATGAAGTCTGCAATGAAAGCATCTGGGGGGCACAGGCTAAGTAAGTGACGGTCGCCAAACTGCAGCTGCTCTTGGTCTCTTTGAGGAACGGCGTGAAACAGAGCCCGGGGAGGGACCGGGGCTGACCCAGCCTCACCGATCGGCGCAGCGGCTCCCATCGCGGGCCCCATGCGGGGGGCACTGCCGGCTGCCACGGAGCGGCTCCGGGCGCCGATCGGTTGCGCTCGATGACCTCAGAGATCTTTTCCAACCCAACTGACTCTGTGACTCTGTGCAGGGGGCGGCCAGCGCGGCCGCGGAGGCCCGGGCCGGGCACACGCGAGGCTCCAGCTCCCCGTCCCCAGCCCGCCCCGCAGCCTCCGGCTGCCATTCCCCGCCTGTTTCCCCACCGCCCCCGGCCGCGGGGCTCGGGGCGGCGCGACCCCGCCGCCTCCCCCGCCGCCGCCCGGCCAGCCCCGCCACCTCCCGCCGCCACGTCAACGGGGAAGAGGCGGGCGGGAGAGCGCCGCGCCGGCCGGGCCGCGCCGGGCTCCGCCGCCCCGGGTACCCACCACGGGGCGAAGAACATGACGAAGTGTGGGGCGGCGGCGGCGCCGTGCCGCAGCATCTCCGCGCTGTAGAGGTGCCGCCCGTGCGGGTCCGCCGCCGCCGGCGGGCCTGGCTCCGGCTCTGCCCTCCCCGGGCGGCCGCAGAGCACGGGGCCGATCACGGCCAGGGAGAGGACGCGCCACCACGCCGGGCCGGAGCGGAGCGAAGCCATGGCAGTGCCGTGAGAGCGAGCGGGCCGATCCGCGGGCGGCCGCCACCGCCTCCCGCCCCGCCCCGCCCGCGGCCCCTGCCCCGCCCCGCCCGCCCCCCTCCCTCCAGCCGGACCCCCTGCACACGCACCCGCACCCGCACCCGCACCCCTCCTCCCTGGAAATAAAGAATATTATGAAAGCCTTAAGATGTTGTTTACATAACACGTGATATCTATTTTTATATTACATATGTATTAGACTGATGTATGAATTTATATAAAAATTTTAAATGGTAACAAATTTTTTGCATACACACGCATACACTCCTTTCTGGAAATAAAGAATTTTATAAAGGCTTTAAAATATTGTTTTATTTATATAACATACCTAATTTTATATGATTTATTAATTGGATTGATCTATAAATTTATATTGAATTTCTAAATCATAACAAATTTTATATTTTTTAATGTACATACTCGTTTCTGGGAAAAATAATTGTATAAAGGCCTTAAGATATTATTTATATAACATATCTATTTTTAGATCATTTATTAATTAGTTTGATCTATAAATTTATATTAAATTTTGTAACAAATATAACAAATGTAACAAATATAAATCATAACAAATTTTATATTTTTGTATACATACACACCCCTTTGTGGAAATAAATAATTTTATAAAGGCCTTAAAATATTATTTATATAACATATCATATCTATTTTATATAATATATTTATTAGGTTGATCGATAGGTTTATATTAAAGCTTAAGATAATTTTTTTTAAAAAATTGTTTTATATACACATGCACATATACTGTGATGAAGCTTTTTTACAATAAACCAGTGATAAAAAGGCAGGCATGACGTCACCGGCCCCATCAGTAGTCGTGCTGTGCCTCTGGGAGAAAGCCTGGCCAACGAGGTCCTCAGTCCCAGCTCCATGCCCAGCTGGGAAGAGATCTCCATCCCTTGTTTCTCCTGCCCTGCACTTCTTGCCTGCTTCTGGGGGAAGGGTGCTTACACTGCTGAGGGTGTTCAAGGCGTAACAGTTTAACAATAATCAGCAAATAATAATAATAATAATAGTAGTAGCAAATAATACTTAAAGATAATTGATATGAGATAGCTGCAAGCTGATATAACACAGGAGAGGGGGTTGTATTTCATAGAATCACAAAATGGTTTGGCTTTGAAGGGACCCTGAAGAACATCTGATTGCAACCCCATTGCCATGGGCAGGGACACCTTCCACAAGACCAGGTTGCTCCAAGCTGACCTTGGGCACTTCCAGGGGTGGGACATCCAACTTATCTTTTGAGCAAACAGACCTTGTCCTCTGCTGTGTTCAGGTCCCAGCCAGAAGGTTTTGCCTTAACTCAAAGCATGACAAGCTCAAGCTGAACCTGAAATGTAGGAGTAGCATATGTTGAAATGAGTGATGTCACATTGTCGAGGACCAAGAATCGGAATGGGAACGGTTCCAGAAATGGAAAAATATGTACAGCAATTGAACGGACTCTATGATGCAGACTTTATAGTTATTATGTATATACACATTGTATGTTTCCCCAGAATTTGTATCTTCCGGGCATGTCCAGACAAGCTCAAGCTGAACCTGAAATGTAGGAGTAGCACATGTTGAAATGAGTGATGTCACATAGGGAGAATTGAAGGCACTAAAAGAAGAGCCACTCTGTGAGGTGGGTTATTGCCAAGCTTGTGTGCCTGTGGTTCTGGACAGCTGGGATATGGTGCAGAATGGAAGGCAGCCCCATCCAATCTGGCCTTGAACACTTTCAGGGACAGAGCATCTACAGTTTCTCTGGGCAACCTGTTCCAGTGCTTCACCAACCTGACAGTAAATAATTTCTTTCCAATATCTAATTTAAACCTACCCTCCTTCACTGTAAAGCCATTACCCCTTATCACTCCATGCCCCTGTAAAAAGTCCCTCTCCAGCTTTCTTGTGGGCACCCTCTAGGTACTGGAAGGTTGCTTCAAGGTCTCCCTGGAGTCTCCTCCAGGCTCAACAACCCCAGCTCTCCCAGCCTGTCTTCATAGGAGAGGTGCTCCAGAGGTGCTCCAGATCATCTTTGTGGCCCTACTCTGGGCTTGTTCCAACAGGTCCATTACTTTCTTGTGTTGGAGGTCCCAGAACACAACTATAATTTCTTCAACTTTAGTTATTTTCAGTTTAGATTTTAACTTCAAGTCCTTGAGTTTGGGGGTAGTAAAGTGGATAATAATCAGAGACTCGCCTTCTTTAACAGGAAAGTACATTTTTACAAAAAAGTCAGGAGACTAAATAATTCGTCATGCACACATACACAGACACAATGCTGACCTTTATACCTGCAGAGATGTGTGCTGGTGTAATATCAAGACTTACAACCAGCAAGACACTGGCACTGTTCTACTCACTGACAAGTTGCTGCTTGCAGCATTAATGTGCCCAGACAGGTAGTGTTCACGTCAAACTGTGTCCTCCAAACTCCTTCCCCACTTCATCTCCTCTCTGAACGCTTCACTCTAACATCACCTGTTCCACGGGATTAACACAAGGAAGGACGTGGCTGTGCTGCCCATGTACTCATCGTGTAACACCCGCCTCGTTTCCTGGACTGGTTTCCGCTTAGAGCCTATGCTGACTCTGGTCGCTCAGCTCACTTTTATGCTACAGTATCTTTTCAAAGGCCATTCCTAGAGCCAACAAGAATCACTTATTAAAAAAAAAACCAACATAACAATTAAAATTAGAGATCTCTTTTATTCAAAAACTTTACATTACTTCCAGAAGCTATCTGCCTCAAAACTAGTCTTCCAAAACTCCTTATTATGTATACATGAAACAACTACAAAAAACTAAAACTACACTTATTGCCAAACTAAAAAAAAAAGACAAACCTAGAGTGTTCAGAAGAGTAGCTAATCATCAGAATTTAAATACATATCGATAACCTTAAGTACAAAGCAGTAGGGTCTTCGAACTAAGTGATTGACTAATCACGATTAAAAAATAAAACAAAAGACAAGTGCAGATTATTTCCCCTCTTCAGCATATAAAAAAAAAATCCAACAAAAGCCCTAAATAAAAAGGCAGTATCAGAGAGAGTGAGAATGACTAATTTTCAGATCTGGGAGAACCTGATACAACCAGGTGAGCCATCTAACCACAGAAAGAACCTCCTCTCATTAAGCAAGCTGGTTTCTTTTCCCTGAGTGTATTTTTAGTCTGCTTTTTTTCTCTGTACATTTCACACATTTAAAAATAGACTTTTAAACTAAAGATCCTTTTGCCTTAATTAAAAATAGACTAATTAAAAGCTATTTTGAAATATTTTTTAATGAGTATGTGAATTTAAGTCTTCCATCTAAGATACATACTACATAAAAAGGACAGAAATACACTATCACTTTCAGTAGAAACATGAGTATAATAGTTCAACATTCCTAAGATGAACAGGTACGGGTTACAGTTAAGCTCTTGTCAATTAGCAAAAAGTAATGCTAGGTCAAAACTGCCAAAAGAATAAATCTTTCTCTGGGAATACCTCTTTCCTCTCCATAAAGTGTTAATAAGATTAATACTGCCTATGTAAGTTACTCTTTCTTGCTTGCTGATTTGCATCTTGATTAAAATTCAACTAGTTTGTCCACCACCTCACTCCAGCTCCCTACTTCCTCTGCCTTTGGAGCTGATAAACTTTCTCTTTAGCTCTCTTCCTCCTATTTCTATTAACTGCGTTGGAAATATGGCAAGAATGGGGAGAAGAACAGCTGAAGAAGCTTTGCAGTAGCCTGGTGGCAATTGCTGTCTCTCCAAGGCCACTTGGAAGAACACCCATAAAGGGTTTCACACAACCCAAGCCATACCCATGCCCCATCACACAAGGTGAAGGCACATCAGATATGGGGTGATATGCAGAAGACTTCAGCCAGTCACAAAGACCCTATTCCCTCGCTCTTGTTATGATTTTCAATCTTGTAATCCTTTTACCCTTATTGTGCACCCATACTATATCCCAGTACAACACACCAACATCACCTGTCCTCTTACTTCTCCAGCCAAGCAACCTCCACCTCCTGTGCCCCACATGTGTTCCCAAGGATAGTCAGTTCTGGTTCATCAGCCACGGTTTCCACCCAGATGAAAGCAACTGACATCCAGGAACTGAACTTTCCAGATGCCTGTCCCAGGGTAAGCACTATGGAGCAGCTGAGAAAGCAGGATAGAGTCACTAACAGCAACTGCTTATACTTGCTGCAATTGCTCCTCACTGATCAGAGTTCACAGCAGCTCATTCTGAGTGACAACATACATCTAGGGGAAAAAGCATCAGAAATAAAAAAAGCTGTAGGTGGTAGCTGATGTTTGCAACAAGTGATCTAAACTAACCTCCTAATCGAGAGAAAATTGCCAATACACAGCAAGTAGCCTGCACTGTTTATGAGCAACAGAGGCTCATCCTTGGGTGTCAGCTGTCCCAGCTGATTATGATTCCCAGTGAATCCTACCGCCTCTGTACATGTACACCGTCTCCCAAGGTCCTCCATGCTCTCAACCTCAGTTCTGGAAGCACAATCTATCTCAAAATCTTCGCAGAGAAATAATCCCGATACCCCAAACCTAGCCCACCTCCTCTTAACTCCCTATGCAACCACCTCCTGGTTAAGAAGCACCAGCTTATTCTTAGCGGATGCTTTGGCTAGCAGAGGTGAAACAGGACAAACAGGTTATTTATTCACATGTTTTGCTTGGCCAAAGAAAGTCCTTGGTGGGCAGTATGTACTCAGGGAAGTTGGGCATTGCATAGGTCTGATGTAAATGTTCTGTAGGACCAAGGGAGCCTAGGACTAGAAAAGACCTCAGAGTGGATGGATTTTACTCCTCATTCTGCCAGATAATAGTATTGTATAATCCTATTTGTAAACTGTCTTAGCTCTATTTTAAAACATATGACAGTTTGGGGTTTTTTGCCTACATCATTCTGAAAGTTAGTTCCTCTCCTAGGATTATGAACTTTTTCATAGTCAGACTATATTTATTTATAGTTCATTCATACCATGACATTACTGTGCCAGCATTGTCCTTTCAATGAAATACTCTTTTCCCCTCTGACAGTATTTAGAGGTAGCAGTGGCATCCTTTCTCGGCCTTTGTTCTGCTAGACTAAACAAGCCAACAGCTCCCATTCATGCCTGAGTACCATCCCACAAATCTCCTGCACAAACCAGACTGGCAAATAAAAACAATCATTCATCTTCTCATCCATTCCCACACAGCCAAGCAGCAAATGTGTTCTAATACTTTTACATCTCAGTGGTCTTCAACCCCAACATTAAATGCAACTCTAAAACAGGACTAACATCTAATCTAAGAGTTTGACTATTTTGCAGATGTTTCCTTTTCCATTCGTGTCACAGACAATTACTTCCTTTCTGTGACTCTGACCTGAAAAGGTGCATTCAATTTGTCTAGGGTTTTATAAATGTGATTTTCTTGCTGGAAACCAAAGCAATCTATGGCAAGAGACTACCCTGCTTCATAGAGTACAGAAACAGGTGCACTGACTCGCACAGACCTCTGTGCCACACTTTTTTTTCTCTTCTATACTATCAAGTAATAGAGGACTATTTGCAGACAGGGAAAATGACCCTCAGAAGCATCTCTGTTGCTCAATTTTTCTCAGCTTTCCATTTCTCCCTCATATTTTCCCCATTTCAAGGACTTTGCTACAGCCAGATGAAGAGCCAACAAAGACCTTATGCATCAGGATTAAAGGGAAGGCAGGGACAGGTGACATTATAGTGGGGGTCTGCTACAGGCCACTCAACCAGGAGAACGGAGTGGATGAGGCCCTCTATGGACAGGTAGGAGCAGCCTCACATTCAGAAGCCCTGGCCCTCATGGGAACTTCAACAACCCCAACATCTGTTGGAGGGGCAACACAAGAGGGCAGAGACAATCTGGGGGGTTCCTGGAATGTATTGATAACAGAGGTGCCAACGAGGAGTGGTGCTATGCTGGATCTTGTTCTCACCAACAAGGAGGGGTTGGTGGGGAATGTGAAGCTTGAGGGCAGCCTGGGCTGCAGTGACCATGAAATGATGGAGTTCCTTAGAGCAGCAAGGAGGGCACACAGCAAGGTCACTACCTTGGCCTTCAGGAGGGCAGATTTTGGCCTCTCCAGGGGTCTGCCTGCAAGTGGTTCAGTCACACCGCCCAAGTCACAGGGACTGGAGAATGTAGAACTGCCTGCTCTAGGAGGTCAGGTTCAGTCAGCTGACCTCGACTGACCAGAGGAATATGACAACACCACGTGATGTTGCGCTTGTCACTAAAAGTCATCAATAAGGTAGAAAGGAGGAGAAGAGGGAAGTTCAGAGCTAATGGCATTTGTCTTCCCAAGTCACCATTACACAAGATGGAGCCCAACTTTTTTAGGGTAGCTGAACATTTTCCTGCCAATTGTAAGTAGTGAATGAATTCCTTATTTTGCTTTGCTTGTGCACATATATTTTGCTTTACCCATTAAACTGTCTTTATCTCAACCCTCAAAGTTTTCTGACTTTGAGCCTTCTGATTTTCTCTCCCATCCCATTCTGGGGGAGTGGACAAGAAGCTGTGTGGGGGCAGCAACCCACCAGAGCTAAACCAGAACAATTACCCAAACCAAGATGCTTTTCCCAATCTATTTCCTTCCCCCCCCCCTTTTTTTTTCCTTCTTGTTTGGTGAAATTTTTCAGAAGTCTTCTAAAACTACATGGGTTTTCCCCTCCAATCACATTCCAAGACTGTACTGAGACTCTTTAATTTAATGCTTGTTCATAATAATTTGCAGGCACTCAGTGTACACCAGTGAATGCTATTAGAGCACAGCTGACTTCAAGATACCGGACAAAACCTGGAAAAACAGAGCAGATTTTACTACGTATTGTATGATGTGATAGCATACAAAAGAAAGGGAAAAGCCTGTTTTACTGTAGGCTGCCAAAATCCACTGGGTCATTATAGTGCTGCCATTTGCATAAGCCCTGATTTTGGTTTCCATAATTTACAGCAAACACTAGTTATTTTAGTGTGTCATCTGTATCTTATGTGTATCATTTAAGTTACCTTGTAAATGTAGTTGTCTCATTTACACCTCGTTGTTAACTCTACCTATAATCCACAAAAAATAGACAAAAAAAAAGACAAACACATATGTACAACCCCCTAAGAGACTTTTAAAACTCAGAATAGAGCATGTTGCATTTTGACAGCTGTCCTTTGAATCCCAAACTATAACCCCTCAGGGGACATAGCATTATGTAATTTTAGTGACAGCCCAATTGTCATTCAGCTAGAAAGAAGGATATTGTGATCTCAATGGAAAAGAAAACCGATACTGCCATCTGTAAGCTTATAGCCCTTTTTCTTTGGCAATTTGTACCTCTCATGAAGGGTTAGGAGTGGAAATTACTACAAGCTGTTGAGTAAAATGACATCATTTTGCCACCCACAAAATGTTACGAGTTTGTCAGCCCAGCAAATGGCACAGCAGTAAGGAAAGAGCAGTCTCATGGCAAGTGAGTGGTCTTTTTTCTGGAGGAAATGTATGCTCATTGTGTCAGCCGACCACTATCTCTGTGGGATTCTGACCACCATAGCCACAAACTCTGGTTTCAATAGTTGTTCTCTCCACTGTTTGCAGTAAAGGAATATATAATTGCTAGGAATGCTACTCAGTCCATGGTCCTCTGATTCTTATGGTTCAGTCAAATGAAACAGAATTTTGTTTTCAGGCAATTTACTCTGAATTGTAAGTCACTATGTGGCAAAATTAATAAGTGGGGAAATTCACTTGTGCAATTAGAAGTTGTTAGGAAGAATAGGATAATATAGATTGAAGACTTCATGGATCATAAAGAAAGAATTTCCTGCTATTAATTCTGCAGCTGCTTTAATGTATTCCTCTTAATGATGGAACACTGGAGGCTATTTTTTTCCATGGTCAAATTCTCTTCCATTACACTGCACACACCCTCTTAAGTAACCTGCAGCTGCTTTTATCTGCCATAACGAATGCTGGTCCATTGTGATATCTGACACATTACAGAGCCCCTGTGATTTCTCCACATACCATAAATAAAACCAATCTGAAGCTCAAAAAACAGGCTGCAGGGATGAGGAGAATTTTAAAATATCCTGAGATATCCAAAAGGTGAATGAAGATTAGGAAAAAAGAAACCAAAAAACTCTGTAGACAGAGTTACTCATTCAGTTTTTGGCCAGCTCCACATGCTGTAAAGCAAGAAAACTGGTTTTAATTATTTTTTAATCAGCACTTGCTCCCTGATCTGCCCTGCACCCTTCTGGTGGCTCATGACCAGCATACTCCAATATCCACCCAAAGAAATGCTGGGCTCTGATGTTACTCTTTCAAAGCCAGATGCAGTTGGGGAACCAAATAGGAGCAATTTTTTTCCCCCTTCATTTTTCTGTTATGAACTGCGACATCACCTCTCCTTTAGTAAAGAAGACCCAAAACTATGAAGGGCTGTAATTCTAACTGACAGGGTTGCCATTACTTAATGTTTGTTTTATAATTCCAGTGTGTCACATACTCTAATTTGGATTTTTGGCGCACTAATGAACTTCTTTTCCCTGTAACAGCTGATGTCAAATGCAGGACTTATGGTTTCACAGAAGAAAAGAGGAATGTAGAAAGATTAAAAAATAAAACAAATAGCCAACCTTTTAAATCGGGGTTAGCTGATTAGAATTTAAACAAAAATGCCTTCCTTATGTGCACTTCACTCCCTTCAAGCTTGCTCTTCTTAAGAGCATGAGAGCAGCTGTAAACTACTCTGGCTGGGAGATCCCACCTGAGTCTCCTGCGTGAACCAGGGACCGCAGAGCACATGATGCTCTGCACTGCAAAATGTTCCGTACCAGGGAGCAATCAGTCTGCAATGAGAGGAGCTCTCAGAAGGGGTTGTCAGTGCTTACACCTTTTTGTTGGTAGTTTTATTTATGGCAAGTAAGGCAAAGGTCATCAAAGTGGCATATATTTTAGAGGATGCTAATTTCTTGGTAAGGTGGATACTTTATCAAAGTCAAATAAAAAGTCTTGGGTTTTAAAACAAGTGATCATGCCCTAACCTAGAGAGTAAAGAATGGTATTCAGGAGCTTTGTAAAGTGCTCAGGAAATGTTTGGCTACACATACTGAGAAGGCCAAAGAGAGAACATGGTGGGACTTTTCCCTAGAAATCAAGGAAAGGGAAGGGAAAGCACCCATGGACAAAGAAAATAGGAAAAGAGAGAGGGCATGGGAAATAATAAGGTCACAAATCTTAAGAAAAAACAATTCTTCAAACAAGATAAAGTCATCAAGGAGGCCAAACCTAGCAAAGAAACATGCCATCATTGCCCTGAATGCAGAGAGATGTCTACAAACTCTTTGGAAATGAGTATAATTGTATTTCTGTAGAAAAAGAAATCATGAGAGGACTACAGAAAACAGTGATTAGATATAACTAATTTGGCTAGACAAAGCTCACCCTGAATGATCTGTTCAACTCCTGCTTAGCAGAGAAAGACTTCAAAACATGATGCATGTTAAGCATTGTCTTCAACAAATTTGTAATTACTACTCCTTCACAAGATGGGAAGAGGCTCTGTGGTAGGATGTTTGGAGGGTTTTTTGGAGACCTGTAACCAGTGCAGTTTCATCACCTTTTCTGTCGTTCTCCTTATGTGTCCAAATTGTTCCTAAACAGAGACTTCTGTTTTGGGAACATTAGCCATGTCCTTGCCATTTCAGTTTGCTCTAAACTGCTTTAGCTATCAGAGATTTTGAAAACATCATTCTTAATGAGAAAAGTTGCTCTTTTGGGGGACAGAATTTAATCTTATCTCATCTCAGGAAACATGATCATGTTTCTAGTGCATTTAGTTTGCTAGAAAAGTATTAGGTCCCTATATTTCTGATCTAATCCTTGGGTAAATACAACTAAATCAGTGACTGTAGCTTTAGGCATTCAGCCAGGGAGAAATTAATTTTCCGTGCCGATGGTCTCAATGAAAAGCTGAGGTACCTCAAGCAGTTTAACAAAACTAAACATGCTAGTTTTTCTGTGAAAGCTCAGTCTATGTGATAAAAACCAAACCCTTCCTTGATTGCCATCTTGCCAAGATACATAGACTGTATGTGTGCCTACTACTAGAAAGTATGAAATAAATATTTTCCCTTGGTGTGAGCTTGAACACAATTAAGTAAAGCTCTGCAAGTAGAAAAATTAAAATATTACATATTACAATATGCAATAATATATTACACAGTTACAGTTCTATAAGTTTTGAACAACTTAGATTTTATATAATCTCTTATGCAATCAAACACACAAGGGCAGCTGCTCTAAAATTGCATAGTTAACTTCTCTTTCTCTTCCTACTTAGATCCATGTCAATGAATTCTTCCTCAAGAGAGAGGAGAAATATTCTGAAAATGAAGGAAAGACAACCAGTTATCTATACAGTTAGAAGTTGTCACTGAGGCACATAGACTCCAATGCAGCATCCTGCAGGAAAACAGTGGTAGCTTGCAAAGAGGCTGGAGCACTAGAAGTTACTAATGGCTAAGAATATCTTATCACCAACCTTTGAACAGTTTAATCTATTTTCTTCTTCCTTCTCATGCAGAACAACATGCCATTTGATCAGGAAACAAGGAGGTATCAAGAGTAGCTTGGGAACATTCAGCCAGTGGCATAACCCACCAAAATTCCTATGAATTTCTATGAAGCCCAGTCTGAATTGAAAACCCTTCACCAGGGGTTACTGTCAGTTCCTCATGCTCTGTTGAAGGTCATAAGATTCCTCTTCAAGGCAGCCAGTCACCAGCAAACACCTCTCTGAAGCTTCATTCTCTACAAACCTTCCAGGTAAATACCTGTTTTCCCACCTATTCTGCTACACAACTCTCTGCTTGAAAAGGGGAAAGGGGAGAATTTTGCTCTGTTTTTATAAAATTAATAATTAATTGATCCTCACATATTGCTTACTGAAATTGCATTATTTATACCAATCAGTGATTTCATGTACTCAAAACCAGCAATTGCCTCAGGGTCTGACTTTCTTTTACACTATAGAACTCTCAGCCTCTTCAAACAACAGAAACTGAGCCATAACTACTTGCTTTTCATGTGGAGTCCCTGATGGCAAATAGATCATATCACTAAACTAACACAACGTAGGCATTTCACAGCCATTCCTACTGGCACGGGGCACATGAGGAAGCACAAACCAGGTGTATGTCTTGCCCAGCAATATGCCCTGTGAAATGGATATATTTTTAAATCCAAATTACAAAGTTATCTTCAAGAAATATTAAATTCTTTTGAAAAGACTGACTTTGAGTCACTACCTCAGAGTTTTACACTATGCTCTACAAACATAAGGACAATAACAGACAAGGGTTAAGAAGAAACCTGAGGTTAAAATGCAGCACTTGTTCTCTTAACATTTAGTCAGTGTGACGCTGAGTTCAGATATAATGAATCCGTTCTACATATGTTTTATATGAATTCTAATGTAAACTTGAAATAACTAAAACAAAAGACAGAACCGTGTCTCCTGCCTACAGAGCACCCAATGTACTTCAATGTGTTGCAGCAAAAACTGTGAAGTGATAAACATTTGCCATTAAGGTTTATGTGCCGAAGAGTATTTCTACTGAGAGATTCATGTGATGGACTTTCTTAGCTTGGAAATATATACCTGGTTCTAGGGCCTGAAGAAGCTTTCATCAGAAAAAGGAATCTCAGACTTAGAATTAACCACATTAAAATGACAGGGCATAAAAGAATCCATGAAACCACTTTTTTCCTCCATGATGAATGAGATGGATCTGGATGAAGGCTGCCTGGAAAAACCATTTTGACCATACCATCAGAAGAGAAGGACATTTCGTCTGTACCTCAAGGCATGCACAAGCTATCTACCCCATGTGTTTACAGGCTCTGGATCCTGTTCGATGCAGAGCAGATCCTCCTTGAGCGGGCAGCACCTATGACATGGGAGCTTGTTTCATCCACCAAGATGTGGCCCTGGCTAAGGTTTCTTTGTCTGTTATCTCAAAGTGGGGGCGATCTGGAGTTCTTTAGATAAGGCTGTGTACATAAAGCTTGTTTGGAAATGGAAGTTATTTTTTAATGGAAGATCCTGCTTTTAAAGTGGATCTTTTACTGGCAGCATATGACTGATAGACAGCTGGCTCAAGCCTCTGGCACTCTCAGAGGCACTGTCTGCGCAATCCTACCTCAGTCACCATCAGCTAAAGTATCCAAACCACAGACTCCAGCGCTACCAGCTTTGGTGGGACACAATAAACTCAAGACCTTTCTGATGAGCCACTGCACAGTGACAAGTCTGCACTTTTGCTTCTCTGAAAAGAAATTTATGCTCAATCCACATGAGTGATATGAGGATTAATTTTTGAATACTTGCAAATTACTTCAGAAAAGAGATATAAATAGCAAATATGTTTTATTGAGCACTCCAGCATATGATTAACTTTTGCTTTATTCTTCTTTTAAGTTTGTTGTTTCCTGTTCCTTATGCTCACTCAAACTACTGTGAGATTACAGCTATTAAACAACTCTGCTTGGACATCCCTACCATGTAAGGAAAGATGAAAACATGGATTTTTATGATGTAATTATGAGAAATCATGCTAAAAAATAAGCTTGGTAATATCTGCAATTACTATTAACATCTCTGTCATAATGACATCTGGCTTGGGACCTCTGTTTGTGGATAAAGTTCAGGTAGCAGAAGAAGGAAGTGCAGTTCTTTAATAGAACTCCATAAGTCAACACATGTTATCGGCTTTATTGCAGTGAGTCACTCTTCCAAGCCTTTGCATGGTCCACATCTGATGGTGAAAGGAGACTTACCATTTCAGATATTCTAACATAGCAACTACTGCTCCTGGACTGCAATTACAACAATTACTACTGATGGGAAACTGAATCATAAATTTGAGATACATGTTCAAGCTTCTACAAGGTTGGAGGGCACACCAAGGGCTTTGTGTCACTCCCATCTTTAGAGAGACCGCAATGCCTTTAGCTGCTTACACCTTCAGCCGTTGTCCAAAATGAGATACTGCAAAGAAGGTGGTGGGGATTTACATGCCACATTGCATGTCACATTGGTCATAGTGACATACCTGGAGTCCCACTGAAGCAAATGGACCTGAGGGGTAAACTGTTTTACATGGTAATATTGTGCAACATTGCATGTTTATAGCCATTCTTACAAGGCACCTGTCTGATGTGCCTCATACCTTAAGGCATTGGATTTTCTAACTTTGTCAAAGAAATAGAGAGGAAAAGGAGAAAGGAATCGGTTCATAAAATACACTAAAATTCTGAAAAAGACTTTGACAGAATGTGCTCGCAGTGGTCTATGGAAGGCACTAGCACTGACAGAAGACAAAAAATATTGTTGTCTTGAATCAGAAACCAAAGAAGAGCTGAGAAAAAACTCAAAGCCATGAGAGTCTGTAAAGAGAAATGATGGACAGACAGAGGCTTCCTCCTGCACTTATGCATATGTTCAGCATGTGTTACAGATGTGTTTAAAGTCCATGGCCAGAGCCATACATGCTATTACAGACTGTAGTGCAAACAATAAGCAATATAAACCACTGGTAAGACATGGATAACTGGGGAGTGTTAACATTGCAAAGCTTCCAGATAGGACTTTTAAAATAATGGCCTGGAAAAAAAGAATTCTAAGGTGGTAAAATTTGCAAGTGGCACAAATGTTCTTAAAGTAGCAAAGAGTAGAGAAGGTCACATGGAGCTTCAATCAGTTGGTTTGAAGTTAATTAAAATTTTTTCAGACAAGTGCATGTATTTAAATTAATGGAATATTTTTAATCATCAGGCACATGGAATATCTAATTTAATGGACTTCAGCAGAATGCTTATTTGGGTATCTTGATGTATATCCCAATATTTAAATAATTACATAGATATATAGAGAGAAAGAGATATACCACAGTTGTGTTAATATTCAAGAGGGCAAAGCACTGGCCAGAAAAGTTAATTTCCATAAAGGATCAAACTAAATATTAAATAAACGTCTTTCCAGCAATTATTTTTAATCTTTAACGTGTTTTCCAATGGTAGTTAGTGAAAGCCTCTTCAAGAGGTGGAAAAATCGTACTCTCCCTTTATACTCTGGGAAAGCGAGATGAAGGATCACAGACCCTGAACTCTGCAGCAGTGTCTCAGAAGAACACCTGCAGAGAAATCAAAGTAGCATCTTCTCCCTTACTCCTCAAGGAGCTCCCTCAAGGGAATAGACTTATTCCCTTCCACCCCATGAGACACCCTGGGAAGAGCATGCAGCCCTGACCTACCCACAGTGGTCGTTTTCAAGAGAGCCCTGTAAATGCAGTCCTAACATTAGGGATCTCATCTCTTCAGAGGTGAGTGAAATGTTTGAGGTTTTTATCTCTCCTCCTTGCATGCTCAGGTACCACAGCAAGTGCTTACAGCCAGTATCAGAAATGTAACTGTCACACTGGCCTCCCACATGTTGTCAGGGCACTAGAATACACATTTCTTGGAACAATGTAGGCAGGTTATTCTTGTGCTGAGCCCTGCACAGTCGATGACAATAACTAAACACCTTTTAACTCTCTAAAATAGTATCCTTCCTAATTCTGGACTCATGGCTTCTGAACTGGAGCCTTCCCCAAACTAAAGGTAAAAGCTCTGTGAAATGAAGCCAAATTCAAGCTGATGTTTCAGCAGCTTCCAGCCACCATCTTCTGAACCATCCCTCCTAATCAAGCTGCCATCCCACACATGGCTTTTTTTGTTGGGGGCTGTCCTGGTGCTGTGCATGCACAACTTCTCAAACTCTGGGAAAGCCTTTGGTGTCCCTCCTAATCAAGAAAGAAAATTGCTTTTTCATGAGTGTGTTTAGTTATTAATAGGAAGGAATTGTCCACAGGCAGCTCAGAATAGCAGTATTTATTGAGAAGTTAAGCACTCTTTTAGATCTCTAGGTTTCTGATCTGTTTGGATTCTTTAGGGGACAGATCCTACAGAGCTAGACTAAATTAAAAGCCCTCAACTTAACCTGTAGGCTGAGGAAGGGTTATTTGCCTTTGCCACTTTCAAATGCTATTTTGAAGTAATATCGTGCTCTTTCTCAGCCGGCTCAGTGAGCACATTCAGTGCTGTTTTCTCCTCAGTCTCAGAAATGCCTACAGGTGCATTTGCCACGTGTTAGTAGATTAACACTGCAGGGAGGGGAGAAAAACCACAAACAGCTGTGTCTGCCTGTGTAGAAAGGAAGTGAGATGGCAGCTGAAAAACCCAACTTCCAGAGTCCCTAACTCTCTTAAAACATAAATGGTTACTATCTGGTGTAGCTGCTAGTTACACATTTTGGGTGTTGTCTTAACTAATTTGTGGTGAGAAAGGGTGTGAAGAAAGATGAGCTGACTGCTTAGAGTCCTCTGTGGTACATGTGGAAGACACTCGGAGAAGAAGCTGTGGAAGATTCACTGGTAGCATTCACCAAAAGTGAAATAATGGGATGCTGCCAATGTTAGTAGTGACAAGAAGAGTTTCTCAAGTTCTTCAAGATAAATCTGGTATGAATACAGCACAGTCATCTATGAGAGGATAAAAAGTGCTATCAGCTACCAAATGTATCCTGAGGGTACAGATGGAGATATTATAAACTACTGTCCAATATGTTGGTAATCACAACTGCAGTGGAGAACACTGATGGTCTTGGCACCACAATGCCAAATCTCTTCCATCTTGAAACACAATTTCTCTTGTGGTCTCCTTCCTGCTGTCACTTGGGACTGACTGGTGTTTTGTAGCATTTCCAGGTCAGAAAGCTCGCAAAAGCATTTTGGAGCTCCAAGCATGCTTCTACATAGTCAGAGTCCTGCTGCACCTAAGGTAGCCATACATTTTGATGTTTTTCTAAAAAGATGTTTATGACAACACTCCCTTCTGATCTCATGAGAAGGTGTTTAACTTCCCCACTTCCTACATTTGTCTTGGGAATCCAGTGTGGCTCATGTTCCTTATCTGTATTTTGCTATTGATAAGACAAGAAATCTACAATACTTTAAAGAATTAGATCTTAGGCAAAGTTAATATGATACCACAAACAGGAAGCTTAAGTGGGTATTAGATGAGAAGGAAAGAGGCACAGTGAAAACTCAAGGCAAATCAAATCAATAGCACATCATTAAAATAAAACTAGTTGTTTTACATCAAATGACAAATAAGTTGCAGCACTGCTAAGGCTTGTAGGGCTGAATGCTTAGAAACACAAGAGGTAAGATTATGAGCTGAATACCCCAATACCTTAAGGGCAATGAATATCAATGGGTTTTTAAAGTCATTAAAGTTGGTGACATGTTGACTCTGGGCTAACACTGGGAACAAAGAGACGCTCAACCACCGCTTACCTTAATGACAAAAGCAGAAAGTGATGATGACTTGAGCAGCTCCTGACCCACCACTCCTCTCTGCTCCTGCCTTTCCTCTTGTGCTGGCACAACTGTGCATACCTTCATCTGACAGAGCCCACTGGGGCACTAACCCTGCTGGTAAACACCTAGCACAAGGGAAGGGCACCACAACAACAAGTAGTTGAAGGTGGGGATCACTGCTGATCCCCATTGGGAGTTCTGGCAGCCTACAGAGCATCTCTAGCCCTGGCCCTGCAGGCATTGCCTGCCAGCAACTTGCAAGATGGCTCTCGGCCCATAGCACTAGTCCGCCTCATCATTTAGGTGCCACAAATGCCCATGGCAGCCTCTTCACGCAGGAACAGGGCTGCTACAGTGAAAAGGTCGATTTCATTCACAGAACACTGGATGCGTTGATTTCTTCCAAGAGTGGTTGCATTTTGTAAAGGAAATATTTATTTTTAAGTTTGTTGATTTCTTATTTTGCCCTGTGATCTAATGTAGCTTTTTTCTTTCCTTTCCTGGCACCACACTAGCTATTAGTTATTTATAGGGCAAACAAAAATATGCTAAACTCTTAAAAAAAAAAAGAGATATGTGAATGGTGTGATCTCTTCCTCTAGTGCTAACAGTCTAACTTTAGATGTGATAGGATAAAGTGGGAGTGAGAAGACAGGAGGTTGAGATGGGCTCATGGACAAAGATTACAGTATAAGTACATTTGGGATGTTCAAATTTTATAATAATATTGTTGATTCACAGGAAGTCATTATTTTCCCACCCTGAACTCATACCTCAGAAATCAGTAACTTTCTCATATCTTGGTCTAGTGGTTATGAAAAATTTTATTGCAAGCAATCTTCATGTTGTTTTTTACCCCTGTCCTTTCTGTTGTGAAACAAAAATAATGTTAATGGTTCAGTAAAGCCTAACTTTAGAATTCAAAATATCGGGAAATTTAAAGTTTAGAAATCAGTAGTAATTTTGTGTCCTTGTGTTGAAGGACCTAGAGCCCTAAATTGGATATGACAGGGCATGAAAACCAGCTCTGAGGTCTGAAGTGAGAAGTGGCATGATGAAATTAATAAACTGTTTGAATAGAACACCTGTTTTAGGGGAGAGGCATGTGCCTCTGTGACACAGGCATGTTGCAAGAGCTAAAGAGCAACACATGGTAAAATAAAAGCTAAAATGAGAGATTTGGATGAAGTTATGGTAAAGACAGCTCTGCAGAAAAAGAAGTGGAAGGATCTCAATACAATCTAGCTGTATAGACAGGGAAGAGGAAAGAATAACAGAAAATAATCTCTACCAAGCCAGACTAGAAAGGTGGTTTCTGACACTGAGCCAGATCAAGAAGCAAATTTCATTTAAGGCATATAAAACATGCAGAACAAAATAATAGGTTCCAATGTCTCCTTAATCTTAGTATGAAGGCCAGCTTTAGTGGACAATCCCTAACATACCATTTCCCACTGCTGCCCACTCTAAAACCCCAAAACTAGCTATATTCCTTTGTTAAATTAAACAAATTGAGTCATATTTCATTAATCATGATGAATTTTGGGTCACATACAAATTTATCTTTATGGGTGTTTAAATTAGATTCAAAATGCTATTTAGTAAGATATCTGTTTTGTCCAAAAAGCCGTGTAAATATCAGCTGTACAGCTGTAACTTAGAGTTATCATATTTATGAAGTCTGAGTTTCTCTGACTAGCTAGCAGAGGGATCTTCTCTCAAAAAGAACCACGATGCAGTCACGAGGTCAAATTTTGGCCCCCTTTTTGTAAGAGAATTTGCCTCAGGTAATCCTACTTTTTTTACTCTCAAGCAAAAGAGTCATCCAGATCAAACACAGCAGCATTGATATGAACAATGATCCCTATTTTGCAGAATAAGACTGGAGAGAAACAAGTTGAACTGTCAAATGCAAACTGTTGTGAGCTCATTTCACATCGCCCATCATATGGGATCTTACTTTTACAAACACAATGCTTTGACTGAGAAGACCTTAACTGACTCCAGGATGTGTGTGCATTCGTGACCAATACTTACCTCAACATTGAACTGTCTTCAGGGTTTTGTCAGTGTGGCTTTGGCACTTTAAAAAAGCTTGCTGCATTAGGCTGACACTACTAGAAGACTACTTAAAATAACTTGCTGGCTACCATGGAATGTTACATTAACCAATGGGTGCCTGCCTCCTCCTCTGCCAGGTAAGGCCTGCAAAGCACGCCTGGCTCTTCATTGCATCCTGCTGTTTATCTGTGGCAGGCAAGCTGCAACCCCTGTGCTTCCAGAGCTTCAGCTTCTCCCCACACTGGTGATAAGTTACTCCTCGAGTCCTTTCTGCCAATTGTTCTTGGCAAAGGGACCAGGGAAGACTATTGTTGTTGCTGGCTGTTATCTCTGCCTCTGACTCCACTTGGCAGAGGTGCAATTCCATCTCTCTGGTGTGGAAACAAGCTGCTGGACTCTGGATGAGTCAACTCATTAATAAACAAAGAGTTACAAAGGAAACGGGGATCAGTCTTAACAAAATAAATGCTTTAGAAGTTATTGGATGCTAGGGTGTTTGTCCTCCCCAGCATGACACTGCTTTATCTTGGGCCCCAGCCTTCCTATCAGAAAACGTGGAAGTTAGTAGTTTATCAAATTTTAATCAGTTTAAATGCTGATATATTACTTACATAGCATGGAAAGTATTTTCTCTGTTGTTACTGGTGAAAGTGGGTTATTTTTAATTATTAATTTATATCTGTTTCTGTACCTTCCCTGCTTTGTGGAGTATGCCAGTGCTAACTGGAAAACCTTCCATCACCTACTGCTTACCCTATCTCTGTGAAGGAGCCCAAGCCAGCTGCCCTGTGGGAAGCTCAAGACTGAAGTATTAAATTCTCATGGAATTCTCTTATGTGCTGAAGCGGAAGAATGTGATCAGATTCAGGAACATGAGATGGGACTTGGAGGAGGGGTGTTGCTGCTTTTTGGCAGAGGGGTTGGTGGGGTTTGCTCTGTGTGCTTTTTTTTTTTTTAGGAGAGGATGTTTGTGTATTCTCCTTGTTCATAGCTCACTGTTGGCCAGAGAAGATTTAATTTGAATTGGGCCTTAGTGTTAGTCCAGCACTACCATTATAGTAGTAAAAGGAAAGCCTGCCTCAGCTTTCTTGGTTCTCCTTATACCACCCCTAAGGACAGCAATCCTGCTTTTCTTGGGCCAGTACTGGAAAAGCCTCACAATTTCCTCATCTGCAAGGTGTCCACAGCCACATGCCCTTCTCTCACAATCAGAAGCCGATCTTTCTCTCCAATAGACACTTCAACAGTCAGTCCCCACAGAAGCACACAACTATTCCAGTGGTGTTAAAAGAAATCAAGATTACACTTCAGAAAATCTAGAAGCAAAACTAGATGTAGGCAAACATGCTGCTGGACTATTAAATTCCACATAAAGCAAAGCTATTTAGATAGGAAGCTTATTTACAGTGAACTCTTAATAAGCAAGAACAACAAATTATTACAACTTTGCCACAGACAGTAGCCACCTTGCCTTTCAATACCTTTGCATAGTAAATTTATTTTAAAGTCCCATAAGTCATTCCAGTGGCATGGATGTATTTGATTTATAGGAAAAGATGGCATTCTTTGTATTTTCCTAATGAAAGCATGTCCTCTCTCTCTCTCCTCTAAGTCAAAGCACTACATAGTTTCCCCCATGGCACCTTTCAAAGCCATGCAGGATCCAATGTAACCCTGCCTCCCACAACGTATTTCTAACAAACAGCACTGATAGTTCATCCTGCCCAATATTCACTGTTTCAGTTTAAGCCTGGAAATAAACCAAAGATGACCAGCCATGTGCATGCTCCTCACTGAAAATTTTGTGAAACACACATAAATCTTTACCTACCCAGAAAAAACAGCAAGGTGCGATAGGATGGGGGAATCTTAAAGAAAAAACAATACAACTTTTTTTTTTACTTTCAGTAAAACATGGGAATTTTTTATTAATGTATTCCTAGAGCTCCTTAAATAATAAGAATTACATAGCAGTTGTTACATAACAAAAAGTGTGAAATAGATGGTTTGAAGAACTAAAATCCATCGAAAACACATACCTAAAGATTAGTGTCTGATAAGATGCCTTCCTCTGTGTTAGAAAGTGTTGTGCAAAGGGCAACTATTCAAGAGTTAGAAAAGGTCACAATGAAACTTACCCAAGAAAGCCAACAGAAAATTTCCTAAGTGGAGTCCTCCAATGAAGTGCGAACAATTTTCCTGGAAAGTTCACCTACAAAGCAGTTGGTCAACGGCAACCTGTAGTGTGGACTACAAATTATTTTGTGTTATATAAAAAACCCAATTTCTTTAATCAGTTGTAAAAGTCCAATAGATTTAATCCCTTTACTGTCTACTCTTGGATAATAAAGAGATGTGAATAGAGGTTTGATTTACTTTCTCTGTACTGTTTACTGTATTGAAGACTGCACACTCCACTTCAGACCTCTAAAAGTTTCTCTCTACATACATACTTCTCCAAATTTCATTTGATTTTCACTGTCCTTTCCTTTTCCCTTCTCAGTCATATCCCTTCTGAGATGAAGCAGACTGTATTTAGTAGTCCATGTGAGTACATACTATAGATCAAGGTACTACATTATTTATTTATTTATAGTACTGTTCTTTATTCTTCTCTTAATACTACCTTATTTCCCATATATCTATTTGCTTTTCAGCCAACAGTACATGGAAAGATCTTTTCACTCAGTTCCTCACAGCCACATCTGTATCTTTTTCCCAGCTGGTTTCAGTGAATTAATATCTACTATATATAAATGGTCAACATTGTTCTCTAAATTGCATTACACTGCAGTTGCAGCTCCATCATTATGTCAGATTGCCTCATCTTTGTTAGGTCCTTCCACATTTCCTTCACCTCCTTTCTAAATGTAACTGAGTAATTTTTGGGGCATGTGTTGATTTTACCATCCCACTGCTTGCGCCTTCCTCCAAATCAAACATTAGAGAGCACCAGCGCAAACCTTGGGGGAACCCACTTAACCTCACTTAAACTCTATGAAAACAACTTGCATCCACCTTTTCTGTTATAAAGTGTTAGACCTTCTACCATAAAGTAAACCAAACTGACCTTTTCGTGTTAAAGAAAGAAAAAAAGAAGGAAAAAACATTGAAACTGTGCAACTCCTAATACAGGCTTCTTGAGGAAAAGCATGCTCAGGGACAAGGTTGGTAAAGACAAATGCTAGAGTTCACACGGCATCATTGCTCACCAAGAAGCCAAGCACAAAACAGAAATCAGAGGAGGGAAATCACAGAAGTGAACGCGACCCTCGGGAAACAACTCTTGAGGGCGAGTCCCACATCAGGTAAGGAGGCTGTACACAAATGTCGGCTCTCTTGGTCGCATCACCAACACATGACATGGTGAAAGAAGGGAACTGATCATTGCTGGAAACCTATGTGTCCTAGAGGACCTCGTCTCATGCAAGTCCAAAGGCAGCTGTTGTAACCATTGCCAAGGGTTTATGAAATGCAAAAACCAAGTCATAAAAAAGAAAAAAAAAAAGTGAGGGAAAAAGTGTGCTAAAACTCTCCAGTCCTCCCAGGTATAATTACAGAAAATAACAACAAAAATAAGGTGGCTTTTGGCACTTTTGGTGTTCTGAGGTGTTTACTGTTTTGAGTCTCGACTGCGGTAACGTGTAGGATGCATAAACAGTGAAGTTGGCCAACCAGAACGGACACGCAACTTGCTAATTGGGGAAAGTCTGCCTGAGCCTCCGGCCACTGGTTGACAACACAACAGCCTCCAGAAAGTCAATTTTCATTCTGATTTTTTTTTTTAATAATTATTTTAAATGCTGGCTCAACCACTGATCTTAAAATTAAATGAATATCCATCTGATAGGTAAAAGAAATGTTTTTTTCTGAATATGTATTACCTTTCATCCTTTCTCTGTTTATAGCACTTAATAGCAAGAAATACAGGAAAATAATATAACTGCAAATGCTTTATCTATCTGTGTAGTACCCCTATCTCTACAGTTTTGGTTTTCTCCTTTTCCTCAGTTACACAGAAGTTACACAGATCCCAGGAACAAGATATTGTACTTACCGCAAAACACAGTTATTCCACTAACATGTTCAGGAAAAAAGCACTGCAAAAACAATTCCACAAAAAAGCCCCTACTACCTTTGGATGCACAGTATAGTTACCTGTTGGCAAGAAACACACTTTGAGACCTTTTCTTTCCCTTTCAATTTTATAGAAAATAATTTTGGAGCCTTTATGACTCAATTACTTGCACAGTAAGAAAAGGTGACAATCCTGTTTTCTATAGATGTTAAAATAACAGATAATAAATTCCACACTTCTCTAATAAATACCATGTTTTAAAAAAATGTAAATAATAGATTGCCTAAGGTTCCTAGATGATATATCCTAAAATACATGTTGTTTCCAAGCAAGCTGACACTTCTTATGTCTTATCCAATCTTTAGCTGTTTACCACTCAGTTCAATTTCTCTGATCAAAGTGCTTAGCAAAATATCAATATAGATATAGAATACCAAGACATACTGATTTTAGTTTGCTTTACTCGACTCTCTGGAAGTGTTTTTTCACTCTTTCTTCTTTATGATCATATAATGGAGTGAGGGTCTGATTGTCAGGCCAGGTTTTAGATGATTGCATGGAGCCACAAACACTTTGAGTATTAGGTAGGTAAGCTACATACTTCTAATTGTGAAAGGTGGCAACAGGAATAACGTTTCCCATTGTAAATTATCTGACCTTTCAGTTAAACATCTGTTACTGACTTAATGGCCACTAATTCTAGTAACAGAAATAATTTACTGCCTTGTACTCCTTTACGATTACATTGCCAACTCAGCAATGAGCTGAAATGAAGCCAAAGGATGAAAACCAGAGCATCAAGTCCTATGGCAGGCTTGAATCCTATCACCAGTGGCAACTATCAGGCCACTTGAAAAGGATGGAAGGTGAAGCCTGTTGGGCTCTACTAAAACAATTGTGGAAACTATTAGCTTATCATCTCTTTACCATGAGCCAAGAGTAGAGAAAGTGAAATGAAAATAAGAATTTCACCTTTATATATGCCCGTTTATGCACCCAGGGCTGTCAGGTAGGAAAAGAAAGACCTATTAAACAATAAACTAATTTTAAACTTTATTATTTTTGTTTCATGTACAAAGCCACTGTGACATTTTGTGTAGAAGACAAGATAGTCTTACTACCTAACCAGTCTAATGTTCATGAAACATGTCATGAGCCATGAAACATGCTGAAGCTGTTTGACCTTATTACTGATGAGATGCCTTCCAATTTTAGATGCTTGAAAAAAGCTAGTTTTGAGTATATATGATATATATATATTCTCATTAAATCAGAACTATCTCTTTTCTTAATCAGTTAAAGGGAATCTATACCTTTCCCTTTTAAGAGTATTTTCTTTGAACTCCAACCAGATGCAAGAATGAGGGCAAGCTCAATGAAGAGCTTCTGGTTTAATACTATTTGATTTTTGATTTGCATTGGCTTGCTGTTTTCTTGCTGTAACATCACAAATTTAAGAGTGCAAGGTTCACCTTGCTACCTTACTAAAATCCTTCACTTTAGATCCAAACACATTCTTACCAGATGTATTTTCCATTTGCTTGATTTCTAAACACCTAAAGTGAGTTCTTCAGAGATCCAGAGCACCAACTCTTTTCCCACGAGCAGCAGTTCACTTTTTTTATATGCCTATATTGGCCTATCATACAATCCAAATTGCAATCCCCTCTGAGAACTATTCAATCACAAATTCATGAGTAAGCTGAAGATTACTTTGACAGAAAACTTGCAAAGGTAGTATCTGAATCCTCTTCCATGTATTCACTCTTCCTTCCTTTGCACTAATAAAACAAAACAAAATGAAAAAATAATACAGACAGCAGATATAGTAATTTCAGAATGACAGAAATGAGACCAGGATAATGCTGGTAAAAATTGCATTCATTGAGATGCATGAGAAAGAGGTAAACATGCTTTTACACCACTCATTTTTTTCGCCATCTATTTTCCTGTTACAGCACATTTCTCAGACCCTGTTACTGGTTTTCCTTCACAGAGCTAAAATGGAAAAAAAAAATAATCTTGATGATACTTCCTATCTCTAAATAAATTTGATTCAAGGTACTTTGCTGTCAGGTTCCTGCTTCTTCTATGTGTAATCCACGTGATTGCTAATGAAAGTCTATTAAGAAAGAAGCCTTGCCTGTCACCGGACAAAGGATGTAAAAGCACTTCATTGTTACCGCTCTGAAGGAAAAACAATTTGCCACAGGCAGACCCCACTCCCAACAGTGCCAAGCGCATGGTAATTTATTACCTCTGGATGTCTGATTCCAAGTGAAGGAAACTGAAATGTCATACCTTCATTCACAACACCGTCTCATGGAATTATTTTTTCCGGATTCCTGGGAAGTTGAAATATTTGAGAAGAATATCAGGAACTGTTCTTTTAGCCTGTTTGGTGAGTAGATAATTGCCTTCCAACTCTATTCTTTCAGGAAATGATGTGAGTGTTGCATTGTTCCTAGACAGGGGCAGCAATGTTTTTTAACAGGACACATACATACATATTTTTAAAAGAAACAAAACACAATAAAAACATGCAGTCTAACCCACTGTACTGAACCAGACTTTTTTGAATCTGGCACAGATAAGAGGTTGGCCCAGACAACATGTCCACATTTCACAAAGCTCAGAGCATTCCTTAGAAGGGATGTAAGCAACACTTTTTGTTGAAGGAAGAAAAAAAAAGAAATTTCAAACAAAACCTTTTATGATGTGAGAGTAAAAAGCTCATTATGTTAAGTGATATCAAACATGACCAGAAAAGACCCTAGGGAGAAATTACACTTTCTTTATTGGATTCTGTGGGATAAACCAGCCTGGGAACTTGAAAGCTGAAGGAAGGTGCACGTGGAAATCACATCATATATGAAGAATAATTCCTTACTGTGTGAAAATAATTGGAAATAGTTTTCAGCTAAAGTTTCTCTTTATGGCAGCCTTTTCAAAGGGAGCATACTGAGGCAATGACCTACAGTAGCACTAATTCAATAGCTGCTGGATAACCTCCTTGCAGAGGTATGTGGTCTTAGTCCAGTTATGTGTCAACAGGCAAAATATAATGAGGACTGAAACTTTTAACAACAGGGTCTCTTTCTTGAGCCTTTTCTTATTTTGACTGAAGAAAATGGCAAAAATTCAACTAAGTTTTTGAATTTCAATTTAATTTTTGATAAAAGCAAAATTGGACCTGGAAAGGGTATAAAGAGGGGACTACTATTTCTTCTAAAGGGGAGGCTTCAAGGGACAAAGGGGCAGTATGCAAAAACTCTGTTATGACTTCCCATGCTCCAGTTTGACCACCACACACTTCTCTGGGACTTACATCCTCTAAAAACCAGCTGAAGAAAGATTTTGCATTTTTGTGACTCTGTGCTGATGGTGACCACCTCAGTTGCAAACACCAACACTACAACAACCTGCTGTATATAGATATTTTGGAGTTCAATTTTTTTTTTCATTTTTTGTTTTGGGGTTTTTTTTCCACAACCAGGGATGGCAGTCAGTGTTTAGGCCCACTTGTCCTGGATACACAGATACACAAAAAGTGTTAAACAAAATGGGAGAAAGATACTGTCCTACACTAGGTATCTGTGCAGTATTTGTATTCTGCACTCAAGGTGCTCTAGACAACAAATTCATTACATTGGCTGATGCAATGAGCATCTCTAACCTTGCCCAGGACATAAATATCAAAGTCCTACAAGCTCCAAGTACTTCTTGATTCCAGAAAATATTTCCACTGTTGCAATGTATTGCAGGCTATTTATTCTGAAAAAATTTTTGAACCCTTAAGACTCTGACAGTTTAAAGTATTCCAAAAGCTAATTAGCTGTTTGAAACCAAGCTGCTATGTAGGTGTACTACTGTAATTCTACTTTACAATTTTAAACATTGTTTGATAAATAATTTCTAAATTATTTAAAATTTTCTTTCAAATCAGTACATTGGAAGGATGCACAGTATTTCCTATTTATGTAATTCAGCTTAGAAGCTTTCTAGTTGACAGAGTAAATATTGGAACATATTTAGAGCCATCTGGAGAGAGGATTTTCAGGAACCGGAATTTATTTAATGAGGGCTAAAAACATCTGGAAAGGACAAACTTGGGTCCATTAATAAAGGACTTCCTATGGCCTCGAGCAATCCGGAACTAAATTTCCCGGAGCTAAAGCTACTGAAAAGTGCTGTGCATATTCTAGAACACGTTGCAGCAAGAGGCGTATCTGCATATCCTCGTTTGGGGAGCACTGGTTAAGTAACACCCCACAAGCTTTGCAAAACAAGCTTGCAAATTTATTTTACAATTAATTAAAAGACAACTAAAAATGCTTATCCTGCAATGTTTGCTGCAGCAAGAACAAAGTTTATTTTTTTCCAGATTACAAAATGTTGCAATAATGTGTCATGAAATGCTAGGTAAATTTATAGATTATGTTCATCTCAAAATGTTAGTAATGAGTACCAAGCCAAAGCCATAAATAGTGCTTTGCTTCTCACTAAATTCCATTACATCACATTAAATGCAATGTCTGTTAAAAAAAAAAAAAAAGATATTCAGTTGCAGGTCTCCTTGTATCCACCCAGTGAGTCATTAGTGGAGAAGACTGAGGAAATGTAAGATTTTATTTTAAATTAGTTTTAAAATACAATATTGCCCACCCTTCAATGCAGCTGTCTTGAAAATTCATATTGAAAGGGTTATCTTTTTCTTCATAGTCTATAAAATGATGTTAAATAAAAATCGGAGCCATCCATGTTCTGATTTGGCCCAGACAGAGCATTTAAGGCAGCAAACCGAAAGCTAGGTGGATAGCTCTACACGATTCCTAGTTCGGAAGCACAAGTCTGAGCCTGGATTTTCAAAGTTACAGCTTTAATCTCTGGCTGGACTTCTGCAAGCTTTTCTTCTTTCTAATGCTCAGCATTGTCTTGAGTAATTTTGTTCCTACTTTGCTCATTACTTATACATGAAACTGCAAAGGTGTTGCACGCAATACTGTATGTCTGTACCTCTGCAGAACAGGAAAGTTCGTTTGTGTGGAGCACAAACGTATTTCTACAAGATTTCTTTCAACCTGTATTAAACTACCTTTGTTAAGTGCTTCAAAACAGATTTGACTTCTCCCTTCTCTTTTAAATGTCTACGTTATATGGAATTTTTGAATAATCTTTGACTAAACTATTTATGAAACTTGTGTTCACTAAAATCTAACTAAGCAGTTGCAATTTCATCTTCCTGTAGATTCTGCTGCATCTTGACACACAGACCAGAAGTTTGACTCATAGCACTGAGTGTACTGCATCTTTACTACTTTGAGAAGTTCATTTGATTATAAGCAATAAAGTAACTGGCCTATTTTAAAAATGTGTGGTATGATGATTTTGTTCACAAATTTTATTTTCAGAAGATCCCATTTCCTTACTAATGCGCAATCTCTATCAATAAGCACAAACTTTTGCCTCAAAAGTTCAGAAAACCTGATCCACTAAAACAAACAGCAGTGTAAGAATGCAGCTCTTGAAGTTTTTAATCTCTGACATTGAGTCTAACCTCACATTATAATACATTTTAACTAGAATGTGCAAGAACTGCAGACAGCATTGTTCAGGTCAGCACACATTACATAACTAACTTTAAGAGTGACCTGTTTTAAGGTTTTTTGAGCACTAATGGGGCAAAACATTGTTGATAACTACTGTCACTTTATATTTAAAAGTATGGTTTCATCCATAAAATGCCTTTTACTTACACAAAACATCGTGTTACAACTGAACAGCAGCATTTACATTTCATACCTCGTATAAAACCAGACTTCCTCACGTTCCTTCTCTGGCCTGCACTGACACCTGCTGGGGAACATTTATCAGTCTGCAGTGCACATCCTTGAGACACATTAGGCTTTTCAACTAAGCAGTGAACTATATATGATTCAATTTACTTGCCGATTATGCCACGTATTTGCTATTTAATTTGACTATGAAAAAACTCCACAGTATTTGAGGAAATATTTAACAAGCCATAAATTATCAGAGAAGATGCAATGTTCCAGTTGTAATTCTGTACTTTTTCTATTAAAAATATTACCTAGTGTCACCCTAGAAAGAAGCAGAGGAAGGTCATATAAATAAGCATTCTCCCTCATTCCTAAGATTAAAATAATGTGATAGGCCTCAGATAAACATTCCAAGAAGAACAGCAGGTTCATTGTTAACATAAGCCAGTTTAAAAAACCCCAAACCTTTAAGTATCTCTTCAGTTCCTCAATTTGTTATTACTCCTAAATACAGCAGCAGCAGATTTCATACAGCAGTTCCAAGGAAGATACCAGCTTCTTGCTATGTGTTCATTAGAACGGAAAGACTAAGAAAATATTCCAGTGGTTACATGACACCCAGCCCCACTTTCAGTTACAATGAACAGTTACACCTACGGTTCAGCATAATAAACATTGCTAATAGCTAAGCAAAAACTTATACATGTAGTCTGGTACAAAGACATTGCAAAACTCACTTGTCATACTAGAAGTTCACATTGTTAAGGACCCTTTCCAACTCCTATTGGAATCCAACGCAAACTTCTATCAAGTTTAACTGGGATTAAAGAAATCCTCAAGATTTTTAAAACTATGATATTCAGTCATGTAAAATTGCAACTGTAAATTAAAACGCTTCTTTCATGCACCAATGACATAAAGCCAACTTGTAAACTATTTTTTTTAACTACTCATTTTTCTATTTCTCCCAAATGGCAGAGACTATGAATAACAAGAATTTGAATCTTGCAAAGAAAGTTGCACTGTGGAGAACTATTGTGTCCAGACAGACCACAATCCCACCCTGATAAAAAACTGCAGAAGATAGGAATGTTTTTTTATCAGTCAGATATGTTCTGTTTTGACATAGTATTAGACACATCAGGTATTGCTTGGGATTTTTTTAAGCATTTGGACAGAAAAAATAGGTTTTCCTGTTATTGTTGGCAAGTTGCTTTAAAGATGATTAAGCATTTCTAGGTACCTCAAAACCTACAGCATATCACACAAAAAAAAGTAAGAGTTATGAAATGAAATATTTCAGAAACAGATAGTTTTCACTGTAGTCCCCACAATGAATAACAATGGGCCAAGAGGGAGACATGGACTGAAGAAAAGTGCTTTCAAATGACCTTCATCATAAAAAACTCCTCAGCATAAAACATTCTAAAAGAAAAACACATCTTCATTGTTAATACTTCGAGGCTTTCCAAAAAATCAGGACCACACAGCTCAGAAGGTTTTGGAAATACCAGTTTATTTTCTAGCGAATATCCAACTTGTAACACTTGCATCATTGCTTAAGAGCCTTCAAATTGATGAAACACTAGAATCCAGTGCACAGTTAATTAGATATCTAAATCTCAATAAAAATTATCAGTGCAAAAATAAAAATGAATTCAGTATGCAGTTAAATGCATTTTGTTACAAAGGTATTTGAGCTTTGAGCACACATACATCAAATAATCTGGTAAGAGAGAAGCCACTTCCAATCTGTGCTCCAAATGAAATTATTCCACACCTGATTCTAAAGACAGGCAAAAACTAACTTTTTCTTTTTAAATGAAAACTCTGAGCTTAGTTACAACATTCATCATGGGTACATAAGCTGAGAAATACTACAGAAGTCACCTTCTATTCAGATAGGAGTTGTTCTAAAAGAGGCTTTCCTATTTTTCATGTGGGATACCTTTGAGACATCTATGTTTTTTCCATCCACAACAGAGAATTAACAACATTCCAGCATGCCCCAGTGTTGGCAAGTCCTCTTTTCAGTCCAGACACACGATGATGATTGATGAAGCTGTTGGGCCAACAGTAGCAGGCAGAGCAGCTTGGCAGGAATTCAGTGTTATTGAAAGAAATCTCAAATACTTATTCCATCTCCTCTACTAACTTTAATCACACTATCAACATGCTGCCAGGAACGGAGCCTTGACACCAAGCCATAATCTTATACAAGCAACCATTGTTGGTATATTACTGCTGCAATACAGGTAAAGCGTAAATTCTGTTTATTTTTGCCTGTTTCGATTCTACATTGGACACCAGCTAAATTATGGAAAGATATTTCCTGTACTAACGGTTAGCTTGCAGTAAATTTCATTAACGTACTAAGTCTCATTTTCCTTGGTTAATGAACTGATTAAGTTAACTTCAGTTACATTGCTGTAAACTGCAAGTTTCGAATAAAAGAAAGCAATACAGGAATTTCATGTACCCTGTAAGAGTAAGAAAGCAGATCAGTACTGCAGGCATTTTACCACTAATCTGCTCGTTTGTAATGTTGACAAAGAAACAAAAAATCTTACCTCAATTGCTTCATAAAGTTCTGACAAGCTTATCCTAAGTAAACCACCAGCATGATAAATATTTAAGGTAAATACTGTACTAGCTACAAAGCTAATACAAGGACCGATATGCTTTTCATGATTACTTTTGAGCTTGTTTTGGCTTTGCTTAGAACAGTAAAGCTTAAAAAGAGAGGCCTGAGACAATTACATGATGAAAAAAAAAGAAATTGTTGTCCAAGCTTACTTAGCCGTTTTTATGCTAGCAAAACCCATTCAAATCACAACTCTGTCTCATGATACTGAATATGCAACCCAAAAGTTTGAATTACAATTGGATTTAAAACTCTGTTGAGATCTTTCACTGCTAAACTTCAAAGTAAAATATTCCATAAGACAAGTTTATTTTCTTGAAATCTACAAGCAGGATATACAGTTTTCCCAGTGAATTCTGAACTATGGCTGGAACCTACTAACCTACTTTTTAGGAAAGGGCTGTGGCTGCACACTGGGATACTTAATATTACATTAGTCTCTGTTTTCGTAAATGATATGATACTCTGCTGATGGAAGAGAATTCTAGTTTGCAACTCCCTGAGCTGATGCAGTCACAAAATTTTCATTTCCACTTTCCAACAAAAAAATACTGGCATTCCACCTGCCCTGAACCAAACAAGCAGAGATAGGCACTTAAGTTGAAAGTATGCAAACCTTTTCTTCCCATACCAAGCCTGTAGAGGAAATTCTCCTTTTTCTAATCTGTTTCAGCTTTCCAAAAGAACCTCAATTTAAGTCAGAATAAACTGAGTAATGGCACAAATCCATCATTATTAAAAAAGGTCTTAAAAAGAAACATATTTGGCCAGCTCCTTCTCCATCTCAGAATACTGCTCTTTGAGGCGCTCCATAGCTTTTCTGTGCTCTTCATCCACCTCTGCACGTTTGTTCTGCTGTTCTTTCATGAATTCCTCCCAGTGGGCGATGCACTTCTCTTCTCGAGCCATCACCTTGTCTGCCTGAAGCTGAGAGAAGGAAAATGTGAAGTTTTAACAGTCATTTCCATGTTAAAACAGGAGGTTTAATGAGGGGTACATAATTTTAAAGTATCAGAGAAACTGGAAACTAGCAAGAAAACAAAAGGAAAGGTGAAACTAAAAAGAAAACATCTATATTTGTATAGTCAATCCAAAACAAGTGGTAAAATGTCTGTAATACTATTAACGTAATAGCATTAGCAATGATATATTTTATAGAAATAGCATAGAAAAGCTAACAACACAGATATTAAATGTTTTGAAACTGGCAGCTAGTGTTTCTGTTTTAGCCAGCTAGCTCTCACTGTGATTAATGTCTTCCTTTATAAATAAGTTATTTTTTCCCCTCATACTTTCCTACTGCTTGGCTTCTGGTAAGTCTGATTCCTTTCACTCTCTTATCTTGAAAAAAAAAATTAAAAAATGTCTAGGTATCCAGAAAGAGAAATCATACACACTTACAATGCACATGTCATTAATGCTATGTACTTCTGTGGATTGCCTGCATGCAGTATTAAGTCTGGCCTCCTTATATAATGGGTGCAGAAGCCAAAATAAATCTAGGCAGGTGTTCTTCCATTTGCTCCATCTTCCGGCAAAGGAAAGGATTAAATCTTTTTTTCTTTTACCCCTCTCTCCTTTTTGGTCTATCAGCAATGACTGTTTACTACATATAGTACTTCTGTGTAGGAATAAACACTATCATACAGCTTTAATAGATATCTGGCATTTTTGTCAACTCAAGGCACTGAGAATCCATTTATGTATTCTTAAACACCCTCTCTGTTGTTCTTCAAGGTCACATATCATGGGCTAAATACACAATTTTTGCAGTGCAGTGTGTTATGCACTTTAACAACATCATACCAAGATCCATTTTGTTTGCAGCACTTGCAGTAACAGCTACTAACAAAACACACCAGTGTATACTAATAGTTTGACTAGTGCGCTACTTTGTATTCAACAGGCTTTGAAACGCTTGTGTTTCACACTTTGACATGATTACACAGCACCTACCCAAACTACACTTCATCTAGACTAACTCTCACAATATGAATAGTTTGCAAGGAACATGGAACTGATGTTGCTACTTTCTACCTTCATTTTCCACTGCACTATTTCTACCCAAGGATATAAAATGATTTGCCTGGTAAAACAGCCTAAGACATTTCTAGAACATGAAAAATAAAATTAAGATATGCTTGCGCAAGCAAGTAAGAATGATAAGAAATACCAAGTAAAAGACATTAAGGACTTGAATACTGTTTTCACTCCCCCATCTCAGGAACGACGTGGAAAACTCCATGGCAGAAGCTCAGTGCACATCCCGAGCACTGCAGCTCTCCTTCCTAGAAAACAAATTCAAACCCAGCTGTGGTCAGCAGCACCTCCAGATCATTAATACTTACTGCTGCCAAGTGGATATGTTTGTGTGAGACAGTCACAATCTTGAAACCCATATTCCTATTTGTACCAGACAAATAGCTGTGCAAACAAGCAAATATAATAAAGTGTGATGCTTAATGGATGAGCGCCTTACAATACAGGTCTTTCAATCAAAGAACATGTTGCAGTGTAAACCTGCTGGTTTAGAAGTTAAACAATCCACACAGGAGAGACTTATGAATGTTATTGCTGTGGGATAATCTTCAATGAGTGCTTAGTCTTGTTAAGCATGACAGAGCAATGAGAGAAACATCTGACCAAAGACAGGTTCCTCCTTTGTTCACATCCAACTGCAAGACCCAAGCTGCCACGGACACCATCCCTGAAGCTAAGGTACTAAAAGGCTTCCCTCATCCAAGCCTTCTCTGCTCTCTTGTGACAGCTGCTACCATAGTACAGCCTTTTGCTTAGCGGAGTGTCACTAAGAGTCTCTTGAGAACCAGGCTCCGATGCAGAACACACAACTACTTTCACTAACACCTAGTGCTACAGTCACAAAAAATTCAGTTTCTCAGCACAAAAAGACAACTTCCACGCTGTAGCTCTGCAATTACCCATCAGGTCTTCCCTGTATATACTGCGCTTTCTTACCACAGTGCCCTCCACTACTACCACACCCTCTTCCTATCCAGCACTATTAACTTCACACTTTATTCAACTGACCATAACACACAGGAGGAAAAACTAATGAAATCAAGACACTATGCAAAAAAATACTATGTTCTAACTGCAGCATAGCTAGAAAGCATAGAGGTCCATATCTGTCTTGTTATATATGCCCTTGACAGTCACGAAAAATCTTTAAAATACAAAGGTTTTCAAGATGTACAGACAACTTGGCATGGATTTGTCTTGGTTAAGTCAAAAATCACTTTCAAAGAGCAAAAACAGTTTCCAAAAGTAGCATAATTAGTGATCTGTAGAGGCAATACTGAGTGTATTTTATACTATCAATTCATAATTTCCAAACTTATAGATTTAGAAAAGGTTTGTTTTCTGGAAAACAAACCACGCAGAATTTGATAGTATGCCTTCTTTCAATGACACTCACAGAATCACATATTACTTTACATCCTAAGTGAGAGTGTGGTGGGGCAACATAATTTCTGTTTTGTTACTTGGCCAGTAGCTGAAAAGAACTGCAAGAAAAAGATAATTAGTAAAGTAAATAATCTTAAAATTCATTCTGTTCAGCACAAATTGAATTAATTTCACTGAGGGCTGCTAATACTAATAACTTGACACTACATTCTACCAAAATCCCAATATTTTTTCAGAACACACGATTTCAGGAAAGTAAGGAAAAAGTATTTCTCCCCAAGGGGTTGCACTACAATGACAACTTTTATCTATAATTTTAAAAGAATGTTACTACTCACATTTGAAAGTTTCAAACCAAAAAGTCTTACTATACTGGCTTAAAGAAATGCTACAAATCCTGAATAGCTATTACTATTCCTCCACTACATATTAAAAAACCAAAGAGTGGAAACATACAGTTAATATTTTTAAAACAGAATAGTCATCACTCTTACTGAGTTTTCATTTTATAAGTTATAAATTTTTTATTAAAGTTTTACTTCAAACAAACAGTAGCCGAACTGTAAGAATTTCCTATTTAACCTCTCTACCAGTATCTACACTAGTGTTAGACACAAGCAAACTTCGTCAGGGTTCAGCAATGTGCTTTTGCACAGTACCAGCATTCAATTGCAACCGAACTGCCCATCTTCATCGATTGCAAAAAGGAAAGAAAAACACGATTATCAGCTTACATACATCAATGCACGAACTGTTTTGCTTGATGGCCACAGAAACATCTTCAGTTTTTCTGAACTAAATTATTATAAATAGCATTTTGCAAGTTAAGAGATAACCCAGGAACACAATAACAAAGCGGTAATGGGAAAACATGAAACTAATTTCTTGTATAATTTTCCAACTTCTAGATTCAGAGCACATGTATTTCAAATAAGCAAAATGCAGCCAACTGAAAAGGTTCCAATGATTCGCATGTTCCTATAATATAGCCCTTCATTAAATAACCCATCCACAAGTGAAAAACACACTTCCTTTTCAACAAGCAATATATATATAAAGCAATATATATAATATGGTCAATGTTCTCAGCTAACTAGGAAAGATTTACATTTCCATTCTGGTAGGTTAGTAGGTGTTTTTTGTTCCACAGAAAATAAGGGGTTTTTTATATTTAAGCTTTCCCTGTATGTAACAAATGTTATAGTCTGAGTTAGGAGGGAAAATAAAGCAAAGGAAATAAAAAAAAAAGTTTCCATACATCAGGAGATTGTAGAAGACTTAGCGAGATCCATTTGCAGTGTGCACTTTTTAAGTGTAGAAATCACCCCAGAAGAAGTTTTACTGCAAGTATATATGGTATAGTAAAACACGTTTTTTAAGTTTTGCTATACTGAAGGCAGATGAACTTGCTGTGAAGCACAAGACTCCAACTTAGATCACACTATAAAAATGTATCCATCCACCCATCTTTTACCTTTCTCACTTCACACTCTTTCTCTTGGAGTCTATGGATCATGTCGTTGGCAGCTTGCACTGAAACAACAAATTGCAGTAGATCAGTCTGATGTTCTAAATCAAAGAAACTTGCCTGAAAGGGATTTAGAAGATGTGAGATTATTACAAATCAAATATTCCACTGTGCCACTTAACTCTGCACAAGAGTTGTCAGTACTTGCAAAAAATGCTTTACACTTACAACTGTACATAGGCTTATCACCGAGTTTAACCTTTGAGTGTTCTAGAAGCCAAAATGAGAAAAGCAGCTAGGTCCTCTTGTGTCCATACTCCCTAGTGTGGCTGATGAGCTAGAGTGCACTACTCAGCACCTCAGAAGACATCAAAAAACACTCTTAAGTCAGTAAGTAGAAACAGGTGACCAAGCTCTATGTTTCACTTGGTTCAGTTTTTTTCTTATTTTTTCCCCATCAACTGTAAAAAGTGATGTAGTATAGACTTTACATGGCTCTTTATGCTGGAGCCAGCCTCTTCTCTCATGAGACTAAGCCTGGGAAAACTTCTCAATGGAAATAGGAACTGTATTCCTATGTACTTTTTCTTCCTAACTTATTTAACACTTAATTAATGTAGAATTAAATAAACTAATTTCCCCAAAGCAGTCACTTTGCCCACTAACACAATCTGGCATTGAGAAATACCTTACTTATTTATCACCATCTTGAAGCTGGTGACTTGCCACAACAGGAGGCAGGCTCCTGCCACCCTGAGGACTTCCAGTTACAGAACAGGTTCACTGCCCACATAGCTGATGTGGAGCTGGGAGCACCGTGAATTGGAGCATCTGGTGGCTGAGCCTGAGCTGCTCAGGACCATTAGAAGAGAGTGGCAAATGACAGCTGTAGCAGACTCCCTATGGCAGAGGACAGAGGCTCCCCACCTTTCAATATGTTTTGTCATCTAGGGAGGTTTGCTGCTTGCCAGGGGCTCACATTTGGGATGTCATAAGTTTGGACTATTACCCCTGGTGCTCTTCCATGTAGACACCAGTGGTACTGCAAGGGTGACCTGAGAAATAAGAGGAATGACTACAAGGATCTGAGGACAGCGGTCAAAGGCATGGGAGTCCAGATAATGATCTCCCCAACCTTCCTGTTGAGGGGACTAGGTGGATTTTTGGGGTTAACAGCTGGTTGCACAGTTGGTGTTGGCAGCTGGGGTTTGGTTTCTATATCCTTGTGATCCATCAAAAGATGCCTGGAAGAGATGGGATCCACCTGACTAAACCGGGTAAAAGTACCTTTGCCAGCAGGCTGGCCAACCTGGTAGGGACAGCTTTAAACTAGAAATTACAGGCAAAGGAGTGATTCACAAAAAAAAAAGTAAAGAGGCTGGGGACACAGTAGGTCTGGGATGATGGTAACAAGGATCACCTCCTCCAAGCTCAAGAAAGGTCCATCCCAACAAGCATGGATGTATCCTGCAGTAGGAGGTCTGCATGCATGACCAAGGAGTTCCTGACTAAATTCAAACTTTAAAAGGAAGTGTATAGGAGGTGGAAGCAGGGGCAAGTCATGCAGCAGCACAGAGTTGCTGTCTTATTGAGTAGAGACAGCACGAGGAAAGTAAAAGCTGATCGGGAGTCGGATTTGGTTAGAGGTACAAAAGATGGCAAGAAAGGATTCTATAAGTATGTAGCAGCAAGAGGAAAACTGGGGAAAATGCAGGCCTTCTGCTGAATGGGGTAGGGGAGCTGGTGACAAAGAACATGGAAAATGCCAAGGTACTCAATGCCTTCTTTGCCTTAGTCTTTACCATAAAGATCAGCCTTGAGGAATCCCAGGCTTCTGAAACCAGAGGGAAAGTCTAGAGCAAAGCAGACTTACTGTCTGCGAAGGAGCACCAGGCTAGGGGGCACTTAAACTGGAAATGGTAGTGCTGCCATTCAGAGGGACCTTGTGCAACAGGAGAATTGGGCTGAGAGGAATTTTAATGAAGTTCAACAAAGGGAAATGTCAAGTACTGCATCTGGGAAGGAATAATCTCAGGCAGCAAGGCATAACAAGGGCCAACAACATAGGCCACACCTGAGGTAGTCTGTCCACTTCTAGGCTCCCCAGTAAACACAGGAGATTAATTTACTGGAGTAAGTCCAGCACATGGCCACAAAGATGTTTAAGACTGGAGCATCTTTTGTATAAGGCAAGGCTGAGAGAGCTGGGACTGTTCTGTGTGGAGAAAAGAAGGCCCAGGGGAGAATGTGAATAAATATCTGAATGGAATGAAGATGAGGGAGCCAGACTCTTCTCTGTAGTGCTCACTGGCAGGACAAGAGGCAGTGGGCACAAAATCAAATACATGGGATTTCAAATTAACACAAGAAAACACTTCTTTCTGTGACAGTCGTCAAACACTGGGACAGGAACAGGTTGCCCAGAGTGGCTGTGGAGTCTTCACCTGTAAAGGTATTCAAAATGCAATGGGACAAAGTCCTGGCTCTAGCTGCTGCTGCTTGAGCAGGCAGGAGGCTTAAAAACATGACCTCTTGAGGTCCCTTTCCAACTCAACCATTCTGTGATTATATTACTAAAGATGTACTGCACAGCTGACCCCTCAGAAAGTCAGGAAGCAGCATCACAGGTTCACTCCAGTCAGATGGCATTAGAACATATGTCTTATTTGCATGACTAAATTTAAAGTTTAAAATACTTCCCTGCAATTGTTTCGTGTCTATAGTATCATCTAGCATTTGTTATTCTACATATGCCAGATGCCATATAAGTAAACTTAATGCTTATACAACATTTAAAAATTAAATGCTTATACAACATGCCACACATAAAATATAACACAACCTACACTGGCAAGTTTCAACAGCATAAATTTGGCAGCTAAAACTATGTACCCACACTATCTTGAAATCTCTTTTTAAGAAGCCATCCTGCCGAATGAGCAAGAAAAAAAAAGATACTGAAAAATTAGTACAAAAAATTTTAAATTATCTTTTAAAATCTGAGCAATAAAAAAATATATTATTGTAATGATGGAACTAAGATTAGCATGCAATTACTCCTATTTCACTATTTGTGACTAAGATGATGATGATGATAATAATAATAATAATAGTAATAAATTTCACAGCTATACAGCAGCAGGTTTTGTTTTAAATCTCGGGGGACAGTATTACACACTCCTGTAGGAAAATTAAGAAACTTGAAGGTCACACCACAGCATGCTTGCAACAAACTGAAAAAAAACCCTGATTTTGTCCATGGCTTTGGTCAACATGGAGCGCTATTTCCAAGTGAGTAGCAAACAACTGAGCTGAAACAGCTTCTACTTAAATCAACAAAAATCTTTAATGTAACCTTAGCAAGAGCTGTGTGGCTGGACCAATACATATCTAAAACATCCCTGTTGTTTCCCTTTTAAAATTTCACAGAAATGAGAAAAAAGCACATAAATAGTCAAAAATTATCCAACTATGATAATTTTTCTACGAATTTTCTACATTTTGAATTCAAACTATTTAAATTACTCCTCAAAATGATGCAACAAGAGAAATAAGAAGCAATGTGCTTACATCTCTTGAATGTTTCATTCAAATTGTCATGCATTGCCTGCTCACACTTAGGAAGAACATGTTCATTCGTTTCAAAGATTGTATTCTTTAGATTTTCAAGCACTCGCAGTTCTCGGAGACCACGTTTTTCCTGCCAGAAAAAGGAAAGAAAATGAGTGGCTAACAAGGAATTCTACTTTACAAAATAAAGATGGTTTCTCAGTTGATAAACTAATAGCTTCATCTCAAAAACGATACTATTGTCTATTAAAGAGTTACTCTACTCATTTAGCATGATGAATAAAATTGTTTTGCAAAAAAGAAGAGCAATGTTTCATTCTTCACACTAAAATACAGGAATTCTTTGAATGACCCTTCTGGCCTTTGTGAAAAAAGTCAGTACTGACTAGCTAAAACACTGTGTGGAAAAATGTGCCATTTTGTAAAGAGGATCTACCGCATATCAAAAACCACTGAGAGCAAGAAAACTTGAAAAAATTGCACTTTTCTAACTCAATTGTTACTGAGAGATAACATAGCAGTGATTCTGCTTGCTTGATGTCTGACCCACACTTATCGTGGGAAGAGATTAAAACAATCCAAGTAAAATTGTTTTAACTGAAGTAAAGCAATGAAGTCAAGACTAAAAAATAATATAATACAGCTGACTAAAGAAGCAGCCCTTCTTCTGGATCACTGCTGATCATGATTAATTACAAGAACAACAAGATCTTGCTTTACTGTTTACATTTAAAAAAATAATCTATTTTTCCGAAGCTATAGCACTACTTCCACTCTGAATTTCACCAACACTTTCCTTTAGATGACTACTCTAGATAAACAAAAAATACTGCATCCTATGAAGTGGGCAATTGGATCAACATACCGCGTTTAAAACTTCAGAAACTGAGGCACAAACAAGTAAAACCACTTTAATAAACAGGATCCAGATTTCCTAAATGCAAATCTACATTCTTTACACACTAGGTGCTCATCATTGAAAGAATAAGCATTTGTCCTACTACAACCAAAAAGTAGCTGATATCTCAAAGTTACAAACAAGTGTAACTTTTGGAAGAAATTCTAAGTTGCAAAGATTTATACAATCCTCTGCTTCGCTATTTCCCCCCCTAAAAGTAAAAACCAGTAGCTGAATTTCAATAAAAGATCTAAGAAAATATTAAATTTGTCTAAGAAACAGAACAAGACTTCAGGTGCAATGAGAGAAATATATGAATTATAATTATAAAGATATGAGTTCTAATTTTGTAATTGAGTTTAAAATTTTCCTTCCTACGGAATGCCATGTAAAACTACTTACTGTACTCTAAATCTTACTTAGGGAAGGCAGAGAAAATAAATAATTTCTTATGACTCTCAAGCCCATGTGATACAGATCTGATGAGAGTTTATTTCATGTGTGTATTTTGCTAAACCAGTAGAGACAAAACAGACCTGCTTCAAATATAACCTACAAGCTGGGATGAGGGGGGTAGACGTTCTTAATGTCATTCAAATCAGGTTTGCTTGCTGGAAGTTTGAGGTGTAACCGCATTTTCAGGACTGATTTTAATTTTAAATTCCACACTCTGTAAGAACGAAAATCTACTCAGAAACAGCCTTTTGTTCACATAAGATTTGACTTTTCTAAACTTTTGCTGCCATCTTGTGGAAACCAAATTATACTTTCCAAGGAAAGCTGTATATAAACACTTTTGCAACTTCGATACTTAAGCCTTATTTGCAGCCAATCAGACAAAAGTCATTCAATTTTTAATTATTTTCTTACTTTGCATAAAGTGTTTCTCTTCCAGTAATATTACTTTCTTTTGTGTAACAAATGTTAAAGCAAAATAAAACTACAACTGTGCTCGTTGAATCCAGCCTGATGCATAAAGCAGTTTCTCAGTCACATGTAAACCTACACTGGCCAACAATACTTTCCTTGAACCAACTGGACTTCTCTAAGATGTCAGGATGCCATAATTGTCCAACATCAGTGTTCCTGCCAGTCTTTTGCAGAAGAAATTATGTCCCTTTCAAAACTTTTAAAAGAAAAAGGCCTAAATTACTGCCTTGTTTACTAAAGATGCAGATGTATACTTCAAGTGTGTTATTTTGGAAAAAAAAACATGTCAAGTTCTTCTGACGAAACTTATGTACATACTGAGATCTCTAAGAGATGCTAAGACTGTTGAAAGTATCAGACTATGACAGCATCCAATAAGATACAAATACTTACTTCAAATTCTTTAACAAAGTAACGTATTTCTCCCTGAATTACTGGTCTGTGATCCAGGAGTCTTGAATAGATTTCCCCAACATCTAGAATATTAACAAAAGCCAGAATTTTAGTTTTTCTCTCACTCCTACACCAGGCTACACAACACACGGTAGCACATCATACCTCAGTTTGAACAAGGACAACAAAATGCATACAAAACCAAAAGAGCACCAGAACAGTGTTTGTTGAGTAACCTACCTACTCAGCAAATCACCAACCTAGATAAAATGCAATGAATCAGTATTCCAGATCCCAAAGACACCTTTCTGGGAAGGGTGAACGTTCTCCTCTGTGCCTCAGCACCCTTTGTTTCAATCCTCTTTCTCCTCAGTACAAGCTTCTGTATTTGATTGTTGAGAGTGGTAAAAGAACTAAACGCTGCAGCTTAATAGAGATTTACATATTAAGGCGTGGGAATTTTCTGCAGCAAGAGAAGCAAAACGCTCCCTACACAGGAAAACTGTCAGCATTTTCTTGTATTCCAGGGCCAAAGACTTGAAATTTAAGTCTTGAAAAAGAGTATTTACAATATAAGTGCGTGTGAAAATCAGGCTCGTCTGTCATAGAGAAAGAAAAAGCCCATTAAATCGAAAACCGGTGTGAGAGTACAGCAAATAAAGACTATTTCAAGAAATATACAGCGTAGCGCCAACAAACGCTTTAAACTGGCACTGCCATGTAAAGGATGTCTTCCTGCCCCACCTGTTGGACCTGCCTCGTGACTCTCCCTCGCTACTGTATCCACCTGTTTGTTCAACATCCCGATTCCCACCCCGTTCAAAAAAGGTGCAGAACGGTTATTCCAAATCAGGGGAATTACGTGATTGCAGTAAGTAAAGCACAGGCTAAACCACTCCCCAGTCCAAACGCTCCTGAGCGCAGATGAACCAGGGAAAGACTCGGGGCGAACAAGACCAAAGTCGGAGCTTTCCAGGAAACTTCACACGCCGGTGACAGGGCCTCAGTAGCAGACTCAGTTTCCCGAAAGAACGCCTAGTTTCAAACTCCGAGAGATGAAAGCCAGCTAGGCCTCGCAGGTGTCCAGCGTTAAACCTCAGAGCATGTCACGGAGCCCCGGGGAGCTGGAAGGCGGCCGAAGGGGGTGCTGATGCCGCAGTGACACCCCGCCCGCTCCTTACCCTTTACGATGGCCTGAATGGGGGAGCCGGCGGCCGGCGCCTCCCGCCTCCTGTCGCCGTGCGGCGGGGCCGCCGCGGTGCTGCGGCCGGGGGACGCGGGGCCAGCCCTGCTCATGGCGCTCGGCGGCCCCGGGGCAGCGCGGCGGGACCTGCCCGGCCGCGGCCCGGCCCGGCCCGCAGAGCTTCCGCAGGGCCCCCGTGCCGCGGCGTGAGGTCATCGCGGCGCGCCCGCCGCGCTGCGGTACCGCCCCCAAACACACCCGGGATTTTGGTGATTTGATGGGTGTTGTTTTAGGAGAAGAGAAGGGCACAGGTCCGGAGAAGGGGAGCGGAGCTGGTGAAGGGTCTGTGAGGGGCAGCTGAGGGAGCTGGGGTTGTTTAGCCTGGGGAAAAGGAGGCTCAGGGGGGACCTTATCGCTCTCTACAGCTACTTGAAAGGAGGTTGTAGCCAGGCAACCAGCGACAGGACAAGAGGAAAAGGCCTCGAGGTGCGCCAGGGGAGGTTCAGGTTGGACAACAGGAGGAATTCCTTCACAGAAAGGGTGGTTAAACATTGGAACGAGCTGCCCAGGGAGGTGGTGGAGTCACCATCCCCGGAGGTGTTTAAGGAAAGACTGTACTTGGCACTGAATGCCATGGTCTAGTTGATAGGGTAGTGTTCAGTCATAGGTTGGACTTGATGATCTCAGAGATCTTTTCCAATCTAACTGATTCTGTGATTCATATAATATAGTAAGATATGTGCATTCAGGAAACCCACTTGCCTTCTGCGTGTAGCAAACGTGAGTAACAACTGCTGAAAAAAAAAAAAAAGAGCAGCAGTCTTTTACAACTATACAAAAAAAAAAAAAAGACAAAAATTATGTAAAATCCCTATACATTTCTTTTAAAACTATTTGAGAGTACAGAAGAGGCTCCTGGTACAAGAGAGACGTGGAGCTCCTGGAGCAAGTCCAGCAGAGAGCTACAAAGTTGATTGGTGGACTGGAGCATCTCTCTTATGAAGACAGGCTGAGGAAACTGGGCTTCTTCAGCCTTGAAAAGAAATGACTGAGAGGGGACCTCATTAGTGTCTATGAGTATCTGAAGGGAGGGTGTCAAGAAGACGGACCCAGGCTCATCTTGGTGGTGCCAAGCAATAGGACAAGAAGCAACAGGTAGAAACTGATGCACAGGAAGTTCCACCTGAATATGAGGAAGAACTTCTTTACTGTGTGGGTAACTGAGCACTGGAACAGATCACCCAGAGAGGTTGTGGATTCTCCCTCACCAGAGATGTTCAAGAACTGTCTGGATGCAATCCTGTGCCCTGTGCTCTAGGATGGCCCTGACTGAGCAGGGAGGTTGGAGCAAATGACCCATTGTGGTCCCTTTCAAACTCTTCTTAAGTGATTCTGACAGCACTAGGATATTTTCAATATATCTCCCCCCTTACAAATTACAGTATATTAACTTCTGTTTGTGACTTTTCATGCCACATAAACTCAATACTTTTAGAATAGGTTGATCCTAGTTAGGCCATTGCATCTACAGTTTGTTTCTTCTTTTATAAATTTTTTTAAAATTTGCAATACACACCACACAGTGTCATTGTATGGTCAATGAAGAAAGAACTGGACCACAAATTCCGCTACAGCTGCTGCAGCTTCAGTGTCCTGACATGGAATACCACAAAGGAGCCAGTTTAGCTGTAACAATTACTAGTTTATTCGTAAAAAACAGGAGCAATATATATTTCTTTCTTAGGAATTAGTTCTGCCCATGTTCTACTCACCATAGCTTTTATGTGTAGGAGCAATTGTGTGGCTGAGAAAAAAAAAGGGACTTTTTAAAGCTATTACAACTGACACAAAAAATGATCCTATTATAAATTTTGTGTCCCATCATCAAAACTCAGAAACTGTTCACTGAAATTACTATACGGGTTTTTCTGACAAAACCTGTCATCTTTTAAACACGGGTTAAAAATGAGTGAATTGATTTTGTTGAAACTATCTACTCCAGAATCAGTCAAAATACAGTTAGAATCTGTTTAAATAATAAAATACATCTCACACTGCGAAGTGTTCAATACTTAACTAACATTATTACAAATTTCAGTATAAATACATAATCTAAAAGTCTTTCACTCCTTCACTGTTTTGTAGTCTGTAAATATTAATTAGACAATTAGCACACAAAGAATTATTTAAAAAATAGTTCCCTTCCACATTATTTTTTTTCACCCCAAAGTAACCACCTCTTGCAACCTATAGATTAGTACTTATAATTTCCCATAAATATAAGCACATAAAGCACATAAGCAACTGACAATCACCATTAGATTACACTAGTGCTCATATATTAATAATATCTGTAGGATATTCCAGCTGGCTCCACCATCACTAATAATTTGGGGTAGAATTGTTAAAATGTTAATTTTATCCCTTTCCTGCCTAGCTGCCATCCTTTTGTAGTTTCTCTCTCAGACAAGTTATTTCCCCCTCTGAGCCCTAAGCTCCAGCTTTTTATTTGTTAAGGAGGAAATCCTGTAGTTAAGGGGCTTTGCAACTACTGCATTTCTAGGAAACAGTTCTTACATGATGAATAATGTCAGGTTCAGAATTATGGGAATGCAACAAGGGCAAATCCTGTGACAAACAGCTGCATTGGTTTCTAGGACTACTGTCCTGAAACCATTCCTCCTTTGTTTGAATAGTTGTCTTTTTTAAAGAGTATGCTTTATTGCTGCATTTATGTCTGTTTTGTTGTCCCGCTCCCTTTTTCCCCCCCCCCCCCCCCCCCCCCCCCCCCCCCGCTTACTCCCACTGCCCCATCAAGCTTATTTTCAAAACATATTCAAAAAAATTAAGGAGGACTTAAAGAGGTGATGGCTATAAAAAGACAATATTTGTGGAGCCTCTAACCTGTCAGTTTGTAGAAAGTAGTCATCAAGTCACAAAAATATGGAAATAGCTACGGCTTGGAGCATGAAAATCAACATATGTAGTCATCATGTGTTTTTTTGGAAGATAGGCTAAACAACCTCTGTCACTTTTGCCGTGCAATGGAACCCGCGTTCTCTTTTAGGGATCACCCTGCCACTTCCCATTAGCGTTAGCAGCACTCTGAATTGCAAAATCTTCAGATGAACGTGCCGAGTCCTTTCATTTTCCCCACAGGCTGTCTAGCAATGATAATCCACTAAAGTATTATTTCATCCAAGTGGCGGTGTCCGAGTCAAATGCCGGCAACAGGCAGGGAAACCCAAACCTGTTGAGGCAGACATCTGCCCAGATGGGAGGAATCGGAGCGACGGCCCTTAAGAGGGCGAGGCGGGGGACATACTTTGCGCCAGCAGAATAAGTCCATGGGCTGCACCCGTGATGGGAGACCAAGACCACGATCATGATGGCTAGAAGTTTGCGGGCTGCGATGCCAATGCTGGCCAAAGCAGGCCCGGGGCTGCGCTCTTTGGAGGAGTGCCTTGTCAGATTAGCTGTGCGGCTACTGTATTTGATGCTCAACCTGTATGGACAGGCCTGCCAGGCAGAAACTGCTCAGGCAGATGATGCTAGGGAGGACAAAAATTATCCACCGCAAGACTAAGAAGACAGATGACACCCAGCAGGAACAGCAAGCCAAATCTGCAGAATCCACAATGCAGCTGGCTAGCCTGGGGCTACCTGCCTCTTTGAAGAGGAATAGACATCACCTACGAGCTGTCAAATTAGATCACTAGCTTGAAAATGCTGAAAGAGATTTAGTTCCTCCAACAGAGGAGGGAAAGTTTAATAGATGAAAATCTTCCTAAAGGGGCCAAGGTAGTGTGGGAGTGGAAGGGGGAATCCTTCAGATGCAGCAACAATGAAAAATTACTCACCTCCTGCCTGTAGAGTGGGAGATGGGATGCGTGGTGTTCCGGCAGCTGCGGTGGCTGTAGTCACTACCAGCATGGAAAATAAAGGCCACGCCTGCAAGAATGTGCACAGAGTAGCAACAAGTAATCCTTGCTACAAAATCAATCCCCCTCCCAAATCTGTGGTATCTTTATATATTGCCCTGGAGCTGGGCTCTGAAGTACTATAAATCTAACATTCAAGACATGCAGCAGTAGGGTACAAAGACCCAGTCTCAATCCGAAAGCTTAGAGCAGCAAGAGGTGCATGATGGCATTTCCTCTCACATTTCTTTTGCAATAAAATTCAAGCACACAAAACCCCCCACACGTAATACAATTCAATTTTGATAAATCAAAAAAAAAATTAGGATTACCAAGTGAGTAAGCATGTGCTCAGGTGTATGGTGAATATGAAACCTGGCGTTTCCATCAGGGACAGCAGCAGCATGATCCAATTATAGATGCAAAGAAGAAATACTGCTCTTAGGGGGAAAATATTAAATGTAGCAATCCATTAAGCAGCTGCATCACTGCAATTACACTTTGAAGTTAAAGACTGTGAAACACACCAAAGATTAAAAGAAGTGATAAGATTAAAAACCAAAAGGGAAAAAAAAAAACCCAAATAGGCCTACTGATCCCTCTTCCTAGCAAAAAAAAATCAAAAAAAGTTAGAAAAAATTACATACTAGGTTCTGTATACACATACAATTAGAAAATCAATTCATGGCTATATCAAACAAATTTACTTGGAGAAAAATCTACTCCCAATTTCAGCATTCCTGTAGCAGACAAACCATAAATCACCTGCAGAGGTGCAAACAGATCAGAAGGAATATGAACCAGACTTTTGAATAGAAGAGCTTACATTAAATTTCTTGATGATTTTACAGTTCTATTCCTTTATTTCCATGTTTCTCAGCTAATATCTTCTTACATACTTTGTTCCAAATCAACAGCACTGAGAAGCAGATTTTTGATGATCTATTGTCTTTAACTGAGAATAAAGATACCCAAATTCAACTGCCTCTTCATCTGTCATGTTACTTGGGTGCATTTAATGGACAAAAGCACTTCTGAGTCACATTTTCATACGAAACAGTTAATATAAGGGAGTGTCTTATTTGAATTGCAAAGTACATCTATATCACACCTTACTTAGAATCTCAGTTCCCTGTAATAACTCAGGATCCACACCCACACTGGAGAGTCTAGATTAGTCTTCCATCAGCTATAACTGAAATTAATGTATGTGTGTGTAAGAGAGAAACAGCTGTAACACCTATTAGGAAGTTTAAGATGTACCTCACAAAAAACATGCTCCCCATTTCTAGGCCTATGTGCTTCCAAAGATTCAGACAATAGTACGAAATTCCTGGGAGAAAGGCTACTCAATTTAAAAATATGTTGAAGAGGGTGGGGTAGGCTATAGAAAAGGATTACAAAATAAAAAAGATTAGAAATACGTGAAAATATCACCCCTTACAGGCAAACAACTAAGATGTTAGCTAGTAGACTTCACTAGCAAAAGTTACAAATAGAATCTCTCGCAATTCAATAGTTGCAAACCTCCTGAAAGCAAGTACTTGCTGTGGTTGATTGGACTGTTTTAATTTTAAACCAGAAGTAGTATCTCCTGACTTGTTTTCTCTGTATAAAAAATATGCCAACCTGGTAGGTAAATCACTGATGACATAGCAGGAACTTGAAAGAAAACATGGTGTACATTTAAGTTATCATAAATAATTTCTTTACAGTTTTGCTGATGAAAAGCCTACACTTTGGTTCCATTTGAATGGTCAGAATTTCTTAGTACCCATGTCTAAACTGGAACTAATGTTTTTTTTTGTTCAGAGTAATCTTTCAAAATTTATTATTTCTACTCACTCTTTTCTAATCCCATATGAAACCTGAATTTTCCTGTAAGTCACTGTTGCTCAGTTATAAGTCTCAGAGCAATAACTACCCCTACAGACTTCAGAAGTCAACATGAACTCTCACTTAAAAATGAAGTTATTACACATACAAAGACAACTAAAAATCAGCACAGTCCTAACATATCTGATGCAAAACTCAAACACCTGTTTCAACCTGGCCTGTCTGCAAGCAGTCATCTTGGTATTAAGAGGAAAAAGACAAGTCAAAGTGGTTAAGTGTAAGATTTCACTGAACACTTAAAATTATCATATTTATTTCACTGTTGAATTCTTCAGTTGCTGAAAGGTTGTCATGCAGCACTATCTCACCATATGGCAACAACCTCAAGTCCCAGAGGCACATACTTAAAAGACCATAACACGTCAGGCCCCTTGAATAAATTAGAACAATTATGCAAAATAATAATACTGCAATTATGAGATACATTAACAAATGAAAGCGTTACTGATCATGAAATGCTGTGAAAATAAATTCCACACATCACTGTGGTCATCATCATCATCATCAAACTGCTAAGCAACAAAAGTAAAACATCACAGTGCCCTTCAGCAACTGAAGTTTTAAGAAAGGAGAAGGGTTGTGAGGGACGAAAGTCTCTTTTACTAACATTCAGTGAAAGTATAATAAAATATTACAGAAAGAGAGGTGGAAGTACCTTTAAAAACAGCCGAAGATTTGCCCATGCACACCCTTTATACCATCAATGGTAATTTGAAAGCTCACACTACAGTACACTTCATCTGTATAAATTATGAAGTATAATTGTAAAAAATGTACCTCATACAGTCTCAGATAGACTCAGGTACATTTGTGTGATTTCTCAGAACTTCTTTTACAGATTTAGTTGTCCTTGATCAAAAGGCATTAGACAGAAAGGGGGAGATGGCAGAAAAATCAATATCAGCTGGTTTTCCCAGTTATCTCTCTAAAGGCAAAGTCTCCATTCTTCTTCGCTTTTAACCCTCTATCCCTTTAAGTTTCTCCGTGCAGGAGAGAAAATTGAAATGTGCTCAAGTCACCATATGATAATGACCAAATGCCTTTTAGATTGTAAAGAGTTAAATATTACTAATCCCATTCTAAACATTTCATCTTTTTGCTAGGTGAAATTTTTTTAATAGTATTTCAGAAGCAAGTAACACTTCTGTTCTACACCAGAGAAAATAAAACTGGCACAAGAGGCTAGGGGATACTGCAGCAGCAGCATGTGGGCAACTTGAGAAATCCCAATACTTGGAAACAGCAGCTATTTGGAATTTAAAAAAGACACTTTGTAGCAACATCTATACAAAACTTGCCTGAAAAGATGACAGTATTGTTTTCAGCAGTATTTAGCTCTGGTTGCATTTCAGTGGTCTCAGCTGTTACATAAGCTGCTGTTCTCACAGATGACGACTTGCACATACGCTTTACAAAACACAAATAATTCTCACTTGGAATAGCATAGATAAAAACAATAGATCTGTAAGATGAATGTGAAACTTCCCTAAACCCTGAACAAATGCACTGATGATTCACACCCATGCTCCCCTTCTTCAACAGAAAACAGCTCATTATAGTAGAATGGAGTAGAAGTGTAGGTATTTTTCTACGATTTAAGCCCCCTGGAAAATGATGAGAAATTTCTGAAATTAAGTATTTTCGCTCTAAAAGTAACTTGGTGTACCTTTAAACCCTCTATAAAAAATTACACATATAGAGAAAACATTTATTAGAGTCCAGAATTGTCCAGGTTATGCTTACCCTTACAATTTTCTTGTGTGCATTTGTGTGTCAGGATATATTTTAATTATCTACCTACCTTTTTTTTTTCTTAAGGACTGGTAACATTCAAAATGCTCAAACACCTATCCAAGATATCTTCGTATTTATATTTACTTGGTGTGAAGTTCCCAAAGTAGCACACAAGTTAAGACTAAAGAATGTACAAGTGAAGTTGTCTGCTAAACCCTCTTGTAGAAACCAACATAGAAGCCTATTTATCAATTAAAATATCATTTTTTTTTCATGTGTTAAAAGAAATGTTAACTGAATTGTGCAGAAGATATTTAACCAATTAAAGTTAGCACTCTTAAATTTGTTAAAAATTGAGGGACCACATTCTACAGTTAAATGACCTGTCCAACTGTGTGACTCAACAAGAGTGTTGCTGTTTTTAAAACCAACTTTACACATTGCTAGTGAACTTGACAGACCAGCTCATTATCTTATCTTAAGCTGAGGTTTTTTGGTTGGCTTTGCTGAGGTGGGGTTTGGGTGGGTTTTTTTGGCTGTTTTTTTACAATCTTGAAACTTGAATTCACACTTGTGTAAAAATGAAGTGAGGCACACACAAAATCTTTAAGAACACTAACTTTTCTACCACTTCGAAAAAAATGCTTCTAGAATCAAAACAGTATACCACAAAATGAAGTAGGAAGTGAACTAACCTGTTAAAGTCTTCATATTCCTAACTGAATGAAAACTAGAAAGTTTCACAGCAAAACTAAAGCTACAGTTTTAAAATAATTTATTCAGTCACATAAATACTTTGTAACATTTGCATGTTCCCTTTTTCACATCCTTGGCACACAATATAGCTTTTAACTTTTACAAAACTAGTGTAAACATCCATGGAAAACAAAATGAAAAGAAAGCGGGACGATATACATAAAAATTCAATAAATAGCAAAAGGAGTGGATAATTGAAGGAAAATAACCAATTATTTCCTATAAAGATCATGTCATTACACTTAAGTGTTTAATTAAAGGAACTTTAAAATTTTTTTAAAAATAGTGAATTAAAACTCAATTTCCATCTTTCTACCATTGCTGCATTTAATCAGATACATGATACAATTCTTTAGTTCAAATTCTTGAATGAACAACAGCAATTCAATGCAAAGTATTATCTGAGGCATTAACAGTTTTGTTCACATACGGAAGGTTACAAAACAATATTTGCTACTATTGGCTTTGGACAGTATAACTTCTAAACTCCCAAACCTCCTTCCAACATGACATTAAGATTCTCCTTAATGAGCATTTGTGTATAATCTGTTCTTAATGAAGACGACATTAGAGAGATGCTGCCGGACACCTGGGTAATGCTGAATGTGGTTGAACCAACGAGACACGTTAAGGTATTTCTCCTTTTCTTGCACTGTGAGGTCCACCTGCATGGGGAATAAACAGAAAGCACAAGTAATACCAGGCACTGCATCACTAGTGTAAGTTAAAATGAAAGTAGCTAGTTTTACAAATGATTTAAACTCAAGTAAGCTGTTGCAGTCCAGCAGTATTCCATCTTAATTTCACATATTAATATTTAAGCCCCAAACATGTAAGAACTTTCAATTTACTCAAATGAACAGACCTGGAGGTGGAATATACATTTGTATGATACAGAGGGGAAAAAAACTTGCTTGAATTTAATGCATCTTTCTATTCCCTGGATCAGCATACAGTATTGAGGCATGCAGGGAAAGAGTTCCACAACATGCACAACCCTTTCATGTTAATTTAGAAGACAGACAGTATTGTCTCAGGCAAACTGACTAGTTTGTGTTTCCAGGTGTATTGCAAGTACAGCAGTAAGTTTTTTTCAAGCAATTTGAGACTGGATAGGTAATTGGAAGTTGTTTTGTATGACTATTGCCTAATATGGCATAGTTACTAAGAATCAGCATAGCTTAACACTTAACTGTTCAGATGTACTAGCTCACATTATTAAGATAGCAGTGGCATGATTCAAATCACCACAGTAAAACAAACTGGAAATCTGTCCATGCTTCATAAAAATATTTGAAGTACTATCACCTAGTCCTACAGTTTGAGATCTTGTTGTTCATGAGAGTTCTCAAGTTAAGAGCATAGTTACCTGCTTATTTCAACCCAGATCTAAATAGCTGCAAAATCAGTCAGGAAGAAGTTTCCAACTATCACACACAATCATTGCAACAACTCCTTGGCACAGGAATTGTGGCTAAGATACATGCAGAACTTCAAGCCTACCTTTAATCGGAGGGCTGGCTCAGATAAAGTCATCTACAGTTACAGATCCAAACTCTACCTTTAAAATTCTTCTAAGTTCAGGTCAGCAGCATCCTCAAAGCTTCACTAAAAAGTCTGTTATTCCTTCAGTCTTTCAACCCAGCTGCAGAAGAACTATTCCCATCTTGTATCACCTGTATTACTATTCCTTGATTAGCCATTTTATCTCTCCTTATGGCTTTCTAATCAAGTTAGTTTATCAGTTTAGATAATAATCATTAACAATCCTCACATTAACCTACTACAACTGAATTACAAATGGGGTAGTCCTCAAAACAGCTTACAAAACCTGCATCAAGAACAAAATGTGATCTTCACATCAACTACTCCATTTTATCTCACCAAGACTGAAACCAACCAGCATGGGATTAACCTCACTTTATTTTCAGTTAGCCAAGCTTAACTTAAGTCTTGACAATGCCTGCAGTCAATAAAAAAGGGTACATCTGTAGAGGACAGTTTTAACAGAAAATCGCTACCCACACATGCCTAATATTTTTCCACGTTTAGATTTCTAAAGCTACTCAAGGTTAATCCCCTCCTCAAAAACTAAACAGATGGCATATTCCTTATGCTTTGTTCCACAATTCTAGATTTTATGGATGCTGCAGGTTCATTCCAAATTTGGTCTTGGGCACAGGACAGCTAGAAACAAATCTGTTTCAACAAACTTTAGATCCCAGTGAGAATTACACATACTCACTCAGCTGTACGAGTGAAAAGCTGCTGTTTAAAACCAAGCCTCATGTTAAATTTGACCTTGTGACACACCAGTCTTTCGATTTCAAGCGTTGCCCTTAACATTTGCTACTTCTCCTAGCTGTTCTCTCACACAGCCCAGCACTTGACTTAAAAGATTTAAATGTGTAGCAGGAAAAAGAAAATAAGAAAATATACTGGAAAATGAACCAATGGAAATATACCAAGGAAGAATTCAAGGAGTTGCAGGAAGGAATTCTAAACTAATGGCACATAGCATTAAAGCTCTATTAACAGGAAGTTAAGAACACAGTAACTGTGGCAACAACCAAAAAGCAGGGATCTTGCAGCTGCTCCTAAACCCAAGTAGCTGCTTTTCCTATGGAACTTACCTGCCTACAAGTGGAGCACTACACATGTATTTCCACAACACATTCTGCAATTTTGAACTGTTATGACCCTCAGTTCACGCAGTATGAAAAAATCTGCTTTTCTTGCTCTTGGCATGGAAATGTAAATACTATTCCTACAGCTGTATAGTCTGATAAAAATGCACAGAAAAATCAATTAAAATCAGCCACATTTTCTGACCTAGAAATATAAGAGTTATTTGAATTAGGTAAGTGAAAGAGAATAACATTAATAAGTGAGAAAAAAAATTTCCAGAATTTTACAAACAAAAAGTGGAAGCTATTAAAATATAACACTGAGTATTTCACAAATTGCCTGAGTTTCTGCAAGTGCTGTATATTCAGGACCAAAAAAAAAAAAGCAGTATCATTTAAGGGAAGATGTTTTGATCACCTGCAGTGCATTACAATTAATCGTAATGCTATAGATGCTTGATATGAAGCTGTAGAACCATTAACAAAGTAACAGAGAATGAAAAGAACAATGTATGTACTCTTAGGCCATCTAAAATTACTCATAGTGAAGAAAAAGTATTACAGTATAAGCAGATACTAAAATGATACTAAAATACTAAAATTGAGATTACAATACTCTTTTTCAAAGTCTTTAATGGGTAAGCACTTGGTTATGAAAATGCTGAACCAAACTTTAGGTTTTGAAGCAGATACAGTATTTCCTCCCCATAATTTTACACTGAAAATTTTCAATCTTTACATTTCTCCAATGTAAGTCAACGAAGTCTGGAAAACTAGTTCTCCTTCATTCTGTTAGCATAGTGAAAAAACATCTGAAGGGCAGAACAGACAGCTACTCTAATAATAAAACTCCTTTTTGTACTCTAGGCACAACAAGCAAGATATTTTTACTTATTTACATAATGTACTCTATCAGTGAAATATATTAAAAAGCACTTTGTGGCATGCTCTACTTTTTACTCAGAACATAACTCTTAGGTTAATTGTTTAGAGATCACTTCCATGGCATTTTTTACAACATTTTGTTAGATGGGTATTTTCTGTTCTTCCTCATTAAATTAGACAATTCCCCCAAGTTAAGAAAGGCTGCTGTTCTGCTGTTATAATAATTATTTGCTATTAAAGCAATTATTTTAATAGCAAAGAAGCAGACACTCAATTTGACAGGCTTTTTTTTTTCCATGACACAAAAAAAAAAGAAAAAAGTCTTGTTCTTCCACCACAAAGCTCATAAAGGGGAACCAAGGTGGTCATCATATAATGCAACTTTAAGAATTGCTGCAAGGGCTATAAATACACAAGCTTTAATTATATTTGCTTTCCATAGCATTGGGGATGCAGGCATAAACTCTCATTCCCACGCTCTACATGTGCACAGAATGTCTAAAAATACATGGCTACATCTGAAGCTCTTTGGCATGAGGAAAGGCTAAGATACTATTACACTTTTTAACTTTAGCTTTTAAATATGGAAGAAAAAGAAAAAAATCCAACAGCTGGATGGTGTATTTCATGACATACATGTGCTTTCACGTTGTTTTGACTACTTTACTCCTGTTAAAGGAATAGGTTTAAAAGTAAATCTTTCCTTGAAGTTAAAACTGTTTTTTGTAATTCAGTGGAAGAACCATTTTTAGCATCATTCTTTAGAAGGAAAGCCTCATCTCAGTACTAAAATAAGCAGCATATCAGTGAATATTAACAAAAATTCATGACAATCTCTTTATTACAGGAAATATTCATTATGGAAAAAACCCTACAAAATAAACTACTATTACAGTCTCTTTATAGTTCACTATTAGTAGTTGTGACTCAAGGAGAACAGCTTAGTATGTTTTGTACTTGACTGTTTTTGATTTGACCCCAAAATTTTGTCTCAGGCTTCTTCCATTTGCACATATAAATTTCACCCATAAGTTATTTTCCAGACCTTAATAAAGAAATTTTGAAGTCAGACATACAGATTTGAGACCACTTCTTTGGTTCTGACAATTTTTTTGAAGTATAAAAGCAGATCAATCTTCATATTGATTATTTCTCTTAAAATAGAACTGGACTTCTGCTGTTCAAAAATACTTAGGAATAAAGACACTGGGAAACTTTCTTTTATAATTTTAAATTAAAAAACAGATATGAAAACAAGTTTATTACCACAGGGGGAATATAATGCTTACTGATTGCCTGAGCTATCCTCAAGCAATGCTTACAAATTCATGTTTTCTCTGCAATCTGTGCTTTAACCTAGTGGAACTTCATTGTTCGTCATATTTATCCACATATATATTTAAGCAACTGAAGTCTCTTTAAGACAACAATATTTATATTACATACATAGAGACATCAATTACATATGACAACGTAGATCACAATGACTGAAAAGGCAGTATAAAGCAATACACTTTTGGGTGTTTGTGACCTATATTATGATGCAGAACAACAATGCATACAATTTAGTTCTTGCCTTATTATTATGAGTGTGTATTTCTAATTAATAGACTCAAAATAGATCCTGTCTGCAAAAAGCCTGAAACACTACCTGTGAATCTGACTCTCACTGATTATTGTGCCACAACATGGATTTTTAAACACATTGTATTATTGTACTTAATAATATTACTTATTAAGATAACTAGAAGGGACAGGCAGAATGAAAGAAAAGCACCCAACTGCAGAATTAAGAGTTGCTGCTGGTCAGTAGACAAACTCAGCTAGTCAGCTCAAATGGACGAGCCTAGACAGTAAATAATCAGTCTCCAGAACTCTCCCTGGATTATGAGAAGGCAAAATGAAGACGGAATGAGTGAATGAATACAAAGACACATTATCTGTATTCAGGAACACTAAGAAAGGAAGATGATACCACAAGTGAAGAACTGAGCAAAAGGATTGGTTGGTCTTAAAAACCTTTCCAATAAAATGTGCATCAGAAGGATTTTAAAGTTTTACTACTTGGCTTATTCAGGGCGATCATGATATGTCGGTAATATTTCCAGTATTCTATTGCTAATGTCTGTGTTAGCATTAGAGTTAATCAGAAGTGCAGAGATTAGCCTTAAAGGTCATTATCAGCAACATTTTCAGATCAATTTTTTAGACAACTTGATGGACAGCAAGATCTGTGGGTCTCCCCATGTCTCCCATTTTTACCTCCTTCCTTAAAGGATTACAGGAAACATTTATTGATATTTTGCATAATTTGGCTGAAGCAGTGGTGGATATGACCAACTGCTGCCCTGGACCATATCACATGAAGAGATACAGCAACTCTTCCTGCCTCCCTCCTGGATGTACACTCTTCTCATTACAGGGAAAATAAAAATAATTAAAAAAAAATTTAAAATCACAGGATTCTACAGTTCAAGATCTTACCTATATAGTTAAGTACTAATATGAATCAATTCTGAAAGCTTCAAAATATATGTAATTCCTAGTTAGTAGCTTCTGAATTTTCATATTTATTTAGGATAGTAACCTCGTTACTTGCCCTTTACACCTTTCTGATTCACCAAATTATATTCCGTGGAATCAAACATTTCAGAAACAGATGCTATACTATAAACTTGTCCCAAGTAGTGTCTGGGTGGTTGCAGGCACCCAGGAGCACCAAGTCATTTGTTTTTACCATCTGTTCTATTTCCCAAAGCAATAACTTGTATCTTTTCTTCTTGATTAGGTAGTCTACTCTAGAGCAAACTCTAAATTTAAAAATGCTTGAATTTTCCCCTAAGTTTTTAAAAAAAATCTCATTTGAACTCCTACTCTCTTACAGCATATACAGTCATATTTTTAGAAGGTAATAAGCGTTTTTTCTACATCTGCATATCATATGTGAAAGGTAACCCATTCTGACACTTTAGTTAAAACATCTATCCTACTACTTAGGATATTTTACAAGGCAAATATGAATTAACAGAATTAATTCTAAGTGACTTACACTAGCATGTTTTCAAAAACCTTCTGAAATGAAGCTTCCCTTCCCTCTCTGCTGCTCAACCCTCTCTCATTTGAACTTTTACTCCTGGACAGTCAAGACACAGATACATAAATTCTCCCTCATTTCTGGTAGTATTTCACAACTCGATTCCTCCTCTCCTCTGCCTCCATTTTGAAATGTAGCATTCTTCCACTCTTCTCCAAGAGCTCTGCTTTTAATTGTATAAAAGTAACCATTCACCCAGGTCATTGAATTCATTGATTCTCAGACACATGGGCACCCGTCAGAGGCATCTTCTTCTAATTGTCCTCTCCCCTTTCACCCTCCCCCCCAGCCTCATGATTTTCTAATGCAAAACTGATGGATTTCATCTTCTCCCAAGAACTTAGTAGACCTTCTCCTGTAAGTCCTTCGGTTTCTTTAGTTGCACCCAATCCAGAGAATGACAATGGCTCATTTACAAACACATTCCAGCACGAAATGCAAATAATTTCTACTGCTCTATCTTTAAATTAGCACCTGGGGTTCAGAACTGAAGGTGCAATGACTTTCGAGCACCTCATGGTAACCTGAGCTGACTACAAGGAATCTCAACATCTTCCCCACTCAGGACAAACTTATTTTTGCAGGGAGGCGGCAGGGTGTGTTGTGTGGTTTTTTTTCCTCCTCCTAAGCACTAGCTCCCCATGCTATTTTCATATTATGTACCTTTTATCAAGTATTATCATTCAAGTCTTGAAACACAAATGACAATTTGTTATAGCTCAAACTTTTTTATATGCATTCATCCTTCAGGAGCTTAATTTACATGCATCTGTATTCCTCTAATACTAACAAGGTTGGTACTTTCAGTTCTGACACATCCTTTCAGTTTCATTTATTTATTTCCTCATGTAATTCTGTAAGTAGTCATATTTCAGACTAGAAAAGATAAGAATCAAACAATCAATCCTTGAAACACAGGGACAGGTATCATCCTTGCTATATTATACAGAGGAAACTAAAGCATTCTGGACATTACAGGTAATACACTTCTTCTGACAGATCCATAGCTAAATCTTAAAGTATAAAATGAACAACTTAAAAATGAGTTTTATTTTTCTCTGTTCTGTTCCATTTAGATAAATAACAATTATGGCAGTTGTACATATAAAAATAAGGCAAGTAAAGCTTACCATGATATGATGCAATCCATAGTACATCAAAATGTCTGCTAAGGTAAAAATGTTTCCTGCAAGGTAGACTTTATCTTCAAGGTGCGTGTTAAGATCCTATAAAAGAAAAAGTCATTACACTGCTGTAGTATTGACTTCACGAAACAATACATTAAGGCAATTGTTAAAAATAACAGAAACTTCCTTTGGAGACCATGCATATAAAATAAACACCAGCTTTAAATTACCCCAACTCAGCAAATGAGAAAAACAATAAAAGAAGAAAAAAATTCTAAAAAGTGAGTGTCAAGGTAAGAAACTAAAATATCACCATTCTTTGACAGCGAGATTAGGTAAAATTTAAATGCTGGTGTCCAAAAAAAGTGCTTTACATCTAGTCAAATTTTTGTAAATACAAGTGTAATTTATTTTAACCTGACTCCAAAGAAATATTTCCTTCCTTTTCTCTACTTCTTACCTACTTCTCATCCAATTTATGCATCTTTCTGCCCTCTACTTCCCTCTAAAAAAAGAAATGTAACCACAAAGAAAATTACCTACTTTACGCTGATGCCAGTTTAAGCAAGCTTTAGTTTTAAAATATTCTTTTCAGAAATGTACAAAAACAAGTTTCCCAGCTTTTCCTTAGATTTGGAAACTCTCCTTGTTAGTTGTGCACTCTCCTTTTTCCCCTCAGACATCTCCTTGAGCCAACACTCCCCCGAAACAGTTAGTTATACTTAAATGTAACTAACATTTTAAAAAATTTAAATTTTTCAGTCTCAATTACAGCACACTCCATTTAAAGACAACTTTTTATTAAAAGAAATAAAAAACATCTAGGGCAAGGAGAAGGGGGTTAATAATTAGTGAACAATTAAAAAATTATATTTAGCCTTAAGCATGTTGCACTTTTTGTGGTTGCATAATTTTACCAATATAGAGATATCCTACAGGGCACATATTAAAAAAAAACAAGACTGAAACACAAAACTGAAATGATGAGACTTTAAAGACATCTGACCTTGCATTTGCATTTGACAAGTTTGACTACATTATGCCACCTTACCATTTCTTTGATAACCTCTTCATGACAGGACTTCTGTACTTCTGTAATATTTAAACATCCTCCTGTCTGCTTTGATTTCTTTTATTAGAGCAAATCAGGGAAAAATATTAACCCCTGCATAGTTAAAATTCTGTAAGGTCAATTGCCCCTGGCTATGTAGCTTCTTTTCTTTAGACTGGTTTACTCCTTTGTTCATGTTAGTTAGCACTCAAATTACTTTAAATATGTAACTACAGTTCTGTGGAATTTCCTACACACATGCAAAAGCAAATGCAATGTTAAGAAGAAAAAACTTGCAGGAAGAAAAAAACCCAACAACCTAGAAATCTGTTTACTAGAAAAAAAACCCATAAACTTGTCTGTTCTGACAGAGATCTTTGACCAGCATTTTTCATTTCAACTAACCAGAAATTCCACACGCATTATAATGAAAAGTAACACCACTAGAATTATATGCCAACCTCTCATCTCCATTCTTCTTAGCCTAGGCTACAGAATTGGGATTTTGTAAAGTAAAAAGCTCATTATCTCCCAAGATACAATCACCAGAGTTATTTCCATGCTCAAAATTTTGGATTTCTTCATCAAAAAAATTACAGCATGTTAATTCTGAGTTTTATACTCATGTGTACACTCCAAACAGTCATCAATAAAAAAAAATCCTAAAACTTTAAAGGCAAGGTAAGCCATTACAGCGTGAACAATTATTTATTCTGGTTCATCAAATTTTATGAAGTCAGTTAACTGAGTAAATTAAATTTGACAAAAATAGTTTAGTCTTGTATAAATTAGCATTAGTTTACAATTCTGGTTTAGAACATATACTTTCCTCCCATAAAATACAGACATATATTCCTGTTTCATTCTGCAAGTCAAGATAATTCAGAAGCACCACAGTAATTTTTCGTCTATGTGCATTAGGCACATTTAGTTAATCTTGCCTCATGGGTTATCCTTCCCATGGATGATTACATTACTGGCTAATAGCCAACTGTGTTAAAACACCCGAAAGTCAAGTTTTCTGAAGTGACTATGGTATTAAAGTGAAACAGTGTTTTTGTCCTGGAGACATTAATGAAAATACGAATACAAAATTGTATTGAATTTCTATTACATGCAGGAAATTCAGGTCTGTTAGCTGTCTTCAGTATCACTGTCTTTCATGTACTGAATACCATAGTCTTGGAAGTAGCTTGTAACTACATAAACTTACTATTGCAATCCCTCAGAAAACTCTTTCTCAAATTTCAAACAGCTATGTATGGCATAGCTGCAGTATGATGCACTAATATACATCGAACAACTGCAGCAATTCAAATTCCATTTTTAGGAATGAGGGCAAAAAAGCAACGTAAGAACAGGTACTGCATTATTTATGGACTAACTGATGGATTTTCATTTGCTTGTTCTATGGAAACAAAAAATCCAATTTACAGTCCATATCTAGCAACAGCTCAACACATCCCATCCATGGCACACTTCTGACTACCCCACATTATTGCTCATTATCTTTTAAGTATGCAATATAATTGTCTGTAATCCATTTAATCCACAAAGGCAACTGAATCACTTCCAGTCACCGCAAGCTGGAACAGCAATCCGGATAAGCAACAGTTGCTTCTTGTGACGACTCAGTAGCTTACAATGGACCTAATCATACTCTGATTTTGTTTTGGATATTTTGTCCACAACATCCTGCTGGTGTATGTATTTCCCTTACACACAGAAGCACATCCTTTCAGTCAGCAAGACTGTCAAGGTCATTTATGCCCTAAGTGCCTTTGTATCTATCACACCATGCAAAGACAAAAAGCTGAGCACTCTCAAATGCCCCAGGAAAGCCCCTGACAATGCAGAACCCAAGAAAGGGTTTCTGCAGCCACATCCAAGAAAAACAGAACTGCACTGTTGGTGCATAGTTGTATTTTTAATTCTCATGCAAGAATCTTGTGTTGAACTGGCAAACTATGAGTTACACTTGGTCTGGAAGAATATTATATTCAACATACCAAGTTTCTTGTAAAAGAGAGAAGAAAAATAATCAAGAAATATTGCTCCAATAATTGAAATTCAATCCTTTAACCTGTAAGCACAAAAGCATATCCTGGTGCTAAAAGAAGAGGAAGAGAAGTGAACACAAAGTGGAAGTTTAAAAGATACTTGCTGGATCAGCTTGCTAAAGCAGGTAGGCATCCCATTTAGAACTCTATCAAAAAACAGTGTACAAGAACTGTGGATTAATGGCATGGGCAGAGCATGGATTAACCTGCTTTTTTATCTGTGGAAACAGTCATTTTTTCAAGCAAGCACATTAGATAGGAACTGAAGCTTTCTTATTCAGATTTCTAACCGGACTTCATGCTTACAGCCGGAGAGCACAGGAGATTGGGATAAAGTTAGTTGAAAGTCAAGGAACACTGTTTTGCATAAGACACAAAGTAGTACACAAAAATTCTGGGTTATAATTATCATTCAGGGACCAGAGGTATCAACGTTCCTGTGAATTCAAGTACAAGCTCCTAGTTATTTGGCAGAGCCGAATATGCCTGAAGATGGTGGGGGGGTGGGAGGAACACGCTCAAGTTTGACATACCTAAAATTGACAAAGCAGAGACATTAAAGCCTCCTGAACAGAATTCACTAACGTCTAAGTAGACATTTGATGGCACAAGTGTTTCACAAAGGTTCTCAATTCCTTCCCTGAGGAGCAGAAAAACTACTAGTTATGAAGCACAACGGCTCAGTAATTTTCAGGTTTTTTTTCCCCCATGCAGCTTAATTTACCACTAACCAAACATCAAAGAAACAAAGGAAAATACTCTTATCCTGTGTAAAGAAGTTAACATAATGCATTGGATATTGTGCTATCACTGCTATTGACATCCATCGTTCCTACATATCTGCTATAGAACAGCCCAGAAGTATTGCTCCCATTTATTCTCTGTCCAGTACAGAAGCACAAATCAAAATTAGACAAAACTTCACAAGCCCATTTATTGGCCCGTTGTGAACAGTATGGCATTTGCTCTGTATAAATATAAAAAACCTGGCTGAGATGGTCTGTTTCACCATTGTTTTCATGCCAAGTAATAGCTTTAGGCAACACATCAGTAAGAACAATTTAAGAACCTATTTTCTTAGGGCAAAAAGATCCTTCCTGTTCAAATTAACAAACATTAAACCAGTTATTTACTGACACTTTGTAGAATCACATCACCTCAGTTAAGGGTTAAATGGAGGCAGCCTAAAGTTTATAGCAGAAGTGACTGAACTGTTTTTGGCGCAGCTTATTATAAATTGTGGCTCTAGGCTGCAACTGTCCCAAGACTGCCATTGTGTATTCCAGACACGTTGTAAAACTACAGCCTCAGCCTTCCCTCCCTATTTTAGTTTTTCTTTTTTTTTTAAACCGTACTCCCTTTTGGCACAGTATACTTTAATGGTAGGCTGCCTCTTCTTCTGATTAATCACAGTGGCAAGAGAACAAATTAAAAAAACCCTTAATTGCTATACTATGAAATTATTAGTGTTGGAACAATTCCACAGCAGCCCTGTGTTAAAATAAATTCTGGTTATTCAACACTTGCTAAGAAAAAAAAAACCAAAACCAGGAAAACTTTAAAATGGTAATATCTCATCATGGCCAGGCTTCGCGAACAAAGATTTGGGAATATCTATTAAACTACTTAAAGGCAGAGATTCTCCTTTAAGTGACATTGATTGTTTCTCAGTAAGAAAGTTTGGCTTTGCTTGGAAATACTTGATTTATCTACATATTTGTATTTCAGTATATTGTCTTTTCTACATGGCCAGTGTTGCTAAGCCTAAAACTGAAGAGTGATACGAGCTTCAGCATAAAACTGCCATATCTCTGCATCTGGTTTTAATACTCTATTGCAGTTCTGCAAATACTCATTGACAATGCAGATATCATCATTGAAGCCATCCAGAGCAGATGTACTTTTTTATAAGAAGACAGAAAACTTGCTTTTGGTTTTTATATCACAGAAGGGCAAGAAAGGTGAATAAAAGTAAGTTATCTATTCTCATAAGGTCTTCTCACAGTTCAGAAGAAGGAAAAGCATCACAAATTCGTTCAAAAAAATGACTGAAACTATATGATACTTGTCATAAAGCTTTTTTAAAAACTAACTAGGTAACAGGGGCCTTCAAGGGTCACCTAGTGATACCACAGCTAAACCTGAAGTTAAAACCCAGATTAGTCAACGTCTCCTTCAATCAAGTTCAGAAAACCCCAAAGGATAGACAGTTTTCATGTGATATCTGTAGAGTAACCATGACTGTGAAGGTTTTGATAACGTTTACACATAGAAGGTAAGAGCAGAGATATTACAAAAAGAGAAGCAATGTAAACAAACTTATAATTAACTGATGGAAGATATTTCCCAGATACAATGAAATCAAGATAACTCAGATTATTTGGGGTGCAAGTGAGAGAAATGGTTCTTGAGGACTTTCACCAAGTTGGTAAAGCAGACGTGATATTCCAAGTCCTCAAGATCAAGAGGGTTGTCAGCTTGAAGAAGGCAACAAAGTTTTGCTTTGCATCATTTTCAGATGCAAACCAGAGTCAAAGTAAAGTCAACCAAAGCTATTTCTAAACCCAGACTGACTAGTAGGACTGAGCAGTTCAACTTTCCATGTAAAATATACTTTCAAAGTTAGAAAAAACAACCACTTTAAAAACTGACTGAATTTCACTGCTGTTTTATACACGCCTAGTAAACGGTGTCCTTAGAAGTTAACAGCGTAAAGCAAATTTTCAAGTTGTTCCCACAAGACTGCGAAAACACTAATTACCAGTCACAAGGAGCAAGAAGATAAATAGAGTAAGTTTTACTATCTACTCCTTGCCATCTGGCTGCTCAAATAACAGGGTGACCCTTGAGATTTTCTTTTCTGCTTCCACCTGTTTAAGAGGAAGTAAGCTTCAAACTGCAGGAGAAGTTTAATAACAGCAGACCAAGGTCTCCATACAAAGTACCTTGATGTAAAGGGCAGTTTTGTAGAGGCTCCTTTACGATTTTGCTTTTCACACACAATTCTGTCCAATAACTCCTTTCAGCATCAATGCCAATTACCACAGCAAGTATGGCCTGTATTCCATAACTGCCAAGTCAATAAAAACAGCTTTTAAAACAATCAGTGAAGTGTCACCTTGAAATACAAGGTGAACTCGTTTATAACCAAGGGTTTATGAAGATAATAAGAAACTGGTGTCTTACACAGGTAGCTGAACAATCTCTAAACTACATGGAACAGCCTGCTCTGCTTCATATGTTTTACAGTTTTAACTGTTTTCCCTCCTGTTTCAGCTTACTAAAAGTGAAAAGCAGCAAGCAGAATAAAAGCCAGTACTTAACAATACTGTCAAGCTTTTAGCATTTGCTTAGTTTTATTAGCTGCATGTTCACACACACATTAGCACTGTAACCTTCTTCTAGGTCTAGTCACTCCAAAACTCAGTGGCAAGGTAACTAAGTACTCCTTACCTTCAGAATTATTCTAGTATCTTCCTTACTTGAGCCTCCATTTACTCGAGTCACTCTGTATTCCAACCACTGCTGAACAACAGCTTTCTCTTCTGCAGTGCTCCCGAGCAGTTGGTCTTTCTTAGCCTGCCTGACAAGGTGGGCAGCAATGGTCATCAACCCTGTCAGCCCAGGGCCATTGCTGGTTTGGAGAACAGGAATCTGGAAGTGGAAAGAAGAGCGTAAGACTTAACAACTCATTAACAAAAGCCGTCTCTATATGGATAGCTATTGGTTATTTACAGCCCCTCAAAAGGATATTTAAGGCAATAAGTCAGAATTTAGAAGCATTCATAGTAAAGGTAGTACCATCAAAACCAAGTGTGTGTTTGCTTTTCACTCTCTGGGGTTTATTTTCAGTTCTTACAGAAGAACGTGAACAAACCAAGACATCTTTAGCTCCAATTAATCAAATTCTGCCAATATGAGCCAGAAATAGTATTGTTTGTTCTAACATTGGCAGAAATCTTATTAACTGACTTTTAACTCGTTCTCAAATTCAGGACTCTTCCTTAAGAATGTAAAGTCAGCAGCATCCAACTTCTCTCTGAGCAAGCAAACTGCAGTGACCTCCTGAAATGCTTATTCATACTTACTGCTCCATTCCCAAATGCCCTGACAGAAGCCAGGAGCTCCCTAGTACTGCGAGGGGACAACACAACACACCTCTAGATTTAACCATGTCTTTGTTAGTGACAGCAGCACATGTCAAACTGTGAGAAAGAAAACTGAACCACTAAGTCAATAAATGAAAGAATGAATTGAAACTCATTGCAACAGACTGAAGTTCATTCAGTTATTTATGACATCAAACAACAGAAACCGATTAAAATGCAACATTTCTTTTCATTTAAAGTATCTGACCACACAGTCTATGTTCAGACTTATTTAAACTAAGGTGCAAGTTGATACAACTACAAAAATAATTTAATGTCTTTGACTACTACTAAGGTTTTTTTTCCACTGAACATGCAGCCAGAAAAACTACAGACAGATCTAGCTACTCAATTTTTTCAGCCTTATGCTTTACAGTAAATAGCACTAAAATACTGGTGAGGTTACTAAATAATTAAGACAGCTTTTGCAACTTAAGGATATATATAGATATTCAGGACTCTAATTATAAGTAATCAATTAAAACCCCCCAAACTATAAAGCAACTGCACAGCTTCTTTTCTCCATCCACCTTCTCCAGGAGGGAGGATCAGGTAAAAGGCGTCACAAAATTTGTGACATTCAGCCTCATTATTACATTTTTCATGCCTCAGGTGCCTCTTAAACCATGAAACTTAACGTTTCCATACAAAACTTCAAAACATCAAGACATCTAGAATCAAAGAATCATCAGGGTTGAAAAAGACCTTCAAGATCATCAAGTCCAGCACTGCCACTGTAACCTCTAAACCACATCACCTCGCACTAGATCCAGATGCCTCTTAAACACCTCCAAGGATGGTGACTCCACCACCTCCCTGGGCATCCTATTCCAATGCCTGACCACGCTGACAGTGAAATTTTTATTCTAATATCTAATCTGAATCTGTCCTGCTAAGCTTAAGGTCATTTCCTCTGGTCCTCTCACTGCAGGCATGGCAGAAGAGACCGAACCCTACCTCACTACAACCTCCTTTCAGGCAGGAGTACTTTAAAAGAACAAAATATTTGAAAGCAACAGTTCCTCACTACAGACACCATCCCAACACTAAAGCAGCATCTTTCCCCCCCCCATGTAATTTAACCACGCCTGCACAGACGTAACTCGCACAGGCATCAGGGAAAGGCAGAGAAACGGAGAGCGGTGCAAGAACAGATATATTTCAAACAGACATCGACGATACACGATGCCCTTTCCACGGGCAGAAGGATGAGGTTTCCAGAACCCACAGACTCGCAGACAGCGAGAGCCTACAACATCCATAACGTATGGGGGACGATGAAGGGACGTCTGGAGGAAGCACAGGCGAGATCCTGCTCAAAGAGAAGACGCAGGCTGGTAACTGGGGGGCCGCAGCCACCGTCCCACGGGAGTTGGGCAGGAACCGCAGGGGAGGCGGGAGGGGAAGCGCAGGGGGAAGCAGCCATCGGGGAAGGGAGGCCAGGGGGCGCCATCCCGCGCGCGTCGCCGCCGCCCGCTCCCGGCCCCTCCTCGCTCCCTTCACCTTCCGCTCCCCCTGGACGCCGTACTTGTTCCCGGCCGGCAGCCCCAGTAGCCGCTCCAGCAGCTCCAGCTCCGCCGCAACCGGCGCCGCCGCCGCCATCTTGGAGCGCGGTACACGCGGGAGAGGGCAGGAAGGCGTCAACAACCGCCCGCACCATTGGCGGACGGAGCCGCCACGCCGCCGCAAGAAGTGCCACTGCCATTGGCTAGAAAGGCCAAGCCAGCCAATCAGGCGCCGAGGGAGGCTGGGCCTTGCAGCACCTCGGGGGCGGGAGAAGAGCGGTGGGGTCAGGGGTGGCGCATGCGCAGTCGCGCACACTCACGCGCCCACATGTTGGGCCAAGCACGAGCTCGCCAAGCCACGCCCCCGGGGCGGGGCTTCAGCGAGGGGGCGGGGCCCGCTGTGAGAGGCCGCGGGGGCGGAGCCAGCGGTACCCGTACAGCCTGACGGTCCGTGGGTAGTGGCTGGGATGGGGGTGCGCGGGGTGCTTGTCTGACTCTGCCGTTTCAGAGAATCACAGAATCAACTAGGTTGGGAAAGACCTCTGAGATCATGGAGTCCAACCTACAACCGAACACCACCTTGTCAACTAGACCGTGGCACTAAGTGCCACGTCCAGTTTTTCCTTTAACGCTTCTAGGGAGAGCGAATCCACCACTTCCCTGCAGTTCATCCCAATGTCTATTCACCTTTTGTATGAAGAAATTCCTCCTAATGTCTAACATGGACCTCCTCTGGTGCAGCTGAAGATTCTGTCCTCTTGTCTTTTCATTTGTGACCTGGGAGAAGGGGCTGACCCCCACCTGGCTACACCCTCCTTTCAGGTGATTGTAGAGAGCAATAAGGTCTCCCCTGAGTCTCCTTTTCTGCATACTAAACAACCCCAGCTCCCTCAGCTGCTCCTCTCAGGACATGCACTCCAGACCCTTCACCAGCTTCGTTGCCCTTTTCTGGAAACAATCCAGCTTTGCTCCCAAGACCCCCCGCTCTCGGTGTGTCCTGGCTTTCCAGATCCTTTGGCTCGATGTCCTACAATGAGCTGCCCTGATGTGCCCCTGGGCAATGCCCTCAGGTTACCCACAAAGACCCTTCTCCCAGGGTTTTCAGGAATCAGGGCTAATGAGATTGCACTGCTTTTATCCATCCATACACCAGTCCTGCCTTCCTCCATGTGGTAAATCGTGAGGTCATTGTCCAAGTGTAGCTAAATTTAGCAGAGAAGCTAGAGTTCTGGGGAGACCTCTGTCACTACGGTTCTTGTGAAGCCAAGGAAGAACAGACAGAACCAAGCCTCTACCCAAGGGTATTAAAGGAAGAGGAGGGATAGAAGTAAGGTTAAGAAAATCATTCTAATCACCGCTGTTAATGGTAGTAATGAAGTTAAAAGATAAACCCCACAAAATCTCAGCTGGCCATGAAATAGCCTGATTTAACTGCACATTATTGTATTTGAAGGTTGATGAAGACATGATTTAATCACCTTTCCAATAGAAGTTATTCTGCTGCAGGTGTCATACTTCTGCATCTGATCATAAATATTAGGAATTAAAACAATTTTAGATTGGCAGGTCTGTTTCTGCAGAGTATCAAAGCACAATTCTTGACAGAAGACTATTGAATACCAAAGTAACATTTTTTACTAGAAAGAATGAGCTAGTCTTGTCCTACTACTGACAATTTTACAATACAGACTCAGAGCTGTCACTGCGTTAGTCATCTCAAATAAGATGATCCTGACAAATGTCCTGTTTCTCCAGTGAAACGCTTTATCTTGATACAAGGTGACATTTAGATTTGTACCTTCTGTTGCAGAAAAAGTCTGAAAGTGGACACTGAGCCTTCCTCTGGCTGCAGAGCAAATCTGAGATTGTGAGTGAATTTTTAAGCTTCTGGAGGGCTTTGTATGATCTTTTATATTAACATCTGCAAAGCACTTAAAAAAAATTGCTCCACCTTGAAAATGGCATTGATCTTTGCAAAATTTTTTAAATTCTTCAGCTCCTTTCCCTCATATTTTGAAATGCTAGTGTTCCAGTAGTGTTCCAGCTGTGTGATATCAATGAATGATCTAAAATTGTACAGAAAGCCTTCATTTTCAGTGGGGAAATTGAAAGAAATATTTTGCCAATTTTTTAAAAAGCTAGTTGATTTTTCCATTAATGAGTGATTTTACTTTTAATTATAAACCATCTAGCAGTAAATACATACCTACATTTACAGCTTATTTTATATATTTGCAATTTTTAAATGCTTTGGGATCTATAAAGTGCAACTCACCACTGTGAAAGACTAGTATTAATGGAGTGAAAATTCTATCAGTTAAAAAGCTTACAATTTCAGTCAGATGAGAAGGTAAAGGATGGGATTGCTTGTGAGGTTTTTTGCTTTGGTTTTTTTCTTTCCCCTTATGACTTTCATCCCACTTCGATGTTTGAAAGACCTTGGAAAGGGAGACTTTATAAATTAGGTGGAGGAGATTAACTGCTTATGTTTTCCCCTGATAGCAGAGTTTTGCAGTATCTCTCTCCCTTTCTTTTTCTGTGCACAGTTCTCCCCTCGTTCCATTAGGTGGAGCTTTGTGATTAAGGCTGTAGAAGAAACTTGCTTCCAAGTGCAAAATAATTCACCATGGAATGGCTGGGGGAGGAGGTGGATGAAGCCCTCTTTGCTTAGAGGTATCACTGTCCTGTATGCAAGCTCGATACACAAAAATCTGAATCATGGCCCTCACATACAAGGAAAATAAATTGAAAAATCGATTCTGTCAAATGGAGGCCTGCTCTAATCTGCTGTTATCATAGTCAAGTTCCAAATCTAAAATACCTTAGGTTATAAATTAAATGTCAAAATATAATTAATTTGGCACTTGAAACGTGAAGTGGATGACTGTCCTTTAGAGAAAGTCTGACAGCTTTATGTATGTCATGTTGGTATCTGTTAAAATGAGCTTTACATGCCAGATGATCCTTGTGAGAATCATATTGCTGTTAGCTGTACCAGAATTTTGTCGATGGAATAAGTCTCAGAACAGTTTTCTCCTTAATTGTCTGAAGCTTTTGCAAGACAACATAAATCGTCATCTGCCTCATCTGTGCAGAATAATGGTTTTATCATACATCAAATAAGCAATTTATTTCTTATTCATTACTACAGAAGTTATTGCCAAATATTTACATACAAATCTATATTTTATACAAATGGAAAACGTTTTCTGCCCTGTGCCTTGAACCCACTGCAGTTACAATTTGAATCCAGTTTTCCTTCCCTCTTCTTAACTTCCGCAGCAGCAGCTGTATTCCCGCAGTACCCTTCCTCAGGGAGGCCCAGGTTATAATTGCATGTACCACTCTTGCCTCAGCCCAATGCCCCAGCACATGGAGACCCCCTTTTTCACACCTTCATCCCCTTACCCCAAACCAGAAGCAAAGAGATCTTTCTTCACTTTCTGCATTTTGTGTCCCTGCTTTGCACAATGAACTACAATGGCCTTAACACTTATTTATTTACAGGTACCCCTGGGGAAGTGGAGGAGGCAGGTTTGCCCAATGGACACTTTTACACAGTTGTTGAAATAAAAATGTAAGTATACCACATTATTTCCCACTAACAAGGCCAGTAGGACCTTCCTAATCCAAACCTCATAAAAATTCCCCAAGCAAAGTTTGAATAGCAGGGTGCTGCAGCAAGGTTTCATGACTAGTTTTTAAATGTGTGTAACAAACTGGCTAAATGTTTGTGGGTGATACCGTTTATACTGCCTAATCTGCAGCCTGCATGATCAGGCTATTCATCATTTAGCTTAAGAGCAAAAGAAAAAAAATCCAAATAAGAGGCTGAGACCTTGCTGCTGTTACTTCTCTCATTGAAATGAGGGGAATGTGTGCAGCCAAACTAAGAGATCCAGATTTGTTCCTGGTTCCTGCGGTGGCTGAATGAAGTAAAGATGAAATTGTTTTTTTTTTTCTCAAGTGCTCTTAGAAAATCAAACACATGAAAAGAATGATTCTTGTAACAGCCATCTTTCTTCTGCTTCAGCTTCCCTTTTCTTGTGCTCAACCCCATGCTCTATAACAGAAACACGAGCCCCAGGTCCATGTTAAAATTTAGCCATTCTTGTATGTGTCAAGCAGAAAACAACTCCAAAGCAATATTTTAAAATTAAGAGGCATGACAATTTTTTCTTTTTGTCTCATTTCCACTAGGTTACACTAACAAAAGGGCTTCTCGTTAGAAGCCTTTCTGCAGGCAGTGACTCGAAGAGGTTACTGTCCTAGCAGCTGATTTCAGCTGAAGTGCATATTGAAGGAAACAGGGAAGGGAAAGTTGCGTGATAATAATGCTGTGATAGTGCACTAGCAAAAGTAGGGCAAGGGAGACTTTTCGTACTTTTGAGAAGACTGATCTCATGCATATGTATGTCTTAATTTAGTGATAGAATGCATATGTGTATATTCACTGTAGGTGGAGTGACAACAGGATTCATCACTGACCATTATAAAATTGACTTGGTTCTTTTTCACTTCTGTTCCCTGGAATATGATTGCAAATCACAATGCTGTCTGGGCACTACAGTGATTTAAGGGCCAGATCCACAGGCAGGATAGCTGCTTTACTGCACTGCTTCATCAAAGCTAATTAGCCCACGTAGGAGGCAATTAGCTCTACACTGCCGTGGCTGTTTTTAGAGCATTCCCAGACCTGACTCACTTGTTCATAGCCTGGAGTTCCCTGAACTTTGTTTCTCATAGGGAGGTCTGCATTTGGATCTGAAAAACATTGTGACTCAGTTTTGGAATTAAACAACTGTTGAACATGGGTGACTGCTGGGGTTGATAATTCTGAATAACTTTGACTATGTTCTATGGATTTGGAGACCAATCAACAGACTGTGTATGTATTCTTATACATCTATAAAGAATGCATCACTAATACTCCTTTGCATGTGTTTTTTTGATAGAAAGCCCAGGTAACTTTATTGTTCAATAAGGAAAGAATCAACTCTTAGGCACTGATTGCCACAAATTTGATTTCCTGAGACAAGAAAATATGGACCTGCATAGAAAATTTACTGAGAGATCTGTACAGACATATTCTACTCTCAGTTCCATCCTCATTTCTTAAGTAAAATTTACTATCCTTTATTACTTATTTGCCTTTCATATTAGAAGATGTCATTAAAGAAAAACAATCAGCATTGATGGGTGTGTGGAAATTAAGACTTACAAAAAATGGCTGATTGGCACAAAAGGGAATAAACTGGTGTCTGACATACCAACCTGGATGCTAAGGTTTGGTGTGACAGAAGACCACTGGTTTGTTCAGCAGTTGTGCATATGCAGCACAAGCAGTTCTGCTCCTGACAGCTAAATAGATGAAGTAGATAACTGATTTTAAAAGTAGTATACCTAGAACGCTATACCTAGTTTATCATGTGTAAATGCGGTACATTTGGTTATTGAAAATATAATCCGCTGCTTCTTTTACTGCTAAGTAAGTGCTGGGTTTAGTCTGCTGTGCTTTTGAGAACACGATTGTTGTAAGTGAATCGCTGCTGGCAAGAAGCTGGTTTTAGGGGGTTTGCCTTATTTACAAATATAGAGTCCTGGGATGAAAAGGCTAAACTATTTCAGCATATGCTATCAGTAACATGCCATGTTAGAACAGACTAATTCTGTTCTTTGTTCTCCAGCTACGCTGTTCTGAGATGGAAGTATGTCCTGAACATACACTAGATGGCAGGCGGGTCAGGTGGCTGGAAGCAAGCCTTGCCCATTCATCACACAGCCCTCTCTCCTGCCTCCAAAAGATCAATTGGTCTTCCTCAGGCCTATACAAAAGCACGTTTGGCTCGCTGTACTCTAAATGAGTATGCAGTCAGCGGACTAGAAGCTGATCTAGCCCTCTGCCCACAAGATGCTTGGCCATGTTGTTTCTGACAGATTTCCTTTTGCCTTTTAGCCGACAAGAAGATGCCCGATCAGTAACAGCTCGATCAGTAGCAGCTGTTGTTGAGAATAAGGCTTGTGTTAGAGAAGTGGATGTGTTAAGGAAGTGCTGTCAGCACCTGAGGCAGGCTCTGATGGCTTGTCTTCAACTGTAGACTCCTGTACTTGCCCTGCAGGAGACGATGGCAGCTTGTCGCAAATTTTTTGTAGCAGAACATCTTTCCATCCTGTGATGCCCCAGGATGAAAGATGTCCTCAACGTTGCCCTTAAAGTGGAGATCTCATTGCAATGCCGGTATGTACAGCCTTGAATACATCAGTGCTTACTGCAGGATCCTTTGGGAGCTGTCGTGACACCAAGGTCAAATTCAGCCCTCATGTAAACTGGTGTGGTGCTCGCTTGACCCACAGCTCTGTCAGTGTAACAGAAATGCTGTCAGCTTTCACCTCTCCTGATGTCCTTGAGGAAAGGATGGATTTGAAAGGAGATGTCACCTCACTATCAGATTATGCTAATGTCATAGGTGAGTCTCACAGGGCTCTAAGAATAAACCACATTTTAAAAATAGTCCTTCCTATAGGTTTTTTTTGTTGTTGTTTTTTTCCATTAGTGATAGTCGTAGGAAAGCCATGAGTGGTCATCGATTGCTTTTTCTTTTTCAAACAAAAAGTTTCTTCAGTGTTGAGTTGAATTCAGATGCATTTAGGACTCCTGTTGTGGTGTGGGAATTTCTGAACTGGTGCACGTCTTCTTATTTTATTATCAAGTATTCTTCAGATTTTAAGGACACAGCTACTCTACAGTCAGAATCATTCTAATGGAGTTATTAGCACAAATAAAACAAGTCTGTACTAAGGATCTTAGGGAGTTTATCATATCTGTTGCAGGGCTAGAGCACTTCCATAGAAGCTAGATGGTTTTTGTTGCCAGTTAATCTAAACCCATCAGCATATCTCTAGGCAACAAATGATGGAAAACATGTTTTTTTCTAGACTTTTCTCTAAACTACTGCTGCTTGTGTCTATCAACTGAGAGTTATGGAGAAGCTAATGGTTTAGTTTCAATTGCCTTACTGGATCAATTAGTAGAATAGTTTGGACTCTTGAGAAGAGCAATGGGAAAATCTCACTTTGAATAAACCTGCAGTGTTGTATCTTTTAGTGTTTAGAGAATACAGTAGTAAATTAGGAGTAAAAAAAAGAGGAATCAGGCTTCAATCATTTCTCATCTAACCATTTGACACTTGCTAGAGTATCTGTACATTTTCTCTAATAGAACAGGGATGGTCAAATATTACACACAAGCACATTTTTCTTTTTATTTTTTTGAGTCATTGAGGAATCACTCACTAAAAGGGACCACTCAATAGGAAATGTTGCAGAACAGGAAAATGAGAAAAAAAGCCACAGAGACTTGACAGCATGAATAGGCAGGTGTATTTATACAGACATGAACGACGAGAGTCCCTTCACTGAGCAGCAGCCAACCTCAAAGGCAAGCTTAGAAACCCTTCCTCCTGCAAATGTGGTTTGAAACAAGTTGCATGAAGATAACAGGAGAAAACATCAGGTCACAACCAGACAAATGAAAATATGGAGCTAATGACTCACCATACTTTGAGTTCTTTTTCATATATGTGCAGTCACAAGGTTTATCTGCAGCAAAGCCCCTTGAAGCTGGTATTGCTAGTGAAAGTAATTGTTATACTCCTTCATTTGTTCTTTGCTTCTCTTTATCCAGTCTCTTTCAACGTTTAGTTGCTGGAGACCTACATCTATAAAGTAAACAAACATATTCAAAATATAAAATTGGAATTAAAGCAGTATGTTTTATAACTTTTAATGCATTGTTTTCCATTAAAGCAACTCTTAAAGGTAAAATGTGTTTGGGATATGTTACAGATGCAGGTCAACACAAACTCTGTCTGTGAGAGGCTTCCTTTGAGAGAAGAAATTTAGCTTTTGGCAAGTGTGTTTGTTTGACATTAGCACATACATCACCCAAAGGAAAATCTGTATTAGCATGGAGATGTCAGATGATACTTTGCTACTAAGGCACATGATGCTTGACCCAGGACTGCAGCAAGGAATTACACACAAAGCTTATGAATTTAAGCACTTCAGGTTATGTTGCACCATAACCCATGTGTTTGATAATGGATCTAACAGAAGAAAACAGGGTTGCAAATAGAAGATTGTCCTGTCGTCCAGCGTCTCTGCAAAATGACACATTTCCTCCTTTTCCTAGATGTTAGGGTGGTTTGTTTTTTTTTTAATTTAGATTTTTGTAAAAAAATCCTTTTCCCCATTCATCCCTGCAGTGATCTTCAGTCTTGCTTCCGCGCTCCATCCAAAACTTGTCAAAACCATACATGGCAAGACAGACTTTTTTTTTTAATTGACTCTTTATTTGCTGCTGTTTTGGAAAGCATTTTGTGGAGGTGAGGAGCAAGGCTTATGTGATGATGAGAATTTGAAATTATTACAGCAAGGAAGTATAATGGAAAGGAAGAAGGTTATGATTGTAAGCTGCTGGGTTTTGTTCAACGCATCGGTGACAATGTGAAAAATCTGGTTTAGAATTATTTGAGCCCACAGTCTGGGGAACTGTAATTGGGTTTTACTTCACAGGAGCTCACAGAGGTTCAGACAATGGTTTATAAAATTTATACAGAGATCAATGTGGTTTGAAATTCAGACTGATTTTCTATCTTTTTTTTTTTTTTTTTTTTTTTTTTTGGTGCGGGAAAAATGAATAAACTCTCAAAACACTTTCATTCAAAGCCATTTCCTGCCAGCAAGGGAAATTTAATCCACTCAACCCACCAAATCATTGAGTACATATATTCATTAAAGTAATCAATCAGTGGAAATAGGTTTTTCTTTTTATATATTAAATGGCAAAAATGATGAGTTCATAAAAATGTCAAGAAATTTTCATCTCTGCTATCTCTTTTCTTAGGTCAGCTGTCTTCAAATGTATTATCCCATTTGTGGGAATCTTACTTATTCTGTCTTTCTTGTAGAAAGCCAAGCATTGAGTATCACACAGAGATTAAAATTGAGTAGAAACTGTAGAAAATGTCAAACATAGCAGAAATCATGACACTTGCTCTTTCGACTAGTCACAAAAGCATCAACAGTTGTTAATTTTTGAAGCTAGTATTCTGGCAGTGTTACATTAATACATCAGTCACAGCAACTTCTTGTTTACATTTTTGCTAGCATCTACAAGTTTGTCAAGATCTATCGTCTCTTTCCCTTACTCAGTTGGCTTCTTTTATTTTGACAAATGGATCCTTGCCAAGAAGTTATGTATGTGCCTTGCAATCATTATTTGGAATCAGGAGACAGCATTAGGATTATCATTTTTCTCTACCATTTATAATGCCGGGTGCTTCTCTGAGGTATTTTCGTGGAAAAGACCTGGTGAAGAAAAACATCAACTGTCCATTTACCACAGGAAATAAAATAACATGGATTGTTTGTCTGATGTACTCTAAACCTAGAAATTAAGCTCCTTTTAGTTTGGGAAAGATGAAGTGCCTCCCAGGTTCGTCTGTGACCTCTCAATCATTTAGGAAAGGAGGAATGTAAAGGGACCAACTGTGTCATGAAATTCAGTGTCTTACATTTGCAGACAGTCCTGTAATATAGACTAACCCAAATTTGTAAAACACCTTTTGAGACCTTTGAGTGAAAGTCCTCACAGTTGTTATAATGATTTTAAACCTCAAATATGTGGCCACAGGTAAGGAAGAGATGAAATTAAAAGACATCATATTTTGAGTGAAGCAGCAATGTCTAGGGTGATGTTTCCAGATCTTCCCAGGAAGCTATGGGACCATGGGCCACGTCCCAATCTCCAGAGGAGGAAGGATATTCCCAGCTAATTTCCTGAAGTAAAATTCTGTCCTGAAATGTGTTGTTATCAGACCATTAGCTTGTTACTATTGAGTCTGGTGACAGGTTTAACCCTGAGAGTGTGAAAAAAGACATGCTGATCTTCTTCAACAGTGCCAAGAATATCTACCACCTCCCCCAGCACCGCAGCTCCATCTGTGGCCAATCAACAGAGGAAATTGATTGACAGCAGCCCTGAAGTATGGACTAATTAAATATATCATAAGTAGGTTGCAGTGAACACAAATCGGCTTGACCCAAAAAATTTTGGTTCCCACATGCCTGCAAGATTTTCTGTTTAGCTTTGTAATATGGTCAGGGTCCAGAAGCAGCCTCTGTAAATAACAGGGGCATCTTTCATGCCAATTCTTACTCCTCGCAGTTTTAAAGTTGACCAACAAATATCCTTGGAGCAAGCAGACCCTAAAGGGCAGCCAAAGGCCTGTTTATATGGGGAAATCAGCATGGGGTAAGGTAAGATGAAAACTGATAGTACAGTAGCTGTCTGCACTCATTCTTCACAGGGAGAGTGGTGAGCACTCAGGGTCTGCTGAGACGGCCTCTGCCATCAGATGGCCCCAGTGCTCACTGGGGTAGTTCAAGGGGTCACTGTCCCTGGGTATCTGCTTTGTCCTTTTGCTGGAGACTATGGCCCCGATTCCAGCAGAGATAGAAAGAAGAGCATGGCCACCCTTCCACCATCCTCCTTGACAGCCTGCTGTGTTAGTTGAAATTAGCCATGAAAACTGATTTGCATTAATGAGCTGAGCTGGTGTTTGATGGAGGCTGAAGAACTGAACTGTGTTTTGGTTTGCTGCCCCAGCTAAGGGAAGAAAACTGCTGTCAAAAGCATAGGGCAGGTGCCATAATGACATAAAAGTTTTAAAAGGAACTATTTGTGAATGGATTGGAATAAAATATCATGTATTTCATTATTAAAAGCATCTACGTGGAGAATCAGGGCAGAATAACTAGTGGCTTGCATGTTCTCATGTTACATAGCTGTGTATGTATGGTCTTGCTCTAAATTCTTGGGCACAGCAACAAAAAGACTCTGCAAGTTTCAGTTATTCAAAGACATAGTAAACCTGTTTCTTCTCAGACAGAACAACACCATATTGTTTCATTATTTTGCTAGAATTCATCAGTCCTCGCATTCTGGATGACATTAAACAGAGCAGAAGTTTGCCTGAATAAGGGTGCACTACTACAATGGAGCTGACATTATTCCTATATGGGAGAACAAAACCCTTTCAGGTCCTGCTGAGCATTTCCTCACATGCGTAGTGCATGCACTGCAAAGCTCTTTTTTTCTTGAGATTTTTTTTTTAATTTTTATGTGGGGTCTACAAGTCTAAATGCATATCCCTTTGAGGCCTTAGGGTTGGGCTGCATCATCTTTCCACAAAGATGCAGCATTTAGGTAAGGAGATCAAAGAGGCTCAGACGCAATCTTAAAGATTATCTATGCAACTTGAAGATCATGTTGTCAGTTTGTAATGATTTGTCAAACACACAACAGAGCTAACAAAATATCTTTAATTGCTTTGCATTTCTGAAGGAATTAAGCTATCTTAAAAGTATTCAGAAAACAGATATGTGTCAAGCTACTGTAGACTGGGCTCACAACTTAAACATCTTAGTTCATGGGCTCGAAAAAATCAGTCTTTACTACTCATCAGAAAGCTCCACAGATGAATGATAAGTATTGTGAATACCAGTTCATACTTCCAAACCAAGCTTTTCTTCTGGTCATTGGCAAAACCATTTTGGGATAAATGGGCTATACACTGAAAGGATTGCTCTATATCCCATGTGATTTAGCTCAGTTGGTTGGAGCATGGCGCTAATAACGTTGAGGTTGCAGGTTTGATCCCTATATGGGCCATTCACTTAAGAGCTGGACTTGATGACCCTTCTGGGTTCCTTCCAACTCAGAATATTCTGTGATTCTGTGATCTGTCTGGCTGTAACATATTTTTCTTCTCTGTATCCAAATCTGTGTGTGTAAATGAATATATCCACTAGCAGGAACAATTTACGAGGTTGAATCCAACAACATACCCTGCAAAAAATACTAAGGTTGTCTGCTGTAGCAACCTCACCATCATTGAAACTTTCCTGACAAAGTTTCATCTGCACTTGGCTAAGTTTAGTTGAGATGGAAGGCTTCAAGAACTTCAGGCAGATATTTTCCAACAGACTTCTTTATGTCAAAAAAATACCTTGCCCTAATACAAATTGTGTTATGGACACCATGAATTCCTACCTTGAAAGGCAGCTGGGTCAATATTAATAACAAAGAGGAGAAACCCGAAGATCTGCAGCTTCCCTCAGGTTCTTTCATGCATGATTGTATGAAGAGAAGGTATTTGCCATTCTGCATGCGCAAGGACTTTGCTGTAATCGAGACACCCAACTCTGCTGGCCATGGCAGAGTTGTTTTCCATCCTCCACTCATATTGATGCCAAAAGCTCAGTTCCAACACATCAGGTTGGTTTTTGTTTGAGAAATAAGTGTATGAGAGTCCTTGGGAAAGAAAGTAACTCTGGATTTCTATTCCACAGCTTGTCTTGCTTCTGTTGCATTTTATAACATCTGGACTCCGTACAGGCAATGAAGCACATATTGGTTCTGTCCTATGCTCTCTGCCCTGGAGAAACAACAAGTGCTGCTGGTCAAAAAGCTCTTAATTTGTGAGTCTACCAAAGAGGGAATGTAAGTGGAAAACAGGTGGAAGAAAATCATCAGTACCACTCAAAAACATTCCTTTCCTATTGCAATACTTGGACTTGAATGTTCTTATTAAAATCACCATATCAACTGTAAATTTTTGTACAAAATTTGTACAGAATCCCAGGAAGAAGGAAATCCCATGAAAACACACCATTCCAGACCCAGATGGACTTCCACGCTTGACAAGGAGAATTTTGCCACCAGTTCAATTGAGAACACTTGGGGTAAGCCTTCTGCAGTCACTGATTCTTCTTCTCTTGTAGTGTTCATTCATATGATAGCAAAACGATGCTAAAACTTAGAGCTTATTGAGGAAACACAGGGAAGGTCCTCAGGTAATTAAATTAGCCCAGTTCCATTGTTGCTGGTGATATATACTGTATTCACTGAAGCTTTACCAATTTTTCCTATTCAAGGCTCAGGCTGACAGTGTTTGAGCACATCATTGTTCCATAGGATGCTGCTCTGTCTGTACATATGGGTGGGATAGAAATCAGAGACCAAATGCAGTCCTTGGACAACACTTCAGAAGTATTACAGAAGACTGGCTGCATTTTGTATAAAAAAATGTAAATTATTTTCAGAGTGAATTTATTTCATTTTTCACAACTTAATTTTACAGAGACGTGTAGCTGCTGGACACTGCTTGTACTGGTTAAACTGTACAGTTGTGGCAAGGGTCCAGTCACTTGGAGGGCTTTGCAAGCGCAGCTGATCGATCTCCTCAGCCACACCTAAGTCATACTGGCTTCTACCCACCTGCTTAACCTCACAGATGAAAGGCAGACACTTTTCACCTGGTCTGATACCTCTCATACATACAAGTATGCACATGTGTTTATAGGCTACAAATAATTTACATGTTTTAAAACCAAACACGCAATAGGGAGGTATGATGTGTGTAGCATGTTGGAGGTAAAGCCCAGTTTCCAGAGGCTACTGACAATTGCCTCATGCCATAGGGAGAGGCACTACTTTCCTTAATGCATGGAGCCAATTATACCAGTGTCTTGACAGAGGGGAGAGGGGGAAATCTTTTCGCTGACCCTGACAGACAACAAACTTGCACCCTGAAGCCTGATGTCTGATTAGGTTTTCAGGTTTTTACTGACGGTCTGTTAAGTATTAAAATAGTTTTTCCTAAGACCAATACTACTTCGTTTATCAATATGTCATTTGATGTATTCCTCTTAGTTTGTTTATGACATCAACTTAAATACCTGTACCTTCCCTCCTGAAGAAGTGGAATTGCAAACCGACAAGCCCAGTTGGCGGCAGATGAGTGTCAGCAATACCTGCAGGGATTAAGGGAAGAGAATATTTATAATCAACTTAATATTTTAGAGTACTTTTCATAAAAAATGGAATCTAGCAATTAGGTAATAATATAAAAAGCACAAAATAATATAGTATTAAAAGGTCATGTTTACATAATAGCCACACAGAGAAAAAAAGTTAGGCATTTGATTTCACTCTGAACTTCATGCCTTTGATAAATCTAAGATTATGTTGTATTAAAGCCATTTTATGTCCTCAGTGGGAGTTAAAGCACTCAGCACTTGCAGGACTGAAGCAAGGATGGGAGCAGTAATTTGACCGCTCTCGAATCGTACTGCCTAACATCTGAGAAGGATCAGGAAGACAATCCTTAGCCCTGAGCATTATATACAAATGAAATGGGGGTTATCTGGGGGCAGCATAATTCATTAAATGTTCCTTCTAAATGTAAAACACCAAATTCCCTCGACACAGTCAGCCTTTCTATCTGCCGTCTAGTTGTGACATAAAAAACTGTATTACAGTGAGAGTAAACTGAAATTCAGAAAAACCCAGAAGTTCACTGTTAAAGCTCATTCTATTTTCTCATTACATCTTGTAACAAACAGGCAGAAAAAACCTTATAGGTATCACAGTCCTTTGAAAAAGTGACTGATTTTAGAAGATGGGATTGTCAGCTGGTGTCATTTAGTCAATTTACATTAACTGTAATCTAATTACCCTGTAGTTCTATCAGCTAAGAATCTGATCCAGGAGCTGTAACAGTTAAAAAAGCATCCATGTATAGCTTCATCTTCCCCTTGAATGTCTTTTACTTCAGGCCAGTGCTGGGAAAAATTTCAGACAAATGCTCTGATCAGATTTTTATGAAGATTCAATAGAGTTACATTGGGACAGAAAAAAGTTTATTTCAAGGAAGGTGTAAGGTAATCAGACCAAATTTCAAAAAAATCTCATAACTGTAATTGTACTGTAAGATGGATACATCACTCCATTACACAGACTGTGTTCTCTTATCATTGATATATTTATCCTTACATCAAGCTTCCTTATGAAACAAGGAAGGGCTAGTTGTCCAGTCTGGTCAAACAGGACACAACAGGGTAAGTAAGTGACTTGTTTAGGGCTACACAGGGAAGATGTATCAGAAGAGCATGAGTCTTTCTCATGCTGGGCTAATGCCCCAGTCCCCGAACCACTTCTGCCTGCCTAGTTCACCTTCTGTTATTTAATTAATACAGGCTCTATCGATAATCTTTGGAAAGTCAGTTATTTATACTCCAGCTTAACCAATGCAGAAAAGTGGAGACGTCTGTCTTGTGAGCTGACAAATGGAGGGTGTTATATAAAGGCAACTGATTTTACTTTTACTATTACCATGCCATTAACTGGAGACCAGTCCAATGACCAGGAAGTTTTAAAGGTGCCCCCCTTGGCTTCACCAGCACAGCCCAGCGCCCTGCTCATGTTCTCAGTCATGTGAGACAGAGGCAGTCAAGTAGCAACGCTGATCCCCTTCCATTGTACAGCCCAACTGTGCTCACAAAGATGGGATGAAGTCTCAGTGTCTGAAGGAAGGTACTGCTGACCCCTGTAGATATTCAGTTATGATGAGTGACACTTGCTTTCACTATAAATTGCTGACAAATGTGAAGGAAAGTTAAAGAAGTCTTGGACAACAGCTTTGTAGGAATTTCCCTAAGTGAGACTATAAAAATATTTGTGGAGAAAAGGGAATGGAGAAACCTTAAAGAGAAGGATTTGTGTTTCCTTTATTTTTTTCATTATTGTGTTTTAAAATTTCCTCATGGAAACGCTTCTGATTCATGTATTTGAAAACTACACTTTCTGCCTGTTCAGCCTTTCCCACAGTAGGTCAGTCCTGATTCACTGCTCACTGAAGTAGACATTTGTAGTTCCTTGTGTTAAACCAAGAGGTTTTGAAACTGTAATATAAATGCACATCTAGGGTCCCTCTAAAACTCAAGATTACATTTAAATAGATATTTTAAAGTCCTTTAAGATAGAGTATATACTAACAATGACGTTAAAAATGGTTACTAGAAAGATTTGGTTCCTTTTCAATCTATCAGTGACCATGCAGCATTGCAAAGTGGCCAGTGGAAGAAATAGGTGATTCTGGCAACTTACTGGCTTTTTATTGCCTTAATGTAGTGAGATAAAGAACAGGCAAAAGTATGCCTTTTTGTGAGCAATTTGATTTTTATTCAAAATCTATGACGGCTTACCTTAAAAATATATGATGCTATTGAGTTCAGCAAGCTGCATGATTTATTAAACCTGGCTCACCATTTCTCCCTGTCAGTTATATGTGATCAGTTATTGCAAGTGCCTATCACTCATTATATATTTATTTATTGGAATTTAGAGACAGTCTTCTAAAAGACTTTCATACATGGGTATTAGGGCCCAATACTCAAGAACTACTTTCAGCTAGCCAGTGAAATATATGTTATAATGAATATTATCAGTTAATAGAAATCCTGTAGCCTCATGCTTCCCGCTTACCTCAACTCTGAGAATCTGGCCTGTTATCACTGACTTTGTACCTGACCATTTTTGGTGCAGTTTTGCTGTGGCACGGTGCAGTGATGCTGAGACATTTTCCCAGAAAAAACCACAAAATGTTGTACACCATCTCATGTCAGGTATTCTGTACCTCAAATTGGTGGAACAAAGCATGTTATTTCCACTTAGTGGGAAGAAACCAACATTGTTATTTCTACTGCTCTAATGTCAGGGCTTTTTATTTCCACTGCAATGATTGTACAGGCTCTCATAACCACTAAGCCAACATCCAACCCTGCCAAAAAAAACAACAAAAAAACCCTTGGCTGGTCTGAAGCACATTAGAGCATGCAAAAGAAAACTGACTCCCGGTTGCAGTTAGAATGGAAATGTCTACTCTCTTGATAGCAGTGGTGGAATTTAACTAAAAAATTACATTTTTCTGACACATGGGCAACCTCTGGAGTGTTTCCGGTTCTCCATATGATGCAAGCAGAAAAAACCAAAACAAGTCAAGGGCACGTATAGATTCCTAACTTCAAAAAGGGGGAAGGAAACATGCACTACTTGCTTATGGTTGTGTAAAATAAATGTAGTTCAGGTTTAAAGATTCTGGACACAAACAGTCAGATAAAAAGGACCCAGACCCACCATATCAGATGAAAAAAAAGTCATCTCTGTCTACAGCACCATTTTTAGGAGAATTTCCTCTGAATAATGGACATAGAATCCCTTCTCAAAATTTCCTGCAATGAGAAGCAGCTTGAGGGTGAAATTGTTGCTCCCTGGAAACTTTGTCACAGAGTTAATGTGAACTAGTTCACTGCGAACACTGGCTGTGCCCCATTCCCATCTTGCTCTTCTCACTTGTTAACCTGAACTGCCCTCAGTCCCCAGCCCTCTTAGTGACCTTTTCTTACAGCACAGCCTGGTGCTGTGACCTACTCCAGCTCCCAATAACAGGCTTTCTGTTTCACAGCATGTGAACCTGGGCCAGGAAAAGTTGGGTTAGATTTTATGGGGCTTGTGGACTACAGAGACATTGCCCCTGAACACACAGAAAGTTGGATTCTTGGGTTAGTGGAAATCTACATCACCTCATGTATGTATATGGAACAAGATGCATTTGTTTTAGCTGAGTGTACAATCTCTATATTCTGGGTTTACACAGGATTCATTTGCTGTGGTGAGAATAAAATCTTGGTTTTATTCCTTATCAGTGGAAAATATAAGTCTCTACTGTCCATGAAACTAAGATTCATTCATATTTATATGGCTTTAGTAACACCTGATGTATTTTTAAATGATAGAAACTTCATGAGAGAAACTAAAAGATGATCTTTGGTGAAACTGATGATTCTGTTATTTGCAAACATAATAAATTAGCACCAAATGTGTGCAGAAATATGCAAATGAGTTCTTTGACAGAAATTATCACCTTTCACCTTGAAATGTGTATGCAAATGCTCTTTGCAGCATTTTTTAAATGAAAATGTTTTTTCATGAGCTGTGACTTGAGAATTAACAATATAAGAATATGATGCATATAATTTTGTAAAGCATAGAAATTTTTATGACATTGGTTTACTTCACAGAGAGTTTTATTGAGAATTATTTATTTCAAGTCACCACAGCCCTTCAATTTGATGCTGACATCAGCATGAGATGTATGCTGCTTATATTACTAAATGTTGGGGACAGCTTCAAAAAGTCTGCTGCAAGTGTCTGTGAAAAAGTCTAAAATTAATTTTAACCCATAATAACCAATTCTCACCAGTACCAGCTAACATCTGCCTAGTTGCTGTCACACATCCTTATCCAGTGACAGTGGAGACGTGGCCATCCTGAACCTTTGTTTCTAGGAGGGAGTGAAAATGCCAGTTGGAGGAGATCTCAGTCCACTCAGATTCAGCATCTGGATCTGTAACAGGGAGCAAAAGCAGTACCAGAGGGCAGGAAAATGCACAGCACCCCCACTCTGGAAGCACGGCATGGCAGAGCAGCGGATGCTGCTGGGGCGCTGATGCCGCACGGTCTCTCCAGCGCCGGCTGAGGTCACTGTGGCTCCGCACCTCCCATTGCTTTCAGAGCAGCTTTTTTGCTGCTGGAAGAAAGGATACAGCAACAGATTTTTTGCCTTTTTTTTTTTCTCCCCAGCACATATAGTTTCTAAAAATGGGGACTAACTGATGGTTGTAATTTTGATGGAGATTTACCTGTAGGCAAGACGGCAATCAAACCCACACTATTAACGTAAGGCTGATTGAGTTAATGAATATAATTGTCAACTCTACAACCTGATTCAGTCTGTCTAACAATCTATCAGTTTGTCTTTCCTCTTGCAGTTGTCCCCATTTATATCTTGCTGTATGGTGGCTGTAGGTGAACACCTAAAATCCCCATAAATATAGAATTGTTTGAGTGGGGACTGATGGATGTTTGGGAAAGAAGAGGGGATCTGCTATACCCGGTAACTGAATTTATCACCGTTCCATTAAACACAGTAAATTTGGGCTAGGCGGATGAACTAGTAGGTAACATTAACTTTTGTCTTTACCATATAGCTGATCTGTATGAAATTCAGGTCTTTTACTCACTGGACTAAGTCTGCAAGGGACACATCCTTAACTTAAACGACATACAGTCGGCTGGTCAGATGGATGAAATAGTGTACAGGAAGCACTGGAAACTGGTGCTCTAAAGTAACAATAAAATCTTGTGGGGAGTGGGCAAGAGATAAGGAGATGGGAGGAAACGTCAAAAATGCCTTCTGTGGGTCAGAACTTCATGCTTGGTAATCCTGCAGCCCACCAATCTAAACTGACACCACAAAGCCCAGCACTGGATCTGCAGGAGATTTTCTTCCATACAGGGAACTTGAAGGGTCTGTAAAGAAAGACCTTCTGTCTTCTCCATCCTCCCAAACAGTTCAGAGAGAAGATATTAAAAGATGAAGACTAAATTACTGAATAGTCAGAAAAGCATAATTCACAGCTCAGGGACAAATCCAATTCAGAACAGCCCTCTCCAGATCAGACAGCCCTTCTAGGAGCAGTTCCTATAAATGACCATTTTCAAATGTATCAGAAGAAGTTTACATTCGACCTCTGAAAGAAGCAAGCATATTCTGCCTCCTTACCAGAGCTTGACACCAGTCCTCAGATCTGCCATCACTGAAGAGGTGAGGGCCAGATAAAGCAAGAGTTACCTGCCTTTCCCCTGATGTCACACACAACAGGAAACAAAAATGAGATTACACTACATGGCTGTGAAGAACATTGTAAAGTAGTGGGATATTGAAATGATATTAGATACCTTTTAGAGTGGAAAGAACCTCTGTGTTTGCGAGGAAGTCACTTCTGAACTCTACCAGTAAAAGTAAGGAGCAAGAACCCATAGAAAGAGATCAGGATTACTCCCCAGGGCAGGAGCTGCTCTCTTTGAAGCAAAAGAAATGTCCTTCACATGCTCTAAGGGAATGATCAGGTGGAATGAGATTTGCCCCACCTGTATTTGTCTGTCTGTAAGTGAGGATCTTAGGCCACTAATGGTGGGAACACAGTCAAGCCTAGGTAGCCCATAGCTGTCTTTTAACAGAGGACACAAGGCTGTGGCATGGGCCTCTTTAACTTAACTCATGGAAAGAAACATGAATACAGTTACAATGATTAGCCTATGGATGCACTGAGAATGATGCATTGCCTCACTGAGAGGCACAGGGACATATACTTATATAATTTTAAAAAAGAAGTGGGGAGACTTGGGTAAAATCTCTTAATAAAGAAGTGACCAACTTTTCTGAAATCCATCTCATGTAGCCATATGTAGGTAATGCTGTGTTTTGCTGTCTTCCTTTCATCTACAAGTCTTTTTCAACATATATATGATAAGACAATACCTATCTGTGTCCTGACATGAATCTGTGTTCTTAAAGCCTTGCATGTGGCAGATGGAGAAAGATTTATAACCCATTTGCTCATGTGCCAGCTACTCCTTCACTAGCTTTTGCATATTATTAGTTTTATTTAATAGAAGAGTATTTTGCGTGTCCTGTCATGAAATATTACAAGCCTCTTTCCAGCATAAAGAATCTTCCCCCTCCCAAATTTTCTTATGCTGTATCACTGTGTATGTGTCACACTTAATAGCTGCTCCATAACTGTGAGTTTATCCTCAAGTTAGTTGGATTAGACAGTGGGTTCCAGAGACTACACTGCCACTTACTTCAAATTTAAGAGGAAGTTTAATCAATAAAAATAACAACAACAAATTTGTTTCATTCTGCTTTTCTTATGCTGTAGAAATGCCTGAGTATAGACAGATTTCAGCTGTTTCTCAAGAGATATCTTTGTCATTTACTGAACACTTCGTGCTTCACAAGAATTCCTATTACAATGTCCCAACTTAAATTTGCCTTGCCCCAATGCTCTTGAAATGCCTTACCATCTGATGAAAAAGGGAGTATCATTTGGTGCTTGCTTGTAGGTATCACCTAAATCAACATTGTCTCTGATCTATTTGCATATGCAAACACTAAAGTACCCTGAATATAGAAAAAAATACAATTTAAAAAAATGTGAAAAACCTCTACTTAAAAGAATAGAGTGAAACTGCTTGTTAGGAACTTCAGTGAATGAGTCAATATCTCTTGCTCAAAAATGAAACGTTAGCTAAAAGTTGAATTAACTGAGTAAGTCAACTAATTGAAGTTTTAATAATGACCCATAAAAAGAATAGATTTGTTTGCTTTTTTAAAAATTTTTTTATTTAATTCATATGAAGACTGTCTGATGTGCATTTTTTAAAAGGTGGTGAGAAGAAAGGAGGGATTTTATGTTCACTGTTCAGGTCGTGTCTTGCCTGCCTGCCTGCCTGTGGGAACCAAAAAAGTATTTAAATTATAACATTGGGGGAGTCAAGAGCAACAATGTCAAGTGCTTAGGAGAGAAAGGGTTTTTAGCCTTGACTGATTTTTTCATTTTGTTTAATTTAGGTGACTAAAAAGCACTTGGAAAGAGGATGTTTTTATTTAAAATTCAACATCCATAACACTTACATTGCAGTGCAAAAGCTGCACTAGATGAGTGATACCTTGGCAGGTCTCCCAGGGGCTTAAGCCAGGCAGGATTTTACCCATTATTTTTAAAGCAAACAAGGATAGGGAAAAAAAAACAGAAGAAAAAAGATTCACATTTTTAAGTTAAGCACACCAGCTTAACTTAAAAAAAAAATCTTTGGCACATCAGCCTTTCACAGAAGGGGTTTTGACTGACCACTGGGGTCAGGTTTGTTGTCTGAAAATATCTGCCCTAAATATAATTCAGAAATAAAAGGGGGTTTGGGGGGCTGGTGGTAATTAGGTTTTTTTGACTCAGTAATTTGGCAGAGACTTAGCTCCCCATTTTACCTGAAGGATTTACTAAAATTCACAGCCTGAAATAGCAGCTCAAATTCAGACATATGGATGAACACATGGCAGACTTTCTCATTGGAAATGGCAAGAACCTTTCCTCTTATTTTTAATACTTACTTAGTGATTTTAATGCAATACCAGTAAGACCATTATCTCAATACTGACAGAATGATATAAACTGTAAAATACCTTCTTTGAGACATTTAAACCTTTTCTGGATAAAATGCTAGTAAATATGATATCAATTAAGAGATAATCCTGCACAATGGTAAAAGACGTTAGATCTTTATGAGTAAAAGGAGTTTCTCCATTTTTAATATTTTTAAATCTGTAGTAGGCATAGGATAATGTTCTTAATTTGTTACTTTTTAGTAGAAGATCAAAGCGCATTATAAATTTAACCTTGATTTGAACAATACGTTTCCTTCACATTCTCTAGGCCTGAGGTTTTTGGAAATCATCAGTAACATTTGGGTGGGTGTGTAAAGAAATATGCTCTCCCTCTGTGGCCAGAAAGTAATATAAGTAAATTTCCATGCTTGAAAACTTAAGTGTAAACATTTTTAATCTTAAAGTCTAGTGTAAAATGATCAGCTTAACTTTCCAAGTGTGCTCAGGTACTATGATGATGGGCAAAGCATGACAACTAAACTCAGGAGGTTGTGTTAAGAGAGAAGATTGTTCAGTACACGGGTGGCTGCTTTAACTTGTAGTTCCTCACTCTTCAGCAGCTCTGGGATCAGCTTTATGCAGAAGACTTCCTGCTTCTCAGCCATGCCAAGGCATGTATTTATGGAGCTGTGTATTCACATACTTATTTCACGTCCCTGGAGTTGATCTTATTGATCACTCACAAACTTAAACATTCTTAACTTTAACAGCTTTGTTAAACTGAGCACTAATTCACTTACAGTAAGTCCCAGTTTTGTGCGATAGGGATATACATTTTTAAAAAAAGGGGACAAAAGGAACAAACCAAAAAGGATATTTGAGCTTAAAACAGGCTTTAGACAGATTTGAAGCATTCAAGTACACTGTTGAATCTAGCCCATAATGTTAAAACTGCTTTTCCTCCAAAACATGGGCAAACCCATTAATCACTAAGGGCAGTAGTAACAGTGGAATTGTGTGGCAGACATTGGTAGTGAGAGGAAAATAGTCTGTGTAAACGCAATACTTTCTTCAACATTACAAACTAGTTTAGCGTAACTTTTTTTAGAAGGTTAAAAGGTGCATTTTTGGAACAGATAGTAAGTATGGTATAGAATGACTTCTGATCCATATTATGCCATTTTCTCTCAATTTTTTAAAAATAAATTATTTGGCTGAACAAAGATGAATTTCATCATACTATTCCCACACATCTATTTTTTAACTTTGTGATGATTCACAAGTTAACATCATGTGAAATCATCTAATCTTCTTCACAGAAATATTTCAGTCTACTAATAAAGAGAAGTACCCATCTGAAATCAGAAAAATGAGCAGGTGGATAAAACTGCAAATATTATTTCAGTTTAATCTAATTAATTACAGAAGCAGAAAGATTCTTGCACTACCAGCATTTGCAAATGCTGAGACCTGTGTGTCAGACTATAGCCCTCAGAAAAGGCTCCTTTGGAATAATTGCATATACAGGATGGACAGAGAAACAGTTTATTTCTCTAAAAGTTGTTTTCTGAATGAAAATAAAGCTCCTTATTTTGATGACAGCCTCCCACCAATCTTTAAAACACAGCTGTTCTCCATCCTCACTTCTCTCATCTTCTTTTCTTTCTTTTTTTTTTAAATTTTTAAAAAATGATTACTATTTCTTTTTGTTTACAAACACTCATTCTGACCTTGCAGATTTACTTATATCCTCCAGTGGGACAGTAAGCCCCCAAGAAGTATGGGTTTACAGGAACCTGTTATGTCCCATTTTCCAGCTGTGGGAAAGTGATTTCCAGGGAAGGGAAAATGACTTGTCTAAAATCACATAGTGAGATTAATGATAGAGCCAAGCATTGAACGTTTAGGCTGTGGTCAGATGATCACTAAGATTGGATTTATGCATTACTGGATCACCTGGCAATACAAATTTGGTGCAGACAGGCATGCATTCCTGTTGAATTATTCACAGCACATCAGATAGTGCTTATGTCAGCGGGTGGCCTGAGATAGCCCCGAGTACAATGTATCCCATATGCCCATATGCCATTCATTCTCATCTCTCAAGTGTAGTTTGGGATGATGGCCTGTTGCACTGTGGAAGGAAAGTTAGCTTCTATTTATGAGGCTGTAATTACCACAGGAACAGCTCCAGAATGTCAGTGTCCCAAGAAAGGCACTGTTTGAATGTCACAATGCGTCAGGGCATCGAGGTTTTTAGGGTGCAGTAGGTGGCAACGTGGATCTGTTGCTGGCTATGCCGCTAAAGTGCCCATTTCCTGCTAGAGGCTGGTGATAGAGAAGTGTAGATGTGATGCCCGGAGAATGGTGTTTCACGCTGAGCTGCATTAGCAGGGAAGGGGGAACAGAGAACAGAAATAACTGTTTTGCCAGACCTTTTCTCATTGCTGATAAAACTGAGCACAGTAAGGCCAAGGAATCGCAGGTTTGTATTCCCTGAGGCATCTGGGTCTGTGAGAAGAGCTATGAGTACCAGCAGAAGGTTATACTTCAAATATGGGGAGATCCAGAATATGATGAGAGCTTGTGAAGGGAAATGTTCCCAAGTATTGGCTTGTACATGTTTCTCAGGAAGGTGCCCACCCAACCATCAATGCTTACTGAACATTGAGGAGAAAGGGACTTCAGATATCTGTGAGGTGGCAGCTCTTGACTCCTAATATTTGGGACCCAGTCAATTTGGGGTTTAAAAGGCATTAAGACAGTGCTGAAATTCAGGATGCTCTTTGGAAAGGCCCCAGTTCATGATCTGAGTGTGACATGCAGGAATTCAGAGTGAAAGTTGCTCAGCTGAGTATGTATCCTCTCCCTCCATCCTGTGACCTGTCCTGATTGTGCATCAAAATCTTGGGTCAGTGCAGCATTGTGCTGGGGTCATCTTCAGCTGGTTTCAGAGACCTCGTGGAAGGTTGTGTTCTCTGTGCTGCTTAACTGATGCCCTGGAGACAGGACAGTCTGCTGTCATGGTCAACCACTAATGTAATTTCATGCTTCCAAAAATATCCCCTGCCACACTTACTTCTGAGAATCCTACTGCACAGTGCTTGCATCTAGTTGGGGTTGTCTTTCCAGGGTCTGTCTACTGCAAATTTTAAGCATGCAAAGCCTTACTGATCTGCTGGGTCAGTCCCTTTCTTGGAATCACTTCAGGTGAGAAGGGAGCAAGCTACAGCTGTTGGCGTTTTATGTGTCCAACTGCTCGACCTTGAGAGAAAAACAAGGTGAAAGAGTTCAACAAAAATAAGATCCTAACCTGTGGCATGTCCTAGCAGAGAATATGTGAGGTCATAAGCTGGGCAAGTGAGATCATGATGAGGACTAGTGTAGTGGTGAAAAAACCGGCATTGGTAAGGGACATACCAAGCACCAGTAAACTTCCAAACACATGGAACAAGATACGGGTTCAGCCTGCTTATCACTTCAAAGTGCAGGGAAGAGGGTGTAAGAAAAAGGGGACTGGTGAGTGCTCTAGAGACTACAGAGGGATCTGTAATGAAGTAAGGCTACCAGCTAATACCCAGTTAAATTATATATTCTGATGAGTTACAGTTCCATTTTTTTTAAATAAATGACAATGATTTGCATCACCTTTTTTCTGATTTGGATTTAGGTGCTCTAAAACATGGGATGCACTGCTGGTGGAGAAAAAAAGGGTGTAGTCAGATTTACTACTGCAAATGTACCTGGAGAAGTTGGAGAAGTTTAAGAAATTACCTCTCCCAGCTCTTTGTGAACACTTCTTAACTTTAAGACTGAACTGCCAGCACAGTCATGTTTCAGTTCATCCAGCTTGACCAAAACCAGAGATAGGATAGTTGAATCATAGAATAGCTTGGGTTGGAAGGGTCCTTTAAAGGTGATCTAGTCCAATTCCCTGCAATGAGCAGGGGCATCTTCAACTAGACCAGGTTACTCAGAGCCCTGTCCAACCTGGCCTTGAATATTTCTAGAGATGGGGCACCTACCACCTCTCAGGGCAAAGAGTTCCAGGGCTTCATCAACCTCATCATAAAAGATTTCATAGGATCATAGGATATGCTGAGTTGAAGAGAACCACAAGGATCATCAAGTTCAACTCCCAGCCCTGCGCAGGACAACCCAAGAATCACACCATGTGCCTGAAAGCATTGTCCAAATGCTTCTTGAACTCTGTCAGGCTTGGTGCTGTGACCACTTCCCTGGGGAGCCTGTTCCAGTACTCAACCACTCTCTGGGTGAAAAACCTCCTGATATCCAACCTAAACCTCCCCTGATTCAGCTTCATGCTGTTCCCTTGAGTCCTGCCTGTCACTGGTCACCAGAGAAGAGATCAGTGCCTGACCCTTTGCTTCCCCTCACGCAGAAGTTGTAGACTGCAATGAGGTCTCCCCTCAGTTTCCTCTTCTCCAGGCTGAACAGACCAAGTGACCTCAGCCGCTCCTCATACAGCTTCCCCTCAAGGCCCTTTACCGACCTCTTTGCCCTCCTTTGGACAATCTCTAAACATTTACTGTCTTTCTTACATTGTGGTGCCCAAAACTGCCACAATAGTCAAGGTGAGGCTGCCCCAGTGCAGAGCAGAGCAGGACAATCGCCTCCCTTGACCGGCTGGCGATGCTTTGCCTGATTCCCCCCAAGACACGGTTGGCCCTCCTGGCTGCCAGGGCACTGCTGACTTATGTTCAACTTGCCATCGGCCAAGACTCCCAGGTCCATTTGCACAGCACTGCTCTCCAGCCTCTCATTCCCCAGTCTATACACAGCCAGGGTTGCCCTGTCCCAGGTGCAAAATCTGGCACTTTCCCTTGTAAAATTTCATATGGTTGTTGATTGCCCACCTCTCTAATGAAAAATGACAGGAATAACACACATTAATCCTAAACTAAATAAAAGTAACTCAATTGTACCAGAAGGAATAAAATTCAGCAATATTTGTAAAATATATGAGTTTGAAGAGCCTGTATTACACACAACCAGGGTTCCTCTGTCCCAGGTGCAGAATCCAGAATAATTTCTTTTTTATAGCTAATCTAAATTGACCCTCTTCTAGATTAAAACCATTACGCTTTGTCCTGTTGGAACAGACTCTACTAAAATATCTGTGTCCGTGTTTCTTATAGGCCCCTTTTATGTATTGAAAGTCCAAAATAAGGTCTCTCTGGAACCTTCTCTTCTCCAGGCTGAACAAACTCAACTCTCTCAGCTTTTCCTCATAGGAGGTAAAGGTGACTTGAGAAGACCTGTCTGATTAGGCTTTGAATCTTTAGGATTTACATAATCTGTTCTGGTGGCTCAACTGTGGGTTGGCAACCACCAGCTGAAAGATGGTAAATGACAACCGAGGACAGTAACGAATAGTTAGGGGTTGTAATATCTTGAAGGCTCCAATTACTGCCATTGCGACTCTGTGACTATGCCTGAAGACAGAGTGTGGGAGTGACTCGACTCTGCCAGTTACTAAGCAATTAGCCCCAAAGGCAACATGGCACATTTCTCTGTGCCTCCATTTCCCATCTGCAGAAGTAGAACAGTGCTGTGCATTCACTTTCACTTAGCACATTCTGCTTTGACACTAAGTGTGAGGATTCAACTTTAAACAGGAATTTCTGAAATGCCTCATGAAGGAACGAGGCATCTACTCAAATATAACTAAAACGGTAGTTAGAAATTACTGGAGATGAGCCCATGTCCTTGCAGTAACAACAGTTACACTTCATCTCCTTCATATTCTCTTTTTCATATAGAGAGATCAGAAAGACCTTATTTCCCCGTATTAAGATCACATGGCAAACCTTTTCTTGAAGCAAAATGCCTGCTAAAACATTTTGGTTTATGTAAAGGCACAAAGTGGTATTACCTATGGGGCTTCGGGCTGCAGGGGCCTCCAGGCAAAATACTCCACATGCTGAAGAGGAAATGCAGTTACTGAAGTCAAGTTTATGTTTTTTAACCTATTTTTCTTGAGATAACTTTGTCAGATTGTCAAACAAACTCTCCAAAGGGATTTGAGTCACAACCACATTAAACTGGAATCCAATCTTGTTATGCTGGCCTCAGCGACTGGATATTCCCTCTGAGCAAGCCTGCACTGTATTAAGCTGCCTTCTGTTTCTTCAACCTAAACTGTGAATGTATAATCATATTTCCTTTTCAAAATGACTTGTTTTTCTTCATTACAGAAACAGGATTGATTTTCCTACAGAGTGTTACACTTGTCGAAGCAGCTATAATCAAATTTTAGTGTAATGTCCCTACACAAGTAATTTCCACAATTAAAACTGTAACCATTCTGGATACCTGTTGGGTTGGATTCTAACCTTCATATGTATCCAGAATAGGTCCACTGAGAACGTGGGCCAAATCCACAGCTTGTGCAAATCAAGGTCACTGGAGCTGCATCTGTGGACACCAGCTGTGGATATAACTACATTCAATGAAGTAAATAGACTCACTCACAAATACTGGTATGACAAAAGGAAAAAAATAGGACCAATAAGTCAAAATAAATTACCTTTCACATTAGCGATTGACAGAAGATACATAACTTTTAAAACTTTCCAATATTCCAACCCTCCCCTCATGTAACTCTGAATAAAATTAAGTGGAGTTGGATACAAGGATAGTAGTGTTTCAATAGTCAGCTCAGGAGTGGCTTCAGTGGCCCAAGAACACCCGTGACAAGCCACAGTAAGAGCACACTAGCTTAATAGGCTGTATTTTGGGTGATCAACCTTTAATTTAAGTTTAATTTAATGAAGGCATTTATGTCAGTCTTGAAGAAAGCATAGGCTAAGACTGCATCCCTTTATATGCATGACTTGCAAGCACTGCCTTTGCTGCCTCCTCAGCAAGTCCATGATTTCTTTCTGAAATCCTGTGATTAGGCTGCCATGTCTGCTTATATGGGATATGGAGTGCAAGGTCTAGGCAAAGTCCATTTTTGAAAAAAACAAACAACAAGCACCAGAAGATCTAAAAATACTTTTTCTAGGGTTTTGCTTTTCCCCAGGTTTCTTCCCCTGCATTGCGATCTGTACCTTTGGAGGCTTTTCTTCTTCGTCTTCCTTCATCAAAAAAGTCCCGACTTAATGGACTTTGGTTCAAAGAGATATTTTCAGGACTGCTGAAGGAGTCCTTGAATATCTGCAAGACAGAAATTAAAATCAAACCCAGCAAAGAGGTGGGTAATATCACCATTCTGTGATATTACTAAAATGATCCTGTAGGTCATTCTCCACACTTCCAGTAATGATTCATAATTCTAGTAAAGGTGGGCCAATCTGTTCAAATTCACCTTTCCTGGATAAAACTTCTGAGAGAAGGCAAATGTGTCTACTTTCCCAAGCATATCATGGCTTTCCTGTGCACTGATCACCAACAAGGAAGCCACAACTCTCCTTAAATGGGCTGATGCTCAGTCTCACACTCCAAGTCTTTTCTCTCTCACACACACTAACATATGCACATGTACACACTCCTGCAAAATGCTGAGAACCTAATTTAAAAACAAAAAATTAAGACAAAAATGCATTTTAAATATAAAGCTGAACCACAGCTCCTACTGCCTGGCAGCATCTAGGTGATATAAACTATAAACATGCCCTAAGGGTCAGCTCTGGAATTCCTCCCTTACAAGGGGATGAATGCTTAACTCAGTGCAAACAACAGTGTTGCTGAATTTGCAGCTCCACCTATTTTCTGAAGGTCAAGCAGCCTGACCTCCTTGCAGACATGCTGCTGCATGTGTGCACACACACGCACAGACATGAGTAAAAATAAACAAAGTATTTACCAGCATGCCTTTCACTTACATCCACTTAGTATTATCTATTGTAGTCATTCCATTGGAGAACAACATGTTATTAAGGGAGGCCAGCTCTGCCAAGTGTTAGTCCCCCAGAGGGGAATCACCCATGTGTTAAACATTTTAGCTCTTGTAATAGAAGGCTATGCTGTATATTTCAATGACAATTCACTTAGTGTTTACAGATGAGATACTTGGGAGTGCATCCCAGCAAGCAGTGTTTGCTTTTGATACCGAGAGAGTGGGCAATAAAATCATGTAGGGCATACTGTTTGTGAGGCAGATGTGTCTTGTAGCAGCCAGCAAAACAGATACTCAAGTTCATCTCAGGCACTTAATGTGTGCATCAAACTTGCTCAGTTATGAAGAGCCCTGAACATACTTGACTTCCAGAGGCAGCAAGTGGTTAGGAGAGTGGATGGCTGAAGGATTTAAGAAATGTAGCATCCCTTTACAATTAGGCAAACGAACTGCTCCTTTCTACACAACAGTCATTCTGAAGACATCCTGTAATAGGAAAGAGGTGGATGTCTCAGGCTGCTTCATCTGCTTTAGAAGGGAAAGCAGATTTCACAAAACCTAGTTACTATAACTAGACAGTATGCAAACATGAAGGAGGAAAAAAACAGGAATTACAGGAGGGAATTACAGATTCCTCGTGGAGTCTTTCACCCAGTACTCTTCTCAAGCAGTCTGGCGTCCTGAAGTGGCATACGCTTCAAAAGAATGTTCCAGTTTTTGTTTCCTCTAAGTAGATTTGACTTTGTCTCATTTAAAGCAAATGTGTTGCTTTGTTGACATGAAAGTTTTGACGACATACCACCCTAATTGTTCACTGCTCTAGAGAAGCACAAACCTGCAGCCGATGCTCTATGACATGTTTTTGTGTTTCTCGTTGTTATAGCTTTCCACCAACTGATCATTACAGCAAGTCAACCTGCAAATAAGTACTCCTGAGCACTTTAATGAGGCCCTTATCCCTGGCCAACTTAGGAATACTCGTTGGGCTCTCCCCTGTTGAACAGCAGCAACTCCAAATAACCCTCCCATTAAAACCAATGCACTGCTGTCAGAGATGTCAGGTTGAAGGGCTGGCAGGCTTCTGAAGCTGCTATTGCATCATCCTTTTGTTGGGCCAAGGTACAATGCCTACCGGAGTGATTAGAGCAATTACTCAGCACTGTTTGTCACAGACAATCAGATCTGACCAGCATGAATGCAGCAGTGACCTAGACCTGCCTCTCTAGCAAAGCATTATTATTGGTTGTCATCTTTGTCTTCAGTAGCTCTATGCATGTGTCTAAGTTAGAAATGTACCAAGAAAACTTCCTAGCAATTATTTCTCTTTCATTTTTCTCTTTGATGGGCCTCTCCAATCATCTGATGCATGCTTTCTTCCCCTGTTGTTTTGTGGCTGTGTTCCTGCTGATGTGTACTGTGACTTTCTGCCAACAAGTTAAGTAGCAAAAGCCACTTGGGAGTCTCTAATGTCACCTCTTCTCTGTTGTTAGTTTACCACCAACCAGAGAAGGCTGCTGCTTGCTGGGAGCTGATGGAAGATATGAGAGACTCCAGTCTTAGTAAGTCCAGTTCTCTGTACATCTCCTTTACGACATTTTCTATGGCAAAAACAGCCTACAATAAGTATTTCATAGTAAACTGCTTATCAAGATTAAAAAACATAAAAAATGTGTTCCTCAAACTAATGTAAAGAAAGTTATATGATTTGTTTTTCTATGGCTTGAATTAAGATATTGAAGAATAACACTTGAATCCAGTGACTGAAGTTGCCTGGCCCCTGTACATTGCTACTCATTCTCACTCTTGCTTTTCACCTTCAGTTTTGCTAGAAATCTGCAAGAAAGATCTGGCAAGCATGTATCTTCTCACTGCTTACCCTACTTGGACAAAAGTATCCAGCTGTGCTGCATCTTTGAACCACCATATTGTCTCTTCTTTTTCCTTTTTTTCCTGTGCACATACAAGAGAGATAGATACTTCATCAGCATTACCAAAGAGCCAAAAGATATAGAGACATATGTTTCAGGATGCTGAGATGCCCCATTGATGCAGCTTCAGACAGATGGATGGGTGAGGAAACTTGAGGCTACCTAGTATTATTCCACAGCACACTGATACAAATAACCTGCATGCAAATGTATGAGGGAGACTACTGGACATAATTTCATGCAGGTTGTGTCAGCAGAGATTCTTACACTGATTCTATCAGTGGTTAGTGGAGAAATGCAAGAGCTTGTGACAAGAATGTGTGCATGAACAAGACTTCAAATTTCAGTAAGAGACAATTTTAGTAAGATCAGTAAGATACGTACAGTATCATGATTATTGTTATTAAGAAAAAGCCTGTGTTGGTACTTCCAACTATTACTAATAATGAAGGAATAAAGGCCCCTCTGATCACAAACAGTCCCAGCAGCAATTTTGTCACATTAGTACAGTAATTTCAGTATTGCTTTTAAAACAGTTATTCAAAGCAATCAGCAATAGATTATTAAAGCACAAAATGCTTTGTAATTGTTTTTCCAGGAAGTAGCTACATACTACGGAGTTTATAATATAAACTATGTTCTATATATGTTCTCTCTCTCTATATATATGTATATATATGTTCTATATGTTCTATGTTTAGACAGTTTCTCAAATTCTTTGCGAGAATGAGGAAACATTTCCCTTACACAGGCCACTGGGGATGATTCTTTCACGTGCCCCTTAAACCATCTTTTCTCAGCTTGGCCAAAGCAGAAGTTCAGCACTCTGATGTTCTCTGGATAACATGGATAAAGGTATTGGGAAGTGGAGCACAACAAAGAGTTTTTCATCTCTCTGACTTCAGGGATAAAGAATTGGGATGCTTTGTAGTTTGTCAGATCCTTAAATCCTTTGAAAGGGTTTAAGGATAAAAAACCTACAGTTAGCTAGGAAACAATACACATTTGAAATAATAGAATAAAATTACAAATAGATGAATTAAGAAAATGTATTACTAAGATTATACTTAATAAGTATCCTTCTTAGCTGATTAAGCATCTCAGCTTCTTGTCAAACTGGCTGATTAGTCTTTACAACGTACCCCAGGGCTGGTATATCCTGCCAAAATCTGAAAGGTATATATTTTTTCTCACTAGTGAGGGTGGTTGCCAGAGCCATCCAGTGCAACTGCTGTGCACAGTCTGTTTCTTTTGTAGTTTAGAAAAGAGTAATTTTCTCTTCCTGTTCACTCTTCTTATTGTGAGTATGGAGGTAATGCAGGGGATCAATTTTTTTACCTTTTCTCTAAGGTTACCAATTGCGTATCTTATTTGGAAAATTCCTGTTTTCAGCTCTGATCTGTCTATTCGTGCAATCTAGGACACAATAGCAAAGCTTTAGAAATTTTACAGCAAGTGTCAGTAAATGCAACTTAATAAATATAAGTTTAATCAGACTTTTGACACCCCCCTATGGGTTTGAATTAAAAATGAAGGATGAAACCCTGGTTTGTATTGGTTTAGTTTGGTAACATCTACATACCTGCTGTTAGTTTAAGTAGGGTCTTTTCATACTTATCTTAGAAGGGAAAGCTGGATAATCTGGGGGATACTAGAACCACTCCAATACTCTGTTATGGACATAGTCTCATGCTGACCATTTGCACCAACTGTTGACATTTCTTTAGTCTGAGGCAGGAAAAAAGAGAATGCTGGTACAGTCTTACTTAAATATTCTTATAATTTATTACTTGGAAATGCATGGTCATGAAGTCAATGTGGCACACAAAACAACTGAAGTAATTTAAGAGTTCAAAGGCTTAAATATCTGTTTTCTTCAATCTAAGAACTGAGTTTAATTACATTGCTGCAAAATGGGTTTCAATTAATTTTTTCTCTGCTGTGTAGCCAACAGGTTGTGATAGGGGCATTGCCATTTCTACTGCAACTTTTCCTGCTGTAAAAAGTGTCTTGAAAGCATATATTGATATCCATAGAGAACACACTGAATTCAGTGATTGTCCATGTGGGTGAATGCACTGCAGGACCAGAGCCTTAATGGGGCTTAAGAACTGGCAAATGCTCTTTCTCACTATTTGACTACCCTTAAGTGATTGGAGATTCTGCAGGTGGACATGCTTCTGTTGTTGCTGGAAGACTTCATGGTATGGACTCTACTTGTGAAACTCAAGGAAACAGTAGAGACTAATAAAGTCAGTGGAAGTGTTAAGTATACGTGGAAGGCACAGCCAGGGCACCAACTTGCTAGATTTTTCAAAATCTTGAACTCCACATGATTAACTTATCCATATAAACCAGTCACTAAACAGAAATCCCTTGTGTGTCCTAATATTTTTCTTAGATGTTCTGTTCTTCTACATAATTTGCCTCTCACATTGGCAGTTCTCCTACTGTGAGATGGCTATTAAGTCCAATCAAAGATGGCTTTTACAAACAAAATTCCCTAAGAAAATAAGGTTAATACCTTTTAAACTGAACAGTGTTCCTAATGCAATGTGTTCATTCCTTGACTGAACTAATGAGATAGCTCTGCTCTTAAATTAACTGTAAGTAAGGCTATGGCTAACTGAAACTGTGCACATTGGTCTGGGGAAGATGACAGATATTAGTGATTATGAAAAGTTTGGCCAATGCTGAGGAGAAGGCAAAGAAAAAGAAGTCAAGTTGCTGGATCTGGTTCCACTGCATCTGGCAGTCTGTCTCCATCTGAGTTGCTAACTGTCTGAGTACAGTACAGGGCTGCATCTTTTTACATCCATTAAATCTGAATGGATTTAATAAATCCAAATATCAGCTTTCTTTTTCCTACTTTCCTGACTTTTCTCTGGTAGGAATAGACTTCTTGCTATGCAGCTGAATCATCATTATTGTTATTACCTGATATTTTAATCACAGGTGATAGACCTAGTGTTGTATAAGACTAAAATTGTCCCTTTTACAATGAATTTATGATAAAAAATATAAGAGTTCTGACTACAGCATGACCACTCTGGACAGAGTGACTATACTTAGCCATCTGGAAGAAGGATTTCAAAAAAAAGATAACTGACTAACTTTTGCCAAGCTTTGTAGAAAGTTTACTTTTTTAACCATGCTTTTGAAATATCTTGGGAAACATCAGTTCTATGGACAAGTTCATGGGCTTACCCAGGTTAGTTTCAAGTGTTCTAAGGGGTTAGCTGTGGCAGCCTAACCAGTGCCCCATCTGAGTTAGTAACTCTGTTGAGAATCAGATAAAAACTTTTATGGGAGTGGAGTGCACTTACACATACGCAATGCTCAACTTGATTAACAGTACAAAATCGTTGTTTTATTATTCCTCAACTAACTTCTCCCCTTCTTTAGATATTATCAGGAATATCAGCAGCAACCTGAGATTCAGCAAAACCCTATGATAAACTGAGACAACTGAAAGGCTCCTCTCAAAAAAATAACCCACCAGAATCACTGGTGGTTGCCTTAGAGAAGACACTTTAATGTGTGTAGATGTGCTGAGGTGGTGGTCACCCCCTAGCTCTACACTGAGCCATCAGGGAAGAGAAGAAAAGCTATTAGCTGAATAAATTTGTGGCCACAGTAAATCTAACAATAGGGCGCTAATTCCACATCAAAAACTTTTTGGCTATAGGATTTAAAGCACTGAGCTAGGATAATCTCACTCCAGCAATTTAAATGTGGTAAAAGTATTTGGATGTATTAATTTCGTACTGCTGGGGTTTCTGCCAAATTACATACTGTCTGCCTGCTTCATTCAAACTTTTGCTTTAAACTAGCAGCTGATCTCCCTCAGCCTAATCCAACATTCACAAAAAATAAAGCTTGCATAAACTCTGTATAATGTACTCAGGCTAATTCAACAGAAAAGCAGTCATGTATGTGTGCATATCTAGATGGGACCTGTACCACTCTGTGCTCCAGTGGGGAGTACGTCTGGTGTGATGAGTGCAGAACATCAACCTTATGTTTAGTGTGGGAAGTGAATCTGAGGAAATATTTCCCCTTGGCTTGAAACCAGCCTCATGAGTTCTCACCTTGATCTAAGCTACATATGGTATTAACTACTTATGAATACTCTGTTCCCATGGTTATTGGGAGTGGGTTCCTTTGCCCCTGCTGCTGCTGGCGTCTGATTTCCCAGTTCACTTGTGATAATGTAGCTGTAGCCTAACCAGGTCTATGAAGTCTGCTTCTGTTATTGTCCTCTCTGTTACATTCAGCTTCTGAAACCATGTGTGTATCAAGTGCACATTATCTGTGTAGGAAGCCTAAATTAAAACTAGGATAATGATAAAGTTTTGGTCTGATAGTTAAACCAAAGAAATGATTTTGGTTTCTTCTAAAATAATTTTTTCTTCTCTTTCACTCTATGTTGGAGGGAAAAGATTTTCCCTTTTTGCTTTACTTACACTGTTTTGGATAGAACAAGACACAGTAAAAGAAAAGAACAATACAACCAAGCACAGTATCGAGGTGCATTTATAATATGCAAATCAAGATTTCTACAGCAAACATTTACTTCCTTTGTAACTTTTCTCTTTAAATGCTCTTGGTTGAGTGTTTATATTTTTCTTATACATGCAAAACCTGTCAAAGTTGTAGCTAGATAGCTGAATAGTGTTGATGTTTTAGGCTGGGCTATTATGTTGCTAACATTTCCTATTGCCTTCACATCATATTTCGAGCACATAGTTCTCCTATTCCTTATCACAGAAATTGAGACCTTGGCTCTGAGTGCTTCAGGTCTTACAGACAGGTGCTATTTCCCCAGCAGCTTAATTACACTCTTTCTTGGAGTGGGTACACGGCAGGCACTTTGCATTTATAATTTAACCCTTCAAAGACAAGCAATAGAAAATGACATGACACACATAGACACTTTGCACAAGATCTGAAAACCAATTATTCTGTTCCTATGTAACATGAAGAATTCAGATCTGTATACAGCAATGAAATCTATACACATTTCATGCCTCAATTTTTTCATTAATCCCAAAAGATCTTTTGAGTCAGGCCAGACCTGAATCCCTTTTTCAAACCGGTGTTTTTGGGACCATTAAGTCTCCGTTTTAATCTCTGAGTTCCAGGTAAACTTGCTCTGCACCTGTTTGCTGCCTGATTTTAAAAGTCTTTCCCTATAAAAAGGATATATTCTTTTCATCCTCTCACTTGACATGTGCTTCCAGTCTTGCTATGTGAGTTTCACACCCAATACTTGTGTTTCCTACAAGAGGTTTTGTATTTTATAATTCCTCCTCTCACAGAAAATTTGAATGGATTACTCTCCTCACTTCAACCAGTTAATGTTACACAGGGTGTGTATTTCAGTAGGAGACCACTGGTATTCAAAATGTCATATTTTCTTAAGGCTGATCAATATATGATGCAGCACAGATAGTGTATGGTAGATCCTACTTACACTGGTATGTTTGATGATAGGGTAATTTCACAGTAAAATTAGAATTCATAAGATGCAGATAGACATATTTACCATCATGTCACAATTTTGTTTTACAATGCAGACTTGCTCAAGAGGCACAGTTTGTGAGTTCTAATACATTTAATGTCACCTTGGTGATGGAACTAAACATCAATTTGAATTAACAGTTTGAAGACAGTTAGAAAGAGGCAAAAGGGCTTGTGTGGCTTGCCAGAAGTAAAGTTACTGCAGCAGTGGATGAGACTGGGTGATTTTTTTAATAATACTTTACATATGGCTTTTTTATTTCAAGAAAGGCGTATTGAAAAAGAACTGCTCATGTGTTATAAAAGAGCAGGATATATGCGGAAAGTATTTTCTTGTATCACTGTATAAATAAAAGAAAAACATCAGTGATGGGTAATATGCTTTTCAAAAAAATTCCAAGAAGTAAATTGTACCAAAGTGAATACACAAAAAAAGTGCCCCTTAAAAATGACTTTGTCATTACAATTTGCCTGACAACTTGTTATGCAGGACCTGAAGGATGCTACAGGATGTTGAAGAGGTTTCAAAGTATCTTCTTTGTTGTTTTACCAGAGGCTGTTCACAAAAATAAGGTGATTTTGCTCAGAATTTAATTTCAGATCCTTCTAAAATAAGGAGAGGCATGCAAGACCACTGAAAGTTCAAATCTTTGATGATGGTTTAAAATTTTCTCTTTAGCTGGTGATTACTTGCTTTTCAGCCCAGTTGGTTCTGCAGCAAAGTATAAGAGCCATTTTCCCCAACAAAATAGATTGCTTTCTAATATATTTATATTTACACCTGAGGTGATCCAGCACTCCTTGCTAATGTTTAATCTAGAGTTGTGCTTAGTATCAAGTATTTCTTTTCACCAATTTCTTAATGAAAATATTGATATAATTTTACTAGGGTTCTATCTCCCTTGCTTTATGATCTTATAGGTCACAACTACAAAGGCTTTATCATCCACATAGATGATGACTTGTGGCAAGGCAATACATTCAAATTTTTGAGTCTGTCCTCTCTTTGCCTGGGTTCCCCAAAGCTTAGATGTGAACTAGTATGTGTGCAGTTCCGGCGGTCAGAGTATGAGGACCTTGGTGAGAAATACAGTACCAACAACTTGACAGTTTATGGATACTTTTGGCTTTAACTGCGTGGTAACTTGGATGGTTGGGGTCAGAGAATTCTCCATTTCCACTTAAGGCATACTTAATTAAAATACTGGCATTTTTTTGGCTGATATTATTGACTATGAGCCATACACAGATATTTTTTCCTAGCAAGCAAGTCCTTCCTCTTTGACCATCTTGTTGTTGCTACCACTCTTACCATCACCATTAAGCTTCTGCTTTTGAAATATTGCTATATTGGATTAACAGGTCATTTATAACTAAACTATGCAAACCATGTCTGTGTGACAGTGCATTAAGTAACTGAAAAAGGCAAAGGAGTCTAATTATCTGAACTTGACAGGATTCTACGCGTCAGTGCAGGTCAGTATGCTCAGCTATTACCAATACTGTTACTATGCTGTTGTCACTGGTGTAACTGCAACCATTACTAACGGCCAGTATGAAGCATAGTCATACACATGGCCTCTGAATTGAAAATCAGCATTATCACTAAAAAAAAAATTGGCTTGTCAAACATTTAAATCAGATTTCCTCAGGCACTTCACCTGCACATATTTAAATGTCGAGATATTTTTTTTGAAAAAAAATCTCAGTGCATGGAGCCTCACAGCATCCCAGTCAGAGAGCTTCTCCAAGATGGATAATATACAGTTAGTACTACCCTCAGTAGGTGAGAGAGAATGTGGTGATAACTTTTCATAGAAGATGGGAGTAACTTATGAGCTGCTGTGATGCTGCAGTTGGTAATCAGAATATTAGGAACACACATGATGTGCTCGAAACAAACATGTAATTAGATGATCTATGTCTCGTTAAAATATGCTCACGTGATGCACATCCATAAAACAAACCACAGCATTTCAGGGGAAATATCCTGATGGGAAAAGCTATAGATACTAATTTCTTTTAAAATAAATAAAAAGGGTCTCCTGTGGCTTATTTAGCTCAGCACTTCAACTGGTTGTTTGCCATGTCACGCTGATCTAGGACTGTTCTCTTATCAATTTTAAAGCTTTTGACATCCTGCATTCAAGATCACTTTGGATTAGCAGGGATTTTTGACCCTAAACTTTTGATTACTTGTGACATCTTTGTCCATTTGGTCCACAAGCATGTACCAATAGATCATTGTATTTAAACTAGAAAATTAACTTCTTCTCCATAATCTTTAGTTTTATTTTTCATCTCCCATCCCCATGCTAGAAATAGGCACATAAGTACGCACGTAGCCAGTAGGACTTACAGACACACATCCACAGTAACATGATTCGATATCACTAACTGTAACAGGAACAGAACAGTAACGCTCAGGTCCCTAAGTGGATGTGGCATTGTTTAAGCCTCAGGCATACAAATTAAAGCACCTACTAGCTGGCGTAATTTGCTTGGTCAAATATCAAGACAATTCTTCCACTAGCTCCATCCTGAGAAAAAAACCCCAAACTCTAAAATGAGCCTCTGCTTTCTTCTATTCCATGTATCTTGGAATAGACTCAAATACTGCAGAATACTTACTGGTATTGGAAATAAACTGGCACTGGAAAATAAACAAAGAGTAACACTAGCAAGTAACAGAGGCCATGGCAAACATCAGGCGTGAGGACTCCTCCTCCACTGCTCAGAAAAGACCATCCTTGGGGAAAAAAAATGAAAAAAATTGCCCAAGTAAACTTGGTCAAAAGTTACCAATGTAAAATAAAACCGCTGTAGGGCCTTTAAAAGCAGCTTTCTTATTGCAGTACAATTAGATAACTAACACGGCAGTTGAAATTCAATGAGATTTGCTACTTAACTCCCTTAACTTGGCATTTCCTCAAGCATCTGCTATTTTCACTACCTAGGAATTACTATCTTTCTAATCACAAATCTAATTTATCACAGCATTGTTATTCTGGTTTCTCCTTATTCAGTGAATTTTTTGAACTGCAAAACACGGTCCTATTGCTGGCCAGAACCATCCACCGGTATAATAAAAACATTTACTCATGTTGGCTTATGCATTTGCTACTTGGCTACACTGCTTGTTCTCTCAGCTGCACACAGAACTAGTGACTCTGGCAAATCTCCCCTGGAAGAGGTGGATTAGTTAAAATGTAAGGATCCTGTCTTCATTAGCTATTATCTCCAATTCCTGTCATGTCAATATTATTGGTATTTGACTTCTCAGACAAGAACAATGTAATCAGTTGTGCGACTGTGCTTCTCATTCCAGCTGATACGTACATTCATGTACAGTCAATGTAATTGATGGTAGGACTCTTCAAGCATCTCTTTGGAACGTCAGATAAGACATCTATTTTCCATATCAGGTAAAGGTTGGGAGGACACTCCAGCAAGACACCAGTTTTATGATTTCTTAAAGAAGAAATGTATTAAAATACAGTTGAGCTGAATCCTAAGTTGCTTAATAAGTTTCTCCTCTTTGTTTTTCCAGTTAAGTTGTAAGCAAACTCAATAGTTTTCTTACTAAACACAAAAGGTCAGACTTTTAAATGCATTTGAACACCCACAATAGAATTCAGTTATACTACAGATGCACAGGGTATAAAGTAATCTAGAAAAACTGAGGAAAAAACTGCTGAAATGACTCAGCAATTGTGCTTTTATGGACAGTCCCTTTTTGTGTTGTTTTCTCCCTTGTGCAAAATAATTTCAGAAACACCCGCCACACATTGTTGTAAGCCAAGCAGAACAGCTTTTCAATGAAAGGATGGCTTTCAGTTTGTGAAGAGGCAATCTGGAAGCTCTGAGTCACAGAGGGAGCACCATTCTGCAATTCAATATTATGCTTCAAGCTTGGAAAAAACAGCAGAAGTATTTGTGTTGTAAGGTTGGGTTTTGTGAAAGTAGAGAAAATATGTCCAAAATAGTAATACATTTCTAATATAGGTACAGGAAAAAAAAAATGCAATTCATGGAACACAGTTAAGAAGGTGTTACGTTTCATGGAAGCAGAACGTGATAAAATACAAATTCCAGCATATGATTTTTTCTCTATTGTGTTACTGTTACTATTCCTCTCATATATAAACATAGAAGTCATAATCCAGAGCTCCCTATACTGTACAAAAAAAGACTATAATGATGGACCAAGATTCAAGTAAGTTTGAAGTCATGTCATCAAGGCCAGGACAGGCTGAAATACATCATTAAAATTTCACTGCACCGCTTCGAAGTGTTGAGTAAACTGCTGTTATTTATTAATCTATTCTTAACATTTTTACCTTCTAAAAGGCAAAGTGTGATCTACAGGAGCAGAGACTGCTTTCTTTTTCTCCTCTTTATATAGAGATTAGTGCAATATACCCCTCATTCTTCCAAATGAGATGCTTGGAAGTTTTGCTGAAATAATAGTACACTTTTAGTATTAAAACATAAAATATATTGATTTTAATTTTTTTACTTTCTATTTGAACTAAACAACAGTATTTAGTCCTGAAACAGGAAAAAATCCAAGAAATCGAACATAAAATGGTTCAGTTCCAGCTTCTCATGAAATTCAAAAATATCTGAAACACGTATTGGGGTCCAAATATCTCTTTGTGACCAACTTGGGGTTAATTTTTTATATGTTTTTATTTTCTAACCTTGACTGACAGTTTATAAACATATGGTTGACAAAACATTATGGATAGAAGATGCATTGGATAAATTAATCAATATTTAATCTAATTCTATTTTTTTGGGTTAATCATTAAAGTAATATCTCTTTTTATGTGTGGTCAGGGAACTCTTTGATGAAAGCCAAGTTTTCCGAAACAAACCACAGCTGAATTCACCTTTCTTCCCGAAAGCAGAGCTTGGTCCTTGGCATGAAATTCAAGACTGAAAAGTTGATAAAGGTTCCCAGGGAAATCTTCCAAACATTCTTCATAATATCATGTGTGATATAGTGACAAGCTATATGTTTCCCTGGCACTGAGATTGAAAATGGAAATGTTAAGTATAAATCTTTGTGGAAGTTTCAGTAATTTTTAATAATTTGTTCTTTTGTGGCATTCATATGTGAATGATATATTTGTCCTAGAGCAATGCGAATTCATTTCCCCACATCTATAATATCTGCAGTAAGCTAAATTAAAAATACATTTGTACTTGTACAGTTAAATGATCATATTTAATGAAATGTCGGAGATGAATCTTAGCAAATAGTCAGGAAATTATTTCAGAAAGAGCAGCATTTCATTACTGGCAGTCAGGGAAAAGCAAAGAGATTAAACAAATGGTTTACTACTCCAAGATATCAGAGTAGGTGGGGGCAGTTCTGTCAGGGGACTGACTGTGAATGTGAGACCTCAGCAGGGATTTGTACCTACGAGTGAGGAAGTGTTTGCATTGCACAAGGCTGGCATGGCTAATGCATGGTGATGAGAAAGAGCTGTTGATAGCTGGCACTGAAAAGGCTGCGGGTGTTGCACGTTTGGCCTCTGGGAAGCGTGAAGGCTTCAAGCCACTCAACATTTCCTGACGGCTGCTGCCGTGGGTGCCAGTCCAAGGGAGTCCGCTGGCTGTCTGCCCAGTCCCTGAGCAGTCCTGGAGCTGAACCCCTAGGCTGGGTGAACAGGGATAGGTGACTATGAGAGTAACAGAGTTAAAGTGGGCCTGACAAGGTAAGGAGGAATGGGGAGTGGGAGCGTTACTGCTCAGGGGCAAAAGAAGACCAGGCAAATTGGTTTTGCTGTAAACATTATGGCAATAAGAAATGGTTGAAAGGTGGAGTGTGAGACCCAATTTTTAAAGCCATCTAGCTACTTTTGTTTCCATGAGAATTAGGACTGTGTTGAACCCTCCCCTGTGGAGCTATCAGCGTCTTTCACCAATCATGTAACTTCAAACAATTTTGTCTTCTAGCCCCTCAAGGAAACCTCTCTGTCTGGGAGCACAGTTGCCTTTGGCTCTCTGTTTAATCTGTGGGAAGACATTCACAGCAGAGACTCAGATCTCAGGTAGGCTGATCTGGCTTCTGCGAACTTTGTTTCTGTCTGTAGTCTGTGTAAAGAGCAGACAGCAGTGAGGAACCAGGCTTAGCTGTGCTTCATCTGGCTGTGCTGTGACTCCAACACTCTGTCCCTCTACCTGTGTTTGTAAACTGGGGATGCTTCCCATCCTTCTCTCCCAGCCTCCATCTCTTTTGATTATTTAAATTATAAGATCTTCAGGCTGCAGATCATCACAGGTCAAATCAGGTCTGTGTGGAGGATCTGGTCTAACAAATCTCTCTTTTCTACTGTAAAATGACTGCTACTAATGTATGACATAAAATAAATCAACATCTATCAATAGGATCAACATCTTAACTAATTAATTTTCTGAAGTTCAGTAGGAAATCCTGTGAGAGGACTGAAGTAATCTGAATATCAGAATTAAATTATAAACTAAAGAAACAAATATAAAGAGACATTATAGAAACGATAAAAAATGTGCTGATTTTCTGAATTGTGCAGAAACAGAAATATAGGTGAAAGAAGATGTAGGTGTGAAAACTCTCTGCTGGCAAAAATTCGACATCAGAAGAAACATTTTCAGAGACATAAAATAAATGAAATAACTGAACTGCATAAATTAATTACTTACAGATATTAACATATGCACATACACACATATATGTACAAATAGAAGACAGTGCAAAGGTGACAAGGCTGTGAAGACATGGGTGGTTTCGAGTCTCACCCATCCAAGCATGCACACATTTAGGCTGCCATTTCTTCCTTCCTGATTTCTACCCCGTCTTGAGCTCTTCAACCACAATGTCTTTAATGAAAGAGACCTGAGCTTCTTGCACACCATTATCGCTTTGTTTTACTTTTCCTTGTTTTTATAGCAATAGCAAATTAAGAAGGCAGACAATATAAGTTATAGATTAGTTTGTACATCTCCACTTATGTTTAAAATAAGCATCTGAATTGAGCAACCCGCATAGAGGTTCTGATTTGCGAAGTGGAAAGAAAAGGCTGCTGGATTAGCTAAGTAATTAAACAGTTGTGCAAAGCCATCTGAATTCTCTGAACAACACATTGTACAAGAACTCAGATCATGCATGCAAAATTGAATCACGGAAAAATGGTTGAGGCACATCAGGTCTGAAGGAGGAGAGTGTCAGTCACTTCTGTTTGTCAAGGTTCTTTGAGCTGTGAGTTACCAACCTTAAGGAGAGATAAAGGATCAGTGTAGGGATCAGCACAATTCTTATGTCTATCAGCACAATTCTTATGTCTGATCTGATTACATTCAGGGACATACATATAGACTTTCCACATATTTCTAAAAGGGTTCTTATTTTTGGAATCATCTTTTTTCTCGTTCGGATTTCTTTTTGGTGTTTTCACTGTTGCTGCTCTTCAGGGAACTGTTTTAGGCAGGCAAATGCTGTCTAGTGATCAGTCTTGTGAAGTGCCCATAATAACACTGGGAAGGCTGAGGGAAGTGAGAGAAAAAGACTGGAAATAGGTTCAAAACACAGCTGAAAAATTTGATCCACTGTAAATTGTCACCATTGTTTTTTACAGAGCCTGAGGTCTGAGAGATTTTTGTCGCAGGAGACAAGAGTGGACTTTCTACACAGAAATGCTAATAACATTTTTTTGCTCCTTATGATATCAGGCTTAAAACTTACAGAGTAGATTCTTCAACAAGACTTTTTTCCTCCTAATTGCTGCAAAATAGATATTTGTTTGCTAATCACTGCAATACACAATGATACTACTAAAACAGATACTATCAGACTATTACTTTTCAATTCCATTGAATTTTGTTTGGATAAGAATATGCTTCAAATATATTTTACACTTGGAATTTAAACAGGGCAGAATATGCCACAGACAGTTTTACATAGCAATGCAATTTGGGTTTTTTTGCTACCACATTATAAAACAAGATTATATGAAAAAGAAACAAACTACATGCCTAAATTCAGGAATCTTGAATTTACTTCCAAAGTATAATTATCTCAGGTGAAAACAAAATTAAACATTCCAGAAAAACACATTTTCTTAAGTAGCAGAGTTGCCTGGTAACTTCTAGTTTTAATAATGCTCAGTGAAAGAGCTGAGGTGTGCAATGAAGTTTTAAGCTTCAAATTCTGATTTAGCAAATCTCTTAATTGTCTGCATACATTTAATCAGATATTCTGAACCGTGTTACTGAACTGAATCCTTAAAACTGCTTATATTTGTCTGTTTCTCATCCTACTGTCCAATCCCTACTACCCCTCTACTTTATTGCGTATTCACTTTCCCTTAGCTTTTGTTTCTTTAGACTCCTTGATCTGAAAAACATAGAGACACCTGAAGCACCAGCAGCAGCACAGCATTCTACATCCTAAGCAGCAGTTGCTGTGAAAACCCAGGGCAGGAACAAACCTTTCTCAAAGTGTTTTATGTGAGGAGCACTGCAAAAAGCGATAAAGAATAGCTACTCAGGACAGGCAAGTTCAAACTGGAAGACAGCAGCAACAGCAGTAGCCACAATTGTGCTTCTGTAGGAGAAAAGTGAGCTTGTGCATTGGATAAAACACAACAACATCTTAAGATTTCATCCCAGCTGCACTAGAACAGCAGGAATCAAAATACTTGTTAATGTTGTAATATGTTTGCTTTCAATCAGACAACAGAAGAATTCATTCTATTTGCTCGGTGTTTTGCCCTCCTGAACTCCATCCCCACAATAGCTTTGCAAGCACATCTGAGCAATTCCACAGTGGTTTTTACATCCATGGTAAGTCATACCTGCTGGGCCTATATGCAGGAATTGTGTTTTACAGAGACTGCAATGAGTGATTCTTCCCCAAATTTGATTCTGTAAAAAGCTACTTGACTGCTCCAAGTAATCTTTTTTATTCTTCATCTTAGTTTACTCTTAAGGGTTTTGTTGTTTCATCTATTTCTGCTGTCCTAATGTGCACAAATCACTTTTAGAGATAGTGTCATGTGTATGAAGGGAGCAATTTATCAATACAGACACCTCTTTGATGAAGGGCGGTTTGTCTTTACAAGGCTGGACAGCCCCAACTGAATTTCAATTTGCTATGGCATGCAAGGGATTTAGGGGATTAAGGTCGGTGAGAGGCTTTAAGCATCAACCACCTTATTATTGCTGAAGGAATATATGATTTGAAAACCTTGCTTGTCTTGATTTTTTTTTTAGTATGTAGGGTTGAGGTGGAGAGGGATGAGTAAGAAAAGCAATAGCCTACTTGATGATTTAACAGTTATTACTTTTCTTCTGCTTTTCAGTGATACCTGTCTATTTTTTACTGGGACAACTAGAATTTATAGGGCCAGATACAGTTGACACCAACTAAATATCTGGTTAATAGTATTTTACAACTAATAACAGATATAAAAGCTTGTAATAAAAATAAAGCTGTTGGAGATGGAGAGAATGGACAAGGCAAGAAATGTAAGTCATAAGTATTTATATAAATGAATGGATGATGAACTGCTACAAATAATATTGTTCTGACTGTAACGTATTATCTGCTTCTTAATACAAGCAAATTGATAAGGAATAACATTTCCTGATGAAAAAATATATTAAATATCTCATTCACCTGTTCATTCTTGGAATGGAAGAGTGGGAAGAAACCCAGAAGTTTACCAAATCTACTAGCTTAAAGCTATATTAGTTACTTTGTGCACCATGATATTATTTAATTTCTGATAAATACAAAGATACTGTGAATCAAAACCACCTTGAAGTCTAACATTAAAGCAACCATTACTATTATTTGTTGATTTTTGATTCTTTTAAGTGACTAAACCACTACAGGAGTCATTTATCTGTTGTGCTAACAAAGACCCATTGTGGTTGGTGTCACACTGCCATGAAACTGAGTGCAAGGGAGAATTACAGCCATGAGTTCCTTCCCAGGGCAAAATTTCCAGTTCTGCCATGTATTCACTTATGAGGATCTGGTCTAGCTCCCAAAAAAAGTGTTACCTCTTTTCTTTTTGATAGATCCGTACTTGGATAGAGAGAAAAAAAATTTGCATGAAGTAGCTTTTCTCTTTCCCTTCCTTCTTCTGTCAGATCCTGTGCTTTTAGAAATGGCGACTAAAGTCCTTCCTGCATCCTCCCTACCTGCATCCTCAGAGCAGAACAGCACAGCAGAGAGGAGAGAGATTGCTCCTATTTATCTGTCTATCTATCTATCTATCTATCTATCTATCTATCTATCTATCTATCTATCTATCTATCTATCT